>NC_090935.1:195452911-196077911 GCF_040938575.1 Ambystoma mexicanum | reverse complement strand
ATATCAATAGATATAGACACGGAAATTAAGAGATGGAAAGGAGAGGGCGTATAGGGCCGATGAGGTAACACTTGTACAGAAGGAATGGATGGAAGGACAGATATTACTCAAGTTAGATGGGAAAAACATCGAGGAGGTTAGACAAAAGGAAGACAAAGACGAGCAAGAAAAGAAGGATAGGCAATGAGAAACACGTTTGAGGGAAGATGAGCAGGGAAGGAAAAGTAGGGAATGACGGGAAAAGGTATATAGAGACGAACAAGAGAAGAGGAAGAGAAACAAAGGAAGTATGACAGTCGGAAGAAAGAAAATGAAGAAAAGGATAAGAGAGAAAGAAAGGGAGAAGAAGAGGCACAAAGAGTGAAGGAAAAAAAAATACAAATAAGAGAAGAAGAAGAACAGAGACAGGAAGTAAGAAGGGAAGCACAAAAGCAAGAAGAAGAGAGGGCATGAAGATATGCAAGAAAATGAAGGGAAGAGGAAGAAGGAATACAACAGAATAGAAGGTAGCAAGGTCTTGATGCAAGTCTCGTTCATTAAGAACAAATAAGACCGAGCGACGAAATACAAGGGTGATGAAAAACAATAAGAGATGTTTTCCCAATAAGAGAAATGACTCAAGAAGAGGAAAGATATGAGGCAAAAGTATTGGAAAGATGATCAATAAGATATATCAGCAAATAAGGCAGAACAGCGAGTATGTGACTCAAAGGAGCAGTAGACAATCCCTGATACCAAAATCATGAGATGAGGAGGAAAACATGCTCGGTGATGAGTGCAGAGCATTGGTTCTGAGTAAAATAGATTTAGATAGAGAAGAGGAGGATGATAGTCACGCCAGTTCGGGTGTAGCAATGTCAGTCGAAGAAAGACAGTCAGGTCGTATGATAGAAGGTGAGGGTACATGCGTCCCCTTGAGAATTCAAAATCTGGATAAGGAAGCAAGATGGTCAGATCTGGAACACACTAACGAAAGAACACCCAATCCTATACCATATTCCAAACTTTCCCGAAGATGATTGTGTAGTGTGGGAGGAGAATCCCCACTAATTTGAAACACACTGGGCCTCATAATGACCCTGGCAGAGTGGGTTTAACGGCGCTGGTAAAGGTGCCGGCGGCGTTAAACCCATTCAGCCCTATTACGAGGTTCCCTCGCGGGACCCGCTCTGAACGTCTGGTCAGACCAGACGTCCTTTGCGGGTCCCGTGAGGGAACCAGCATGCTTACAATGGGCCCGTCATTAACAGGCCCATTGTTAGCATGCTCCCCATTCTCATTGAGCCCTATGGGGGTTCAAAATGGGAATGGGGAAGGTCTGGGTTCCCTGAATGGGAAAATACCAAAAGTCGGAATGGCCCGGTAATTCACCATTCAGGGACCACGGACCCGAGTTTGGAGGCAGCATGGCTGCCTCTAAACTCGTAATGAGGCACATTGTGTATGGGCGCTATGTAAATAAACAATCATATCATATCACCAAATGTGAGTAGGCTAAGGATGTTACCAGTGCGAAGATGAACAGGGGCGATTACCCCTGGATTGAATAAACAAATAATGGTGTCCAGCTATGGGGTGGGGTTCACACAGTTCCCCTTGTTAGAGAAGGGGGAGCAAGACTGCAATATATTCCATGGCCGCAGAAGGATAAGGATAACTTTAAATGTAAGTTACCTAGTTTGACTTCGGGGGCTGGGAAATGGATATACAAATTAGAGAAAATGACAGGTGGAAATACATTGGCCATAGGGGACATAAAAAGTTTGTAGCAGCTATTCTTAGAGAGAGACCCAACGACATGTGGAGACAAGCGGGATATGTAAATGTGACAGCACAAAACACGACACAGGATGGAGCACCATTTAATAATTGCATACCAGACGTCTGGAGGTCTTGCAGCGTACAGTTTCCGAATATGTCAGATGTGGGTGCAATTATGAAAAAATAAAATGAAAGATCAAAAAACCATTGCTTATATTCCAGATATTCAAGAGAGATGGCAACTTGAGACACATGAGCCTTGGAAAAATACAGTGGCATTATTCGATGATATTTTGTGTCAGGGGTTGCAAGAAAAAGTACTGAGACAAATTAAAGCAGGAATGGAAGCAAAGCCGTGGGCTGAGATACAGTTGACTATTGTGCATCATTGACGATTCTTACAAGAGAAGAATAGAAATAAAGATGAGTATAGAAAGATTGTGGAAGCCAAGTTAGTTCAGAAGAAATTGGCAACATTTAATATAGAAGGGGCAGTATTGGCAAGTGGAGAAGGAGGAGGAATGCAAGAAACAATGAGGGTAATTCATAGAATTTCGCAGAAAAGTGTCGCAAGCGGCTGGCGCAGAGTGTCCGCGTGCGATTGACTGCGCCAGGCACGTGCGCTAAAACCGATTTCCGCGCACAGCGTATTCATGGATTTTAGGCTCCCAAACCAGCCGTGGCGCAGAGTATCGCAGCGACCCTGCAGCAGCGCCAGTAACGCCCCCAAGAACGCCCTCGCGCAAGGAAAAGCCATCAAAATCGCTAAATCATCGCAAAGGGCTGCGCTAACCCTGGACCAGTTTACAGGGCTGCCAAACAAGGAACGCAAAGCGGGTAACGTGCATATCAGGGGTACGCGTGAAGTTATACACGCGATTAGCCAGGGTACGTGTATTACAGGGGTACGCGGGAAGTATAACACGCGATTAGCCAGGGTACGTGTATTACAGGGGTATGCGGTAAGTTTAACATGCGATTAGCCAGGGTACGTGTATTACAGGGGTACGCGGGAAGTTTAACACGCGATTAGCCAGGGTACGTGTATTACAGGGGTATGCGGGAAGTTTAACATGCGATTAGCCAGGGTACGTGTATTACAGGGGTACGCGGGAAGTTTAACACGCGATTAGCCAGGGTACGTGTATTACAGGGGTACGCGGGAAGTTTAACACGCGATTGGCCAGGGTACGTGTATTACAGGGGTATGCGGGAAGTTTAACACGCGATTAGCCAGGGTACGTGTATTACAGGGGTACGCGGGAAGTTTAACACGCGATTGGCCAGGGTACGTGTATTACAGGGGTATGCGGGAAATTTAACATGCGATTAGCCAGGGTACGTGTATTACAGGGGTACGCGGGAAGTTTAACACGCGATTAGCCAGGGTACGTGTATTACAGGGGTACGCGGGAAGTTCAACACGCGATTGGCCAGGGTACGTGTATTACAGGGGTATGCGGGAAGTTTAACATGCGATTAGCCAGGGTACGTGTATTACAGGGGTACGCGGGAAGTTTAACACGCGATTAGCCAGGGTACGTGTATTACAGGGGTACGCGGGAAGTTTTACACGCGATTCGGCTGGGTACGTGTATTACAGGGATGCGATTTGGCCAGGTACGTGTATTACAGGGGTGCGCAGGAATTATCACACGCGATTTGGCTGGGTACGTGTATTACAGGGGTGCGTGGGAATCATCACACGCGATTTGGCTGGGTACGTGTATTACAGGGGTGCGTGGGAAGTCACACGCGATTAGGCTGGGTGGGTCCTCACAGGTGTTCCCTGTACACCCTCCACGGCCCCTGCAGGCAGCCTACAAAACAGGGGACTACCCTGCACACCTGCTCATGTCCCCCTGCACCCCCACCCCCCAGCAGTGCAGGGGCAGCCTCCACCAGGCCCCCACTCATGTCTCCCACCACCCCCACCCTCCCGCCACCAGGGGCAGCCTCCACCAGGCCCCCACCCATGTCTCCCACCACCCCCACCCTCCCGCCACCAGGGGCAGCCTCCACCAGGCCCCCACCCATGCCTCCCACCACCCCCAACCCCCAGCAGTGCAGGGGCAGCCTCCACCAGGCCCCCACCCATGCCTCCCACCACCCCCAACCCCCAGTAGTGCAGGGGCAGCCTCCACCAGGCCCCCACCCATGTCTCCCACCACCCCCCCGCCACCAGGGGCAGCCTCCACCAGGCCCCCACCCATGCCTCCCACCACCCCCAACCCCCAGCAGTGCAGGGGAAGCCTCCACCAGGCCCCCACCCATGCCTCCCACCACCCCCAACCCCCAGCAGTGCAGGGGCAGCCTCCACCAGGCCCCCACCCATTTCTCCCACCCCCCCGCCACCAGGGGCACCCTCCACCAGGCCCCCACCCATGTCTCCCACCACCCCCAACCCCCAGCAGTGCAGGGGCAGCCTCCACCAGGCCCCCACCCATGCCTCCCACCACCCCCAACCCCCAGCAGTGCAGGGGCAGCCTCCACCACGCCCCCACCCATGTCTCCCACCACCCCCACCCCCCCGCCACCAGGGGCAGCCTCCACCAGGCCCCCACCCATGCCTCCCACCACCCCCAACCCCCAGCAGTGCAGGGGCAGCCTCCACCAGGCCCCCACCCATGTCTCCCACCACCCCCACCCCCCTGCCACCAGGGGCAGCCTCCACCAGGCCCCCACCCATGCTTCCCACCACCCCCAACCCCCAGCAGTGCAGGGGCAGCCTCCACCAGGCCCCCACCCATTTCTCCCACCACCCCCACCCCCCCGCCACCAGGGGCACCCTCCACCAGGCCCCCACCCATGTCTCCCACCACCCCCAACCCCCAGCAGTGCACGGGCAGCCTCCACCAGGCCCCCACCCATGTCTCCCACCACCCCCACCCCCCCGCCACCAGGGGCAGCCTCCACCAGGCCCCCACCCATGTCTCCCACCACCCCCACCCTCCCGCCACCAGGGGCAGCCTCCACCAGGCCCCCACCCATGCCTCCCACCACCCCCAACCCCCAGCAGTGCAGGGGCAGCCTCCACCAGGCCCCCACCCATGCCTCCCACCACCCCCAACCCCCAGCAGTGCAGGGGCAGCCTCCACCACGCCCCCACCCATGTCTCCCACCACCCCCACCCCCCCGCCACCAGGGGCAGCCTCCACCAGGCCCCCACCCATGCCTCACACCACCCCCAAGCCCCAGCAGTGCAGGGGCAGCCTCCACCAGGCCCCCACCCATTTCTCCCACCACCCCCACCCCCCCGCCACCAGGGGCACCCTCCACCAGGCCCCCACCCATGTCTCCCACCACCCCCAACCCCCAGCAGTGCACGGGCAGCCTCCACCAGGCCCCCACCCATGTCTCCCACCACCCCACCCCCCCGCCACCAGGGGCAGCCTCCACCAGGCCCCCACCCATGTCTCCCACCACCCCCACCCTCCCGCCACCAGGGGCAGCCTCCACCAGGCCCCCACCCATGCCTCCCACCACCCCCAACCCCCAGCAGTGCAGGGGCAGCCTCCACCACGCCCCCACCCATGCCTCCCACCACCCCCAACCCCCAGCAGTGCAGGGGCAGCCTCCACCACGCCCCCACCCATGTCTCCCACCACCCCCACCCCCCCGCCACCAGGGGCAGCCTCCACCAGGCCCCCACCCATGCCTCCCACCACCCCCAGCCCCCACCATCCAGGGGCACCCTCCACCAGGCCCCCACTCATGTCTCCCACCACCCCCACCCCCCCGCCACCAGGGGCAGCCTCCACCAGGCCCCCACCCATGCCTCCCACCACCCCCAACCCCCACCATCCAGGGGCACCCTCCAGCAGGCCCCCACCCATGTCTCCCACCACCCCCACCAGTGCAGGGGCACCCTCCACCAGGCCCCCACCCATGTCTCCCAACACCCCCACCCACCAGCACTGTGGGGCACGTGGCCAGCAGGCAGTCAGGCAGCAGCAGATGGCAGGTGGGAGCGTGCTCAGGGCTCTGGGGGGCAGTAATTTGGCCTCCTGGCCAGGAGCGTGGTCTCTCGTGTGTGAACGCGTGGACAGCCTGATAGGGAGTGAAATCCCACACGTCAGCAAAGGCCCTTAGCGCGTAAACCCGTCAACAGCATATGCGCGCCTATAGTCACCTGCACGTGCAGGAAATTGTTGCGTGACACGTCCCAGTGTCAAAGCGTGTGATTGGTGAAAATGGATCTACACGTAGAAGTGACGAAGCGTGTGATTGGTGAAAATGGATCTACACGCAGAAGTGACAAAGCGTGTGATTGGTGAAAATGGATCTACACGCAGGAGTGACAAAGCATGTGCTTGGTGAAAATGGATCTACACGCAGAAGTGACAAAGCGTGTGATTGGTGAAAATGGATCTACACGCAGGAGTGACAAAGCGTGTGATTGGTGAACGTACACGCCGCGTAAGTGACGCTGTACGTGTGGGCCTGTATATAAGGTACATGTAGAACACCATTTCCTTGTACGTGCTTTTCGTGGAGAGCGAGTGGGTGAATTCTGTACTTCTTGTCGTTTCACACGCGATTTTCTTCACGGCGTTTCCAGTTCGTATTCCCTGTTACCTCTGACAGCTTTTTCTCTTTTTTCTCTTTTACTGGTTTACCTGGGCCTGTTCCCTCAAACAGTGTCCCCTTCTACTGTTGTCCTGTCTTCTCAGACAGCGTACACATCTTCTTTTGGCAGGGGTTTAGCCAGCCAAACGCGCTCATTTTTCACGCTCTTTTACCTGGCAGACGGTGAGTCACGCACGTATCCAACTTCTGTGCTTGCCCCGTGTGTAGCCTACCCCTTCAGAGGTCATTCTAGGCTGCGTGTGACACGCATACGTTCATTCTTGTGTTACTGGGTGCCACAGCGTAGTGCAGGTTTTTCTTTCTGCACACGTGGTCTAGGAGGGGTTGCGTGCACGTCATCTCCCTTTTTTGGGCCTCCTGTGCGTTGCGTGACCCGTCATCTTTCCCCAGGGGTTACAATCAGCCGTGCTAGAGCACTAGGGTACAATTACCATCTGGTACCCAACCCCTTTGACCCCCAATTGCCCAGGACAATTGTCTACAGCCACTCCCATACGCACATTAATATCAGTGCCATGGCTGGGAGGCGAGGATTCCGTAAGGGTGGCAAAGGTGGAAGAGCCACAAGTGGTGGCCGTGGTGGATCCGGTAGGGGACGTGGTCGTAACTTGCAGGGTGAGCCTGTCCCCCCATGTGTGGAGGACCAGTCAAGGGCACCCATCATCCCCCCCCTCCCCCCCTCCCCCCCTCCCGTTGAGGCTGAAGTGGCTGACACCATCCATGCTCAGCCCTTGTTGGACCAGCCCATTGTGGCACCAGACCTGGCTGACTCCATGGCTGACTTCCAGGTCAGCAGGGCTACGACACGTGCGCTGGTGCACGTTGATGCCATCATGCCACGTGGATCTGGGGCAGCAAGGTCATCTGCTGCACCAAGGAGGCAGGGCGGAGAGGCTGCAGGGGCAGCTGCGGCTCCATCCACCCCAGCCCTCACACACCCAGCCAGGACAGTGTCGGTCCTAGTCCATGCTGCTGACATTCCCCCTGACACCATCACACTAGAGCCAATGCCTGCACCAACTCCCATGCTGAGTGTGCAATCCCACACTCCTGATACAGAGTCCACCAGGGCTCCTGCCCCTAGTGTTCAGAGCGGCGCAGGACACTCAGGATCACCACCAACTTCCAAGCGGAAGAGGAAGAGTGCTCGTCCGGCACAGGCTGATGCCCCAGACACGGCTACACAGTCCGGCCCGTCCAGGAAGCCCAGCTTCACGGATGACGAACTGAATGCACTTGTCGAGTATGTGTCCGGACATGACAACGAGATGGTCATTGTTGCAGGATCCAAGACCACACCTGCACAACGCCAGGCACACTGGCAGACCGTTGCGGACATCGTAAGTGCCCTTGGAATCGTGAGGCGCACAGCCAATGATTGCTATAAGCGCTGGAATGACCTAAAGCGCAGGGCAAAGAGTAAGCTGGCCTCAAGTCATGCCGCAACTCTAGTGACTGGAGGTGGGTCTCCAGTAGTAGACATGGAACTCACTCCACATGAGTCAGTCGCTGGGACCTACGTCACGGAGGAACAGATCCAAGGCGTGGGAGATCTGGCTGATTACGAGGCATTGTCCGGTGAGTGCACATGCATGTGTGTGTCATCCATGTGCATGGTGTGTGTGTGAGGGCTTCTGTTCGGGTGCCAGGTGAGAGTGTGTGCGCCTGAGTCGTATGGGTCAGCCATGTGCTTCATGCAATCCTTCCTGCGCAGCTGCATTTGGCCATAGCAGTATCCCTTCTGCCAACAGTAGACATCTAGCACAACTGCACGCCAGTTGCCCTTGAAGTGTCACCTTGACACAACATATTTGCTTCTTTTTCACTGTTCATTCAGTCAGTTTGTTTGCATTACACCACTTTCACTAGGCATGTCGCTGTCCACTAGTCACATGTCTGACATGGGTATGGTAAAGTGGAGTGACTTTGTTACCTGGATATCATTTGTACACACATGTCCCTGTGCAATTGGACCATTTCAGACTGGCAGCTCCAGGTGAAAAATCTGACCTGTTAGAATTAGAAAAGCTATTACATGCGGGAACTGGACTGAATGAATAGGTGCTGCCCTCCTCTCCATCTTCACTCAATAGCAATGGTACATGCCATCTGTGTGATGGCATGTGTGTTTCACCTGCCAATCACAGGCCAATGTGTGATGCCACTGCCAGGCAGCATGCAGAAAATTTGTTCATCTTCCATCTTGGTGTCATCAGTGTGTGCCATTTGCCTGCACTTCATACGCAGTGAGGGTGCATGCATGGGAGGGTTTTAGTCATGTGGGACATGTGTCAATCAAGTACTGGTTCTCTTGCTTCTCAGCCCTCAATGTGTGCCATGGTGCTAATGCCTGTTTCCATTTCTTTGTTTTCATGTCTTTGCAGGGGAAGACGCACCTGATACTGCTGGGGTTGTGGAGATGGTGCAGACCCAGGAGGTGTCCCAGGGCCGACCAACCACCAGTGAGGGACGTGGTGTGGTGGTGGGGGAGAACCCACAAGTGCTGCAGGTCGTGCTCTCAAGGGGTGTCTCTGGCTGCACCTCCCCCGAGCTGTACTCAGGTGTTGATTCGGATGAGACCTACGTGCCGTCGCAGGTGAGTGTTCCAGGGAGGGATTCTGTTCTGTCTCACCCACCTGCACCAGGGTCAGTACCCTCCATGGGGATGTCAGTGTTGGCAGCTACGCCTTCGGTGGTTACGGATGCAGGGTCACACTCCGCGACATCTGATCCTGTTCCTGGGCCAGCAGATCAGAGGGGGAATGCAGTCCTGCAGCCTCAGGCAGTGCCGGCACAGCAAGGTGCAGTTCGCCTTGCCCCAGACAGGTGTGGTGCCCGCCGACGTGGTGGCCGTACGCCACCCGGCAATACCGCATGGGAGCAATCCATTTACGGTATGGCTACCCAACAGGCTGCATCATCCGAGATGATGGCTCAGGCCATGGATAGGGTGGCCACTTCCATTGTCCCTCCAGAAAGGCTGATGGAGCGACTAGAGCAGGCAACCGACTCCATCTGCCAGGACATGTTGGGGTCCAACAGGACATGTTGGGGTCCAACAGGGACAGGCGGGCGGCACTGGCGACTCTGCAGGAGGCCATCTCCATTGAGTCCCAGGGCCACAGGGAAGCCCTGAGGCAGGAGCTCCTTCACCTCAGGACGACTCTTGTTGAGCTTGAGGCTTCAACACACCAAAGGACAGAACAGCAGCTGGAGCGTCTCACCCGTACGCTCTCAGCTGAGATGCAGGCAACGAGGGCGGAGGTCCGGGCATCCCGTGAGTTGTTGCATGGGGACCTCCGCACACTCATCCTCCAGAACCAGACCTACCACACCCGCATGCTTGCAGCCATGGAGGAGCAGACTAGGGCCTTGCGTGGGCTGCCTCCCATAGTGCAACCACCTCCGGATGCAGCTGCACAGGGTGATAATAGCGACAGCAGTGATACTCCCACAATAGGGTAGCCGTGTGGGCCATGAGCCCATGGAGGTGTTTTATCTTCCCAGGATCCACGCAGGTGGGTTCTGGTGTGCATCCTGTCCTCGGACCTCCTGGGTGGCCTCCCCAACCCCCCCGGGCCCATCAATGGCCATTTTTGATTGTTTCTTATTTTTATTTTTATTTTGATTTCTTTTATTCCCAATTTTTTTGGGACAATCTGTTGGCTTCGATCTGTTGGCTTCGATCTGTTGGCTTCGAACTGTTGGCTTCCGTGGGTCCTGTGGGCATACGCTGCATTGTGGCTGGGCACATGCAGGCTTGTAATGTATTTGGTTCAGATGCTTGGGTTTGAGTCACACACACCCCTCCTGCTTCCCGTTTCCATGGGCTTGCAAAGGGTGTGCCCAAGTGACAGTGAATTACACAGTGACGTTGGACTCCCATGAGCTGTGTGGCCAGTCTGTAGTCAATACTGTGTATACATTCCTAGTGCATATTGCTGTTGTGTTGTACACTGCATGTTGCATTGATGTGTAACTCTTCTTCTGTGTCTACCTCCCAATTTGCAGGTCCCTTCCTCATGTCCACACAAGGACCTCTAGTCTGGAGATGGGGACCATGTTGGCAGCAGTGCACCTACAACTCTACATGGCGACAACACTGCACAGTTGGTAGTGGTGGGAGTGCAGGCATTTCCAGGTGGTGAGACTACTAATATGTAACATTTGTGATGTCATGTTAATGGTACTACGTGCTCAAGTATGTTGTTGGTCCGGCATTGCTGTGAGCATTTCAGGTGTTGCAGGTTTCTAATAGTGCCACTGTACATAGTGAGACTGATGTCATGTTGTGGGGATTGCTTTGTTTACCTGCAATTAGCATGACATGGCACGGTGTGTCGTGTGGCGGTGCTGGGGTTGGGTTGGCTGACATGGCACTGTCCTCTTGTTGCATTTTGCAAGTGGGTATTCATTTTAGCTGCTTCAATGTGTAACTTCACAAAACTGCATTGGTGGTGTCTGTGTGGGTAGGGATGCACACATTGTGACACTTCCAGGTGAACAATCTCAGGCTGACATGGTATTCCCGGTTCATTCTCCAGACATTCAGGATCAGTGTCAGGTTGAGTCATCATTGATTGTCAGATGGAATGTGCCAGGGCAGTGTGCACTCCACAGGGGTGTGATTTCTATGTGAAGTAATTAGCCACTAGCTGTGTACGGGCTGCCTCCCCCCGTGCCCTTTCCCCTCCCATGCGCAGCGGCTGTGCATGTGGTTGGGGATGTGGGGCCACCACCATGTCCACGGCCAGGCCCCGGCGTGTTGCAACGTTGTGCAGGACACATGCTGCCACTCTGATCCTGCACACTACTGGGGGAGCGTATAACAGCTGCCCGCCAGAACGGTCAAGGGAGCGAAAGCGTGACTTTAGCACTCCGAATGTGCGCTCCACTATGCCCCTGGTTGTAATGTGGGCTGTGTTATATCTTACCTGGGGTGGCGTGGTGGGGTTCCGAATTGGCGTCATCATGTGGGGGCTGAGAGGGTAGGCACTGTCCCCTGTGGAGGTGGTGATTGGTATCATTGGTGGGGTTGTGACCTTGCTCAGTATCCAACATGCATGCATGTGCAGTGGCATACATACTCACCAAGCAGCCATGTATCGCCATGCCGCCCAGCATCTATGTCCCGGCATAGGGTGGACATTCGGTAAATGAAGCTGTCGTGGGTGGACCCGGGATAGTTGGCATATACTGAGGTGATGATTCCCTTGGCATTACATACTACCTGCACGTTGATGGAATGCCAGTGCTTGCGGTTCCTATAGATGTGCTCTGATGCCCTGGGGGGACGTAGAGCCACATGGGTGCAGTCGATGGCACCTAGCACTTTGGGGAATCGTGCCACTCCGTAAAAATCCAGGGCGGCAGCATGCCTTTCTGCAGGTGTTCTGGGCAGGTATATGTGCCTGCGGACTGATGGGCGTGCAGTCATGATGTTCAAGACCTGGTGTAGGCAGCGTGACTGGGTGGCCTGTGACACCCCACCCACTATGGCACTTGTCCGCTGAAATGATCCAGTGGCTAAGAAGTGCAGTACATTGAGGACCTTCTCCAGGGGGCTGAGTGCTTGGGAGCACAGGGTGGGTGATGTGAGGTCATCCTCCCACTCAGTCACCAGGTCCAGTATGATGTGTGGTGGAAACCTGTACCTCCCATACACCTGGTCATCAGGCATCCCGAAAAAGCTGGTTCTGGGTGTGAATATTCTGGCCCTGACTATCCTCCTCCTCCTCCTTTGGTAGCCCACTGCCACTGCTGCTAGGAACGGTATGTTCATCCTGGCGTCTGAGCTTGTTATTGTTAAAGTCCGCAATTTTATGCTTTGCGCGTGTTCTAGGCGAGCGTGTGACCCGCGCACCCCTGGAATCCAGTTCCCAGTCCAATAGCGTGTGGAAATTCACACGCACCACGGGATTCAGCGTGTGACCCGCGCACCCCTGGAATCCAGTTCCCAGTCTAATAGCGTGTGGAAATTCACACGCACCACGGGATTCAGCGTGTGACCCGCGCACCCCTGGAATCCAGTTTCCAGTCCAATAGCGTGTGGAAATTCACACGCACCACGGGATACAGCGTGTGACCCGCGCACCCCTGGAATCCAGTTCCCAGTCCAATAGCGTGTGGAAATTCACACGCACCACGGGATACAGCGTGTGACCCGCGCACCCCTGGAATCCAGTTCCCAGTCCAATAGCGTGTGGAAATTCACACGCACCACGGGATACAGGTTCGCTGACGTACTTGCGTGTGTAAGTGGCCGCGCACCCATTAAATACACGTACATAGGCCAATCGCGTGTACGCGCACTTTTGTCCAATTACACGCAATGAAATACACGTACATAGGCCAATCACGCGATGACACTCTGACGTGCAGTATTTCCACGTGTGTTCAGTCATCACGTGCTGAGTGGGGAACGCCCGTGCGGGTCACGTCAGACGCGCTTACGCGCTGAGGGACTCTGGTCCAATAGAATCGCGTATGCGTGCTGACGCGCTTACGCGCTAAGGGCCTTTCCTCGGATTTCACGCTGACGTGCAGGATTTTCACGTGCCAAATCACTCCGTATCAAGCTGGCCACCCGAAAACACACGGAACACCACGCTCCTGCCCAGAAGGCCGAGTTACTGCCCCCCAGTGCCCCGAGCAGCCTCCCACGTGCCATCTGCTGCTGCCTGCCTGCCTGCCTGCCTGCTGCCACCGTGCCCTGCCATTTGGTGCCTGCACATCAGCCATCTGCAGGGGTCCAGTTGCTGTGTCCACCCCTGCTGGAACTGAAGACTCCCAACTGGGATTACATTGCTCCACAGCCCAGCCCCAGGACCCAGTTGCCCACCCACACCTGCCTCTGGGGTTGCCATGTCGGGCACTTCCACATCTGGCACCAGTGGCAACCCCAGGCCAGAGGGGCAGAGGGGCACCAGCTTCACTGCCACCGAAGTTGGTGTCCTGGTGGAGCATGTCCTGGGGCAGTATGATGCCCTCTTTGGATCGTCCCGCGCCAGCAAGGAAGGACGGGAGAGGATCTGGGCCGACTGTGTGGTTGCCATCAACGCGGAGGGGGTGGCAACCCGCAACGTCCAGAAGATCAAGAAGCGCTGGGAGGACTTGAGGTCCAGGACCCTTGTGAAGGCCCGGCGCCTCGTGGAGGGGGGCCGGGGCCGCATGAGTTCCATCCAGAAGAGGGTCCTGGAACGCGTACGCCCAGCGCTCCACGCCCAGGTCCTTGAGAGGGAGGCCCGTCTGGAGTTGAGCGGTATGTGTCCAAGCATTACTGTGTGAGACAGGGCATGTTGCGGTGTGCTGGTTCTATGATACTTGCCTGTATGTGTGCCATGGGCCATGTATGCATGTATGTGTGCAGGGACATCATGGTAATGCATGTGCGACCAGTGATGTGTGACCCACATGGTTGTTGCATGTGTTGAAATGCGGCATGGGGAGCCCTATGCAGATTTTGGACATGCGAGCATGCCAGTCTCTGTACCTGGACATGGATGGGGGTGAAGGATGGGTGCTGATGCCAGGTACATATATGGTAGCCATGTCTGTGTGCCTGACCTGCGTGTCTGTGACTTGTGCATGCCATGGATGCATGACACATGTGTGTGACAATGCACAGATTCAGTGACGCACCCAACTTACCCTTGTTTCGCCTGTGTTCGGTGTGTTTGGGGCCAGATGGATGTGACTGAGGTGAAGTGTGTGCATGTGATATGCATGAGCCATGATGCATGTGAGTTACATATCATTGAATGTTTCTAGAGTCCATTGGACATGCATGGAAATGTCCATGGCATGCACCATGCCTGTTACTGTGTGTGTTTTGCCTGGACTGACCCATGTGTTGTGGAGGGACATGATGGAAGTGTACTTTGACAGTGGTGCTCATCTGCTATTGCTTCCTGTCTAGGGGACCATTGTACAGTAGCCTGATGCTTGTGTCCTTTGTCTCCCTCTACGCAGCGGCTAGTGAAGAAGAGGGCGGAGACGGCGCTGTGGAGCAAGGCGGCGGGGATGCCCCCACGGCTGCAGCGGAAGGGGTGGGTGAGCCCCCACAGGGGCCTGCTACGGCGGGAGACGGTGAGGAGCCATCCAGGTTGGTGGTTTGCACAGAGGAGGAGGAGGCCGACACTGGTGCACACATGGGGCCTGGTGGGAGCATCCCTGCTGGTGCAAGTGGTGCAGTCCAGGGCCAGGGGCAGGAGGCAGCACAGGTCACCGTGGAGGGGCCTGTGCATGTCACTGTCCCTGACCCTGTGAGTGCACCACCATGCACCAGCAGGGATGCCCCGTCCCAGGCCCGTCCGCAGGTAGAGGGGATGTCCATGTCACCTGACTCCCCTCCACCTGCGGACGTGGTAACCCCTGGCCGCGTGGAGAAGGTCCTGATTGGGGTCGCGATGCGCACGGCTGTGATTCGTGATGACGTGCGTGCTTCCCGGGAGGAGCACGCACGTCATCACGAAGTGCACCGTGCCGACGTGGCCCAATTGGGATCGGCCATGTTCGGGGGTTTCCTGCATGTGTTGGCCAATCTGACGGCCCTCTCCTCCTCTGTGCAGGCTATCCACCGGTCGTTCTCCTTGCCGTCTTCCGGCCCAGATGCCACCAGGGCCCCCTGTGGACCTGCCCCGACCAATGCAGCCAGCTCGGTGGGGATCCCATCCCTGCCACAGTTGGGAGTCGGAGGTCCAGCAGGGGTGGACAACACAGCAAGTGGACCCCAGCAGATGGAAGATGTGACGGCATCATCGGGCAGGGCACGTGCACGACGGCGTCGGTGGTTTCCATCAGCCTGGATGCCGTCGTGCTGGCAGAGGCAGTGGCGTCGGAGGCAGCAGCGGGCTCGACGTGGGAGGCATCATGGCTCGGGGCCATCAAGATCCGAGGGGCAGGCATCGGCCGGAGGGCAGGGCAACCCTGGGATGGTGGTGTGTTCCGTGTGGGAGGAGTTTGGCCAGCGGATAGGTGCGGAGCGGCAGCGGGCGGAAGAGGAGCGGCTCGCCATGGTCAGGGCGGAGTTCTCCATGCGTCGGGCATTGAGGCGGGCTGAGTGCCTCGAGGAAGCTCGCAGGGAGTTTGAGGTGGACATGGGGTTGTCCCTGCGAGACCTCGGGGCCAGGACAGAGTCCCGCCTCCAGGACATCGACATGGAGTTCGATGATGCCCTGGCCAGCAACATCACCAAGTGAGCCGCAGGACTTGCCCGCTGCCTTTGTATATAGTTATTTAGTTAGTTAGTGCTAGGTTTCCTTTATTTATTTTTATTATTTTGGACCGCTCGGACAATGGCCACTTTTTTGTACATATATTTTTCATTAGTTAGTGGTAGGTTTCATTTTTGGTGTTGGGCTCATGGACCCTGGAACATTCCTGTATATAGTTTGTTTTTTTGGGAGATACATTTTTTTAATTTCTTATTGTTTTCACCATGACGTAATGGTTTTTCATTAATTTCCTATTACATGATATTGCTTTGGACAAATTCATTTTAATTTTTTTTTCCTTTGTTTTTTTGTTTATCACTTTTGTTCCCGGACATGGACCATTTATTTACTTAGCCACATCGTTGTATGTTTGAAAATTTCACTTATTTTTGGTATTTAATACATTTTTTATATTTTCTTACACTTGTGTTATTTTCTCATTGGTTTGTTACATGTCATAATATGGGTTTTGACATTCACTTGCACCCATTGTGTATGTGTGTGTGACGGACATGTGTTCTTTTGCATACTTGGCATTGGGGTTGTGTCATGTGATTGCATTCACTATGTGGGTGGATGCAATCCTTGCCTGGGTGTTTGTGCTGGGTATGCTGGCCATTACTGCCATGATTGTGTATCGTCAGGACCTGGGGCCAGGGGGACATGTGTGGGGCCTGCTGGCAGGTTCCCCACAGTGCTGGGGGGTGGGGGTGGTGGGAGACATGAGTGGGGGCCTGGTGGAGGGTGCCCCTGGATGGTGGGGGGTGGGGGTGGTGGGAGACATGGTTGGGGGCCTGGTGGAGGGTGCCCCTGGTGACTGGGGGGGTGGGGGTGGTGGGAGACATGAGTGTGGGCCTGGTGGAGGCTGCCCCTGCACTGCTGGGGGGTGGGGGTGGTGGGAGACATGAGTGGGGGCCTGGTGGAGGGTGCCCCTGGATGGTGGGGGGTGGGGGTGGTGGGAGACATGAGTGGGGGCCTGGTGGAGGGTGCCCCTGGATGGTGGGGGGGTGGGGGTGGTGGGAGGCATGGGTGGGGGCCTGGTGGAGCCTGCCCCTGCACTGCTGGGGGGTGGGGGTGGTGGGAGACATGAGTGGGGGCCTGGTGGAGGGTGCCCCTGGTGGCGGGGGGGTGGGGGTGGTGGGAGGCATGGGTGGGGGCCTGGTGGAGGGTGCCCCTGGTGACTGGGGGGGGTGGGGGTGGTGGGTGACATGAGTGGGGGCCTGGTGGAGGGTGCCCCTGGTGACTGGGGGGGTGGGGGTGGTGGGTGACATGAGTGGGGGCCTGGTGGAGGATGCCCCTGGTGACTGGGGGGGTGGGGGTGGTGGGAGACATGAGTGTGGGCCTGGTGGAGGCTGCCCCTGCACTGCTGGGGGGTGGGGGTGGTGGGAGACATGAGTGGGGGCCTGGTGGAGGGTGCCCCTGGTGACTGGGGGGGTGGGGGTGGTGGGTGACATGAGTGGGGGCCTGGTGGAGGGTGCCCCTAGATGGTGGGGGGTGGGGGTGGTGGGAGGCATGGGTGGGGGCCTGGTGGAGGGTGCCCCTGGTGGCGGGGGGGTGGGGGTGGTGGGTGACATGAGTGGGGGCCTGGTGGAGGGTGCCCCTGGTGGCGGGGGTGTGGGGGTGGTGGGAGGCATGGGTGGGGGCCTGGTGGAGGGTGCCCCTGGTGACTGGGGGGGTGGGGGTGGTGGGTGACATGAGTGGGGGCCTGGTGGAGGGTGCCCCTGGTGACTGGGGGGGTGGGGGTGGTGGGTGACATGAGTGGGGGCCTGGTGGAGGGTGCCCCTCTGGATGGTGGGGGGTGGGGGTGGTGGGAGACATGAGTGGGGGCCTGGTGGAGGGTGCCCCTGGATGGTGGGGGGGTGGGGGTGGTGGGAGGCATGGGTGGGGGCCTGGTGGAGCCTGCCCCTGCACTGCTGGGGGGTGGGGGTGGTGGGAGACATGAGTGGGGGCCTGGTGGAGTGTGCCCCTGGTGGCGGGGGGGTGGGGGTGCTGGGAGGCATGGGTGGGGGCCTGGTGGAGGGTGCCCCTGGTGACTGGGGGGGTGGGGGTGGTGGGTGACATGAGTGGGGGCCTGGTGGAGGGTGCCCCTGGTGACTGGGGGGGTGGGGGTGGTGGGTGACATGAGTGGGGGCCTGGTGGAGGGTGCCCCTGGATGGTGGGGGGTGGGGGTGGTGGGAGACATGAGTGGGGGCCTGGTGGAGGGTGCCCCTGGATGGTGGGGGGGTGGGGGTGGTGGGAGGCATGGGTGGGGGCCTGGTGGAGCCTGCCCCTGCACTGCTGGGGGGTGGGGGTGGTGGGAGACATGAGTGGGGGCCTGGTGGAGGGTGCCCCTGGTGGCGGGGGGGTGGGGGTGGTGGGAGGCATGGGTGGGGGCCTGGTGGAGCCTGCCCCTGCACTGCTGGGGGGTGGGGGTGGTGGGAGACATGAGTGGGGGCCTGGTGGAGGGTGCCCCTGGTGACTGGGGGGGTGGGGGTGGTGGGTGACATGAGTGGGGGCCTGGTGGAGGGTGCCCCTGGTGACTGGGGGGGTGGGGGTGGTGGGTGACATGAGTGGGGGCCTGGTGGAGGGTGCCCCTGGATGGTGGGGGGTGGGGGTGGTGGGAGACATGAGTGGGGGCCTGGTGGAGGGTGCCCCTGGATGGTGGGGGGTGGGGGTGGTGGGAGACATGGTTGGGGGCCTGGTGGAGGGTGCCCCTGGTGACTGGGGGGGTGGGGGTGGTGGGAGACATGGTTGGGGGCCTGGTGGAGGGTGCCCCTGGTGACTGGGGGGGTGGGGGTGGTGGGAGACATGAGTGGGGGCCTGGTGGAGGGTACCCCTGGTGACTGGGGGGGTGGGGGTGGTGGGAGACATGAGCAGGTGTGCAGGGTAGTCCCCTGTTTTGTGGGCTGCCTGCAGGGGCCGTTGAGGGTGACAGGACCCACCCAGCCTAATCGCGTTGTAACTTCGCACGCACCCCTGTAATACACGTACCAAGCCAAATCGCGTGTGATAATTCCCGCGCACCCCTGAAATACACGCGCCCAGGCTATTCGCGTGTGGAAATTCCCGCGCACCCCTGAAATACACGTACCCTGCTGTAATCGCGTGTGGGACTTCCCGCGCACCCCTGTAATACACGCGCCCAGCCTATTCGCGTGTGGAAATTCCTGCGCACCCCTGAAATACACGCGCCCAGCCTATTCGCGTGTGGAACTTCCCGCGCACCCCTGAAATACACGCGCCCAGCCTATTCGCGTGTGGAACTTCCCGCGCACCCCTGAAATACACGCGGCCAGGCTATTCGCATGTGGAACTTCCCGCGCACCCCTGAAATACACGTACCCTGCTGTAATCGCGTGTGGGACTTCCCGCGCACCCCTGAAATACACGCGGCCAGGCTATTGGCGTGTGGAACTTCGCGCGCACCCCTGTAATACACGTACCAAGCCAAATCGCGTGTGATAATTCCCGCGCACCCCTGAAATACACGCGCCCAGGCTATTCGCGTGTGGAAATTCCCGCGCACCCCTGAAATACACGTACCCTGCTGTAATCGCGTGTGGGACTTCCCGCGCACCCCTGTAATACACGCGCCCAGCCTATTCGCGTGTGGAAATTCCCGCGCACCCCTGAAATACACGCGCCCAGGCTATTCGCGTTTGGAACTTCCCGCGCACCCCTGAAATACATGCGGCCAGGCTATTCGCGTGTGGAACTTCCAGCGCACCCCTGAAATACACGTACCCTGCTGTAATCGCGTGTGGGACTTCCCGCGCACCCCTGTAAATGACGTACCCTAGTTTTTCGCGGGTAGGATTTCACGCGCACCCCTGGAATTCCCGTAGCCTAGCTTTTCGCGTGTGAAACTTCCCGCGCACCCCTGTAAATGACGTACCCTAGTTTTTCGCGTGTAGGATTTCACGCGCACCCCTGGAATTCCCGTAGCCTAGCTTTTCGCGTGTGAAACTTCCCGCGCACCCCTGTAAATGACGTACCCTAGTTTTTCGCGTGTAGGATTTCACGCGCACCCCTGGAATTCCCGTAGCCTAGCTTTTCACGTGTGAAACTTCCCGCGCACCCCTGTAAATGACGTACCCTGGCTTTTCGCGTGTGGAACTTCACACGCACCCCTGGTATCGACGTGGCCAGGGCAATCGCGTGTGGGACTTCCCCGCACCCCGGGATACACGTACCCAGGGCAATCGCGCGAGTGACTTCTCGCGCAACCCGTTGTACACACACGCGCAAATTTTTGAACAGTGGGTGTCCGTGTAAATGGCGTACACCTTTGCACATCATTAGTCCTTTGGGGTCACGGTATGGCCCATTGCTGTATGTGGGTGGTATTTGTTGGCGCAGGTTTTGGTGCACTTTCGTTGAGTGCGTCGGGACGCTACCGCCTGCTTACTTGTGGCGTACGTTTTTGGGCCTGTGCGCTGGTTTGATCGAGCGCTGTTTTGCCCTGTTCGAATCCATGAATACGTGTTGCCGGAGAGCGTGTGGGCGTTCCGCGCACTTGCCTCCTGTACTTCCCCGTGCCGCCCACATTCTTCCCCATTCCGAGTGTTGTGCCCCATTTTATTCCCCATTCCGAGTGTCCCGCCCTGTGTTCCGCCTACTTCAGAGCTGTGCGCTGCGCTCGGAGTGATAGCGCAGTGGCCGTGGCGCACGCCGTTGGTTGACCTGTGCGCCGGCGTGCGCCGCGCACTTTTTCAGCGCACGTCCTATGCTTTTCTTACGCACGGACTTCCATGAATCGACGTGCGCTGGTTTCCCTGCGCTTTTCGCTATTTTTCGGCGCAGCGCACGTATAGGCCCCTCTGCGCCGGTATTTTCGGCGCACATTTATTCCATGAAGCGGCCTGAATGTGTGCACTGCAGGTGAACAATGTACACCCAGTGGATCAAAGTGGGTATGGGTTTTGGCCACAAGGTAAAGGTGGGAGATTTAGAGGCAGAGTAGGTGGATTTCAGAACACCCAAGGTAGATTTCAGAATACTCAAGGTGGATTTCAAAATGCCCAGGGTGGAAGTCAGAACACTCAGGGAGGATATAATGGTGGGTTTGCCAGAGGGTCACCCCCAGTATGTTGGAATTGTGGGATAGCAGGGCATATTGTGTGTGTATGTAGATGCTGAGGAAACATGCAACAAAATGGACAAAATTCAAGAGGGGTCAGGTCATCCACCGCCATACAGCACACAAACACGAGACGGTTGTGCCCAGGATCACACATCCTATCAGACACAGGCGCTGCAACCACAACAGGCACAACAGCAGGCCCCAGTATCTAGGCACCCACTTCAAGGGCAGGTGCAACAAGCACCTATGCAGACACAATGGAATATAAACACAGGGCAAGCATTAACACCTAGGATTGGGGATTTCACTGGATGAATGTGTACCCTCAATAGGACAGCTCACAGGGTGACTTGATGTGTTCAGTACTATCAGTAACACCAGACCCCCAAGAGGAACCAAGGGTTGATGTAATGATAGGAGGCAATCATTTTCTTTTTTGTAGACACTGAAGTAACTCTCTCTTGTATAAGGGAGGGAAAATACCAAATGTCGGGTATTGCCATGAATGCTTAGGGGTTCTCTGGAGTTAAGAATTTAGTTCCTTTTACTGATAACTTACATGTTTCTATAGGGGAATGTGACATGTCTGACCCCTTGCTATATTCGCAATTTTTAGTAGAGATTTGATGACAAAACTTAACATGACAATTTCATTCACTGATCAAGGAATAGTGTGCTCCACTCCAGGAATACACTATTTAAATGTAGGAGAGTTTATACTGGCATTTACAGGACAGGTGTCTCTACGAGGAGTCCCGGTTGATCCGGAGGTCTTCTATGGGGTGAGCATTTTATTACCATGGCTACCGGGATTAGTAGGGAACATTGTGAGGATGCCTGATGAATTTCTGTTTAGACCACAAGTACCTATGGACAAGGAAGAAGAGCATATTATTCCAATAGAATTGGAAGCAGCTATAGTACGAGGAGCAATAGCAATACTTGAAGGAGTAGATGATGAAGGCAGATGATGGAGAACAGTGATAGCTTTTGAAGAGGGATACAGATTGACTGATATAACAGATGAAGATATGTTCATAGATGAACGTACAGATGATGAGCTAGTGTTTTTCATAAGCATTACATATTAGATAAAGATTGAGAAAAAGGAAATCCCACCGCAAATTGCACTAATGTGCCAAAGACCAGCGTTCTTTCAGGAAGATATAGAAAAGGTGCCAAGTGTCCTTTGGACTATGGTCCCTCATGATGTTGGCATATTGAAGGGAATAGGAGAGGTTAAATAAAACTGAAGTCAGGAACAATTTTACCCCAAGCAAAACAGTACCCCATGTCTCGAGAATCTGATGAAGGCATATTTGAGACTATCTCAGCATTGATGAAACAGGGAATTCTGGTGCCACTGCAGTACTGTGGTGTATCTGATTAAAGAATCAAAAGATGAGTTATGGTGATTTATCCAGGACTTGCACCCTCTTAATCAGATTGTAGATGCAGAATTTCCATTAGTTCCAAATCCTGCAACAATATTGTTTTGCATCCCAGTTGAAGCTAAGTATTTCACGGCGATCAATTTGAAAAAAAAAATTTCTCGGTCCCGTTGTACAAAGACTCTTACTTCCTTTACATTCAGACAAAAAAGAGACTAAAACATACTTGTACATATTAAGCTTTAGCGAAACAGAGGATGAATGTAGGCAGGACTGTGTTCAGTTAATGACTGTATTAGCAGACAAAGGATACAAAGTAGATAAGGATAAATTACAATACTGCCAGGAAGAGGTGTTGTATATAGGTCAGTTAATTTCACATGAAGGGAAGAAAGTGACACCTTAGAGAGCTGAGGCTATCATGAAAACACCACAGCCAAATACAGTCAGGCAAATGCAGCAGTTTCTGTGTTTATGCATTTATTGCAGGGCTTTAGTGTTCAAATACAGCACATACACAAACACACTTTTGCAAGCACTTAAGAAAGCACAAGTTGGTAAGGGAAATATAGAATGGACTGAAGGAATGGAGGTAGTATTTGAGGAATTGAAAAGAGCAATTTGTACAGCTCCAGTTTTGGTAATCCCCAATTATAGTGAGGAATTGTATTTGTTTTTGCACACTAATGGATCAGTAATGAAAGCAGAACTGACACAAAGAACAACACCAGGGTATAAACCTTTGGGGTATTACAGTGGGATTTTAGATCCAGTTATGAGAGGACATTTTCCATGCCAACAATTTTTGGCTGCTGCCACATTTGTTATTGAGAAGTCCACAAGTATTACGATGGACTATGCAATGACGCTATATGTGGGGCATGCCTTATTTGCCATTCTAGAGAAACCCAAAAGTACTTTGACAACACAAAGAGCATCTGCATATGAAGTGATGATTTCTAACCCAGAGATTAAAATTGTGAGATGTAAAATAATGAACTGAGCCACATTTGTAGCTGGACATGTAGAAGAAGGTGATCATATACACAATTGCACTAATTATGTTGAATTTTATGATGATATACCCTGTGTGAAAGAAAATGCTTTAGTGGGAGGGGAGATTCTCTTTATTGATGGTTCATCGAAAATCAATTAGACTAGTGGGGAAAGGTATTCAGGATCTGAAGTTGTAAGACACAGATTAAATGGTGAATTTGAGTTTGTGGCAAGTGCAAGACTACTGTCCCCTTTTTCAGCACAGGCAGCAGAATTGGTAGCACTTATTGTTACGCTTGAGAAACACGAAGGTCAGGAAATGGCGGTGTACAGTGACTCTGCCTATGTGACATCAACTGTACATCCAGGGCTGTCACGTTGGAAAAGGAGAGGTTATCTCCGTGCAGACATGTGTCTCTATTGGGCAGGCTTATTAAGGCACTACAACTCCCTGTGACCATAGCGGTGATCAAATGTGCAGTGTATACTACACTAACAGACTTTGGGGGTCATTACGAGTATGGCGGTAGGGGCTTAATGGCACCATTAAGGATGGCGGTGCCGTTAAGCCCCTACCGCCATATTCTGAGGTCCCTTTGCGGGTCCCAGCCGTCTGTCCAGCCGTTCTTTGCAGGACCTGTTAAGGGACTTTGGAGCTAATAACAGGCCCGCAATTTGCAGGCCCATTATTAGCGCCTTCCCCATTGGGAATGGGGAATGGTTTACTGGATGGGAACTTACCGGGTCCGCATAGGTCGGAATGTCCTGGTAAGTCCCCATTCAGTGACACTCAACCCTGACCCGGGTTTGGAGGCAGTCAAGGCGCTAATAGCGCCATGGCTACCTCCAAACATATAATGACCCCTTCATCTCATGCAGAAACAATGCTGCAGATTTAGAAGCCAAAAGGGGTATGTATTCCTCTGGAATTTCGTGTTTCGAAACTGAAAATGTTAAAGAAGTAGTAAATATAAGGATGCTAGTACAAGAGGGATTTAATATGCTGTCAATTACGCAAATAATAGAGAAACAGTGTAGAGCCCCACAAGATGAGCAGGAGCTATGGAGAAGTAGGGGGTGTTCTTTATCCCACATAGAAGCACTATGGAGACAGGAAACCACTGGAAGGCCAGTGATGCCAGCCACATTACTAAAAGTCACACTTGAACAGCTGTATTACCCTGCGCATATAACCCGAGAAATTCTTGCTCCCGCCATGGCAGAAGATTGGTTTGTTCCCAATCTATTGGAATAAGTTGCACAGTTCATTGTGAATTGCATCGTGTGTCAGATGTTCACAGCTGGGCATACACTAAGAACAATCAGAGGAATAATACCCTGTCCAAATAGCCCATTTCAGCATTTGCATATTCATTACATTGATATGCTGCAGACTTGTAACGTATATAGGTATATATTAGTGGTGGTGTGTCCCTTTTCTTGATGGATCGAAGCCAATCCTTGTACACATCCTCTTGCCACCTGCGCAGTGAAGTTCCTAGTGTGCGAGGTATACCTGAGATAGGGTGTTTTCGAAGTATTAAGGTCCGATAATGGGCCACAGTTTGTCAATGAGCTGTATGACCAAATCATGCTTTTATTGAGCATAAAGCATACTTTTTCTTCTGCTTATCAGCCACAAGCAAACACAATATTTGACAGGCTCAACAGCCTCCTAAAGGAAAAAATAGCAAAGATCAGATTAACTTTGAAAAAGGGATGACTATATTGCCACCCCCCTAGACTTCTATGCCCTTCTAAATCAGCCAGGCTCAGTTCATCATCTTACACCCTATTAATTAGTAACAGGAGCCGCATGAGGATGCCCCTTACACACCCATCTAGAGGCAGAAGTGATACCCAGAGTGTAGTGCAGACTCTTGGTGATGAGATGCACAATTATTTGACATGTATGACTACCAGTG
Source organism: Ambystoma mexicanum (assembly GCF_040938575.1). Taxonomy (NCBI): domain Eukaryota; kingdom Metazoa; phylum Chordata; class Amphibia; order Caudata; family Ambystomatidae; genus Ambystoma; species Ambystoma mexicanum. Next base: position 196,052,971 of record NC_090935.1, on the reverse strand, counting down.
TTTCTTTCATTTCAGATCAAGTCAAGCATCAGAGGGAGGGGTAGAGCAATAAGGAAGAGGATGGCCCAGTAAAGGTTCTAAGCAAATTATTGCCACTACCAAAGTTATATGCCGGAGATCAAGTGCGTATTAAGAATTTCACCCATAGGTGGCATGAGCCAATATTTAATGGACCATTCCAAGTAGGGGAAGTTTCCCCTACTGCAGTTAGGGTGCCTAAAGAAGAGCTTGGTTACATTTGGGCGATGTAAAAATCTACAAAGGCGAGACCCTCCCTTTAGTACCCACTGCCTGGGAAGCAAGTTAAGAAAAGAAGTGTTGCATGTGCAGACTCAATCGATGTCCAAGAAGAATGACGATAAAGCAAGTGTGTGATTAAAAACCTTTCTGTTGAACTGGAATTCATTGGGCACTGCTTAAAATTTGCAGGAAGTGCATGGACATGCAGAGAATTCCAGAACTTAAACATCCATTTTAGAGATTCCTCCAGCGGTGAATGATCTCGTCAAAATTGAAATTGGATTCCAAAAAACACAGTAAATGGCGCCCACTCGTCAGTGCATGAATAGCAAGATAGTTCCATCTGAGTGTGGCCAGATTTGGGTTAAATGAAAATGGTGTATCGCTTCAGCCCGGCGTCTCTCATTGCGAACGCTGGCTGAAGGAAGCGACCGTCACCCTAGGAGACGGCGTATGGTGTCTCTCGTTGTGAGCGCTGGCTCCTCAACGAGTGGGCGCCATTAAGTGTGTTTTTTCAAATCCAATTTCAATTTTTACGAGATCATTCACCGCTGGAGGTTATCAATTATTTCATACCTGGGCCAGTTTTATGCCAGCATGCCATCCGCACCAAGATGGATGTCATATCTTACTCTAACACTGGATAAGTCTTAGATAGAAACCCCGGGACTCGAACAATTTATATTTCACGTCCTGAAGAAGGCCTGCATAACAAAGCTGCATTTTACAGTCCCCATTACTGGCCGAAACACCCTGTGTCGACGATCACTTTACATGTTCTTTCAAGCAATGTTTAGTTGATTGAAACATGTTCATTTGATTTGTTCTTTTGTCATCTGTTGTATCTGCTTTATTCATTTCTGTTACAAATGTTAGCATAGTTTGTTTGTTATCCACTCAAATCCAGTTCATTAACCTGGATTATACTCACCTGTATTGTGTGTTTTTTTATTGTTCTCTAGGTTTTCTATCCCCATACTGTGTTATCACATATTTTGATATGCTAATTAAAATGTATTAAGCCAAGACATGAACAGGTTTTGACTTTCACTAGATTTCCATGGAAAAAAGGAAAAATTGGTTATGTTCTGGTGTGACCTCTCACCCTGAAAATGTGTTCTGTTGATCTCAATATGATTACAGCAATGGAAGGAGGTGTTTCTGCTGGTCGGGCCTTCGTTAAGGTGAGAATGGGACTCTGATGGATGCTATAACTATGCTGGCAGAATTGCACACGAAAATGGAGGAGGGGATAGAGGCTATTGGAGATGACAATTGATTATCATTCCTGTTTGCATGAATTCCCTACTGGATGGCAAATATATTCAAGCTCCTTGGGGAAACTTTGGCGACAATAATGGTCGGATTCCAGTTTTATAAGGAATATTAGAACACCCTAGCGAGTGTTGTGATGGGGAGATGTTCCATGCGAACAGTTAATCGAGTGAACAAGGGACAATAAAGGGCACACAATTGCAGATGTGCCCCTATCAACAATTGGGTTTATTTCAGCTCACAGTTTCAGTTGACATGATAGGCCACTGGCATCCCCTGGGTAGAATATATTCTTGTTGATCAGATTTTAGGTGGGAATGGGTGTAGAAGAAGACACATGGGCCAAATGTACAAAAAAAGCACTAAGACCACACAAAGTAGTTAGTGCGAGAAACAATATTGAGGGGAAGAAAAGATTTATGCTGGGAGCTGATTCATGGAATTAAATGCATGCAGAAAGCTGCAGCACAGAGAATAATGAGTAGCACCTGGAATGCCCCCAACATGCACCCATCACAAACAAAACGTCAACAACCTTTCCTACGGACCCATGGAAAAAGTAATCAATTACGTACCGGTAATCCCCATTACTCCCACCCCACTCCTCTAACTAACAAGTCCACATCCCAGCACCCCCACTAAACTGCACCTCTGCCCCTACCTTAAAGCAGTACCCGCGTACCCCAATGAAACAGCGCCTTGCCACCCTGACTCAAAAGAGCACCCACAGGTCTGCCCTCGTCCCAGTACCCCCACAAACCTGTGCCCCAAACCCCAACCCAAGGCAGAACATGGAAGTCTGTCCTTGTCCAAGTAACCTCACTGACCTGGGCCCCAACCCAAGGCACCACCTACTAGTCTGCCCTCTCCCCAGTACCCCCTTGACCTGTGCCCCAAACCAAGACAGCACTGCAAGTCCCCCTCATCCCAGTACAGATGAGGGGGACCCACAAACCTGTGATTCAACCCCCAACCCAAGACAGCACTGGCAAGTCCACCCTCGTCCCAGTCACTGACCTGTGCCCCAAACCCCAACACAAGGCAGCACCCACATGTCTGTCCTCGTCCCAGTAAACCCACTGACCTGTGCTCCAAACCACCAACTTAAGGCAGCACCCACAAGTTCCCCCTTGTCACAGTATCCCCACTGACCTGTGTCACAAACCTCCAACCCAAGGCTGCAATTGCATGTCCTCCCTCGTCCCAGTACCCCCACTGACCTGTGCCCCAATCCCCAACCCAAGGCCGCACCCGCAAGTCTGCCCTCATCCCAGTCCAATGTGGATAACAAACCTACCTGAACTCCTCTGGCCTGGGTCCACCATGAAGTACGCCTGCCAGAAATCCTCCTTCCATGGCTCCCTGTTGGACCACACTCATTTGCACATAAACAGCCAACCATACTGTCACAGCTGCTACACTTTGGTGACATAGTGCACATTTGATGTGCGTGCCACAGGGATCCAGAGTGAGGCCACATCCCACCTCAACATACTGTGAATGAAGTGTGAGCACATCCGCATTGACAAGCAAGTGCCAACGTGACACCAAAACATCAGTGGACCAGAAAGGAACACAGCGTACAATGAACTGAACCTAGAGTAGTGAATGGGTAGAGGTGAATGAGCTGTCAGCAGATACAACAAACATCTAAACCTTGTTGAACATCTGCAACACACATGAAGAAATGTGTTCTCACCTCTATTGAGAAACCCCAAAAACCGTCATGAAATATCTCCCTCATCACCAAATGCATCCGCACATTGAAACCATGAGACACACAATCAATAACTAACTCAACCAGCACAGAAACAAGGACACCAAACATGCAGTGCCCCTGCACAAGGAATGGCATCAGACAACCAGCCCTTGCCACCTCCAGCTGTCTGACGGCCCCTCCCCTACATGTGAAACACATGTCCCGATGTCCAAGTCAATCAAAGTGATAACACCATGGCAACCACAAATAACCCTAATATCACTCAACACCCAAGAATATATTCACAAAAGAAGTGTCATGTCAACCACAGCATCACACACCCACGCACACCATGTACAAAATTCGAACTCGCAACCTTAATGCCCCTATGATACTTCACTTTGTAGAGACTGGCCATAATGTAGAAGACCTAAGGTGGTTTTGTGTTGAGAAAATTGCCACTAGTGGGCTCATTCAGACTAAGAACAAATTGTCATACAAAGAACAACCGTGGATTTTTAATCTAAAAACATTAGATAAAGAACTTAACACGCTGGAACCTTGGGAGTTCAATACATGTTGACTTTAGACGCCTAGCCCAGGACCAAAGTAAATCACACCTTACGGCCCCTTTAAGTTTTGGATGCCTCTGAATCACGTGACGGGCTTCCCCGGCAGTCACATGACTGCTGTGGAAGCCCCTCTTCCACGTCACGCTTTCAATATTTAAATGCCAGATGAACTTTCATGCAACGCCTAGGAAAACTCTTGAAGAGCCTTCGGCTCCGTGTTCGGCTGATCATTGCAGACAGTAAGGCGGGCATGGCAAACTGCAGTAAGTGTTTTCCGTTTGGCTGACATAAACAGGGTTACACATTAGGTCCTTGTAGTCTGGTTAACAGCACTTGCTTTTCGTTGCATTGTTTGTATTTGCCATTTACGATAATTTATTCTTGGCAGCACGTACGGCCGCCTTCAGTAGGCTGCAGCTGTAAAACACACACGTTTGACAACAGCATGACTCTAGGACTTGTAAATGAGCCTTCTTGACCTTTCTCCTTTTTGCCTTGCAACTTTCTCTTGTTTAGATTTAAAATGCATCTAAAGTCACGTGTACTGAGGCAACACCAACGTCAGCAATAGTAGCGCGACTTGTTTCTTGAGGTGAGTGGCGAAGCACTGACACCTTGATGCTCTTAGGTAGCATAGAATTCATGTTTTTTTCAAATCTTGCTGTTTAATATGTCATTTCAGCTCTCCTTGAAACTTTGTGATATCCCCTGGAGTCAGATTTAATGGGCCTGACGAGTTTGAGCACATGACATTGGGAGTCAGGTCAGTTTGGTCCCACGATTTCAGTGTTGGGCCCTTGGGTTTCTCATATGGTGGTGGCATGATCCCACTTGAGATACAGTGGTCTGTTTTGGTCTAGGGTCCCACAAACCCTCCTTTTTAGACACTCTGTAACAATAGGGACACCTTGGGATTCGTCACAACACGGTGCCCCCAATAGTTTTCTTTCCATTTATGGTATAAACAATTGCATGTTGGTAGCTCAAGACAGCAAGTATAGATAGCAGTTTTTTGTATATATAAATGTGGTATTTTTTTGTGTTTTTTAGTGGTAATACTGTATCAAGTGGTCCTCCTGATGAAGACGTTATTCCATTCATATTTTTTCAAAAACGTCGAAACCGGGAAGATCCGGGGATGGGACTTATCATCATTTTTTGTTAAATGTACCCACTCCGTAGAATAGAGCACATTTTTTGTCAATGGTTGTGCTGACACACATTTGATGTGGACAAGATGAATTATCCAAGACCATGTGGGGCTAATTCATGTGCTACCACATATGGATTGTACTAAAAAGTTTAGTCAAATAAAAGTTTTTACTGTGAGTGAATGAGGGTGATTGTTTTGAGTTGTAAATGATGGATTGACTGTTGGCGAATGATGGTTGTGTTAGGTTTTTATCACCTGGTGTTTTGTGCTCCTTTGCAATGTTAATGTAATTTAATGTGTGTGTATTAATTAATGATTAATTCATTTTTGAAAATAATGTATCTTAATAAATACATTTTTGATACCTTTAAAAATAAAACAACCTCTGGACAATTTTTCAGTAGATTGCCACCATGAAGTACGCCTGCCAGAAATCCTCCTTCCATGGCTCCCTGTTGGACCACACTCAGTTGCACATAAACAGCCAACCATACTGTCACAGCTGCTACACTTTGGTGACATAGTGCACATTTGATGTGCGTGCCACAGGGATCCAGAGTGAGGCCACATCCCACCTCAACATGCTGTGAATGAAGTGTGAGCACATCCGCATTGACAAGCAAGTGCCAACGTGACACCAAAACATCAGTGGACCAGAAAGGAACACAGCGTACAATGAACTGAACCTAGAGTAGTGAATGAGTAGAGGTGAATGAGCTGTCAGCAGATACAACAAACATCTAAACCTTGTTAAACATCTGGCAACACACATGAAGAAATGTGTTCTCACCTCTATTGAGAAACCCCAAAAACCGTCATGAAATATCTCCCTCATCACCAAATGCATCCGCACATTGAAACCATGAGACACACAATCAATAACTAACTCAACCAGCACAGAAACAAGGACACCAAACATGCAGTGCCCCTGCACAAGGAATGGCATCAGACAACCAGCCCTTGCCACCTCCAGCTGTCTGACGGCCCCTCCGCTACATGTGAAACACATGTCCCGATGTCCAAGTCAATCAAAGTGATAACACCATGGCAACCACAAATAACCCTAATATCACTCAACACCCAAGAATATATTCACAAAAGAAGTGTCATGTCAACCACAGCATCACACACCCACGCACACAATTGGCAAACATGCAGGTACTGCAAAGCACTGAAGTAGGCAATAAACAGATGCGGAACAGATGTGAAACACGTGAATCCCAAACCAAAACATGTCACCTCCCCACATCTACATAGATCAAATACTTTCATTTTACATGGATGCAACATACTAAACATCACACATCCAAAGCATGCACACATACCCCCAGCAAACATCACAGTAACAACATGACCCACAAAGTGTACCCCCAACCCACACGACAGCCATAGGACATACTCACTTGGTGAACATGGTCAAACAAAAGTTGCTCATTGACAAAGAGACAGCAAGCGTTGTGGTAGACTCATGATATAAAAATGTATTTAAGACAAACTATTACATAAAAAGGGAAGGGAAAAATTGACCTTGAAAAATTAAATAAGTACAAAAGGAAACCTACAACTAAGGAACTATGTAACTTGTTCTTGTTACCTAGCATTTTCCACCATGACAAGAGAGAGAGCGTTTTTGCGCATTCTGCCCCTTTACTCAGCCAAGATGTGTCTTGCTCACGCTGTAGTCTTCACAAACAACATTCCCTAGCACTTTAGAGGGCTCTTAAGGCCCTCGGCAGTGCATCAGGGCCGGCACCTTGGAAGAGGTGCCGGTTTCTGTAACATATTAAGAGGACCTTCACCTGGCCTCTCCAGTTAGGTTTTGCTATTTTGCACATGACTTTGTGGAAAGAACACTGGGCCTCATTCCGAGCATGGCGGTAAGGGATAGCGGCCACCGCTAACGAGAGCGGTGGCGGTAATCCCTTACCGCCATACTCCGAGTTCCCTTTGCGCCATGGTGGTTTTAACACCTGCTTTTAGCAGGTGTTAAAAACCATGGCGCTAAGGGACCTTGATGTAAATTACGCCACCGTAATTTACGGTGGCGTAATTGACGCCTTCCCCAGTCCCATTATGCCCTATGGGGCAAGAATGGGAATGGGGAAGGGTAAATGGGGATTGGGGAATTACCGCCCCGCCAACCTTGGAATGGGGCGGTAATTCCGCCATCCACCAAGGCGCTGCCGGTCCGGGTACGGCGTCAACCAAGGCGTTAATAGCGCCATTGGTTAGCGCCGTACTCGGAATGAGGCCCACTGTCTCCTATTTACCAATTTGCTACGTTTGCTGCTAGACCTTGAATTAGACCTTTTTTATTTGCCTGGTGTGAATGTTTGCTTCTGTGCTGACTGTGGGTGTCTGCAAAATGTCAACATGTGCTAAGTTCAAATTTGTGCGTTCATTGCTAAAACTTTGAAAATAACTCTTTCTTGTTACCTAGAATGTTCCACTGTGACAAGAGGGAGAGCGCGTTAGCACATTCTGCCCCTTTACTCGGCCAAGCCGTGTCTTGTTCACACTTTAGTCTTCTAAAACATTCCCCAGCAGTCCCCAGGGTGTTTAAGGCCCTTGGCAGCGCATCAGCATTGGTGCGTTGGAGGAGGTGCCGGTTTGTGCCGGTTCGTGTCCGGGAGTACAGGGAGCTACTCACCCCATAGTGTCGATGTCAAATCTAGCAACCATTTGTTGGATACTTCTGTGGTATGCTTTGTCCCTGCTATGTGCTCGCATCATGACACACCTGAATTATCTATTGACCTCAGTGAGTACATCCAACATAAATGTTCCTTACAACGGCGAGCGCTATCGCAATAAACAAATAAGTATCCTAGCACAATACTCTAAAGGTGACTGTTTTGATACTCTACAACCTCCTGGTATTCTGCCGAACAATGAAGAGGTGAAGACTGTCTCAGTTGAAATTCCACATGTAATTGATAAAACTGCTGATCTACGAGGCAATGACTACGTGCCCGACTCTCATGTTAATGGCTCACTAGATAGCAGTGTTACAACTGAGGCCTGTCAGCCTCTCCCAGCCTCGGATCTGCATGTTTTTTTCCCAATGCACTTCTTCATCTCTTCTCAAAATGGCTCTCCTCAATACACACTCCTTAGTTCAACATGAAGTGGAGGTGGAAGATTACTTGGGAAATTCTGATTTAGACATATTGGGCATTAGTGATACATGGCTACATGATGCTTCTAATATGGCCCATCTGCATCTGTTCCACTGAACTATAATATCCTGCGGACTGATCGGCTAGACCAAAGGGGGGGAGAAGTAGCACTGCTCATTATCCTGAAACACCCTGGCATAGAAAGTTGTAAGAGCCTACTTACTAAAATAAAAACAAATCCCAATACATCCATCACTATATGTATCATCTACAGATCCCCGAAAGACATTCCTCTTTTTGAGGAGCAAGTCCTGGCTCTGGTGAATAACCTAACTAAACCTAAATCTCCCATTATCATTGTAGGCAACTGTAATTATTGGGCAGATGACAAGAAAAATAGACTGGCTAATTCCCTACTTACAGCATTAGACACCATTGAATACATCCAATGGATTAAAGACCCCACACATAGGGATGGCCATACCATTGACTGGGTCTTTACACACCTTCTGGAAGTTCTTAAGCCAGTTTGTTCATCCTGTCCATGGTCACATCATCTCATAGTTAACTTCACAGTGTGCCTTCCTGATGCACCTGTCCGCTTGACAAACTGCCCAGAATTATGAAAAAATGCTATAACTTTAGGAATGTTTCCTCCCCCAAATTCGTCTCACTCCTAAAACCTAAGTTGTTCCCCCTGATTCCTTTGGCAATGTTACATTTCTGGTTACTCACCTATCATCAGCTATTTCCTCTGTAATCGAGGCATTGGCTCGGAAAAAAATAAAGTAATCAAACCCAAGACTGTAAAAAACACCTGGTTTAATGAAAATATCCTTGTATCCAGATTACTAAAAAGGACACTAGAGAGAGAATGACGGAGAAAACCATCACCGAAGCTCTCTCCAATTATAAAACTTCTGTAAAAAACTATACAAATATCATTATGGAAGAAAAATCCAAATATTATAACACAAGACTATGCAATGCCAAATCAAGATCAGGTGAGCTGTTTAAAGTTCTAAAGAAGGTGGAGGGTAAAAGCACTGACTCCCACAGCATCAAGTGAGGTGCTGCCTGGTGTCAGATGATTCAAGAGGAATTCTCAAATAAAATGTCAGACATCAAAAAGTCATTTGAAACAAAACAACTCTCCTCCAACATCACACTGCAAGATGGATCCGAATCTAATAGCCCTACTAGGAGCTCACCAACAGCTGAGTTTCAGTTTAAACAATGCTCTGAGACAGAGATCTTTGAGATTGTCAACAATCTAACACCTACATCCTGCAGGGGCAACATATGCCCTGCAAGCATTATCAAGGAATCTATCGTATTCTTGACTCCCTGGATTGATCGGATGGTAAATCTATCATTCTTTGAGAGTGTGGTTCCATCATCTCTCAATAGATATGGATAACCCCCTTCTGAAAAAAAGCTCTCTTGATCCCGCCACAGCTAAGAACTAACGTCTAATAACTAATGTCCCGTTCCTGGACAAAGGGGCCTATCTTCAATTCCAGGAATTCCTGGAGAAAAAAGAACATCTTGATACAGCCTTCTAGGAGTGCATTAGAAAGCGAACGTTTGCTGCTAAGCCCTATTTTACAACTGCCAGCACTGCGAGCCACAGGGGGCTCTTGCTGGAAAAATGCTCGCACTCGCCTTCAGGAGGAGGCGGAGCCCGCCAGTGCCCACGTGACGGATCACGTGGCCGGAACTCCATTTAACTCTGCTGCAAGCACCCTTGCGGCGTTAAGCCCGGCGGGGAAAAGCCCATCGGCTGTTGTGCGGCTGTTAGGCGCTGGTGGTGCCACATTCAGTCGGAAAGTGCGGCTAAGTGCAGTATGCGGCAGGGAAACAAGAAGGCATCAAGGTAATTGCGAGATTTATTCACTCTGAAAGACTGTACATTAACCTGGTACTTCCGAAATCCTAGTAAATTCGGCCTAGTTTTACTGACTAACTGTTTACAATGGCTGACTCCCTGGTCACAAAGCCCTCGCCACATATGACAGGGGCGGGTTGCTACCCCGAGGTAGCCATTACATGCAGCACTGCCTCATTTGAAAACATTTTACAAATAAATGTGGAAACGGCTGAGGAGGTGGTGAACGGATTAAGTTTGGGAGAAGGGGAAGGCTCCCACACACAGCTTCACTTACAGCCCCAACAGTCTCCCAAGACCTTGGATACAGCAGTGCCCCCCATAGAAATTGAAAATCGGGGACCTTTTATTAGTGTGGTGGACACTGATGATAGGGGTCAGAACACGAAACCACAAACAGGACTGTCCCCTAAGGACACAGTGCGGGAGGTTTCCCCTAATTCAATTCCCTTAAATTCTACTCTCTCCTCCCCAAAGGACTTAGGCGCAACTTATGATGATGAGATGGGTTCTTTAAGGCCAACCGCATCTCCTGTTGTGAACCCCTTTGTCTTCGGTTCCTTAAATGGGAACAAAAGAGATCAGCCTCCAGCGAAAAAATCGGATAACGGCTGGAAACCCTACTCAAGTACGAACCAGCAAAACAGGGTGACTACTCGAGAGTGTCTTCTGGATCCCTCTACGCCACGGCCTAGATTCCAACAAATGATCACCTCAGGGTCGTACACATTTATCCCTGAGCGTAAGGGGCCATCACCAAATAAATGGGGGGGGAGTCTTGCCTCAGTCAACAAAATTTTACCTCAGGGACCCCCTCAAAGATTCCATAAAGGATTATTCCCTCAGCAAGCGCCGTTTCCAAGTAAACGGCAAAGAAGACAACCCTCTCCCACAGACGTGGATCTCTTGTCCGTCTTGGAATCAACTCAAGGAGATGCTCCTTCTAAAAAGGATCCCCAAATCGATCCTGGAATGATCACAGCTTTTGCTTTGGTAATGGCCCCCTTTATGAAACATATAGAGTCGCAAAATGACCAGCTTCGGGACCATACGACAACAATTGCAATGATGTTTTCAAAAATGATTTTTATAGAAGGTTTCGTCTCTGCAATTCAGTCGAAACTCGAAAAAAATGACGAACACACGACAAACATCTTGAAAAGTTCATCGAGCCAATCATAAAAGAAAAAGAAATAAGAAGATCGGAAAGGACAAGTCTTCGGTTAGGGAGTGCAGGTGGCCCGGAGAGTGGTCCGTCATCCCTGGAACAGACTCACAACCAGCAGGTGGTTTTGCCTACAAAGAGTACTCTTGAGGAATTTTCCACTACTAAATACAAGGACAGTTCTACCAACACGGACCCTTCTGTGCGGGCAATTAGCCCAGCAACGAAGGAGGGTAGGCGAGCACCGAAAGTAGGATGTTCAGCATCTTCCATTGCAATTAACACTCTGCCCCTGGTTACACAGGATCAGCTTGAGGCTCCAAGGCCAATTAGCAACATCAAATTGTTTGACTTATTTAAGAAACCAAAATCAGGTTTATCCCCAATGAAGGAAGGTTTACTTAAAGTAAACAAGAAAGGCGATAAAAAGTATGGGAAAATGGTTATACCAACGGATAAACCTATAGACAGAGACCTTTGCCTACAAGGAAACCCACATTGAGATCGAAAATCGCAACTGGCCTACCCCTTCCAAGGGACTTGGCACTTCCCTGCAAATTGCCAACTCATGAGAGACCAGTATTAAAAAAAACAGAAATTGCTTCCGCTGCCCGCCCAAAAGTAAGTCCTGATGAGTCCCCTCGCCCATTGGACATCACGCTGACAAATGACAACATGGACATCTCTCTCATGGACTTATCTGTTTACTCAGACATAAACACCTCATGGGAGGGGGAGTCAGGATCGAACACCTCCGGAACAGAAAGTGGTACCGAGGAAGAAGATCCAGAAATACACAGCAAGATAAAAGAAGTCGACTTTAAAGGGGAGACGAAGGCTCAGACAATCAAAGACAGGGTGGTGCGGCTAGTGTCCTTTAAAAAGCTCTCAATGCCCACGTTGTCGATTCCGAACTCGGATTCCGACAAAAAACTCAAGTGGAAAACTAGAGTGCACTCCGGTAGAGAAAAATCAGCCAGCCCCACAGAAAAAGAGAGGTCAGACATACATCCATCCAACACCTTGGTTTACACAACTCTGGAAGACAGACTGAACTTTCTTGTCCAGAGATCTCTGGAAACTACCAGTAACGAAGGAGTCTGCCCCGACGCATCAAAGGAAATAAAAAGAACAGTGTCATGGGCAGAAATGACCGAGATAAAGCCGGCACGTGGGCTTAACAATCAGAATGCCCACAAAGGACCAGGGGCAAAAAATGCCAAGGAACACTATAGAATATTACTGGAAAGAACTTTAGGCTACGAAGATAACTTAATTATGAATCAGGCTAGCGTTATCAGGCTCTTACAATCCCTGGATCATCCGGAGAAATTAAAATCAAGGGATTTTGACTGGATTGAATTTCATAATGAACAGCGACACGACAGTGTGATTCTTCACACAAGTGACCAAAACACTAAAAACTCACTCCTAGAGCTGAGCCGAAAACTTAACTTATGTGGATTCGTGCTTAGGGAGTTGGAGAAGGAAAACAGATCAGACCATGTAGTTACAAAGGACTTGAAACATCTACTACATAACCACCGAAGTACCACTTCCAAACCCTATAAGGATCATCCGATGAAAGCAGGAAATAGTGGTAGAGGGACCCGAGAGGTTGATAGTAGAGGAGACCAAGTGCATATTCAATCAGAAAAAGCAGGATTAAACTTGGTGAATAGTCAAGACGACTGGAGTTGGCTGGCTGGGGTTTTATCTGCTAAGTCATAACGCCAACACCCATTTACGAGTGCCCACCCCAACTCCAAATCAAAAGGGATAAAGATCATGAGTTGGAATACAAGGGGTTATGTGCATTTACTTGGCAATTCAGCATCACACCTGTCCTCTTACGACCTATTTTGCTTGCAAGAAACCTGGTTGTGTGATCTATCTCTTCTGGACAGGTGCGAGCTATATTTAAACCCCACAACAAAGGGCACGAAAGGTAGACCGAGCTCGGGTTTACTGTTGGGGGTATAGCGCACTAGTGGCATAAAAGTGCTCTCTTCTCTAAACAGAAACCCTTGGATCCAACTTACTAGGATTTCATCCACGTCAGAACCAGCTTCACTTACTCCAGACTGGCAGTTGCTCATATGCAACGTATACTGGGGCCCGATAGCCCGAGATGAGGACAACCTCATGGAAGTCCTATTGGAAGCCATAGACGACGCCAGGATTGAATGTCCATTACTCGAAATCCTGCTATGCGGTGACTTGAACATGGAATGTTACGACAAGAAGCAGAGGAAAATAGAGTTCCTGCCCTTGAATTCCTCAAAAAATATAACGAGAGGCGTGGCCATGGAGAAGGAACTAATAGCAAATAGAAACGGGGTGCCCAAACAAGTACATTGGACTATATTTTTGCATCAGAAAACCTCTTTGGCAAATTAATATCGTTGGAAGTGATCCCCACGATCCAGAGTGATCACAACATCCTGGAACTTAAATCTGAGGCCTGGAACAAGCTCCCATCTGTACCAGGTAAACATCTACCAAACCAGTTTCTTGAGTTAACTCCTGGGGGCAATAGACTACGCATGGGAAGAAAAGAGATGGCCCTGGTGCTGGATTTCTTAATCAAGGACCAAGGTCCCAACTTGACAGAATATGCTGAAACACTGAAGATCTTTCGCCCAAAAGTAGTCGCCAAGGAAAGTCACCAATGCAAGAGGCACTACTACGATCATCAAGTAGTGACAAAAAAAAACTGGTAAAATAAGCCAGGAGGCTATATGTTAAAACCAGTGCACCAGCTGACTTAGTCCTGTATACTAAAGCTAGAAACACCTACAGGAATTGGCTTAAGCAACACAAACACCAACTAAGGCAACAAGACAGTGAGAAGATGCTTCATCTACTATCTACTAAAAACATCACTGGTATTTGGAAGTTGATCAATGAAATAAACATCCCTTCCGACTCAAAAATGGTAAATCCAATAGCCTCAGTAGTTTGGGAAACTCACTTTCAGAACCTTTATTCTATGGGGAAAATCTGTGGTCCTGCCCCATTCTTACCATCGAATGAGCCTTGGGACTTCAAATTTGGAAAACAAGACATTCTAGACCTTATTAAACAGTCCAATTCTTCAAGGGCCGCAGGACCTGATGGACTTACTAACGACTGAAATGCAATGGATTCACAATTAGGTATTGATATATACACAAAGCGTTCATTGGGGATTTGTTCTTGTGTCACATTGTTGCAGAGAGTGCATGTATGTTTCCACATGTATGAAATCTGGAAGATTTATAGGTATGTTTTTGTTTTACAGTACTAATAGTAAGGACATTAGAAATTCTTGTGGATCTTCCTGTGAGTTTATAGTGAATTTCTCCATTCCAGCACAGTAGTCCAATTGTTGTCTTATTCCATAAACACTACGTGTTGTCAGGATTGTTTGCTGCATTTCTGTGAAGTACTAACATTTGCAAACACAATGGGTCTGTACTGTGTAAGTATATGTTCTCATCAATTGTTGGTAATTGAAATAGAATATTCATTGCTACATTTGCGTAGCAACTTACACCAACTATATTTGAGAGTTTAAATGGACCAGGTAGTTCTGTATCTGACTGCTTTACTTGCAATTTCTTTTGTTACTTCTTGAAAAATGCTACGTTGCTCATTGTTTAGCTTTGATTGTAGTATAGTTAAGTCTTCTTTATCTTCATACTGACACATGGTGTTTTCTACTTCTATCATAGCTAATTCTGCCTCATTTGTTACTAATGGGTCTCCCAGTGGTTCTTGGCTTCATGTGACAGAAGGTTGACTACTGTCCGGAGTGTCCTTATCTAGTTGGGCCTGGAGTTCTTCTTTGTGTTGCTGTTCATTGTGCAACATTGTTTTGTACTGTGCAAAGTTTACATCAGTTATACTCCTTTCATTTGCTTTCAAAGCGTCTTCATATGAGTCATAGTTATCTACTATTTCTTCTTCTTTTCTCCATGGTTTAAAGAGTTGTAGCAGGGACATGTAATATACTTCTTTATGTCAATTTGATATGATTAATTAAATGTGGTTTGGTGAGTTTTACTAAGCTGCCTTCACAGTTTGTCACTTTGTATTTACGGTTTTGTTCATCAGGTTTTATATTATTTTTGTATGTGTAGTTTTGGGCTATGTGGTATAGACACATGGTTTCCAAAGTGGTACTCCTGTTTGGGTAGTATGTGTCCAATAATAAAATGTCTTGGCTGTTGGGATCATGTTTGGCTATTGTTTCTATATCTTCGTATGATTTTAGAACTCTTTTTCTAGATTTAGCTGGACCAAGACTTAGCCATACTATATTTTCAGATTTACCATACAATGCAGTACCAGTTAATCGATCAGCTGCTTCATAGGATCCACATTCTCTATGGGACAGCATTTTCATGCCCAAGCTGTATAATTTCTGAGACACTGTTTTATCTGATGACAGGTCATTCCAGAGGTTTTGGAGCTCTGTATTTTCTGATTTGGTTAAGTATTCTGTGACATATCGTGCAACTGCAGTAGAATTGTCTGCAATGTACTGCACATCTATGTTTGCATTCCATAAGTGGGCAATGATTGCATTGTAATCATTGATATATTTTTCTTCTTTTCTTTTTATGCAATATTTATGTTTAGGTGACTTACCTTTAACACTATGTCTAACTGAAGACATGCGGTTGTTCACTTGACCTGTATTTGTAACTGGTCTAGGGAAACCAAATCGGCATTTGGTGTAGTATTTCCCTTTGTTGTTGTATTTGCGACGACAGTATTTGCCACATTTGTGTCTTTGGAATTGTAAAATTTTTGCATGAAGATCCCTATTTGCGGATTCTGATGGAATTTCACAAGTGACATATTTTTCAATAAACTGTAAAACATTGGCATCACTGTCTTGACCAAATTTAGGAGCATCTTTAATCCATAAAAGCATGTGGACATGTGGTGCTCCTCTGGCTTGGTATTCTTTTCTCCAAAAGAAGTGTTGCACTTCTCCAAGGGGAGGAACAGTTTTATTACAAATAAAATTTAGCATAGCAATGAAGCGATGGTGAAAATATCTTGAAACATTAACAGGATCCTGAGAACAAAGTTCTCCAGGTGTTAGTATATCTATGTTTGTTTTGTTTTCGTTTGACATGCGTAGGAAAGCATGTAAATCTTCCCATGCATATTCTGCACAACTTAATGTAACTAACCAAGTGGGTGGGCCAAGGTTTCTGATCATACAACGTACATCTCCATGACGTCGAAACCAGTACTCTTCAGTACCATGCATATTTGCTAATAGATTTGTAAGATTTGCTTGTAAAACCTCATCTTTTTGTTGAACTTTGTGTAATAATTGTGTAGCTGTCATATTTTGAAAGTGTGAAACTGTTTTTGATATGTGTGCAACTCTGTAACATAAAGTTGCTAGTTCACTTTCAAAGAGTAGGTGGAATATGTATTCCACATTTTGTCGAAATCTGGGATCTTCAGAATACATTCGTAATGAGCGATATTCTGCTGCTGATATTTGAATAGGTCTATCATCGTATCTTCCTCTTTTGCCAGTAGGAAAGAGTAGAGGAAAAGCATGTGCTTCTATACTTTTTTCCCATATGCTGATTGGTGATCCTTTTGTTTGACGCATTTGGTACGTTTCCAGTGCATCTTCTATGGTGTCATTAGAGTGCCATGGATGAATTGCATAATGGTCTAAAGTGTTTGATATTGTAGCAGGATCTAGGAGCTCAAATTGACCAGCTTCTTGTGTCTCTTGAATTATTTCAGTTGTATCTTTCAAGTTTTCTTCAATATTAATTTCTTTGTAATATTCATTATTCTCTTTAAGATATTGCAGGGCTTCTCTAACTTTATGTAAATCTACCAGTTGTTGCCAAATTATTTTGTCTTTTGTAGGTACTCCATTTACCAAGATAATTAAAGATTGTTGCATTGGACGTTGCACTCCTAGAGTGTGCACATTTTCTTTTAGATCTAATGGTAAATACACTACTTTTCCACAAATACCTTTCACTAATTCAGAGGGAGGTAATTTTGCAGTTTTTGGTTGAAGGCGTATTATTGCTTGAAATGGGTGCACTGTTTGAATTATGATGCTCTCATATAAATTAAGTTGTTGAAGGGGTTTTGGTAGTGGATATAATTCCAAGTTATTTGTGATAGCACGTGAAGGAGTTTGGTTGTTGTCAAGTTTTGTGGTGCAGTAACTGCAAAGTATTATGGGGTCAGTTATTTCATATTTGTTTTCTGCTATAAGTTAGAGAGCTAATTCAAACCATTTAGAATCTTCATTGTCTTCTATTTTGTATGATAGGTCAACAGTTTTTGTGTTACTTTTATAAAAAGTTCTGCGGCAACATACACACACGTGGTTTGGTACTTCAGCTGAAGTACTTTCAAATTTTAGTATTTCTTTTTTGTATGTGTGTAGTGAAAGGTTGCCATTTGCAGAATTGTTACGAAGTTGGTTTACAGCTAATTCATCTTGTAAGTGGGTTTCACTTCCAAAATATTTTGTCTGGATATAGTAGATTTCTTCTAGTAGGTCTTTTGCTGTACCATGAAGAAGAATATTATTTAAATTGGCTAGTGCTAAAGCAGGACTTTTAGCATAGTACAGTTTATAAACTAGATTTCCTATACTTGCATGATGTGTTGATATCCTTTTGATATCATGGAAGGTTGTTTTGCAAGTAGGACCTGTAATGCAGGCCAATGAATGTCCTTTTAGTCCTGTGTACTTGCGTACTGGACAAGAATCCATATTTTGCAGTAGTTTAATTGATTTTGTCTTTGCTTTTCACATATTGATTGAGGAATTTGCGTAAAGACTTGAACATTTTTTTGGGAATGTTACACATTGACGTGCATGGCCATTTGTACACTAGATGTTCTGATTCAGTTGAATGGAGGGGTAAATCTACGTTTTCAGGGCATATTTTTGTAGGGAGTACTTCTTGTTCCATTATGGTATTATTAACTTTTTCATAACCTCGACCACTGCTATGTATGGCAATTGTATTTGTTTGCTTTTGTTCATACACTTCTTCATTAAAGTATGGTTCTGTGCTTGTAGTGTGACTCCATTCACCTCCACAGATATTTAAGAAGTTATTTCTGTTGACATTTCGTTTATTGAGAAGTCTTCTTTTGTAATTTAGTTATTAGTTTTGTTAGTGATTTCATTCTGTTTAACACTAAAATAAATAACTTTCTTCTGAGAAGAATTGCACTGTCTATCAACGCTTCTAAGATTACTTTCCTATGATAGGTTTGAAGTGTTGAACCTGGTTTCTCTTTTGTTTTTATAAGATTTTGAAGGACTTTGTGACGGAACATTTTGGCTAAAATATTTTTCTTGGTATGCTTACTTTGTACTATATCAAGATTTATAGAAGAAGTTTTATTTGTAGTTATAGTTGATTTTCTGTTAATTGTTTTTTGGGTTGTTTTACTTTTTGATAGAGGAGGCAAAGTTTTTGTACTAGAAACTTCTTCTGTTTCACTACATGACTGTATTAGCTGTTGTGTTTCAACTTTTTTTCACAAATTCTGCTATGGATGGATGTTTATGTTGGAGACTTTTCTTTTCATTTGCTCTACTTCTGCGTTCCTTTCTACGGAGTTGCTTTTTGGTAGACATTCTTTGGGGTCTGTTGAAAAAAATACAGAAGGTATGGGTTGGGGTGTTCTGCAATGCATGTGTGTTGTGTGCATGAGTGTTTGTGTAAGATGATAAAGATGTATGTAATGGTGTGTGATTGTGCATTGGGAAGTAAAACTACTAGGGATGGGTATTCTTGAATTAATGTGTTACTAAACTAGGGTTCAGATGTCAGAAAAAAGTAAGCCAGTGGTGTGGAGAAGTATAAATAGTATATCTAAAGCTATAATTAAAACAGTTGTTTGTTCTACAACATCTAAATTCTAGCGGCTGAGTTGGGTAATTTGTATGTCGAAAAATAGGAATTTGTGGGCCATTCTGCCAGTAAATTACTGTTTAAGACGGGGGGCTTTTTGATCAGAATGGTGCAGAACATCTATTTTTAGGCACAGAAATAGCATGAATTAACTTTACAGTGTGTTTGAGTAATAATTCAAATATTATGGTAACATTCTACTTACTTTTTTTCTAAAATGAGCAGTTTGCTTCTTAGTTGTTCTTTGTACTTCAAATCGGGCTGCTTCTTTTCAGGAGAATGGTCTTCACTGCAATTGTAAAAGAAAGAAATTAGTAATCTGGTTTGTATATAGCACTGTTTTTAATTTAGACATAGATTTTTTAAATTGAAATGCACAGCGCCTTCCTCAAAACCATTAAAACTATCTTATGACTAACTGTAGGAAAGAAAAAATCTTTACTATGGCTTGTGAAATTCATAATGTACCACTGTATACCACTATTCCTGTAACTAAGCTTTTCCACGTAATAGTGAGTCAATGTCATAGCCTGCTTTTCCAAGTAATAGTGAGTCAATGTCATAGCCTGCTTGTCCTATATAAATGTAAGTAATTATATAAATTAAAAAAATTAAAACCAATTATGTGTTTGTACAAATATTATTGTTTGAGATTTGAGCATAGAGTGTGCATGTAATTTGGTTTGATTATATGTAGTCTATGGGCCTGATCACGACCTCGGCGGTAACCCTTAAATCTGGCAGTAGCGATATTACCGCCGGATTTAAGGGTCCACCGAATCAGGGCTTTGGCGGATTTCGACCCAGCTCTTGGCTGGGGGGAAATCCGCCGAAAATTTTCGCTATTACCGCCGGCGAGAAATCCGCCGGCGGTAAGAGCGCAAATTTTCCCCATTGAGCCCAATGGGGAATGGGGCATTCCCGAATGGGCTAAATGGGGAATGGGGACTTCCAAGTCCGCCCAACTCGTGATCCCGCACTATTAGCCCCCGTGCTAATAGCGTTACTGTTACCGCCGAGGTCGTGATCAGGCCCTATATATTTTATTTCAAAAATGTTAGTTTAACATTATTTGCGTGTTTGTGTGTGTGTATGAAGAAATTAAACGGTATAAAGGTTTGTAAGTCACAGTTCATTTTAGGAAAATGAAAAAATTATCGAAGATTCATTTTACAGATTATACAAGGTAAAAGTCGGTTAGAAAATGTGTTCATGTACTGTATAGAAAATATGCATACCTGTAGTTTGTGTTCATGCATATGGATATGGACGAAGCTGCAAGTAGAAATCTTGGAGACTTGTATAGTATTTCTCGTAGATCGTGTTTGCCAATGGTATGAGACTTGTACTCCGAGAGATTCACCATACATTTGCAGTGCTGATCTATGATGAAGTAGTTGCATGTAAAGGTCTTGGATTTGATTGGTGGATGGTCATGTGATTTCTTAGCTACATCCAATGAGGGAATGGCACAGAGAATGAAGTGGAAATGGTAGAAGGGCTGTCCATGTTACGATATGTTCGCGGACATGGCAGTAGTTCTAGGACACTGCGTATTACATCCGGGGAATTTGGGGTGGGGAGGCATGCAAATGAGATTGAATGTAGCATTCAGAACACGCGATCAGCGTGGGCGCGGTCACATGATTGCTTCGTGAGCATGTTCGCTAAGGAAGCGGCCATCCGTAGGACACCCAATGTACGGACATTGCTTTTGCGCATGCGTGTTGATGTTCTACGGACAGTGTTCGGGTCCTGAACTAATTAAAAGTGCGTCACACGTAAAACGAACAGTTACGGACAGCCTTTTGTTCTTAGCACAGTTTAACTTACTTGCGAACAATACGGACAGACATAGCGTCCCCAGCACACCTTCATTTTTGTTTATTTACGAACAATTCAGGACACCACGAGTGTTCTTAGAACATTTTCAACTTGCTAGCGAACACTACGAACAGGCATAGTGTTCTTAAGGACACCTCCATTTTCGTTTATCTACGAACATTTCAGGACACTACGAGTGTTCTTAGAACTGTTTCAACTTGCATGAGAACATTACGGACAGATATAGTGTCCTCAGGACACTTACATTTTCGTCTATTTACGAACATTTCCGAACAACCGCGCTGTCCGTGGACACCTGAATTGGTTTTAACAAAAAGAACTGAAACTAATTACAACACAATATAAAAAAGTAACTTTATTTGACATATATTAACAATTTATTACTAAGAAGGTGGGGCAGAAACGGAATCAAAAACAGGGGAATTAGGGATTTCAACATAATTGGGATCAGGTGAAGAAGGGATGGAAATGTCATCAAAACGTTTTGGTTCATGGAGAGGGTTTGGGGTTAAATGAGTGGGATATGGTGAGGGGGGACAAGTACAGGTGGGACAATGGTATATTGTTGTTAGTTTTAAGTGATCTTCCACAAAGTTTCTTAAATTGGTAAAATTTGCCATAAGTTGGTCCATTTTTTCGTTTATGTGTTCGAGAGTGTTATCCACCGCTTCTTTTTCTGTAGTAGTTTCAATTTTTGTATGGTCTGTACAAAAAAAAGTATATGTTAAATGTATACAAAATAATATTTATTAATTGGTTTATATAGTAAAGTGTGTACCATTAGGTGCACTATCTTCTGACATTTCCTCTCGTGGGAAATGCTCCTCTAGCCACTCCAGAGTACTACACATTTCTGTGAGAAAACAAAAAAGTAATATTTTTTTTATCTAATACAGAAAGTGTATAAATATATGAGTAAAATGAAGTGCACTTACTATTTCAGGTAAGATATGTGATGAGTAGTCTGTACGTCTGGTCTTGCTCTTAGTTGTGGAGTGTCTGTGAGGTAATTATGTTGGAAGCCACTTTATCTTCTTTTGGTATATTCCATTTTAGAACATATTGTATTTAAATGAATGGTTAGTGTGTTACATATATGGGTTACATTTCTTAAGTATTACTACATATACTTTGTATGTGTGCTGCTTTGTGAATTTCTTAAATGTTCCTATGTTATGATATAACAATTACACATACCCCCCCAGAGTTTTTAGGTGGTGGTACTGTTGTCCGAACATGTCCGCGGACAGTCAAATTCAGTAGAAAGGGTTCAGAATGTTCCATATTATATGTACATAAAGTCAAAGTAATTATTGTTAAGTTGTGCTACTAAAAAACTATGACATTCAGTAAAACAACCTTGTTAACGGAACGTTATTGGTCAGTTGCGCTACGAAAAACCTATGAAATTCAGTAAAAAAACTTTGTTAAAGGGACGTTATGGTTAAGTTGCGCTACTAAAAACCTATCAGATTCAGTAAAAAAACTTTGTTAAAGGGACGTTATGGTTCCAAGTAAAACCGGAAAACCCCTGAAATTCGCCAGTTATGGTAAGCTAAGCAACCATAACTCGTGCCACCACCGTGCACTGCTAAGATTAACACCCAGGACATCAAAGATGACATCACAAATGTCATTGATGACATCACTGATGACATCACATGTGCATTTACCTTTCATGAAAAGTCTGTACAGGGGTTTCTTATTGTAATGTTAATAAAAAAAGTGTCAAGGATCATTGGAATAAATATCAAGGGCTAATTAGTCCATCCAGTATACTAAGGTGCTCATGTAGAAACATAGGCATTGTGTGCAGCATACATGATGGAGGTTCAATATTCATAAGCTTGCCATGTTGAATAGTGAAATGATAACTGTTTTCTTATTAGACTTTTGCATACTGTGAAACATGTGATAAGTAGATAATAAAACCCACTTACTACATAATTGCCTTATTATAGACAAAACACAAAGAGACAACACCACATACAAATATGAGTATATACAAGGAAATTGAAGTAAGAAAAAAACAGCAGTAGTAATAAAAAGTGTTCATAACCTAACTGATTACCTGTATGCAGAGAAATGATTGCTCTGTTTCAAAGCTGCTACTTATCCCATGTATATATATCGCATGATGTGACTGGACCCTAAGGAAAGTAGTGTGAATACAAGATATACAAATAGGTGCATATACAGGGAAAGTACAGTAATAAAAAAACAACAGAACTATCAGAAAGTGCTGATAACTCTACTGATAATTTTAATGCACAGAAAGGATTGCTGTCTTTCATGTTTGTGTTTTCCCCTATGTTTATGTTTCATATGATATGACTGGACCCTAAGGGAATTATTGTAAGAACATACTTGAAGGATAAGTCTACAAATATACTACCTTTTCCACTTTTAATTCCTGACTGTTACTGAAGGAAACCATGTGGCCTATGTCAGTAAAGGAAAAAAGGGGGAGCCAGACATGTGATGTCATCAGTGATGTCATCAATGACATTTGTGATGTCATCTTTGATGTCCTGGGTGTTAGTCTTAGCATTGCACGGTGGTGGCGTGAGTTATGGTTGCTTAGCTTACCATAACTGGCGAATTTCAGGGGGTTTTCGGTTTTACTTGGAACCATAATATCCCTTTAACAAAGTTTTTTTACTGAATCTGATAGGTTTTTAGTAGCGCAACTTAACCATAAAGTCCCTTTGACAAAGTTTTTTTACTGAATATATATATATACATATATATTACATGGCCACGGTAGTGGCCATGTAGTTATGGTTAAGTTGGTGTTTCTATATCTTCGTATGATTTTAGAACTCTTTTTCTAGATTTAGCTGGACCAAGACTTAGCCATACTATATTTTCAGATTTACCATACAATGCAGTACCAGTTAATCGATCAGCTGCTTCATAGGATCCACATTCTCTATGGGACAGCATTTTTATGCCCAAGCTGTATAATTTCTGAGACACTGTTTTATCTGATGACAGGTCATTCCAGAGGTTTTGGAGCTCTGTATTTTCTGATTTGGTTAAGTATTCTGTGACATATCGTGCAACTGCAGTAGAATTGTCTGCAATGTACTGCACATCTATGTTTGCATTCCATAAGTGGGCAATGATTGCATTGTAATCATTGATATATTTTTCTTCTTTTCTTTTTATGCAATATTTATGTTTAGGTGACTTACCTTTAACACTATGTCTAACTGAAGACATGCGGTTGTTCACTTGACCTGTATTTGTAACTGGTCTAGGGAAACCAAATCGGCATTTGGTGTAGTATTTCCCTTTGTTGTTGTATTTGCGACGACAGTATTTGCCACATTTGTGTCTTTGGAATTGTAAAATTTTTGCATGAAGATCCCTATTTGCGGATTCTGATGGAATTTCACAAGTGACATATTTTTCAATAAACTGTAAAACATTGGCATCACTGTCTTGACCAAATTTAGGAGCATCTTTAATCCATAAAAGCATGTGGACATGTGGTGCTCCTCTGGCTTGGTATTCTTTTCTCCAAAAGAAGTGTTGCACTTCTCCAAGGGGAGGAACAGTTTTATTACAAATAAAATTTAGCATAGCAATGAAGCGATGGTGAAAATATCTTGAAACATTAACAGGATCCTGAGAACAAAGTTCTCCAGGTGTTAGTATATCTATGTTTGTTTTGTTTTCGTTTGACATGCGTAGGAAAGCATGTAAATCTTCCCATGCATATTCTGCACTACTTAATGTAACTAACCAAGTGGGTGGGCCAAGGTTTCTGATCATACAACGTACATCTCCATGACGTCGAAACCAGTACTCTTCAGTACCATGCATATTTGCTAATAGATTTGTAAGATTTGCTTGTAAAACCTCATCTTTTTGTTGAACTTTGTGTAATAATTGTGTAGCTGTCATATTTTGAAAGTGTGAAACTGTTTTTGATATGTGTGCAACTCTGTAACATAAAGTTGCTAGTTCACTTTCAAAGAGTAGGTGGAATATGTATTCCACATTTTGTCGAAATCTGGGATCTTCAGAATACATTCGTAATGAGCGATATTCTGCTGCTGATATTTGAATAGGTCTATCATCGTATCTTCCTCTTTTGCCAGTAGGAAAGAGTAGAGGAAAAGCATGTGCTTCTATACTTTTTTCCCATATGCTGATTGGTGATCCTTTTGTTTGACGCATTTGGTACGTTTCCAGTGCATCTTCTATGGTGTCATTAGAGTGCAATGGATGAATTGCATAATGGTCTAAAGTGTTTGATATTGTAGCAGGATCTAGGAGCTCAAATTGACCAGCTTCTTGTGTCTCTTGAATTATTTCAGTTGTATCTTTCAAGTTTTCTTCAATATTAATTTCTTTGTAATATTCATTATTCTCTTTAAGATATTGCAGGGCTTCTCTAACTTTATGTAAATCTACCAGTTGTTGCCAAATTATTTTGTCTTTTGTAGGTACTCCATTTACCAAGATAATTAAAGATTGTTGCATTGGACGTTGCACTCCTAGAGTGTGCACATTTTCTTTTAGATCTAATGGTAAATACACTACTTTTCCACAAATACCTTTCACTAATTCAGAGGGAGGTAATTTTGCAGTTTTTGGTTGAAGGCGTATTATTGCTTGAAATGGGTGCACTGTTTGAATTATGATGCTCTCATATAAATTAAGTTGTTGAAGGGGTTTTGGTAGTGGATAAAATTCCAAGTTATTTGTGACAGCACGTGAAGGAGTTTGGTTGTTGTCAAGTTTTGTAGTGCAGTAACTGCAAAGTATTATGGGGTCAGTTATTTCATATTTGTTTTCTGCTATAAGTTAGAGAGCTAATTCAAACCATTTAGAATCTTCATTGTCTTCTATTTTGTATGATAGGTCTACAGTTTTTGTGTTACTTTTATAAAAAGTTCTGCGGCAACATACACACACGTGGTTTGGTACTTCAGCTGAAGTACTTTCAAATTTTAGTATTTCTTTTTTGTATGTGTGTAGTGAAAGGTTGCCATGTGCAGAATTGTTACGAAGTTGGTTTACAGCTAATTCATCTTGTAAGTGGGTTTCACTTCCAAAATATTTTGTCTGGATATAGTAGATTTCTTCTAGTAGGTCTTTTGCTGTACCATGAAGAAGAATATTATTTAAATTGGCTAGTGCTAAAGCAGGACTTTTAGCATAGTACAGTTTATAAACTAGATTTCCTATACTTGCATGATGTGTTGATATCCTTTTGATATCATGGAAGGTTGTTTTGCAAGTAGGACCTGTAATGCAGGCCAATGAATGTCCTTTTAGTCCTGTGTACTTGCGTACTGGACAAGAATCCATATTTTGCAGTAGTTTAATTGATTTTGTCTTTGCTTTTCACATATTGATTGAGGAATTTGCGTAAAGACTTGAACATTTTTTTGGGAATGTTACACATTGACGTGCATGGCCATTTGTACACTAGATGTTCTGATTCAGTTGAATGGAGGGGTAAATCTACGTTTTCAGGGCATATTTTTGTAGGGAGTACTTCTTGTTCCATTATGGTATTATTAACTTTTTCATAACCTCGACCACTGCTATGTATGGCAATTGTATTTGTTTGCTTTTGTTCATACACTTCTTCATTAAAGTATGGTTCTGTGCTTGTAGTGTGACTCCATTCACCTCCACAGATATTTAAGAAGTTATTTCTGTTGACATTTTGTTTATTGAGAAGTCTTTTTTTGTAATTTAGTTATTAGTTTTGTTAGTGATTTCATTCTGTTTAACACTAAAATAAATAACTTTCTTTTGAGAAGAATTGCACTGTCTATCAACGCTTCTAAGATTACTTTCCTATGATAGGTTTGAAGTGTTGAACCTGGTTTCTCTTTTGTTTTTATAAGATTTCGAAGGACTTTGTGACGGAACATTTTGGCTAAAATATTTTTCTTGGTATGCTTACTTTGTACTATATCAAGATTTATAGAAGAAGTTTTATTTGTAGTTATAGTTGATTTTCTGTTAATTGTTTTTTGGGTTGTTTTACTTTTTGATAGAGGAGGCAAAGTTTTTGTACTAGAAACTTCTTCTGTTTCACTACATGACTGTATTAGCTGTTGTGTTTCAACTTTTTTTCACAAATTCTGCTATGGATGGATGTTTATGTTGGAGACTTTTCTTTTCATTTGCTCTACTTCTGCGTTCCTTTCTACGGAGTTGCTTTTTGGTAGACATTCTTTGGGGTCTGTTGAAAAAAATACAGAAGGTATGGGTTGGGGTGTTCTGCAATGCATGTGTGTTGTGTGCATGAGTGTTTGTGTAAGATGATAAAGATGTATGTAATGGTGTGTGATTGTGCATTGGGAAGTAAAACTACTAGGGATGGGTATTCTTGAATTAATGTGTTACTAAACTAGGGTTCAGATGTCAGAAAAAAGTAAGCCAGTGGTGTGGAGAAGTATAAATAGTATATCTAAAGCTATAATTAAAACAGTTGTTTGTTCTACAACATCTAAATTCTAGCGGCTGAGTTGGGTAATTTGTATGTCGAAAAATAGGAATTTGTGGGCCATTCTGCCAGTAAATTACTGTTTAAGACGGGGGGCTTTTTGATCAGAATGGTGCAGAACATCTATTTTTAGGCACAGAAATAGCATGAATTAACTTTACAGTGTGTTTGAGTAATAATTCAAATATTATGGTAACATTCTACTTACTTTTTTTCTAAAATGAGCAGTTTGCTTCTTAGTTG
Source organism: Ambystoma mexicanum (assembly GCF_040938575.1). Lineage (NCBI taxonomy): Eukaryota > Metazoa > Chordata > Amphibia > Caudata > Ambystomatidae > Ambystoma > Ambystoma mexicanum. Next base: position 196,025,375 of record NC_090935.1, on the reverse strand, counting down.
TTCTTTGTACTTCAAATCGGGCTGCTTCTTTTCAGGAGAATGGTCTTCACTGCAATTGTAAAAGAAAGAAATTAGTAATCTGGTTTGTATATAGCACTGTTTTTAATTTAGACATACATTTTTTAAATTGAAATGCACAGCGCCTTCCTCAAAACCATTAAAACTATCTTATGACTAACTGTAGGAAAGAAAAAATCTTTACTATGGCTTGTGAAATTCATAATGTACCACTGTATACCACTATTCCTGTAACTAAGCTTTTCCACGTAATAGTGAGTCAATGTCATAGCCTGCTTTTCCAAGTAATAGTGAGTCAATGTCATAGCCTGCTTGTCCTATATAAATGTAAGTAATTATATAAATTAAAAAAATTAAAACCAATTATGTGTTTGTACAAATATTATTGTTTGAGATTTGAGCATAGAGTGTGCATGTAATTTGGTTTGATTATATGTAGTCTATGGGCCTGATCACGACCTCGGCGGTAACCCTTAAATCTGGCAGTAGCGATATTACCGCCGGATTTAAGGGTCCACCGAATCAGGGCTTTGGCAGATTTCGACCCAGCTCTTGGCTGGGGGGAAATCCGCCGAAAATTTTCGCTATTACCGCCGGCGAGAAATCCGCCGGCGGTAAGAGCGCAAATTTTCCCCATTGAGCCCAATGGGGAATGGGGCATTCCCGAATGGGCTAAATGGGGAATGGGGACTTCCAAGTCCGCCCAACTCGTGATCCCGCACTATTAGCCCCCGTGCTAATAGCGTTACTGTTACCGCCGAGGTCGTGATCAGGCCCTATATATTTTATTTCAAAAATGTTAGTTTAACATTATTTGCGTGTTTGTGTGTGTGTATGAAGAAATTAAACGGTATAAAGGTTTGTAAGTCACAGTTCATTTTAGGAAAATGAAAAAATTATCGAAGATTCATTTTACAGATTATACAAGGTAAAAGTCGGTTAGAAAATGTGTTCATGTACTGTATAGAAAATATGCATACCTGTAGTTTGTGTTCATGCATATGGATATGGACGAAGCTGCAAGTAGAAATCTTGGAGACTTGTATAGTATTTCTCGTAGATCGTGTTTGCCAATGGTATGAGACTTGTACTCCGAGAGATTCACCATACATTTGCAGTGCTGATCTATGATGAAGTAGTTGCATGTAAAGGTCTTGGATTTGATTGGTGGATGGTCATGTGATTTCTTAGCTACATCCAATGAGGGAATGGCACAGAGAGTGAAGTGGAAATGGTAGAAGGGCTGTCCATGTTACGATATGTTCGCGGACATGGCAGTAGTTCTAGGACACTGCGTATTACATCCGTGGAATTTGGGGTGGGGAGGCATGCAAATGAGATTGAATGTAGCATTCAGAACACGCGATCAGCGTGGGCGCGGTCACATGATTGCTTCGTGAGCATGTTCGCTAAGGAAGCGGCCATCCGTAGGACACCCAATGTACGGACATTGCTTTTGCGCATGCGTGTTGATGTTCTACGGACAGTGTTCGGGTCCTGAACTAATTAAAAGTGCGTCACACGTAAAACGAACAGTTACGGACAGCCTTTTGTTCTTAGCACAGTTTAACTTACTTGCGAACAATACGGACAGACATAGCGTCCCCAGCACACCTTCATTTTTGTTTATTTACGAACAATTCAGGACACCACGAGTGTTCTTAGAACATTTTCAACTTGCTAGCGAACACTACGAACAGGCATAGTGTTCTTAAGGACACCTCCATTTTCGTTTATCTACGAACATTTCAGGACACTACGAGTGTTCTTAGAACTGTTTCAACTTGCATGAGAACATTACGGACAGATATAGTGTCCTCAGGACACTTACATTTTCGTCTATTTACGAACATTTCCGAACAACCGCGCTGTCCGTGGACACCTAAATTGGTTTTAACAAAAAAAACTGAAACTAATTACAACACAATATAAAAAAGTAACTTTATTTGACATATATTAACAATTTATTACTAAGAAGGTGGGGCAGAAACGGAATCAAAAACAGGGGAATTAGGGATTTCAACATAATTGGGATCAGGTGAAGAAGGGATGGAAATGTCATCAAAACGTTTTGGTTCATGGAGAGGGTTTGGGGTTAAATGAGTGGGATATGGTGAGGGGGGACAAGTACAGGTGGGACAATGGTATATTGTTGTTAGTTTTAAGTGATCTTCCACAAAGTTTCTTAAATTGGTAAAATTTGCCATAAGTTGGTCCATTTTTTCGTTTATGTGTTCGAGAGTGTTATCCACCGCTTCTTTTTCTGTAGTAGTTTCAATTTTTGTATGGTCTGTACAAAAAAAAGTATATGTTAAATGTATACAAAATAATATTTATTAATTGGTTTATATAGTAAAGTGTGTACCATTAGGTGCACTATCTTCTGACATTTCCTCTCGTGGGAAATGCTCCTCTAGCCACTCCAGAGTACTACACATTTCTGTGAGAAAACAAAAAAGTAATATTTTTTTTATCTAATACAGAAAGTGTATAAATATATGAGTAAAATGAAGTGCACTTACTATTTCAGGTAAGATATGTGATGAGTAGTCTGTACGTCTGGTCTTGCTCTTAGTTGTGGAGTGTCTGTGAGGTAATTATGTTGGAAGCCACTTTATCTTCTTTTGGTATATTCCATTTTAGAACATATTGTATTTAAATGAATGGTTAGTGTGTTACATATATGGGTTACATTTCTTAAGTATTACTACATATACTTTGTATGTGTGCTGCTTTGTGAATTTCTTAAATGTTCCTATGTTATGATATAACAATTACACATACCCCCCCAGAGTTTTTAGGTGGTGGTACTGTTGTCCGAACATGTCCGCGGACAGTCAAATTCAGTAGAAAGGGTTCAGAATGTTCCATATTATATGTACATAAAGTCAAAGTAATTATTGTTAAGTTGTGCTACTAAAAAACTATGACATTCAGTAAAACAACCTTGTTAACGGAACGTTATTGGTCAGTTGCGCTACGAAAAACCTATGAAATTCAGTAAAAAAACTTTGTTAAAGGGACGTTATGGTTAAGTTGCGCTACTAAAAACCTATCAGATTCAGTAAAAAAACTTTGTTAAAGGGACGTTATGGTTCCAAGTAAAACCGGAAAACCCCTGAAATTCGCCAGTTATGGTAAGCTAAGCAACCATAACTCGTGCCACCACCGTGCACTGCTAAGATTAACACCCAGGACATCAAAGATGACATCACAAATGTCATTGATGACATCACTGATGACATCACATGTGCATTTACCTTTCATGAAAAGTCTGTACAGGGGTTTCTTATTGTAATGTTAATAAAAAAAGTGTCAAGGATCATTGGAATAAATATCAAGGGCTAATTAGTCCATCCAGTATACTAAGGTGCTCATGTAGAAACATAGGCATTGTGTGCAGCATACATGATGGAGGTTCAATATTCATAAGCTTGCCATGTTGAATAGTGAAATGATAACTGTTTTCTTATTAGACTTTTGCATACTGTGAAACATGTGATAAGTAGATAATAAAACCCACTTACTACATAATTGCCTTATTATAGACAAAACACAAAGAGACAACACCACATACAAATATGAGTATATACAAGGAAATTGAAGTAAGAAAAAAACAGCAGTAGTAATAAAAAGTGTTCATAACCTAACTGATTACCTGTATGCAGAGAAATGATTGCTCTGTTTCAAAGCTGCTACTTATCCCATGTATATATATCGCATGATGTGACTGGACCCTAAGGAAAGTAGTGTGAATACAAGATATACAAATAGGTGCATATACAGGGAAAGTACAGTAATAAAAAAACAACAGAACTATCAGAAAGTGCTGATAACTCTACTGATAATTTTAATGCACAGAAAGGATTGCTGTCTTTCATGTTTGTGTTTTCCCCTATGTTTATGTTTCATATGATATGACTGGACCCTAAGGGAATTATTGTAAGAACATACTTGAAGGATAAGTCTACAAATATACTACCTTTTCCACTTTTAATTCCTGACTGTTACTGAAGGAAACCATGTGGCCTATGTCAGTAAAGGAAAAAAGGGGGAGCCAGACATGTGATGTCATCAGTGATGTCATCAATGACATTTGTGATGTCATCTTTGATGTCCTGGGTGTTAGTCTTAGCATTGCACGGTGGTGGCGCGAGTTATGGTTGCTTAGCTTACCATAACTGGCGAATTTCAGGGGGTTTTCGGTTTTACTTGGAACCATAATGTCCCTTTAACAAAGTTTTTTTACTGAATCTGATAGGTTTTTAGTAGCGCAACTTAACCATAACGTCCCTTTGACAAAGTTTTTTTACTGAATATATATATATACATATATATTACATGGCCACGGTAGTGGCCATGTAGTTATGGTTAAGTTGGTGTTTCCATTGGAAGAGCACTTTTTGGGCGGCTTATAACTTCGCTCCCCTGGAGGATGGTGAGGATTCGTCCAGGGGGGGAGAAGTTATAGGGGGGGCCCCAAAATGTATTTTTTTCCCATAGACTGAATCGGAATTTTTTTTTGCTTGCGCCTACAGCCCAAACCGCTGGACGGATTTTCACCAAATTTGGATCAGGAGCAGCGGCTTGGTCCCGAAAGCGTGCTTTTGCAAATTTGTTGAAAATCCGTCCAGTAGTTTTTTTTAAAATGACCAAAAAGTAGGTAAAAAAAAATTAGTGATATCTGTGTTCGGTCCGCGGACACACTTCCCTGTTTGCTCCGCGGACAGTGTTCTGATTGGCTTACGTCATGTCCGCGGACATATGGCGTATTCGCTGATTGGACAGTGTTAAGCGTGAAGCGCGTCAGATTTTCGGTAGCGCCCGCCATCTTGGATTCGCGGACGTCCGCAGACAGCGCGGTGAAAGTTTGTTCAAAATGTGTATTTAGTAGAGTGTGTTGTGTAGAAGTGTTTGGGGAGGATGGGAGGGTATGATGTTGTGCTTTTTATGTGGTAGACGTTCTTTTTGTGTTCGATTTGTCTGCGGACATCACAGGTGTTCTGAAATGTTCTAAATAAACTGAATGGGGGATGTTCTGAGGACTCAATATGTGTCCGTTTTGTTCGCAATCAAGCTGAAAGTGTTCTAAGAACACTCGTGGTGTCCTGAAATGTTCGCAAATAAACTAAATGGGGGTGTTCTGGGACGCTGTCCGTATTGTTCTGTGGCAAGTTGAATGTGTACTAAGAACACTCGGCGTGTCCTGAAATGTTTGCAAATAAACAAAATGGGGTGTTCTGAGGAAGCTGTCCATATTGTTCGTTGTCAAGTTGAAAGTGTTCTAAGAACTCTTGCGTTGTCCTGAAATGTTCGTAGGGGGTGTCCTGAGGACGCTGTCCGTATTGTTCGTTGTCAAGTTGAAAGTGTACTAAGAACACACGCGTTGTCCTGAAATGTTAGTAGGGGGTGTCCTGAGGACGCTGTGCGTATTATTCGTTGTCGAGTTGAAAGTGTTCTAAGAACTCTCGCGGTGTCCTGAAATGTCCATAGGGGGTGTCCTGAAGACAATGTCCGTATTGTTCGATGGCAAGTTGAAAGTGTTCTAAGAACACTCGGGGTGTCCTGAAATGTTCGCAAATAAACAAAATGGGGGTGTTCTGAGGACGCTGTCTGTACTTTTTGTTGTCAAGTTGAAAGTGTTCTAAGAACTCTCGCGTTGTCCTGAAATGTTTGCATATAAACAAAATGGGGGTTGTTCTAAGAACACACGCGTTGTCCTAAAATGTTCGTAGGGGGTATCCTGAGGACGCTGTCTGTATTGTTCGTTGTCGAGTTGAAAGTGTACTAAGAACTCTCGCGTTGTCCTGAAATGTTCGTAGGGGGTGTTCTGAAGAGGCTGTCCGTATTATTCGCTGGCAAATTGAAAGTGTTCTAAGAACACTGGTAATGTCAGCAGACATTAAAAGTTTCCATAGGCTACAGTTGAAATGTTTGACTCTATGGGTGTGATATGCTGCGGTGGTTGTGGCCAGGGCATAGAGTTTTGGGTGAATGACCATTTGGTCATGCACCCAAAACTCTATGCCCTGGACACAACCACCGCAGCTTATCACACTTATAGTTGCTTATAACTTTGGGTCAAAAACAAATTTATAAGGAACAAAGTTATAAGATACTATGGGTGTGATATGCTGCGATGGTTGTGGCCATGGCATAGAGTGTATAATATACTTACTGTTTGGTTTAGTAACTAGAGTACATGTATTTCTTGTTAATTTCTGTGGTAAAAGAAAATAGCATGTTAGTATTAGTATTTTGTAATGACTTATTACATTGTATAATCAACATTTTTTTTTTTGGATCCTCATATTTAGTAGATTACAAACCAGAGTACTGAGCAATTTGCTCAGTTTCTGTGTTCGTAAGCTAAAATCATTGGGTCTGTGGGAGAAAAAAAAATCCATGTTGGATTAAAAAAAAAACTTTCTGTTATGCTACAGTTTATTTGTTTGTTTGTTTTCAGTGTTCATTTGTTGTTTCTGGCTAATGCTTTAGACATTGGGTGGTTGCATTTTTTTGGAGCAGTAACATATTATTTATTTGTTTGGATATTATGAAATTTTGGAGCAGTTAGATACCAGTAGGCGTATTCTAACTGTCTATTTTTTGATATATTTTAGAGGTATCGATTTATCTGTTTGGATATTGTTAAATTTTGGGACAGTTAGATACCAATTGGCGTATTCTAACTGTCTATTTTTTTATATATTTTAGTGGTATTGATTTATCTGTTTGGATATTGTTAAATTTTGGGGCAGTTAGATACCAATTGGCGTATTCTAACTGTCTATTTTTTGCTCTAATTTAGTGGTATTCATTTATCTGATTAATTGTTGTAGAATCTTTGGGCAGTTAGATAGCTTTTCTTTGGGCAGTTAGATAGCTTTTGGAATATTCTAACAGTTTATATTTTTTACTACAAGTTTACTTGAGGTTTAAGTACAGTTTAGTTATCAAATTTTGGTTTTAAGAACATTAAATAAGCGTTTGTAAGATTTGCTGGTAATCTCTGCTTTAGAGTAATGGTACTATCATTACATTCAAACCATCCACATTTCTTTTTTATATATGTAGTGTAGTGCCCTGAATTGGTTGTGGCTCCTGCGTGGTAGTTTATACCTATTGTTGTGAAGGTTTTCTTACCAAGTGATATTTGACCATGTGTGAATCCAGTCAGCTTGCAGTTGTTTTTGGTACCATCTGCATTGTAACGTAGAAGCATTAGTATTACGTATTTACTATGTGTTTGTATTACTAACGTGGAGCGATTATCTGAATTGCAGGTAGAACATAATCTACCATGGTTTGCATTTTGCTGAAATGGAATGGATTCACAATTAGGTATATATATATATATATATATATATATATATATATATATATATATATATATATATATATATATATATATATACACGAAGCGTTCATTGGGGATTTCTTCTTGTGTCACATTGTTGCAGAGAGTGCATGTATGATTCCACATGTATGAAATCTGGAAGATTTCATTTATAGGTATGTTTTTGTTTTCCAGTACTTGTAGTAAGTACATTAGACATTCTTGTGGATCTTCCTGTGAGTTTATATTGAATTTCACCATTCCAGCACAGTAGTCCAATTGTTGTCTTATTCCATAAACACTAATAGGGTAATTCATAGAATCCAGCGCACAAGTAGCGCACGCGGCTGGCGCACAGCGTGCGCCTGCGATAGTCTGCGCCAGGCACGTGCGCTAAAACAGATTTCCGCGCACAGCGTATTCATGGATTTCAAGCTCCCAAAACAGCCGTGGCGCAGAGAATCGCAGCGAGCCTGCAGCAGCGCCAGTAACGCCCCCAAGAACGCCCTCGCGCACGGAAAAGCCATCAAAAGCGCTAAATCATCGCTAAGGGCTGCGCTAACCCCGGACCACTTCACAGGGCAGGCAAACAAGGAAAGCAAAGCGGGCAATCTCCAAATCAGGAGTACGCGGGAAGTACTACACGCGACTAGGCAGGGAACGTGAATCACAGGGGTACGCGGGAATCATCACACGCGAACAGCCAGGGTGCGTGTATTACAGGGGTAGCGGGAAGTACAACACGCGATGGGCCAGGGAACGTGTATCACAGGGGGACGCGTGAAGTAGAACACGCGATAGGCCAGGGAACGTGCATCACAGGGGTACGCGGGAATCATCACACGCGAACAGCCAGGGTGCGTGTATTACAGGGGTAGCGGGAAGTTCAACACGCGATGGGCCAGGGAACGTGTATTACAGGGGGACGCGTGAAGTAGAACACGCGATAGGCCAGGGAACGTGCATCACAGGGGTACGCGGGAATCATCACACGCGAACAGCCAGGGTGCGTGTATTACAGGGGTAGCGGGAAGTTCAACACGCGATGGGCCAGGGAACGTGTATTACAGGGGGACGCGTGAAGTAGAACACGCGATAGGCCAGGGAACGTGTATTACAGGGGTACGCGGGAATCATCACACGCGAACAGCCAGGGTGCGTGTATTACAGGGGTAGCGGGAAGTTCAACACGCGATGGGCCAGGGAACGTGTATTACAGGGGGACGCGTGAAGTAGAACACGCGATAGGCCAGGGAACGTGCATCACAGGGCTACGCGGGAATCATCACACGCGAACAGCCAGGGTGCGTGTATTACAGGGGTAGTGGGAAGTTCAACACGCGATGGGCCAGGGAACGTGTATTACAGGGGGACGCGTGAAGTAGAACACGCGATAGGCCAGGGAACGTGTATTACAGGGGTACGCGGGAATCATCACACGCGAACAGGCAGGGTGCGTGTATTACAGGGGTAGCGGGAAGTTCAACACGCGATTGGCCAGGGTACGTGTATCACAGGGGTGCGTGGGAATTATCACATGCGAATAGGCTGGGTGGGCCCCCACAGGTGTACCCTGTACACCCTCCCCGGCCCCTGCAGGCAGCCCACAAAACAGTGGACTACCCTGCACACCTGATCATGTCCCCCTGCACCCCCATCCACCAGGGGCACCCTCCACCAGGCCCCCACCCATGTCTCCCACCACCCCCACCCCCCAGCAGTGCAGGGGCACCTGCCATCAGGCCCCTATCCATGTCTCCCACCACCCCCAACCCCCATCCACCAGGGGCACCCTCCACCAGGCCCCCACCCATGTCTCCCACCACCCCCACCCACCAGCACTGTGGGGCACGTGGCCAGCAGGCAGTCAGGCAGCAGCCGATGGCAGGTGGGAGCGTGCTCAGGGTTCTTGGGGACTTAAATTCGGCCTCCTGGCCAGGAGCGTGGTCTTTCGTGTTAGAACGCGTGGACAGCCTGATAGGGAGTGATTTTGCACCTGAAAACCCCACACTCATCGCGCGAAAACCCGTCACCAGCATATGTGCGTCAATAGTTACCTGCACGTGCAGTGTCAAAGCGTGTGATTGGTGAAAAGTGAGCGACACGCAGGAGTGTCGAAGCGCGTGATTGGTGAAAAAGGATCCACATGCAGGAGTGACAAAGCGTGTGATTGGTGAAAAGTGAGCTACACGCAGGAGTGTCGAAGCGCGTGATTGGTGAAAAAGGATCCACATGCAGGAGTGACAAAGCGTGTGATTGGTGAAAAGATACCTACACGCAGGAGTGCCAAAGCGTGTGATTGGTGAAAATGGGCCAAGCACGTACACGCCGTAAGTGACGATGTACGTGTGGGCCTGTATAAAAGGTAGTGTTGAACACAATTTCCTTGTACGTGCTTTTCGTGGAGAGCGAGTGGGTGAATTCGGTACTTCTTGTCGTTTCACACGCGATTTACTTCACGGCGTTTCCAGTTCGTACTCCCTGTTACCTCTGACAGCTCTTTTCTCTTTTTCCTCTTGTACAGGTTTTCCTGGGCCTGTTCCCTCAAACAGTGTCCCCTTCTACAGTTGTCCTGTCTCCTCAGACAGCGTACACCTCTTCTTTTGGCGGGGGTGTTGCCAACCAAAAGTGCTATTTTTTCACGCTCTTTTACCTGGCAGACGGTGAGTCACGCACGTATCTAACATCTGTGCTTGCCCCGTGTGTAGCCTACCCCTTCAGAGGTCAATCTAGGCCGCGTGTGACACGCATACGTTCATTGTGTTACTGGATGCCACAGCGTAGGGCAGGGTTTTCCATCAGCACACGTGGTCTAGGAGGGGTATTGTGCACGTTCCTTAACTTTTTTGGGGTGCCTGTGCGTTGCGTGACCCGTCATCTTTCCCCAGGGGTGTCATATAGCCTTGCCACTGCACTAGGGTACGAATACCATCTGGTACCCAACCCCTTTGACACCCAATTGCCCAGGACAATTGTGCACACCCACTCCCATACGCACAATACCATCAGTGCCATGGTTGGGAGGCGTGCAAGCCGTAAGGGTGGCAAAGGTGGCCGAGCCACACGTGGTGGCCGTGGAGGATCCAACAGGGGACGTGGTTGTGACTTGCAGGGCGCCCCTGTTCCCCCCAGTCTGGAGGAACAGTCAGGGACACCCATGCCCCCCCCCCCCCCCAGTTGAGAGTCATGTGGCTGATACCAACCCTGATCAGCCCATGTCGGACCAGGCCATTGTGGCACCAGACCTGTCCGAGGGTGATTCCATCGCTGACATCCAGGTCAGCAGGTCCACTGCACGTGCACCGGTGCACATTGGTGTCATCAGGGCACGCGCATCTATGCCAGATAGGTCATCTGCTGGCCCCCGTAGCCAGGGTGTGGCTCAATCCACCCCAACTCTCATACACCCTGCCAAGACTGTGTCGGTCCTAGTTCATGCACCTCAGATCAGGCCTGACCCCATCCCACTACCCCCAATGCCTGCACCTACTCCCATGCTGAGTGGGCAATCACACACACCCAGTACAGAGTCCACCACGGCTCCTGCCCCTAGTGTCCACAGCGGCGTAGGACACTCTGGATCCCCACCCCCTTCCAAGCGCAAGAGGAATAGTGCACGTCCGGCACAGGCTGATGCCCCAGACACGGCTGCACAGTCCGGCCCATCAAGGAAGCCAAGCTTCACAGACGCCGAACTTAATGCACTTGTTCAGTATGTGTCAGATCATGATAGGGAAATGGTCATCGTTGCAGGGTCCAAGACCACACATGCCAGACGCCAGGCACACTGGCAGACCATTGCTGACAGAATAAGTGCCCTTGGAGTAGTGAGGCGCACAGCTAGTGATTGCCAGAAGCGCTGGAATGACCTTAAGCGCAGGGCAAAGGATAAGCTGGCCTCAAGTCATGCCGCAACCTTGGTGACTGGAGGTGGGTCCCCAGCACAGGAAATAGAACTCACACCACACGAGTCCGTAGCTGGATCCTACGTCACCGAGGGACAACTCCAAGGTGTGGGAGACCTCCCTGATTACGAGGCATCATCCGGTGAGTGCACATGCATGTGTGTATTATCCATGTGCATGGTGTGTGTGTGAAGCATTCATGTTGGGTGCCTGTCAAGGGGGTGTGTGGCAGAGTTGATAGTGGCACCCATGTGCCTCATCCAGTATGTTCAGTGCAACACCATCTGGCCACAGCACTATCCCTACTGGCAACAGTGCACATATGGGCCAACACCATGGAAGTCGCCCTTGATTAGTAATTTTGTCACTACATTGTTGCTCATACTCCCCTGTCTATTCATCTGATGTCTTACATACCATTCCTCTCCTTTCCCCCAGCCATTCAAGTTTCATCTTCACATGCCTGACATGCAATGATACCACATGCTAATGCGTCCTCTGTATATAAATGCCTACCAACATGCAGTCATACTGTGGATGTAGCCTTGACATCCACCTCCTTCCTGGGTCCTTTGGTACCGTCTGGTTCCAAGCCCCATTCCCTCACACTCCATGCTGCTCTTCATGGTCTATCTTCCATGACTTCTACAGTTCAGACCATCGTGCCCTACGCACGACACCTGCTTGCCAAAAGTCAAATGAGGGCAGCCTGCCCTCCAATGCGACCCACCCTATTGCTGACCAGTGCATCTGAGCCTACTCTAAGCTAACTCTCACTGACATCTGCTCATACATGCCTTTGCCTGTCCCATAGACCCTTCACATGGTCCCTGTCCTCTCTCCTTGCTCCTCTTCCACCATCATAGGTGGGACCCGTTGGGGTGTACTCCTGGCCTCCTTCCAATCCTCAGATACCACTATTGATGTGCATGGTAATGGGAGCGTCTCAGTCCAAGGCCCTTAGGCCAACCTCAATCTCCTTGAGAAATGCTACCCACATCTCATCAACTTCCTTACCTCTCCTGCTGTCCCCCCTCCTCTCTCCTCATCAATCCTGCACTGCCTCCCTGCACCCTCCCATGAACCTTCTCCGCCTCCCACTCCAACTCCTACACATGCGGCACCTCTGATCTCTAGCACTCCCCGTAAGTCCTACAAGGCTGTCAACCTCCTCCACAATTACACTCCTCTCACTGCGGCTGCATCAGGCATTCCTCCGATAACTGTCACTTACATGAGGTTATGCACCTTGACATCCTTGGTCTCATGGAAACATGTCTGACGGCCAGCTCTGTCTGCATCCTTGACCCTCTCCTTGGCCCGCCACTACTGTGCAGGGGGGGTGTGCCCTTGGCTTCCCTGAGGGTATTCCTGCCACTGTCACACCTACTTAGACCTACTCCACTCTGGAATGTCTTGTGTGAGGTTTCTGTCCACCACACCTTGACAATCTCAAACAGTGCGTACTGTGTCTGGGAAAACTGGTCAAATGTACTACTTCCTTTCTGAGTGTCCTCACCTCTCCTCCTCACTCATGTCCCCAGACACAGAATTCCTCATCCTTGGTGCGGTACGCATCCACCTGCATGCCTGTTGACGCCCCCACGTGACCTTTCTGTGACCTCAGCAACTCCCTCTCACCCTCTAGACTCCCGTCTGTCCCTACTCATTCTGCAGGGCACACTCTTGATGCTCTGATCTCATCTGACTTTCCCCTCTCCGTCCATCTCTGCACTCCTCTCTCCTGGAGTGATCACATTCTCCTCTCCTCCCAGCTCACCCTCAACACCCCACAGGCAAAGCCACCCTCACCACTGTCACACACCTTCTTGGTATTCCGACCCATGAAGTGTGTGTCAGTCGAGGCTCATGCTGCCAAAATCTCCCCCCCATCCAGCTCCCCCTTAGGCTCACTCCCATCCTGACAGGGCCCACTCCATGCTCCACTCCATGTCAGGTACACTGGATGTCTTAGCCACGGTCATGACCACCTGTCTGAAGCCCCATGCCAATGCAGAGTCCTGGCATGACTCGGATCTTGGGAACCCAAACCACAGGTGCCGGGTGGCAGAGAGGGAATGTCCTGCATCATGGCCATCCTCTGGCAAACTGGCCTGCCACATGCTCCAAAGGCAATAGCGCCTCACCCTTCTCACCAAGATGAGATCCCCAATCCAAGGGCACATATCTGCGGCATGTGACAACTCTGCAGGACACATAGAAATCTGAAAGGACCTTGCCGAGCCAGAGGCAGTGTGTACCTCCCCTGTCCCCTCCGAGCCCACAGCACAGCATGATTGTCTCTGTACCCCTATAGGCCACCCCCCCAGCACTTGTCTGCGCCTAACACCATCTGCCCTTGACGTCAAGTCCTACTTACCTTGTACAGCACTTCCAGCCGCCACTCCCCCTTGCACTTCATTGTGCCACCCACCCCTGCACTTGCGTGACATGAATGACACCAGCACCAGTAGTATTGTTGACTGGCATCCCCTTCTGCCCCACCACCCCTCAGTGCTCCGCTGCACCTACAAACATTACTTGACCGGTGCTTCACGAATGCAAAATTATTCCGTTACAGGTGTTGGGGAGGTGGAATCACAATGTTTACTGCATTATGTTGATGTAGACAAGGCACTGTGCATCGTTGCCAATTTGGACTAGCAGATCCATGTACAACATGTATACTAATTGATGTGACGATGCAATGTCAGGACCAGAGTGGTTGAAATCCAAAAAAGTAGCCCTCCTCTCCCTCTTCACTTGGTGGCTATGTCACATGCCATGTGTGTGATGGCATGTGCCTTTGATATGGCAATCACCGCCCAATGTGTGATGGCAGTGCTAGGCATCAAGGTGAGCAGGCGTTGCTCTCCAATCAGTACATAGTATGCCCTGAGCCTCCCCTACAGACCCAGTGATGGTGAATGCATAGGAGGACTCCCAGTCATGTAGGACATGTGTCGTAGGACTACTGCCTATGTTGTTCATCAGCCCTTGTTGCATGCCATGGTGCTAATGCCTGTTTCCATTTTTCTCTTTCATGTCTTTGCAGGGGACGAAGCACTTGTTGATGCTGGGGATGTGGTGGTGGAGCCGTCCCAGGAGGGCAACCCGGGCCGACCTACCACAAGTGAGGGACGTGGTGTGTTTGTGGGTGAAAACCCACAAGTGCTGCAGGCCGTGCTGTCGAGGGGTGTCTCTGGGGGTTCCTCCCCCGAGCAGTATTCAGGTGTAGACTCGGAGGATGACACCTATGTGCAGTCGCAGGTGAGTGTTCTTGGGAGAGAATCTCCTCTGTCCGACCCACCTGCAGCCAGGCCATTGGCCTCAATGGGGATGTCAGTGTCGGCAGATCAGCCTCTGGTGGTTACGGATGCAGGGCCACACCACCCAATCTCTGATCCTGTTCCTGGGGCTGCAGATCAGAGAGGGAATGCAGTCCTGCAGCCTGAGGCCTTGCCGGCACAGCAAGGCGCAGTCCGCCTTGCCCCAGGCAGGTGTGGTGCCCGTCAACGTGGTGGCCGTATGCCACCTGGCAATACCGTATGGGAGCAATCCATCTACGGTATGGCCACCCAACAGGCAGCATCATCCGAGATGATTGCACAGGCCATGGATAGGGTGGCCACTTCCATTGTCCCCCCAGAAAGGCTGATGGAGCGACTGGAGCAGGCTACAGAGTCCATCTGCCAGGCACACAGGGAGGATATGTTGGCGTCCAACATGGACAGGCGGGCGGCACTGGCGACTCTGGGGGAATCACTTTCCATGGAGTCCCAGCGCCACAGGGAAGCCCTGAGGGAAGAACTCCGTCACCTCAGGTCGACCCTGTTAGAGCTTGAGGCTTCATCCCATAGAAGGACAGAGGAGCAGCTGGAGCGTCTGACACGGACGCTCTCGGCCGAGATGCAGGCAACTCGTGCGGAGGTCAGGTCATCCCGGGAGTTACTGCATGGGGACCTCCGCATGATTATAACCCAGAACCAGAACTACCAGACCCGCCTGCTTGCAGCCATGGAGGAGCAAACTCGTGCTTTGCGTGGGCTGCCTCCCATTGTCACACCATCTTCTGAGGCAGCTCCCCCACCTCCAGAGTCAGCTGCAGGGTCTGGGCAGAGCCATAGCGACTCATCTCCCACAACAGAGTAGCCGTGTGGGCCACGAGCCTATGGGGTGTTTTCCTTTCCCATGATCCACACAGGTGGATTGTGGCGTGCATCCTGTCCTCGGACCTCATAGGTGGCCCCCCCCCCCCCGCCGGCCCTTTCATGGCCATTTTTTCTCTTTTTCATTTTTATTTTGCAAGAGTGTTGCCTTGTGTGGGTACCTGGGCATACACTGTATTGTGGCTGGGCACATGCAGGCTTGTCCTGAGTTTGGTTTCGATGCTTGGGTAGCAGACATCCACACCCCTCCTGCTTCCCTTTCCATGGGCTTGCAAAGGGTGTGCCCAAGTGACAGCAAATTACACGGTGACATTGGACTCCCATGAGCTGTTGGCCAGTCCATAGTCAATACTGTGTAGACATTCATAGTGTTCATTGTTGTTGCACCTAACTATGCATGATGGTATGATATGTGCCTCTACTTACATATGTTGCTCATGTTTTGCAGGTATTTCACACAGATCTTCACAAGGGCATACTCTCTGGAGTCACACTACATGTCGGTAGATGTGCACTGACACTTTTGCATGGCGCCATCACTGTACATCTGGACGGTGAGGACATACCAGCTGAATCAGGTAATGAGACTACCATTGATTACATGCAATGTGTCTTGTTTGGGTGGGCTTCAGGGTGGGTTGGTGTGTAATTTGATAGAAATTACTCTTACACAGGTGTGTAGTAGTGGCTCCAGGGCGGTTAGCTGCTCAAGTGCGGCTATGTTCCATTTGGGGCACTGCTATTTGTGACACTGGTGTCATGTTGTGATGGCCAGTTTGTTTGCTGTCACATACCATGACATGGTGTCCTCAGTGGCGGGACTGTGAAGGGAGTGGGTGACATGGCAATGTTGTCATGTAGTGAATCGCCCGTGGCAATGCATTTTAGATTGAAGGAGTTGTGTCTTTGCGTTGTGATGCATATCTGGTGTATGTGTAGCTAGGGGTGCACACATATTGACACTTCCATGTTAACAATCTCAGGCTGATGTGTATCTGACAGTTCATTGTCAAGTAATTTTCAGACATTGTCAGGTAGAGTCATCATTGATTGTCAGATGGTATGTGCCAGAGCAGTGTGCACTAGCCAGCACTGTGATTCCTAGGTGAAGAAGTTGGCCACCAGTTGCGTACGGGCTGCCTCCCCCCGTGCCCTTTCTCCTCCCATGCGCAGCGGGCGTGCATGTGGTTGTGGATGTGGGGGCACCACCATGTCCACGGGCAGGCCCCGGCGTGTTGCAACGTTGTGCAGGACACATGCTGCCACTATGATCCTGCACACTATTCGGGGAGCATATAACAGCTGCCCGCCAGAACGGTCAAGGGAGCGAAAGCGTGACTTGAGCACTCCGAATGTGCGCTCCACTATGCCCCGTGTAGCAATGTGGGCTGTGTTGTACCTTACCTGGGGTGGCGTGGTGGGGTTCCGGATTGGGGTCATCATGTGGGGGCTGATAGGGTAGGCACTGTCCCCTGCGGAGGTGGTGATGGGTATCATTAGTGGTGTTGTGTCATGACCCAGTATCTGACATGCATGCATGTGGAGTGGCATTCATGCTCACCAAGCAGCCATGTATCTCCATGCTGGCCAGCCTCTAGGTCCCGGCATAGGGTAGACATTCTGTAGATGAAGCTGTCGTGGGTGGACCCTGGATAGTTGGCATATACTGATGTGATGATTCCCTTGGCATTGCATACAACTTGGACGTTGATGGAATGCCAGTGCTTGCGGTTTCTATAGATGTGCTCTGTTGCCCTGGGTGGACGTAGAGCCACATGTGTGCAGTCAATTGCACCAAGCACTTTGGGGAATTGAGACACACCATAGAATTCCTGGATGCACGTCCGCCTTTCTGCATGAGTCCTGGGGAGATATATGTGCCTGCGGACTGAAGGCCGTGCAGTGATGATGTTCAAGACCTGGTGTAGACAGCGTGACTGCGTGGCCTGTGACACACCACCCACTATGGCACTTGTCCGCTGAAAGGATCCAGTGGCCAAGAAGTGCAGTACATTCAGGACCTTCTGCAGGGGGCTGAGTGCTTGGGAGCACAGGGTGGGTGATGTGAGGTCATCCTCCCACTCACTGACCAGGTCCAGTATGATGTGTGCTGGAAACCTGTACCTCCCATACACCTGGTCATCAGGCATCCCGAATAGGCTGGTTCTGGGTGTGAATATTCTGGCCCTGACTCTCCTCCTCATCCTCCTTTGGTAGCCCACTGCCACTGCTGCTAGGAACGGTATGTTCATCCTGGCATCTGGCTTGTTTATTGAAAAGTGCGCAAATTAATGCCTTGCGCGTGTAGTAGGCAGCGTGTGAGCCTCGCACCCCTGGAATCGGGTTCCCACTCCTATCGCGTGTGGAAATTCCCACGCTGCAGGCATACAGGTGCGCTGACGTACTTGCCTGTGTAAGTGGCCGCGCGCCCCTGAAATACACGTACATAGGCCAATGGCGTGTAAGCGCACTTTTGGGCAATTACACGCGATGAAATACACGTACATAGGCCAATGGCGTGTACGCGCACTTTTGGCCAATTACACGCGATGAAATACACGTACATAGGCCAATGGCGTGTACGCGCACTTTTGGCCAATTACACGCGATGACACTCTGACGTGCAGGATTTCCACGTGTGCTCCGTCTTCACGTGCTGAGTGGGGAACGCCCGTGCGGATCACGTCAGACGCGCTTACGCGATGAGGGACTCTGGTCCAATAGAATCGCGTATGCGTGCTGACGCACTTACGCGCTAAGGGCCTTTCCTCGGATTTCACGCTGACGTGCAGGAATTTCACGTGCCAAATCACTCCGTATCAAGCTGGCCACCCGAAAACACACGGAACACCACGCTCCTGCCCCGAAGGCCGAGTTACTGCCCCCCAAGTGCCCTGAGCAGCCTCCCACGTGCTATCTGCTGCTGCCTGCCTGCCTGCCTGCCTGCTGCCACCGTGCCCTGCCATTTGGTGCCTGCACATCAGCCATCTGCAGGGGTCCAGTTGCTGTGTCCACCCCTGCTGGAACTGAAGACTCCCAACTGGGATTACATCGCTCCACAGCCCAGCCCCAGGACCCAGTTGCCCACCCACACCTGCCTCTGGGGTTGCCATGTCGGGCACTTCTACATCTGGCACCAGTGGCAACCCCAGGCCAGAGGGGCAGAGGGGCACCAGCTTCACTGCCACCGAAGTTGGTGTCCTGGTGGAGCATGTCCTGGGGCAGTATGATGCCCTCTTTGGATCGTCCCGCGCCAGCAAGGAAGGACGGGAGAGGATCTGGGCCGACTGTGTGGTTGCCATCAACGCGGAGGGGGTGGCAACCCGCAACGTCTTGAAGATCAAGAAGCGCTGGGAGGACTTGAGGTCCAGGACCCTTGTGAAGGCCCGCCGCCTCGTGGAGGGGGGCCGGGGCCACATGAGTTCCATCCAGAAGAGGGTCCTGGAACGCGTACGCCCAGCGCTCCACGCCCAGATCCTTGAGAGGGAGACCCGTCTGGAGTTGAGCGGTAAGTGTCCAAGCATCACTGTGTGAGACAGGGCATGTTGCGGTGTGCTGGTTCTATGATACTTGCCTGTATGTGTGCCATGTGCCATGTATGCATGTATGTGTGCTGGGACATCATGGTAATGCATGTGCGACCAGTGATGTGTGACCCACATGGTTGTTGCATGTGTAGAAATGCGGCATGGGGAGCACTATGCAGATTTGGGACATGAGAGCATGCCAGTCTCTGTACCTGGACATGGATGGGGGTGAGGATGGGTGCTGATGCCAGGTACATATATGGTAGCCATGTCTGTGTGCCTGACCTGCATGTCTGTGACTTGTGCATGCCATGGATGCATGACTCATGTGTGTGACAATGCACAGATTCAGTGACGCACCCACCTTACCCTTGTTTTGCCTGTGTTTGGTGTGATTGTGGCCAGATGGATGTGACTGAGGTGTAGTGTGTGCATGTGATATGCATGAGCCATGATGCATGTGAGTTACATTTCATTGAATGTTTCAAGAGTCAATTGGACATGCATGGAAATGTGCATGGCATGCACCATGCCTGTTACTGTGTGTGTTTTGCCTGGACTGACCCATGTGTTGTGGAGGGACATGATGGAAGTGTACTTTGACAGGGGTGCTCATCTGCTATTGCTTCCTGTCTAGGGGACCATTGTACAGTAGCCTGATGCTTGTGTTCTTTGTCTCCCTCTACGCAGCGGCTAGTGAAGAAGAGGGCGGAGACGGCGCTGTGGAGCAAGGCGGCGGGGATGCCCCCACGGCTGCAGCGGAAGGGGTGGGTGAGCCCCCACAGGGGCCTGCTACGGCGGGAGACGGTGAGGAGCCATCCAGGTTGGTGGTTTGCACAGAGGAGGAGGAGGCCGACACTGGTGCACACATGGGCCCTGGTGGGAGCATCCCTGCTGGTGCAAGTGGTGCAGTCCAGGGCCAGGGGCAGGAGGCAGCACAGGTCACCGTGGAGGGGCCTGTGCATGTCGCTGTCCCTGACCCTGTGAGTGCACCACCATGCACCAGCAGGGATGCCCCGTCCCAGGCCCGTCCGCAGGTAGAGGGGATGTCCATGTCAACTGACTCCCCTCCACCTGCGGCCGTGGGAACCCCTGGCCGCGTGGAGCAGGTCCTGATTGGGGTCGCGATGCGCACGGCTGTGATTCGTGATGCCGTGCGTGCTTCCCGGGAGGAGCACGCACGTCATCACGAAGTGCACCGTGCCGACGTGGCCCAATTGGGATCGGCCATGTTCGGGGGGTTCCTGCATGTGTTGGCCAATCTGACGGCCCTCTCCTCCTCTGTGCAGGCTATCCACCAGTCGTTCTCCTTGCCGTCTTCCGGCCCAGATGCCACCATGGCCCCCTGTGGACCTGCCCCGACCAATGCAGCCATCTCGGTGGGGATCCCATCCCTGCCACAGTTGGGAGTCGGAGGTCCAGCAGGGGTGGACGACACAGCAAGTGGACCCCAGCAGATGGAAGATGTGCCGGCATCATCGGGCAGGGCACGTGCACGACGGCGTCGGTGGTTACCATCAGCCTGGATGCCGTCGTGCTGGCAGAGGCAGTGGCGTCGCAGGCAGCAGCGGGCTCGACGTGGGAGGCATCATGGCTCAGGGCCATCAAGATCGGAGGGGCAGGCATCGGCCGGAGGGCAGGGCAACCCTGGCATGGCGGTGTGTTCCGTGTGGGAGGAGTTTGGCCAGCGGATAGGTGCGGAGCGGCTGCGGGCGGAAGAGGAGCGGCTCGCCATGGCCAGGGCGGAGATCTCCATGCATCAGGCATTGAGGCGGGCTGAGTGCCTCGAGGAGGCTCGCAGGGAATTTGGAGAGCACATGGGGTTGTCCCTGCGAGACCTCGGGGCCAGGACTGAGTCCCGCCTCCAGGACATTGACGTGGAGTTCGAGGATGCCCTGGCCAGCATCACCAAGTGAGCCGCAGGACTAGCCCGCTGCCTTTGTATATAGTTTTTTAGTTAGTTAGTGCTAGGTTTCCTTTATTTAATTTTTTTTTTTTGGACCGCTTGGACAATGGCCACTTCTTTGTACATATTTTTTTAAATAGTTAGTATTAGGTTTAATTTGTGGTGTTGGGCTCATGGACCCTTGAACAATCCTGTAAATATAGTTATTTTTTGTGAGATAAATTTTTTAACTTTCATATTGGTCACACCATGTCGTAATGGTTTATCTTTCATTTCATTCTACATGTGTTTACTTTGGACAAAATCTATTCATTTTTCTATCCTTTGTTTTTTGGTTTCTCATTTTTGTTCCCGGACATGGACCTTTTATTTGCTTTACCAGATAGTTGTCAGAGTTTACTTTATTTTTATTTTTTAATACATTTTGATATTATCTTACACTTGTGTCATTTTTTCTTTGGTTTCTTACATGCCATGATATGGGTTTTGACATTGACTTGCACCCATTGTGTATGTGTGTGTGGCGGACATGTGTTCTTTTGCTTACTTGCCTTTGGGGTTGTGTCATGTGATTGCATTCACTATGTGGGTGCATGCAATCCTTGCCTGGGTGTTTGTGCTGGGTATGCTGGTCATTACTGCCATTATTGTGTATCGTCAGGACCAGGGGCCAGGGGGACATGGGTGGGGGCCTGCTGGCAGGTTCCCCACAGTGCTGGGGGTGGGGGTGGTGGGAGACATGGGTTGGCCATGGGTGGGGGCCTGCTGGCAGGTTCCCCACAGTGCTAGGGGTGGGGGTGGTGGGAGACATGGGTTGGCCATGGGTGGGGGCCTGCTGGCAGGTTGCCCACAGTGCTGGGGGTGGGGGTGGTGGGAGACATGGGTTGGCCATGGGTGGGGGCCTGCTGGCAGGTTCCCCACAGTGCTGGGGGTGGGGGTGGTGGGAGACATGG
Organism: Ambystoma mexicanum; assembly: GCF_040938575.1. NCBI lineage: Eukaryota > Metazoa > Chordata > Amphibia > Caudata > Ambystomatidae > Ambystoma > Ambystoma mexicanum. Next base: position 196,003,558 of record NC_090935.1, on the reverse strand, counting down.
GTTGGCCATGGGTGGGGGCCTGCTGGCAGGTTGCCCACAGTGCTGGGGGTGGGGGTGGTGGGAGACATGGGTTGGCCATGGGTGGGGGCCTGCTGGCAGGTTCCCCACAGTGCTGGGGGTGGGGGTGGTGGGAGACATGGGTTGGCCATGGGTGGGGGCCTGCTGGCAGGTTCCCCACAGTGCTGGGGGTGGGGGTGGTGGGAGACATGGGTTGGCCATGGGTGGGGGCCTGCTGGCAGGTTGCCCACAGTGCTGGGGGTGGGGGTGGTGGGAGACATGGGTTGGCCATGGGTGGGGGCCTGCTGGCAGGTTCCCCACAGTGCTGGGGGTGGGGGTGGTGGGAGACATGGGTTGGCCATGGGTGGGGGCCTGCTGGCAGGTTGCCCACAGTGCTGGGGGTGGGGGTGGTGGGAGACATGGGTTGGCCATGGGTGGGGGCCTGCTGGCAGGTTCCCCACAGTGCTGGGGGTGGGGGTGGTGGGAGACATGGGTTGGCCATGGGTGGGGGCCTGCTGGCAGGTTCCCCACAGTGCTGGGGGTGGGGGTGGTGGGAGACATGGGTTGGCCATGGGTGGGGGCCTGCTGGCAGGTTGCCCACAGTGCTGGGGGTGGGGGTGGTGGGAGACATGGGTTGGCCATGGGTGGGGGCCTGCTGGCAGGTTCCCCACAGTGCTGGGGGTGGGGGTGGTGGGAGACATGGGTTGGCCATGGGTGGGGGCCTGCTGGCAGGTTGCCCACAGTGCTGGGGGTGGGGGTGGTGGGAGACATGGGTTGGCCATGGGTGGGGGCCTGCTGGCAGGTTCCCCACAGTGCTGGGGGTGGGGGTGGTGGGAGACATGGGTTGTCCATGGGTGGGGGCCTGCTGGCAGGTTCCCCACAGTGCTGGGGGTGGGGGTGGTGGGAGACATGGGTTGGCCATGGGTGGGGGCCTGCTGGCAGGTTGCCCACAGTGCTGGGGGTGGGGGTGGTGGGAGACATGAGCAGGTGTGCAGGGTAGTTCCCTGTGGTGTGTGCTGCCTGCAGGGGCCGTGGAGGGTGTACAGGTAATGCCTGGGAGCTCACAGCCAAATCGCGTGTGCAACTTCCCGCTCACCCCTCAAATCCACGTTCCCTGCCATATCGCGTGTGGAACTTCCCGCGCGCCCCAGAAATCCACGTACCCGGCCATTTCGCGTGTGCAACTTCCAGCGCACTCCTGCAATCCACGTACCCGGCCATATCGCGTGTGGAACTTCCCGCGCGCCCCTGAAAACCACGTACCCGGCCATTTCGCGTGTGCAACTTCCCGCGCACCCCTCGAATCCACGTTCCCTGCCATATCGCGTGTGGAACTTCCCGCGCGCCCCAGAAATCCACGTACCCGGCCATATCGCGTGTGGAACTTCCCGCGCGCCCCTGAAAACCACGTACCCGGCCATTTCGCGTGTGCAACTTCCCGCTCACCCCTCAAATCCACGTTCCCTGCCATATCGCGTGTGGAAATTCCCGCGCGCCCCAGAAATCCACGTACCCGGCCATTTCGCGTGTGCAACTTCCAGCGCACTCCTGCAATCCACGTACCCGGCCATATCGCGTGTGGAACTTCCCGCGCGCCCCTGAAAACCACGTACCCGGCCATTTCGCGTGTGCAACTTCCCGCGCACCCCTCGAATCCACGTTCCCTGCCATATCGCGTGTGGAACTTCCCGCGCGCCCCAGAAATCCACGTTCCCTGCCATATCGCGTGTGGAACTTCCCGCGCGCCCCAGAAAACCACGTACCCGGCCATATCGCGTGTGCAACTTCCCGCACGCCCCTGAAAACCACGTACCCGGCCATTTCGCGTGTGCAACTTCCCGCGCACCCCTCGAATCCACGTTCCCTGCCATATCGCGTGTGGGACTTCCCGCGCGCCCCTGAAATCCACGTACCCGGCCATTTCGCGTGTGCTACTTCCCGCGCACCCCTCGAATCCACGTTCCCTGCCATATCGCGTGTGGGACTTCCCGCGCGCCCCTGAAATCCACGTACCCGGCCATTTCGCGTGTGCAACTTCCCGCGCACCCCTCGAATCCACGTTCCCTGCCATATCGCGTGTGGGACTTCCCGCGCGCCCCTGAAATCCACGTACCCGGCCATTTCGCGTGTGCTACTTCCCGCGCACCCCTCGAATCCACGTTCCCTGCCATATCGCGTGTGGGACTTCCCGCGCGCCCCTGAAATCCACGTACCCGGCCATTTCGCGTGTGCAACTTCCCGCGCACCCCTCGAATCCACGTTCCCTGCCATATCGCGTGTGGGACTTCCCGCGCGCCCCTGAAATCCACGTACCCGGCCATTTCGCGTGTGCAACTTCCCGCGCACCCCTCAAATCCACGTTCCCTGCCATATCGCGTGTGGGACTTCCCGCGCGCCCCAGAAATCCACGTACCCGGCCATTTCGCGTGTGCAACTTCCAGCGCACTCCTGCAATCCACGTACCCGGCCATATCGCGTGTGGAACTTCCCGCGCGCCCCTGAAAACCACGTACCCGGCCATTTCGCGTGTGCTACTTCCCGCGCACCCCTCGAATCCACGTTCCCTGCCATATCGCGTGTGGAACTTCCCGCGCACCCCTGCAATCCACGTACCCGCCCAGCCCATATCGCGTGTGGAACTTAACGCGCACCCCGGTATGCACGCACACGTTTATTTTTTCTCTCTGCGCGTGTCTGTGTTTGTGGGTACCCCTTTGTACGTCATTTGTCCAGGAGGGCAACAGTATTGTACATTGGTCATGTCTGTATATAGGTGCTATTTGTTGGCGCGCCTTTTAGCGCACATTTCTTGCAGGCGCAGACACGCTACCGCCTGCTTTCTTGTGGCGGTCGTGTTTGTGCCTGTTTGTGCCTGTGCGCTGCTTTGAGCGTGCGCTTTTTTGCCCTATTCTATTCCATGAATACGTGTTGTATGCGAGCGTGTGGGCGTTCCGCGCACTTGCCTCCTGAACTTTCCCCGTGCCGCCCACATTCTTCCCCATTCCGAGTGTTGTGCCCCATTTTATTCCCCATTCCGAGTGTCCCGCCCTGTGTTCCGCCTACTTTAGAGCTGTGCGCTGCGCTCGGAGTGATGGCGCAGTGGCCGTGGCGCACGACGTTGGTTGACCTGTGCGCCGGCCTGCGCCGCGCGTTATTTCCGCGCACGTCCTCTGCTTTTCTTGCGCAGGGACTTCCATGAATCGACGTGCGCTGGTTTCCCTGCGCTTTGCGCTGATTTTCGGCGCAGCGCACGCATTGGCCCCTCTGCGCCGGGATTTTCGGCGCACATTTATTCCATGAATCGTGCTGTAAATGTGTTGTCAGGATTGTTTGCTGTTAAGTACTAACATTTGCATACAAAATGGGTCTGTTCTGTGTAAGTGAATGTTGTCAACAATTGGTGGTAATTGAAATAGAATATTCATGGCTACATATGCGTAGCAACTTACACCAACTATATTTGAGAGTTTAAATGGACCAGGTAGTTCTGTATCTGAGTGAGTTTTTTTTGTTTGTCTTCCTTATTTGACGAAGTACCTGGTTTACTTTCCCTAATTGGTTCTTTTTTGCTTGTGGTACTTGATGAAGTTTTAGTTTCTTTTACTCTCTTTGGAGGATTTGCAGTGACATCCTGTTGCATTTCTGTTTGATTTAGTTTTCTTTTAGAACATTTTCCTTTTTGTGGAACAGGATATGTTTCTAGATGGAGGGTGTATGGTGAACGAAGTCTATTGTATTCTAAAATGCAAGGAATATCAGCGTTTATTTTACTTGCATCAAAGTTGATTAGAAATAGACCGTCAAGTGTACGTAAGCGTGATAGTGCTACGTAGCTCATACCTTCTTTAAAGACTGTGTTACCAATGTCTATCATTGCTTTGTCTAGGGTAAGACCTTGTGATTTATGAATGGTGACTGCGTATGCAAGAGTTAGAGAAAATTGTTCTCTGCGTACATACATGTGTTTGAAGAGAAGAAATAGAGCTGTTGAGCGTCCTATCCTTTTTATGTTGTGCCAGGAGAGAGTTTCTCAGATACTCTTTTTGTTGAGAGAACAACAGATAGCTATGGCTGTGTGTTTCAGAAAACAGATTGTTTGGATTTTGGGAGATTCATGGATACATTGGTTGAAGGTGCATGCAGAAAGCTGTGGAGTAGCTGTAGATCTTGGATTTCCACATGTTTCGTAGTACATACATTTTTCGCAGAGATGGAGTCCATCTTACTTATGCTGGGAAATCAGATATTTTTTTGACAAATATACAAAATGCATTACGACCTTTTTTAGATTTACAGCATCTATTTTGAAGTAGGTGTTAAGTACCAATCCAATTTTTTTGATATCCGCGAACTGTCCGCGGACTTCTCAAAAATACAAAGGGCCCTGCTTCATTTATTTTCACTTCTATTTTTTAACTGTGAAAGGCAGCTCTGAAAAGAGTTATTTTTTTGATTTTTGTAATTTTGTATTTTTTTTTTGGTTTTTTAGACACAACACACTAGGAGAGGAGGGGAAAGGAGGGTAAAGGGGGGGGGCACCAACCACAGGGGTAAGAAAGGGCGAGCTGAGAGAGGAAGATGTAGAGTGGGTTTCCATTTTGGTAGTGAGCAGGTCTTCTCGTGCTCTGAGACGATAGTCTCAAAAGCACTCCGAAGTCGCTCCCCCCTGCAGAGTACTGTGTCATAGTACATACATACAACTGTGACCCTCGAAAGCTAAGGGTCATCAGAATTCTGTATGGCCTGTGAGTCAGCTTGAGGAAGACGCTGTCCCACAGAGGTGGTCCTTGTGGTGACAGGATCAGAAATGGAGGATGAAGTAGAGGAATCAACCTACTACGTTCTTCACAAGGTACAACCTTGCGAATAGCCCCAGAGTGAAATGACCTCAGGTGTCACTTCATGGTCGTGGTCCCAAAGCTGTACGAACCATGCTTCCTGCGACTGAGTATCAGTTTGCACTCATTGCAGATAACACAGTTCGCACAAGCCTTAGGACCATTCCCATAAATGGAAAAGAACCGCCACACCCAAGACTCACGTCTAGTGCGGGTAGTAGGGACTTCCTCTACCTCATTCTCGTCATCCTCTTCTTCCTCCTCTGCATCCTCACTCCTGTTCCCCTCTTCAGGCCCTTGGGAAGGTGGTGGTGGTGGAGAGGGTGGGCGTGGTGCTGAAGCAGGTGCAGCACCAGGTGGCAGTTCTGCAGCCAGGGATGCCATCTCGATGCTGTAAACAGCAAGTTGCACGAGGAATAGCTGTGCTCTGAAGAATAGCCAGAAACACAATGAGAATAAGCTCTAGGGCGTGGTCTTTTATTGGGGTGCTTGTACGCGGTTCGCTGACATGCGCGCTGTCCACGGACAGATCGAACACAAAAAAGGTTTCAAAAAGTTTCAAAAGATATGTAGAAACTCAGGATTACTATGTGGGACTTGTGCCATGATGAGTTTTTATGGAAAAATATTGTGGATTACTCGAAAATGTACTTTTAATTTGTTCGGGGACACGAACAGTGTCCGCATTCAGAACACGCGATTAGCGTTGGTGCAGTCACATGATCCCTTCACGAACATGTCCGCGGAGGTAGCTCCTGTCCGCAGAACACCAAATGCACGGACATTGGTTTGCGCATGCGCGTTGATGTTCTACGGACAGTGTTCGGGTCCTGAATTAATTAAAAGTGCCTCACACATCAAACGAACATTTCTGGACATCGCGTGTGTTCTAGAACAGTTTAAACTTGCTAGCGAACACTACGGACAGATATAGTGTTCTTTAGGACACCTCCATTTTCGTTTAATTACGAACATTTCAGGACACCAATTGGGTTCTGAGAACAGTTTCAACTTGCTAGCAAACAGTACGGACAGGTATAGTGTTCTTTAGGACACCTCCATTTTCGTTTAATTACGAACATTTCAGGACACCAATTGGGTTCTTAGAACAGTTTCAACTTGCTATTGAACAGTACGGACAGGTATAGTGTTCTTCAAGACACCTCCATTTTCGTTTATTTACGAACATCTCAGAACACCCATGCTGTCCGCGGACATCTACATTGTTTTTAAAAAAATAAAAATGGGAACTAATTACAACATAATATAAAAATGTTACTTTATTTCGCATATATTAATAATTTATGACCGAGAAGGTGAGGCAGAAACAGAAACAAAAACAGGAGAATTAGGGGTTTCAACATGATTGGTATCAGGTGAAGAAGGGATGGAAGTCTCATCAAAACGTTTTGGATTATGGAGAGGGCTTGGGGATAATTGACTGGGATATGGTGAGGGGGGACAAGTACATGTGGGACAATGGTATGAGGTTTTTGTTTTAAAATGATCCTCAACAAATGTGTTCAAATTATTAAAATTGCTCAATAATAAATCCATTTTTTCTTTTAAGCTGTCAAGCATTTTTTCCATAACAGTTTCTTCAGAGATATTTTCTATTTTGGTATGCTCTGTACAAAAATAAATATATATGTTAAATATATATAAAATAATAACAATTAAATGGTTTATATTGTAAAGTGTTTACCATTAGCTTCACTATTTTCTGACATTTCGTCATGTGGGAAGTGCTCCTCTAGTCATTCCAGAGTACTAGACATTTCTGTGAGAAATTTGCGGTACCGTAATTAGCGCCTTACCCATTCCCATTATGCCCTATGGGGCAAAAATTGGAATGGGGCAGGGCAATGGCGGAAGGAGGAATTACCGCCTTCCCAACCTTGGAATAGGGTGGTAATTCCCCTTTTCTCCAAGGCGGTACCGCTAATAGCGCCATGGTTTACCGCCTACCGTGTAATTAGGCCCATTGTATTTAAATGAATGGTTAGTGTGGTACATACATGGGTTACATTTCTTATGTATTACTACTTATAATATGTATGTGTACTACTTTGTGAATTTTTTAAATGTTATCATGTTGTAATATAACAATTAAACATACCCCCCCCAGACTTTTTAGGTAGTGGTACTGTTGTCCTAACATGTCCGCGGACATCAGAAAAGTTTGTGGACATCACATTCAGTAGAAGTGGTTCAGTATGTTCCATATTACATGTACATAAAGTCAAAGTTACTATTGTTAAGCTTTGCTACTAAAAACCTCTGAAATTCAGTGAAAAAAACTTTGTTAAAGGAACGTTATGGTTAAGTTGCTTTACTAAAAACCTATGAAATTCAGTGAAAAAACTTCGTTAAAGGGACGTTATGGTTCCAAGTAAAACCGAAAAACTCTTGAAATTCGCCAATTATGGTAAGCTAAGCAACCATAACTCGCGCCACTACCGTGCACTGCTAAGACTAACACCCAGGACATCAAAGATGACATCACATAACATAACACACAGCACGGTGTGAGACTAACCGCCCCCCAGAATAAAGTGCTTTCTGACTTATCATGAATTCTGGGGTGTGCATTTCTAGTTTCCCTCAATGCCTCCACTATTTTCATCGACGGCTGAATGATTACCGCGCACATTCCTCGGGGAAAATGTTCTCAAATAAAAATGCAATTGACTTTTTCACCTTCCAAAGAAAAACGTGTGTGGCCTCTGACCAGAGAGGTTCTGTTTGTGTGAAACCAATGGCACACAAAACAATTTCATGCGATTGCTACCCAAGAGGCGCAAGTGAATCTGTGTAGGGGCGGCATTCTTAGGTCACTAACGGGAGTGAAGTCTCGCGTGAACTCTTTCACTTTTAATTCCAGGTATACACATCCTGGAGGTGAGCATGCAAGTGTAAACACAATGTTTTGTTTGAATTGTCCTATTATTAGCAACGTGCTGTCCTTGGCAGAAAGAACATAATATTTCTCAGCACAGTGGTGTGACTGGGTTCTGCTTCTTTTCATTCTCCATTTGAGAAAACAGAACAAAATTGGCTGCCACAAGTAGTAGAAATAAATGTGATGCGTGTCTCCACTGACTGATGTATTCCAGTTTCCAAGCTAAGAACAGGCGACACAGGCTGTTAAGCTCGCCCAGCCACCTAATTACTTGACATACATCTAAAATATAGGGGTTAATTGACGACAGCCAGCCAGCAGGGAGCTGAAACGCTGTAGGCATTGTGACAACCAGCTTTTAACAACCCCTCCACAGGAGCACTGTTGGAACTGTAATTCATAGCACTGAAAGAAGCATTGACTCCCTCCTCCTCTCTCCACCACCCACAGTGCCCATAATGTGTAATTCAGGGCCCACCCTGTAGAAAAAAAGGGGAGAAAACATGTAGTTTTTCCACTAGGAGTGGGATTCACCTGTCACTAATTGGCGCTGGGATTGATTTAGAAACACTGAATGGTGTGAGAAACCAAAGGGTGTCTCACCTACTAGTCCTTGGGGATCTCTCTCTTAGGTGGCCAGGGCACGGCCATCACCTTTGGATCCAGACCCTGGGGGTGGACCAGTGTGGGGGGATCACCTGGGTGAGGGGTTTTCAGAGAGAGGGGGTGAGGCGGCTGATAGTGAGATGTGGTATTCCCCCCTTTCCTGTACTCTTGACATCTCATATTTCATAGGATTCTTTGATGTCCCCCCTAACCCTCTGCTTTTCTACATAAACACTGGGCCGAGGAAGAGGGCAACTGAGAGTAACAAGACTAACACTTACATATCTCATTGGACATGACCCTCTAATCGGGTCAAGCAAAGTCAGGCACTAGACTGTAATCACATACATCTGATACCCATTAGCTCTCCCCACTTGGAGAAAAGGCGGAACATAGAGAAACACTCTGTGCATGGTGGAACATGAGAAGCAGTAGAACTTCCGGGGCAAAGATGAAACTACTGGAGCAGAGCGATGGATAGCGGGACGAAAACCAGGGTAAAGGAACCCAGGAGGTCCCTGCAGGAGGTTGTTGCCTCCAAAGAACTGTAAGAGATACATGCAACAGGCCAAATCCCAGACAAGAAGACTGCATTGTGTTTCAAAGACCCCCACGTCACTCCCGGGTGAACGACAGAGTTGAGGAGGCGAGGCAAAGCCTGTGGTATTAACCTTGACTCGTGAATTAAAATGGCGAAGACAAGAAAAGAATGCACACAGCCGGTGAGTTAGTAGGCGAGATGAAAGACCGGTGTGAGTTAAGGAAAGATTGACGTGGCAACAATATATCTTACAATTGAAGGCTGCACACGTGGGTATGAGACATGAAGAAAGGCAGATCTGTGGTGAACTTTAAAATTACTGATTACTGTGAAGCACGTTATACAGAGTAGCGAAGTGGTCTAGCGAAAGTAAGTAGCCCACTCGAAAGTCTCTGAGAAAGGTGAAATGTTTTTTTTATATAGCCATGACGTGAATGAACTTTAAAAAGCGTGATGATCAACATTGACGCCGGCAAAACGGGAAGTGGAAAGTGAACATTGAGCTCTTGTGATTATGATATTAAACTACATAGACCAAGAAACACTGGGGCAAATAACACAAAAGTGAGAGATGAAGGGAAAGTCGAAGTGATCCTGCGGAGGTCTATAGTAGAAGCCTTGCCTTCGAAATCAGGAAAAAGTTTGAGCCTGACTGAGGGAGACCAGAAATATGATAAGTACGGGGAAGGGAACCTTTAAAGAATGTGAATAAAGCTCGGGGAAAGGAATCCCTACAAGTGCGGTACTTTGAGAGGTCTTAGCCCTATAGAGGGAGGCCTTTGTGAAATGTTGTTTATACTTTGAGAGGTCCGAGCTCAACAGAGGGAGACCTATGTGAATGTTTATTTTGAGTGGTCTGAGCCCGATAGAGGGAGACCTGCATGAACTTTAGTTTGAACTGTGAACCCTTTGTTGAACTGTGAAAAAACTCTTGCAATGCTGGAAAAGTGACTTTAACTTGGAAGGCCAGGCGGGCCTCAATCTATGTTTTGTACTGCTTTGTATTGAGAACCTGAGTGAGTCATCCTGTCTACGGGGACCGCCTTACTCCATGCTGTCCAACGTGGGGAGGAGAGCTGACACAGCCACTTTGATTCTTATATTTTAACACTGAATTTCCTTCCTTTGCATACATATTTCCCTTTGCCCACTGTTTGTATAAGAGATAGGGTACGCATTAGGTTTTGTTAGTATAGGCCATTTTGATTTGACAGAAACTGACTAGGACTGTGCTTTCTTTATTATTTGGGGGCTGAGGATAATAAAGACATCAAACCTGACCACAGACCAGTAATAAATGACAAACTGCACATAATCAATCTGTACTGGCAGCATAAGGTCTCTGATGTATGGGCATATTTGGACGCTATAGGCGATCTTATCGACTCTATAATGACAAATAAAATACCAACATAATACTCTGTGGCAATCTTAACATTGAATGCTTAAAAACACACAACGTGAAAGCCTCTAATTGTTAAAAAATAGAGAAAGCAAAAAATCTATTAAAAACTACATGGGAAGAAGAAATGGAGGCACGCAAAATGTCTATGCTGAACGGCAATCTTAAAGGCAATATCCCCCCAAACCTACGTGGAAAAATTGAAATTTGAAATCCATTTTGGACTATATTCTACGTATCAGAGGGTTTGTTGGGAAAGATCAACGAATTGACCGTAATTAACATGCCATATAGTGACCACAAACTCGTGCAAATAAATATACAAGAGCTAAACGTCAATAAAGAAATGGCATGGAGTAAAAATATTTTAGTCACGGCCGGTCGAAATCATCTTAAAGTAAGTGAGTGCCAGATTATGACCATGACAAAGTCTTTGGACCGTGAATCAACAAAAAGAACATCAGAAATGATAGAATACTCGGCCCTATTAGCTGCTTACACAGAAACAATTTGTAAGCAAAAGAAAAGCAGCTTTAAGAGAAAGCATGTGTTTGACTAGGAGGTCTTAGAAAAAATAAGAGAATTAAGGAAAGCCCTCAGGGCCTTGCAGAAAAATCCCACGAAAGACTATGCGAAACGAAAAAAAAATATGGCCCAAAAATTGGCTAAGATCACATAAAAGCATCCTGGCACAGAATGATGCAGAAAATATGCTAATTATTCTGGAAGTCATTAACAACTTAGAAGCGCCACAACAAGCGATCCAAAATAATATGGTGTCTGGAACTCAGTGGATAGAAGATTTTGCAAATCTCTTCGCAAAAAACATGGAAACTTCACATGAGTCCCTATCCTCAACATGGAAACTTCACATGAGTCCCCATCCTCAACAAGATCTTGGGACTTAATCATAACTTCGGACTTAATCATAACCAGGACAACAATTTATGCTAATATCAAGAGGCTAAATTAATCCCGAGCCCCAGGACCTGACGGCCTCACAAAACAGAAATTAAAATGTTATCCTGAAGTATGGGCAGATTTTTGCTACACGTTGTTCAAAAACATCACTGAACACAAAAGGATACCAGATTCATGAAAAGAGCAATTATAGTGCCTGCATTCAAAAAGGGAATAAGAACAGACCCCAAAAATTACAGGCCGATTGCACTTCTGGATGTGGTAGGAAAAGTGTTTGCAACTCAACTGCTACAACAGCTAACTGAATGGATAAAATCAGCAAAAATTGCGGATGATCGCCAGACCGGTTTTGTGAGAGGGGTAGGCTACGCACTAAACCTCCTCTTAATTAATTTACTAAAAATGGAAGCAATACGAAATAAAACCAAAATTATATCTTGCTTTCGTAGACCTAGCTCACGCATTTGACACCATAGATCGTGAGTTACTTTGGACCAAACTGAGTAAATGGGGATGCCTGAAGGCCTACTTGTCGCTATCAAAGAACTTTATACTGATACTAATATACGTCAGGTTAGACCAGCAGGGAACCCTCTCAACAGCGATTAAAACAACAAGAGGAGTGAAACAGGGGTGCCCCCTAGGAGCTACCCTCTTTAGTATATTTATATCTGATATAAGACTGGTGTTCGAATCAATAAGAGATTTTGCCCCAAAAATAAACAGGAAAAGATTAGGACACATCCTATATGCAGACGATATTGTACTAATAGATGTAACACAGATTGGGCTTCAGAGGAAACTGACCGCTCTTAAAAAATATACAGAAGAAAATGGTCTAGTGATAAACCCTACAAAAACTGAGATACCGGTTCTGCAAAATTTGAGGGGTGCAAAGATGAGCGAAAAGTTTAAATAGAAATTAGGCCTAGATCCAATAAAATTGATGACAGAGACGCAATATTTGGGTGTGATAATAAATTCTTGCATCAATGATGACCAAATGGCTGAGAAAATTCACCGAAAATGTAAAGCCTTAGCAGCCCAAGGGGCAGTTATATACAAAAAGTATGGGACGTATTTATTGAAGCCGATAATTCAATTTTATAAAGCCAAGGTTATTCCGGCTTTAATTTTTGGTTGTGCGGCTATGCTAGGTTGTTTGGCGGACATATAGTCATAGTGCGAAAACACCTTTTGGAGCAGAGTACTAATGCTACCTAGAGGAACACCCATCGCCTGCATTAGATACGAATTGGGATTAACATCAATTAATGCCAAAGTGATGTGGAATATGCTCATGATCTATAGGAAGGTGCTTGGTGCAGATGACTTCCCACAATACCGAATTCTTTGCCCCGTGGAAAAACAGCTAAATGAATCAATACTGAATACATGGAAATCAGCTTGTGCAGATATCTTAGAACAACTAATGGTAGACCAAACTCAGCTGATTGAAAATCCTGAAGCAGTCAAAAAGAAGCTTTGGAATCAAGACTGGTGTGAAAACTCAGATAGAAGAGTGCTTCACAAAACTATGGTGCAAGTTGCCTTAGAAGCAAGAGCTTTCAACACTCTCCTGATATATCTCCAAAAATTCCCATGCAAATAGAGAAGGAATATCTTTATGAAATTTCAGATGAACCTATTCCAAACCAAATCTGTAGCCAACATAAAAAAGAATGACAATAACCAAGAAGTAGATTGTAGATTCTGTGAACTCGAACCAGAAACCTTAAATCACTTGGTGCTATACTGCAAAAAATGTACTTTGCTGAGATCTACTCACCTGGGTCCTGAAATTATTAAGAGACCAAGTTTAGGCCTGGAGGAGTGATGGAATAATGGGGCCGATTCATGGAACAAACGTGCGCCGAAAATCCATGCGCAAGCAGGCGCAAGGGAGCGCAAGCGTGAGAAACGCAGCGCACGCGCGCGATTCAAGGAAGACGCTGCGCGTGTTTCCCGCTGTCCATGCGCCCAATCCAGCCATGGCGCACGCAGGCATACACGGCGTGCGCTACGCGCACAGCAAAAGCGCACATAGCGCGGCGCACACAACCAAAGTGGGCGGAACAGTGGGCGTAACACGCGGAATGGGGAATAACACGTGAAAAAGAAGGCGTAACTGGGGAAGTACTGCAGGGAACTACACGGAACGCCCACACGCACGCGAACAACCCGTATTCATGGATCCGAATATGGGAAACCCGCGCACGGCAAAAGACGTACACAGTCGTCAACGCGTCCGCCACACGAAGGCAGGCGGACGCGTCCCCGCGCACAGTACAAAAGTGCGCGCAAACAACAAACACGTATATACAGCTACGATGAATGCCCCATTTGTCGCAGCACTGATCGTGGGACACCGCAGGAGGAGGAGAATAGCCAGGGCATGCATTTTCGCACCACGGACAAGCCTTTTTGGGATGCCTGACGACCAGGTCTATGGCAGGTATAGGTTTCCACCCCACATCATCCTAGACCTGGTCAGGGAGTGGGAAGATGACCTTACATCCCCCACCCTTTGCTCCCAAGCATTGAGCCCCTTGGAGAAGGTGCTCAATGTCCTGCATTTTTTGGCCACTGGGTCATTTCAGCGGACTACTGCCATTGTGGGGGGGGGGTCTCACAGGCCACGCAGTCACGCTGCCTACACCAGGTACTGGCAATCATGACAGCGCGCCCCTCAGTCCGCAGGCACATATACATGCCCAGAACACCCGCAGAAAGGCAGGCCGTTGTCCTGGATTTTTTCAGGGTGGCACACTTCCCCAAAGTGCTCGGTGCCATAGATTGCACCCATGTGGCCCTACGTCCACCTAGGGCCACTGAGCACATCTACCAAAACCGCAAGCACTGGCATTCCATCAATGTACAGGTGGTATGCGATGCAAAGGGAATCATCACCTCTGTCTATGCAAACTACCCTGGCTCCACCCATGACAGTTTCATATACAGAATGTCGGCCCTGAGCCGGGCCCTGGAAGCTGGGCAGCATGGCGACACACGGCTCCTAGGTGAGTACAAATGCCCTTGCACATGCATGCAAGTCACACACAGACAAATACCCAAACCCTAATAATCTCAACTATTATCACCTCCGCAGGGGACAGTGACTACCCTCTGAGCAACCACATGATGACGCCAATCCGGAACCCCACCACACCACCCCAGGTAAGATACAACACCGCCCATATTGCAACCAGGCCCATAGTGGAGCGCACATTCGGAGTGCTCAAGTCACGTTTCCACTCTCTTGACCGCTCTGGCGGCCAACTACTCTATGCACCACCAGTAGTGTGCAGGATCATTGTGGCAGCATGTGTCCTGCATAATGTTGCAACACGGCAGGGTGTCCCGGTGGACATGGTGGTGCCCCCACATCCCCAACCACAGGCACAGGCGCTGCCTATGGGAGGGGACAGGGCACGTGGCGAGGAAGCCCGGACCCAGCTTGTGGCCACATTTTTCACCTAAACTCCCACCCCTGCGGAGTGCACACAGGCCTGGCACATACCAGGTGACAATCGATGATGACAAAGAGACAGTCAACTGTCACAACCCTACCACCCTGAGATAGTTGCCATGGAAGTGCCACATCGTCTGCATCCCTAGCTACTTAAACACAAGCTATCCTGTGTGACCAAAAGGCACACATATGACATATGACATGATATGGCCTATACACAAGTATTTCAAGGTGCGATGAGGCAGGGAGGGGGGAACAAGGGAAGACAGACAACGGTACTACTAGGCCAGGTGTCATTTAGATTGTGCAAGTGCAGGGGTAGGGGGAAGGGAAAAGTGCAAGGGGAAGGGGAAGGGGAGGGGGGGAGTGCAGTACAGGGGAAGTAGACCAAAAAACAAATACATAGGTCAGCTGGTGGCAACTGCAAAGGTAAGTGCAGACAAGTGCTGGGAAGGGGGGGCTGTAGGGATAGAGAGACAGTACCGCAGTGCAGGGGTTGCCAGGGAGGCAGTGCAAGTGGAGAGTGGCTGGGCCAGGGACCGAGGTCGGTGAGAGTGGCCCAGTTTCAGATCCAGTGCAGTTCCAGTGAAGAATTCCGCAAGGGAGAGGCAGGGAGAAAGCAGAAGCAAAGAGGAAGGTCTTGAGGTGCTTCCCAAACCGGAGATGGTTCCCCTCAAGTTCAAGTGAGGCAGGAAGGCTGTTCCAGAGGGAGGGCCCTGCCGCGGAGAGAGATCTACCCCCAGCTAGTTGCTCTGAGAAGCGGATGACCGTGACATGCAAGGTGTGCATCACACACACCTGCAAAACAGGCCATGGCCATCACTGTTATGTCACTCAAACCCTCCCAAACCACAACATGACATGACAAGCAATACCCATACACCAACACAGTAACAATAAGGTACACATTGCCATGTCCAAAATGTACAGTGGCATCAGACAATGATGCCTGACCTGGAATCAGATGAAATGACAGACCAACAACCTCCCACCCAAAATAAGTCATTTCCAAATGCATTACAAGAGTTGTAGACGTAACATAACAATGAATGCCTGTCTACATGCACATTGTGCATTGCAAAATCAACACTGAACCTTCTGTGTGCTGTGTCCTAGTCCTGCAACACACTGCTCAGCGCACAGCACAGTGAACAGCCATTGTGTGTGATACACACCCTGAGCATCACATCTAAGCGACAGACCACATCAAAAAGCAAATTAGGCATGTACAGGATCCATAATTGGTCACAGAACATGTGCTGCAGGGACACAGTGGCCACCAGAAGGCAAACAGTGTACACGTGGATATGCAAGGGTGGGAGTACATGTAGTGCATCAGAGTGCAAGTGTGTGGGTCTGCAAGGACATGCACTCAACATATGCATGTGCACTCAAGTGACCATCAGTGTTCTCTACACATCACATGTGAACATTCACCATGTGTACACCCCAGCATGTCAAACCACAACTATCCCCTCGCACCTGAAAGGTAAACACAACACATGGACAGGCATTGATCAGCAGAACACAACATGTACATAGGATACCACCATTACAATGTCAGAGTTCCCATCACACTGCAGGGCAAGGCAACTATCAACAACAACCCCCCTCTCTTACAAATGACCATGACCCACTGAACAACTGCACCTGAGTCATGGAGCCTTCAACCCTCAATTCCACCTGGCCACAGGATCACCTTTACCCTTCGTCACCATCTCCCACCTTGTGTGTAAAAAGGTGCCTGCACCCTCAGAATCCACACTCATTTCCAAAATCACAAAATCCAAGCCATAAAAACAAACCAGAACACCCTCCAGTAGATGACTTGACGCAGCAGTACCTCACAAAGGCCAAGTACTACCACAAAGATGCAACAACCAAGGTAGCACAGTAAAACAATGCCACAACAGGATGTGAACCATGTGTGGTACATAACATAGGATGATGCACCATGAACGGATGTGTACTGTCACAAGTCCCATGAACAGGCGCAGGAGTGTCACGAAACAACCACCCCCACTGTGTCCCGGGTGCCTGCAAGGTCAAACTCACACAGGCCCCTGAGACCCTGGTGGGGAAGGAGGGTCAGGGATATGCAGTCGGGACAGGTGTTGGCACACTGGATAACTGGAATGAGTGGCAGGAGAGGGGAGGAGGAATGACACATGAAAGTAGGGAATGCATGAAAATGTACTACCTGCATGAACACATACACAATCCAAACAAACTTGGACATCATTGTCATGGCCTTCTGTAGTCCAGGCTTAGGAGTGGTACGAACCAACCACCCCCTCTAGGGTTTTGGCGCCTGCAAGTTCGGGGCTTACACAGGCATCCGCAACCCCAGCGGGGAAAGAGGGTTAGGGAACGTTGCTTGGATAGGTACGGGAAGCAGGAACACCGGGTAGAGGGTACAGGGTTCAAAATTGCATAGGATTCTGGGTGATTAGGGGGAAAAAAAGATACCAAATTGAATCACACATACATCCATGCATTAGTGCACCCCCCAGAAAGCCTATGCAGAGCAGTTTGAAAGAAAAACAACAAGACATTTAGCTCTGGTTTTGAGTGCTGGCCTCCTGCCTGCGCACTCTCAGGTCCGGTTACAGGAGCACTGCAATGCTGCAAAGAGAGCCACAGTCAACAACCTGTACGTGCCAATTACACAAAAACACACCACCAAACATGCCCCATAGCAACAAACTACTCTACAAACAGACAATCTGGTGTAGATGCTTCGTACCCATATAAAACATTACCCCTGTGACGGGTCATACACAGTCAATGCAGTAAGTCAGCCGCTGGTGGGTGCGTGGCAAATGGAACACCAATGTGTCACAATTCACAGAACATGCAATGTTCCCTGGGTAAGCAGACAGACCCATATAGCAAGCCATGACTTCAGAGCAAGTTGCGTACCACCATGACCGAAACAAAGTTGGCAGTGCATCCATCATAAAGTACATGCAAATGAAATGCACTGCACCCGAGTATGTCCCTTGCTGTATGTCCCTGTGAGCTGCCCCTTTCCATGTCTCAGAAGGCTACATGGTTGATACAAGTGCCTCGATGGACCTTGGTGTACCGGAGGGTATGTGCCACTGCCCATGCAGGTGACCCAGACAACCTTACAATCAACAGTCATCAGTGCACCAACACATCTGAGCTGCATTGTGTGCTTCAACACCAATATCCGTTCAAGCTCACCCTCAGTGCTGTGACTAAGCCTGCATGTGCAACTCGCATGGTGCAAGCTTTGCTGTGTTGTGGCCCCCCTGTGCTGCTCACCTTGCCTGGAGTTCCTTGGAACACGTCAGCAGTTCTTGGATGTAGGTCTGCAATCCCTGTGCCTCTGCTTGTGCACACATGTGCATGTGGGCACCAACAAACGTGTCCAGAATTCCGTCGTCCAATGGGCCATGTCTGCTGGCAAAGGTGCTCTGGAGGCTCATCCCCCTGCAGAAAGGGCATGAAACACATGATTAATGCTTCAATGTCATCTGTGTGTGTCTCTTCAGGCATCTAATTACTTGACCATGTCAGAGAGTCACATAA
This sequence comes from Ambystoma mexicanum, assembly GCF_040938575.1. Taxonomy (NCBI): domain Eukaryota; kingdom Metazoa; phylum Chordata; class Amphibia; order Caudata; family Ambystomatidae; genus Ambystoma; species Ambystoma mexicanum. Next base: position 195,985,321 of record NC_090935.1, on the reverse strand, counting down.
ATCACACCATCAGTCCGTCTTTCACATCCAAAGTGTGGAACACTATCTGTTAGGGAGAATTCTCTGTTTAGGCTGAATTTCCTAACCTAGTGAGTCCCCCAGCAGCTTTGCTGGATTTCGGGAGTTTGTTTTTTTCCATCCTGCCAACAGTGAGACTCTTTTCCTCCCACTCTTGGACATGTATGTGTGTAATTCCTTTGAATGTCAATGTGTTCTATGGGCTATGGGGTCTTTTACTCCATAGGGTCTCATATGTTTTTCTATGTGTGTTACACCGCACCCTATGTGCTGTAGCACTGGGACGTCCTAGCGGACCCCCACCATAGACTCCATACCCAGGGACTGACTGACTGTAAAGTCACCATTGGCTTTACTAGACCTAAATTTACTAACAGGACTAGTACAAACCATCTTATTGTGGACGTACTAGTAGGGGTAATTCGATTACTCCTGGATCTGTTACTCGAGGGGGCACTGTCCCGTCCCCCCTCGTCGAGTTTTGGCTGGTGGCAGTGGAAACTACTTGTTATGTTCGACCCCGAACCTAACCCTATGGGATTCATCCCATTGTTGGAGATTGATACTTTTCCTCGTCTATCTCTAACGTACCACCGGTCTACTTATCATAAATAAGTTTATCTGATGGTATTTTCTGCCAGAACTTGGTTTTTAAAATGGCGCCTGTGTTCGTCTCTGTGACTCCTAAACCAAAGGTTGAGCCCTTTGTTCCACTTTTGGCGGGCTCTGTACAGAGACCCTCCAAAGTGGTGCCATTCTGTCTGGGTTACCACAGGGGTGTGGGAGGGGGTTTAGGCACCCTGGACCGAGTTGCCTTGCCAACTCCGGTCGCACTCTGGAGTGATTGGCCCAAGTGGTGAGCCTTCCCGCTCACCACTTAGCATGTGTTGATTGACATGGGGGTTTTCTGCATAAAAGCAGGGCTTTTGGGACTGGATCTTCAGAAGTCACCACAGGACCTAAGAATCCGACGAGGGTAACGCTGAGCCGACCTGCAACGACGACACCTCCGGTGGAGCCCTGCTGAGCCGACTCACCACTTCCCGACGACAGAGGAGATCTCCCTGCCGGAGAGTCTCTTCCCCTGACTGGTGGGAACAACCAGTCCCCTTTGCTTTTTATTCACCTCAGGACGCAGTGGTCGAATTGCCCATTCAGCGCACCTCGGCAACCGCATAGCCACTACCCCTGTACCACGACCAAAAGGTGGTGCCTTGTGACGGAGCACTCCGCGGCTGGTCTCTTCCCTGGTGGTGCACCGGACTTCACTTTTCTTCGATGACGAGAACCTCTCTACTCTTGGCAAAGACCCGACGTGCATCCACCACCAGGAACAACTGCCCCCGCCGGAGCTGCCCTCCACAACAAGGTACCGTGTCCGCCTGGCTTCCCTTTCGATCGGTTCGAGTGAGGTGTCTTAATCCTCTCTTTTCCGTTGGGTCGCCTCCAAGCTTTTCTCATTTATTGTTCTGAACTGGTTCAATCTGCCGATAACAATTTGCTACAAAGACTTAAATGCATCTCCACTAGAGACTTTTTGGGACAGAGCGCCTTGCCTCTCTCCGAGTGGGCCTGGCCTCTGAACTTTATGATCTATTGTGGTTCTTGCCTTCGTACCGTACATTTTACCCGTGAAGTATTGAACTGTGTTGATTTCGTAACCTGCCTATCTTTTTCTCTCCCGTCCTAACTAATATTCGAGTGCCATCTAGGTTGAGGTATACACCTCTGTCTGTAAATAAGTGGTTCCGGTAGAACCTAGACTTGTCGAAATATTGCTAGGGGGATTGATCGTTTCTTCTTCGTAGAGTAATTGTGTTTGATTTGTTTGCCGTGAAAGTGCCATAGGGCTTCATTATGACCCTGGCGGAAATCGTGGCGCCAAATGCACCATAGAGCACGGCGGAAAGCTGCCGATAGCGCCATGGGGGTTGGCGGATATACCGCCCCATTCCGACCTTGGCGGGGCGGTAAATCCCCATTCCCCATTTTACCCTTCCCCATTCCCATTTTTGCCCCATAGGGTATAATGGGAGTGGGGAAGGCGTTAATTACGCCACCGTAAAATACGGTGGCGTAATTAACAACAAGGTCCCGTAGCGCCATGGATTTCTCCGCCCGGAAAAACCAGGCGGAAAACGCTCCATGGCGCTACGGGAACTCGTAGTGGGGCGGACGGGTCCGCCGCGAATACCGCTGGCGTAAACCCACTCCGCGAGGGTCGTAATGAGGCCCATAGTGTTTTTCATAGATGTTTCGTTATAAATAAATACCTTTATATCTTTACACTAAGCCTCGTTGCGTGTTTGCTTGTCTTACTGGGAAGAATTGCCCTATTTCTGTATACTCCACATACTGCTCAACTCTTCTTGAGGGAAGTCTGACTGCTCAGCCACAGCTACCAAGTGAATCTGTGTGGTACAGACTGCTACCAAGTGGGTTCACCGCCAAACACCTGTAGTCCTAAATCTTTTGCAGTGGTTCCAGAGGGAACTGCACAGGTTCCCGCCTAACACTATCTACAGCATGAATTGCAACAAGCACGTGTACAGTAAAGATAAGAAACATACTACACAATGCATAGAAATTAATGTACACATTAATCATGAAACACCCCATCTAGCAAAAGCTTAACAGTGGACAATAACACCAAAATCATCCCCACTAGGGGTGTAAACACAAGTCACACAGCACCAGACATGCCACAGATATGACAGTCCAAAGCCCTTGTGTAAAAGTTTGTGACACCGAACCATCCTTGCGAGCACATGGATAAGGGAGGCAGGAGTGGCATATGTGAGTCAAGGACCCCAAGCAGCAAACACATACACAAGACAAGCCTGAAGGGCCCAGCTGGAACAGACAGTGGATGCCTTCAAAAGCCCCAAAGCACCGCACCGTCACATGAAAGCACAATAGACAAGCAATTTTAAACTATATTAACTAATTACACTAACTATGGAAAACCTACATTACCTAATTAAACTAACTATCAAACAGAAACTTAACTAACTAAGCTAAAAGAAAAATCAAAAATGGCCACATATGACCCGGGGGGGAGGGGAGGCACCCAGGAGGGGGGAGGTACAGGGTGCTGCTCAACATCCACATGCGATGATGCTGAGCCAAAAAAAAACCCTCCATGGGCTCAACGCCTGCACAGCCCGACCTATGTGGGAGATAGATGGTCGTCCAAGTCTGGCTCATCCTGGAAAGGACGACGTGGCACAGAAGCCTGGCCACGCCTAGCCGCAGCTTGCCCCTCGTTGGCAGCAAGTCTGCCGGACGGGTGAGCCTGGTTCTGTGTGGCGATGTGACGTAGGTCTGCATGCAGAACCTCACGTGATACATGTGCTTCCTCTTGCAAGGTAGCACGTGTAACACGGAGTTCCTCCTGCAAGGCCTGGCTGGACAACCTCTGCACCTCCCGGCAAGCCTGTAGCTCAGCCGAGATGGTACGCTCAAGCTGTGCAAACCTCTCCTCTGCCTGCTGCCTCTGGGACATCATAAGGACACCCAGAGTGGATCTGAGGGAAGCATACTCCTCCCTCAGGGCATCAATGTGCGCCTCTGCGTGAGCAGCAATTGCTTGATGCAGAGACGACATTTCAGCCTGGCGTGCCCTGTCTGAGGCCGCCATGCCCAGCCTGAGCGAGCGGGCCGTGGACCGTGCCGCCTGCTGCTGGAGAAGCACCTGCCTAGCAGGGGGGAGCACAGATCGGGCCACACGCTCCATGCTCTCAGCTATGTTCTCCATTGCTGCCCCCTGCCGTTCTGAATTGGCAGTCATGTCTTGCTCCCACTCCGTATACTGCGGTTGCGCGCGGCGACCGCGTTGCCGGGCTTGACCCCTGCGGGACCCAAGGACCGGGGGTCCTCGATGTGTTGGCACCGCCCGCGGCTGCACGACTACATGCCCCCGTCGACATGATGTCCCAGGCACATCAGTGACTGGTGTGGAGGGTGACCCTGCGTCCCGATCCACCACGGGCGGAGGAACCAAGACTGTCTGATCCCTCAGTGCAGGTGTCGCAGACAGAGGAGTGTCCACATCAGAATCACTCACCCCTGACACATGGACTTGATGCTCATCCAACTCAACATGGACGTCAGAGTCGTCATCAAGGCTGGACTCATAGGCAGCCAGAGACAAGATGGACTGTAGCACTTGGGGGTTTTCGTGGCCTACCACCCCACGACCCCCACTAGTGCCGGGTTGATGTAGTGGTAACAAACCTGTGTCTGGCATGATAACACCATCCTCCACCTCCATTGCGTCATCACCTGAAAAATAGAGAGAAAAAAGGTCACTACACATGTCAGAAGCACACAACACACACACACTGACAGCAAACGCATCAGGCAGACATGTGACACACAACCTATAACCTGGCATGCATGCTGGGTCAACTTTGAATTGCTTTTGTGATCAGACCTGTTGAAAGGTGGCAGTTTCCATGGAAGTGGGTCTATGCAGTGCAGAAAATGTGTACGCCACTCACTACCTACATGTACAAGGACTCCATGGTGTGTGCCAGGAAATGTGAAGGCAGTGCAATGTCAAATTCAGACATCACGTGCATTGTGCATTCAATGTGTACCATATCTAGAAGCCAAGCACCCCTCCACCCCAGTACCAAAGAAGGGATGCCTAGCATGGTATCAAAAGCCTGACCATACACCTGTGTATTGACAGGCAGTGTTGACTGGCATCAACAGCTTAATGTGATTCAAGTGACAACACTGCAAATGATGCTGGGACAGTAAGCAGGACACATGATGAAAACTCTGGATTCCGCCCATGTGTGAAGAAGACACAACAACAGTTGGACTGAGTCATTGGCCATTGAACAGGCTGAGGCCTGTGAGCCACACAGATTATCAGACCCTAAACATGTGTTCAACGCAGGACTGAGCCACAGTTGACATGGGAAGGCTGATGAGATGTCAGGCAATGTATGTAACCAAAGACTTGTATTACAGTGATCATCCAGTCAAGGACACATAGGGGCATGCGTGCAATGCACATGGAGCATGAATGGGCACTCATGTCCCTGCGGGACATCTGACCTATGCACAGTACAAGTGAGATACCCTGCATCAAGTACTAAGGCTGTACCACACGGCATATTTTTGGCAGATTCTACGCTGGAAGTGAGCATCTACACAGGACGCATGAACAAGAAAGTACACATTGGCAAGATTGAAGAACACCAGTGCAAAGGTGGAACTGGGGTGCAGAGTGGCGGAGGAGGGGCAAGGGAACATGCCTACATGGAGTCCCCGCATGCAGGCAGAGGAGACATGCATGACGGAAGCATTGCATTACTTACACATCAGAACCATGTACACGTCACATGTAGCGGCAATCATGCACAACACATCCCACAAGTGAAACACACACGTCCTCAACAAACACGCATCAACACTCACTGGACTGGGCATCAAAGTCCAGCATCTCTCCCACTCCTTCGACCAATTCAGGTGGTATGAACTCCGCAACGAGTGCCTCATGCGGAGTGAGCTCTTCCTCCTCTGGTGCAGGCCCACCGCCAGTCACCAGAGTCAAGTTGTAATTAGAGGCACGCTTAGCCTTAGTGCTGCGTTTGATGTCATTCCAACGCTTTTTGCACTCTTGCGCCGTGCGCACCTCATGGCCGAATGAACTGACATGTTCCGCAACATGCTTCCAGTGGGTGTCACGTTGGGCAGCCGTAGTCTGACTATTGGCACCCACTAGCATGTCACGGCTGTGGCCCCGCACGTAGTCCACGAGGAAGTCCAGTTCCTGCTTGCAGAAAGGCTTCTTCCTCGACGTGCAGGAGGTCGTGGCTGTGTGTGGGGTCCCAGCCTGTGCTGCAGGTGCAACCTTCCTCCTCTTGGACTGTGGCACAGACCCTGGCTGGCTAATGCCGCCCTGACCAGTATGGCCAGTGGGTTCAGTGGATTGAGCCAAGGGAGTGGCAGGTGGAGGGATGACCAAAGGCCTGACTTGTGTCAGTGGCAGCTGGGTGCCCACTAATGGACCCTGCGCAGCAACATCAGCTGTGGCAGTCATTGACCGCAACGGTCCTGGTTGGCAGACTCACAACCGGGGTGCTGTTGGGTGCATCTGCCCCTGCACTTGCCAACACCCGGCTGTTCGGGGCAGCAGATGACATGACTGCCCCAGGGACACGTGTCTTGGTCTGAGCAGCCCGGCCTGCCCCTATGGTTTCCCCCCTGGCCTGTTGGAGATCTACCAAGGGCTCTTCGAATGCCAACGCAGCCTGCCCTGCCAGACCCCGAGCCTGGGTGGCGGTGTCCACAGCTGCACCTGCAGCTACCACTACCCTTGGGCCCGTGGCAGTCAATGGAACGGACTGCCGGGTCACACGGGCGCCAGTGCCAGATGCAGAAGCTGCATTCCCCGTAACCACAGGACTGCACCGCATGACTGCACCGACACATGGCACAACATTGTTCTCAAGTGGCACACCCCTGCCTCTTCCCCCTCTGTGGCCGCCCTGGACACCCTGGAGTCCCCCTACTCCCTGGTCACCACGGCCAAGTCCCCGACCCTGCCCGCCACGAGGAGTACGCCCAGCTGAGGCACCCCTCACCTTTGGTGGCCTCCCAACCATGGCACAGATGTAGTCGTGCCGGCACAGATGGAGTGGTGCCAATGGGAGGTATACACCACAATTGACCTGGGCAATTGGGGGGAAGGGAGTGGGAAGCAAGATATTAACAGCCCACCTGCACCTGCAAGGCTGTATGTGATCCCGGTGATGTAGTGACGGGTCACGCAACGCTCAGGCACCCCAAAACTGCAGTAAAACCGTGCATGCAACCCTGCAGCCTACGTGCGTGGATTCAACCTCCCACAGTACGCGGTGGCACCCAGTAACACGAATAACGCGTACGCGTGGGACACGCAGGCTACTATGACATCGAAAATGGGTGCGATACACAGGGGCACCCGCAGTGGGACAAAGAGCGTGTGCAACTCACCGTCTGACTAGCGCGATGCAGAAAAACACGCATAGCCAATACCGTCGTCAAAAGAAGAGATACGTCCTTGATAGCTGTGAAGTTGTGATGGTGCGCGAAACAACAGGAAGCAGCAACACACGTCAGTCTCCACGAAAGGCACGTACAGCGAACTGCTGGGCCCGCTCACCTTTAACCCATGCTGAGGGAAACGCACGCGCACGTCACGTCACTTACGCGCATGGGCCCTTTCCTCGTATTACACGCAGACGTGCAGTTTTTCATGTGCGCTGAAATGCCCATGCACGCCTGTGCGCGTCACGTCACAGGGGCGCTTGCGCTTGAGGGGCCTTCGGTCCAATGAAATTGCGTATGTGTGTAGACGCGCTTACGCGCTAAGGGCCTTTCCTCGAATTACACGCTGACGTGCCGAATATTCACATGCCAAATCACTCCGTATCAAGCTGGCCACGCGTAAGCACACGGAAGACCACGCTCCTGCCCAGAGGGCCGAACTACTGCCCCCCAGAGCCCTGAGCAAGCTCCCACCTGCCATCTGCTGCTGCCTGACTGCCTGCTGCCCACGTGCCCTGCCATTTGCTGAATGCACATCAGCCAGGGGTGCTGTTGCTGTGACCACCCCTGCTGGAACCGAAGACTCCCGACTGGGATTCCATCGCTCCACAGCCCAGCCCCAGGACCCAGTTGCCCACCCACTCCTGCCTCTGGGGTTGTCATGTCGGGCACTGCAACATCTGGCACCACTGACAACCCCCGGCCAGAGAGGCAGAGGGGCACCAGCTTCAGTGCCAGGGAAGTTGGTGTCCTGGTTGAGCAAGTCCTGGGGCAATATGATGCCCTCTTCGGAAGTTCCCGCGCCGACAAGGAAGGACGGACTCGGATCTGGACTGACATCGTGACTGCCATCAACGCGGAGGGGGTGGCAGTCCGCGACTTCCAACATGTCAAGAAGCGCTGGGAGGACTTCAGGTCCTGAACAAGGCCCGGCGCCTCTTGAAGGCAGCGGATGCCAAGGGGCGCCGGGGCCACATTTGTCGGAAGATCAGATGAGGGTCCTGGAACGCATATCGCCAGCGCTCCACGTCCAGGTCCTTGAGAGGCAGACCCGTCTGGAGTCGAGCGGTAAGTGTACATGCATCCTGATTGTGAGCTGTACGTGTGGTGATGTTTCAGTAGTGTGCAGGTTGCACATCTGTTTGTATCGGGTCGAGTATGGGTGGGAGTGTACAGGGCTGTGAGGCTAACACATGCGAGGGCTGTAATGTGTGAGACATGGATGGTGCTTGTGTGTGTAGGCTTGCATGCCAAATGCAGTTGTCTGGGCACACATGTTTGGATGAATGTGTATGTCACGCATGTATGTTGTTTTCAGCTGCATGTATCAGCACTGTGTACATGTGCATTTGTGTGTATTTGACAAGGGTGCAACAGTGATGCAACATGGATGCATGTGACAGCGGGATGTGGAAGCCTGATTGGCAGATGTGACATGAATGCCCATCTGAACACTGCGACACTTGGCAGAGGTGTACACATGCATGCAAGTGTGGTGCTGTGTGTACATGTGTGGTGCACTTCCTGTGTTGCATGTGATGTCTGGCTCAGCTTTGCCTGCTCATGCTGTTGTATGTGTATGGATGGTGCTGGCAGTTGCGATATGGCTGTGGTATGGTTCATGTGTGTGAAATGACGTGTGTTGGGAATTGTGATGGCATGTCTGAGGTTTGCCAATGCCATTCATGTACAACTGTCATGTGTGTATGTGTCCATTGTACAGTGCCCTGATGCCTGTGTTTTATTTCTCCCTGTCTGCAGCGTCAACTGATGAAGAGGGCGGAGAAGGTGCTGTGGAGCACAGCGGCGGGGATCCCACCGCCAGCCGGAGACGCAAGGCCCGGCTCCCCTCCCATGTTGTCATCTCGTCGGGGAGTGAGGAGTCCGGTGCCGCATCCCAGGCCGCAGCTGCCGGGGGGAGGTCCAAGAGGCGGAGGTTGGAGTTGGACTCCTCGGCAGCAGAAGGGGCAGCTGGGACCCCACAGGGCCCAACGGGGGAAGATGGCACGGAGTCATCCAGGTTGGTGGGGGGTTTGGTGGAGGAGGAGGCCGTGCAAGCAACAGAGACGGGGTCTGGAGGTGGGGGTCCCACTGGTGCTAGTGGTGCAGTGCAGGACCAGGGACATGAGGCAGCACAGGTCGCCGCGGAGGTGCCTGTGTGCAATCCTGTCCCTGATCCTGTCCCTGCATCATCTTGCACCAGCAGGGATGCCTACGTCCAGACCCGTTTTCAGGCAGGGGATGAGCGAACGACAACTGGCCTTCCTCTGCCTGTGGACGTGGCTATCCGGGTCCGGGTTGACCCTGTCCTGACTGGTGTGGCGTTGTGTCAACGGGCCATGCGAGGTGACCTCAGTCTTTTCATGGGGGGACTGCACGTCATCTCGAATGGCTCGTTGACCACGTCAGCCTACTGGGACCGGTCACCCAGGCCGGATTCCTCTGTTTGATAGGGCTTGCTACGACCCCCTCCTCAACTGGACCCCCTACGCGCCAGTCGTCATCCGTGCCATCTTCCCACCCATCAGTCACCTGAGTGCCCTGTGGAGCTGCCTCTGACGGTGCGGCCAGGCTGGTGGAGGAGGCATCCCTGCCACAGTCGGGAGTCGGACGTCCAGCAGGGGTGGCAACATCAATGACTGCACCCCAGCCGGCGGAGGATGTGCAGGTAGCAGGAGGCAGTGCACAGGCAGAGGCACAGCAGCAGCAGCAACGTGGTGGGAGCCATGAAGGCTCGGGCCTTCAACATCGGAGGGGCAGGCATCGGCCGGAGGGCAGGAGGACCCAGGACAGAGAGTGTCTTCCGTGTGGCAGCGGTTGGGCCACGCCATAGATGAGGAGCGGCAGCGGGTGGAAGAGGCACGGCTCACAATGGTCAGGGCGGAGAACTCCATGCGGAGGGCCGAGTGCCTCGAGGCAATCCGCAGGGGGTTGGAGGTGGACACATCGACGGCCCTGCGGACCCTCGGGGCCATGGAGGAGGACCGCCTCCGGGACATTGAGCAGGAGTTCGATGATGCCCTGGCCCGGGACATCCAAAAGTGAGCCGTCAGACTAGCCCGCTGCCCTTGTACATAGTTATGTAGTTAGTGTTAGGTTTCCTTTGTTTTTGGATTTATTTTGGACCTTTTGGACATTGGCCACATTTTGTATATAGTTTATTTTATTAGTTAGTGTTGTTAGATAGGTTTCATTTCTTTTGTTGGGATAATGGACCCTGGCTTGTTCGTCTGTACATAGTTCACTGTTGGATTTTCTTTTTCTTTCACAATTTACCCATGGAGCAATAGCTTTCAATTATTATTTCCCATTGGATTTCTTTTGTGGACTGTGACTTTGGACACCATTCCTTTGGATTATGGTTTTTGGTTTTGCTTTTTTTCACGGACATGCTTCTTTTCATTTTTGTACATTCCCATTTCTGTTTCTTTATTTTTGAATCTATTTATGTTTCCTTTAATACATATTTTTGATCGAACTTCAATGTGTAGTATCATCTCATTGGTTTCATGCATATCATGATATGGGTTTTGAGATTCACTGACACCCATTGGGTGTATGTGCGGGACATGTGTTGGTTTCGAAACTTGCAATTGGTGTTCTGTCATGTAATTGCCCCACAGTGCTGGGGAGTGGGGGTGGTGGGGAATGGGTGGGGGCCTGCTGGCAGGTGCCCCACAGTGCTGGGTGGTGGGGGTGGTGGGGAACATGAGTTGGACATTGGTGGGGGCCTGGTGGAGGCTGCCCCTGCATATCTAGGGGGTGGGGTGGTGGGAGACATGGGTGGGGGCCTGGTGTAGGCTGCCCCTGCACTGCTGGGGGGTGGGGGTGGTGGGAGACATGGGTGGGGGCCTGGTGGAGGCTGCCCCTGCACTGCTGGGGGGTGGGGGTGGTGGGAGACATGGGTGGGGCCTGGTGGAGGGTGCCCCTGCACTGCTGGGGGTGGTGGGGAACATGAGTTGGACATGGTTGGGGGCCTGGTGGAGGGTGCCCCTGGATGCTGGGGGGTGGGGGTGGTGGGAGACATGGGTGGGGGCCTGGTGGAGGGTGCCCCTGCACTACTGGGGGGTGGGGGTTATGGGAGACATGGGTGGGGGCCTGCTGGCCGGTGCCCCACAGTGCTGGGGGGTGGGGGCGGTGGGGAACATGAGTAGGACATGGGTGGGGGCCTGGTGGAGGCTGCCCCTGCACTGCTGGGGGGTGGTGGGGAACATGAGTTGGACATGGGTGGGGGCCTGCTGGCAGGTGCCCCACAGTGCTGGGGGGTGGGGGTGGTGGGGAACATGAGTTGGACATGGGTGGGGGCCTGCTGGCAGGTGCCCCACAGTGCTGGGGAGTGGGGGTGGTGGGGAACATGAGTTGGACATGGGTGGGGGCCTGCTGGCAGGTGCCCCACAGTGCTGGGGGGTGGGGGTGGTGGGGAACATGAGTTGGACATGGGTGGGGGCCTGGTGGAGGCTGCCCCTGCACTGCTGGGGGGTGGGGGAGGTGGGAGACATGGGTGGGGGCCTGGTGGTGGCTACCCCTGCACTGCTGGGGGGTGGGGGTGGTGGGAGACATGGGTGGGGGCCTGGTGGAGGGTGCCCCTGCACTGCTGGGGGGTGGGGGTGGTGGGGAACATGAGTTGGATATGAGTGGGGGCCTGCTGGCAGGTGCCCCACAGTGCTGGGGGGTGGGGGTGGTGGGGAACATGAGTTGGATATGGGTGGGGGCCTGGTGGAGGCTGCCCCTGGATGCTGGGGGGTGGGGGTGGTGGGAGACATGGGTGGGGGCCTGGTGGAGGGTGCCCCTGCACTGCTGGGGGGTGGGGGTTATGGGAGACATGGGTGGGGGCCTGCTGGCAGGTGCCCCTGCACTGCTGGGGGGTGGGGGTGGTGGGGAACATGAGTTGGACATGGGTGGGGGCCTGGTGGAGGCTGCCCCTGCACTGCTGGGGGGTGGGGGTGGTGGGGAACATGAGTTGGACATGGGTGGGGGCCTGCTGGCAGGTGCCCCACAGTGTTGGGGGTTGGGGGTGGTGGGAGACATAGGTGGGGGCCTGGTGGAGGCTGCCCCTGGTGGCTGGGGGTGCAGGGGGACATGCGTTGGTGGGCAGTAGTGCAAGTTGACATGTGGGTTGGCTGGGGGCATGGCCATGGTGGATGGGGTGCCTGCAGGACATGTGCAGGGTAGGCCCCTGTGGTGTGAGCCACCTGCAGGGGCCGTGGAGGGTGTAGAGGGAACACCTGGGAGGACCCACACGTGCAATTCACGTGTGGTGCTCCCCGCGCACCCCTGTAATACACGTAACCTGATGGAATCGCGTGTGATACATTCCGCGCACCCCTGATATACACGTGCCCTGCTGATATCGCATGTGAAACTTCCCGCACACCCCGAAATACACGTAGCCAGAACATTCGCGTGTGAAACTTCCCGCGCACCCCGAAATACACATAGCCAGGACATTCGTGTGTGGAACTTCCCGCGCACCCCTGATATACATGTACCCTGTTGACTTTGCGTGTGAAACTTCCCACGCACCCCAAGATACACGTAGCCAGGAGATTCGCGTGTGTAACCTCCCGCGCACCCCGAAATGCACGTAGCCAGGAGATTCGCGTGTGGAACTTCCCGCGCACCCCGAAATACACGTAGCCAGGACATTCGCGTGTGGAACTTCCCGCGCACCCCTGGAATACACGTACCGTGCTGATATCGCGTGTGAAACTTCCTGCGCACCCCGAAATACACGTAGCCTGGACATTCGCGTGTGGAACTTCCTGCGCACCCCTGGAATACACGTACCCTGGTGATATTGCGTGTTAAACTTCCCGCGCACCCCAAAACACACGTAGCCAGGACATTCGCGTGTGGAACTTCCCGCGCACCCCTGATATACACGTACCCTGCTGAATTCACGTTTGAAAATTCCCGCGCACCCCTGATGTACACGTACCCTGATGGAATTGCTTGTGATACTTTCCGCGCACCCCTGATATACACGTACCCTGCTGATATCGCGTGTGAAACTTCCCACGCACCCCGAAATATACGTAGCCAGGACATTCACGTGTGAAACTTCCCGCGCACCCCGAAATACACATAGCCAGGACATTCGTGTGTAGAACTTCCCGCGCACCCCTGATATACATGTACCCTGCTGACTTCGCGTGTGAAACTTCCCACGCACCCCATGATACACGTAGCCAGGAGATTTGTGTGTGTAACTTCCCGCGCACCCCTGATATACATGTACCTTGCTGACTTCGCATGTGAAACTTCCCACGCACCCCAAGATACACGTAGCCAGGAGATTCGCGTGTGTAACTTCCCGCGCACCCCGAAATACACGTAGCCAGGAGATTCGCGTGTGGAACTTCCCGCGCACCCCGAAATACACGTAGCCAGGACATTCGCGTGTGGAACTTCCTGCGCACCCCTGGAATACACGTACCCTGCTGATATCGCATGTGAAACTTCCCGCGCACCCCGAAATACACATAGCCTGGACATTCGCGTGTGGAACTTCCCACGCACCCCTGGAATACACATACCCTGCTGATATCAGGTGTGAAACTTCCCGCGCACCCCGAAATACACGTAGCCAGGACATTCGCGTGTGGAACTTCCCGTGCACCCCTGATATACACGTACCCTGCTGAATTCACATGTGAAAATTCCCGCGCACCCCTGATGTACACGCACCCTGATGTAATCGCGTGTGGAACTTCAAGCGCTCCCCTGAAATACACGTACCCAGCTGAAATGACGTGAGGTGCTTCCCGCGCACCCCAATGGTACACATAGCCCGCTTGCCGTGCTGGTACAGGGTTGGCGCAGCCCTTTGCGCTGGATTGGGGATTTTGATGGCTTTTCCCTGCGCTAGGGCGTTCTTGGGGGCGTAACTGGCGCTGCTGCAGGGTCGCTGCGCCACTGTGCGCCACGGCTGGTTTTGGTAGCTGGGATCCATGAATACGCTGTGCGCGGAAATGGGTTTTGGCGCACGCGGCTGGCGCAGGGATTCGCACGCGCACACTGTGCGCCAGCCGCGTGCGCCACTTGTGCGCTGAATTCTATGAATTACCAATGTCAAATGGAACATTAATGAAAATAACTTTTGCTTTAACAGCTTACTTAGAGAAATGACAAAGTCTTATGTTTTATTAGTGTATGATGACGAGTGTAAGCGAACAGTTTAACACTTTGGAAACCCCAGTGAGAAATGTAAAAAACAATTTTGCCAATCGTTTTAATTGAATGATAGAAAACTTTGGAGTTTTATAATGTTGATGAGTGTCTTGAAATTTTTTGTTAGATTGATACTGTCAGTGCATATTTTAAAAGTTTGTAATGAACTAGAACAAATAATTAAAAAAAATGTATTTGATGGTAGATACTACTCCCATTTTAGCCGTAGGGAAAAGTAGATGTTTTTCCAAAACCTGACAATTGAATAAAGGTTTTACATATTGCACCTTTTGTGTCAGTGACATACTTGTGATACCATGCGTCCCTTACAGAGGGGAATTCTTTTGTAAGTTGATCCTTTGCTATTTGCAGGGCCTATTCTAATATGTAAATTGTAAAGTAATTGAAGTTGTGATGACTCTTTTCATGTTTCAGTGCCTTGCTAAAGCCATAAAGCTAAAGACTGGGCAGAGCCAAAGGAACATTTAAAAGTACAAGTAAATACATCACAGTCTCCTCTCGCTGTAATTGCTATACTTTTGTGCTAGTCTTAGTTACTGTCTGATAATGTATTCCTTTCATGGTTTACACATCTTCTTGAGACAACAAAGAAGAGAAAATGCAATAACAAATGGATGTACATATTTTAAAGTGTGTTTTTCTGGTCTAGGTAACTTTATTTATTAAAAAGGCAACTATTCGGGTATGTATTTGGCTCCGGTTGAATACTTGTCCAACTATTCGGTATTCAGGCGAATACTTACTATTTTGTACACCCCTAATTTATACCAAAGTGAATAAACCTTTTTTTTTAAAAAGGGACATTATATTTTAAAGGTTGATTATGAGATATTATGCCACTCAATACTCTCATTCAATCCAACCACATTACTTTTTGTCAAGAACATCACAGGTGTATTACATTTCACTAGTTTCAACACAGTACATATTTGTGTTTATGATTTAGTGCCACAAAGTGCTTCATCCGGGAACGTGGTTTTCACAGTAAAGATTTTACCACAAGCGCATTTAATTATATAGGCCACGTTCCTAGACTTTGTGTCCACCCCCTAGTGAGTCTGAAAACCACCAGCAAAGCCAAAACGAGAATTATTGAGGACCGGTGCTGTTTAAAAAACAGAAATGAGGAAGATCCAATGGTGAAGCACTTGACACATTAGGATCCACCTCTGATCAAACATATGTAAATGTTTGGAAAAGGTCTAAACTACTGATGAAGGTTCCATAAGAAATTAATTGGACCTGAAACATGTTGAGCTTTGTTATGGAGATGTGTAATGAGAATGCACATTTCGGATTAAGAGCATTCATTGTAGGAATTGTATTTGGGTTCAACATTACATACGATACTAAAGCAAGAATAATATTGTTGATTAAGACATGATGAGTTTGTCATCATCTTAGCACTTTATGCATTATAAAAGTAAAATAATGAATTGTGTGTAGCAAGATAATGCAAAATCAGTGACATTATTTTAATAGTGTCTTTACCTTGAGACACTTTTATCAAGTTGTATATATATATCAATTTATGTTTTTATATATGAATAATACAGTATTGTTTGACAATTAAATTAAAGAAATCGTTGGTGACATTCCCAGGATGTATTCTAGTATTTGCTGGTCACAGAGCTTGCCAGGTGAGCCACAGGAGAACAGGCTATAAGGGAAAACCGGGCACGCCAAGGCAGTGCTGGTGGTCAGCAGCCACTCACACTGTACTAAGCTGCTGTACATGGTGAGGATTGGAGAGAAAACTAGCTCAGGTGGAGGCACGAAATGGCAGGAGGCAGGTGAAACAGGTGTCTCCCATAAATTCAAAAAGCAGCAGTGTCAAGATCAGAGGAAGGGACCCAAGCACATCATTTACGTGCAGCATGCTGCATGCCAATGCCAATGTATATGAAGTAAGCTTCCTTAAATGTATAATGCAGGAGACATTGAGGGGATGTAATTCACATTTTCTGACGTGTGTAGAGACAGAGACATTTAGGGGGTGCAACGCATAGTGCATTTCCCATCGTGCATGGAGACAGAGATTGTTAGGGGTTGCAACATGCATTTCCTGTTGTGCACGGAGATGGACATTAAGTGTGCAATGTGCATTTCCCGGAGCTGGGTCTTTTTAAGGAGGTGCCACACAGATTTAGCACCCACATTTATGGGTAGCATTCCCTAAAAGAGGGCTCCGTGGAGAGGGAGCGGACAAAGACGGGGAACAGAGGAGAAAAATATCCCACCAGCTACATATGGTGGTGAGCCTACACATGCCCATGCACCACCAAGGCCCACTAGGGGCAAGAGGGACCAGCCTGCAGAACAGGAAGAGGTAGCACCCCACAACTATCCACATGTCAAGGAGACAGGGCGACCAACGATGAAGCACTTTTCAAATGAGGAGCTAACCATCCTCACTGATTACACTGCTGAACACCAGGTCGAGTTGTACCCTTGGGCTGGCAGTACCCTTCCTTTGACCCAGCGGTGGAGTATGTGGTGAAGATCACAGACCACATCAATGCTGTGGCATGGAGAGGTGCACTGTGGTAGTGCTCCACATGAGAATGCTCAGCAGCAATGTGGCTCTGCCCAAACTACTGGAGGCGGATCCCAACACGAGGATGAGCTGTCCCCATTTGAAGAGGTCACCAGTGGACTCATCAGCAGTGAGTAAGTGGTTTCGTGGTAGGCAGGGACTCTTATGCAGCCACATCGGGTGAGTGCCATGTGTGCATGTCAAATGTGCTTCTATGTATGCATTATATGCTGTCAGATTTTGTGGTACAGTTGGCTGGAGTCCTTCTCACTCAACCATGGGTACTGCAGTAATACTACGATGGTCACTTACATCATATGCTGTTCATTCCAGGAAGTGGCTGCATGGTGTCTGTGTGCAGTTAACGTTGATCTCACAGTACACACCAATGTAGGCAGATTTTCACTGCTACGCCAATACACTTATGTGTGACAATGACATGCAAGACACATCTCATTGGACACACTCACTGTGTCATGCGTTTGGATAGTGCATTGTGAAAACAAATCATGACTCACACGGAATTACACCCAGGTATGGATGATGTCAGATTCATCCATTCACTGGCCCTAGCTGCCAGTGGACATGGATGAGCAACAGTGTCAGTGCAAAAACACATAAAGGTGTGTTCCATATAGGAGTTGCAGTGGCTGGCCAAGAGATGTTTGAGTGATGTACATTGCACATTTGGAATGTAAATGGTTCAGTGGCCATGCAACTGCAAACTGGTCATGTCCATGCTGCACTCTCCTTACACATGGTTGATATGCAGGTGAGCGTGGCTAATCACATATCTAGCCATGGGCAATGTGGTGATGGGGGTTATGGAGATCATGGCAACACATATGCCTGCAAGCAGGTTTGTTCAGCAGAAGTAGAGGTGAGACTCCACATGTTTCAAGTAGATAAGATTGGAGTACAGTAAGGGCTCAGTAATTATGCATTTATTTATTTGTATTTTTTATTGAAGTGCTTATAGCAAATTACTTCCCTTTTGCACCTGTTAGGGAGAATTCGCCAGAATGGCTAATTTCCCTTACCTGTTGAGTCCCTCAGCAGCTTTGCTGGATTTCTAGGATTTATTTTACACCTGGTAAGAGTGTGAGCCTTTCTTCCCACTCTTACATGTGTTGTTGCTGTGTGTCGTACCTCTTTTGCTCATGGACTATGGAGTCTCACCCACTCCATAGGCATCATCTTTTTACTATGTGTCACACAGCACCTTTAGTGCAGTGACACAGGGTTTTCCTTTTAGACTTCCCACTTTAAACTCCATTTTCTGGGACTGACTACTGTCTCCGAGAACATGTAAAGTTGCCATTAACTTCGCTAGTCTTTTTAAATTTACAGACCCAGTACAAACTACCTTCCAATAGAGTACTGGAAGGGTTAATAGTTATCCCTTTTTGTCTTATTCTCATGGAACTTTATTTTGTTCCCCTTTCTCTAAGATTTGGCTGGTGGCAATGGTATCTACCATTTTTATTTTACTGCAAGCTATGGAAATAGCCTCGGTAACGTTAGAGGCAAAGGTGGTAGCCTCAAACTCTTATCCGCTGGACCCCTTTTATTTTTATTTAGTTCCGGTTGGGTTTATTCGCCATTTCTTTTTGTAAAGGTATTTCTCTTGTTTTACTCTGCGCGCCAAACCAGGTTTGGCTCCTTTCTTCGCCGTCCTTTGGTGGGCTTCTGCCCAGAAGCCCTCCTTAGGCGCCTGAGTGTCTGGGTGGACAGGATGTGAGGGAGGGGTTTGAGGCCCCCAGCACAAGGTCTCCTTGGAGACCCAAGTCGCACTCCAGTTTAATTGGCTAGGTGGCTGTCCTCCCAGGACAGCCATGCTGCTGTGTGATTGACAGCCAGGCTGTGTGAATGGGCGAAAACTGCTTATAGGTAGGTCTCTGGGACTTGGAAGGCAGAGTCGCCACTGGAACGAGAGAACCAACGAGGAGCTGAATGAAGAGGACTGCTGCAACTACTGGACATCCCAGTGAAGCCCTACTGCAGGTCCGAATCGCCTGAAACTCCGATGACAGAGAAGATCTACAAGGAATTTTCTTCCGTTGAGCTTGGTGGGTCAACCAGCTCACCAAACACCAAACGCCGGCTTCCCTCTCCTGGTCGAATTTGCTGTGCATCGCTGCAGTGAACCGGATAGCCAGGAGGAACGGAACCTGTGTGGGTTTTAAAGAGCGCACCTTTTATTCAACGCTTTGCTCTGCTGCTGGCTTCTTCTCTGGGCAGTGCAGGACCCTCCAGTCTTCCTCCTTCTTGCCACCATGACAGTCGCTTCAAGAACCGTGAGCCTGCAGGAACTGCCAGGAACAACCACCTCAGCTATAGCATTCTGCTTCATTTAAGGTACTGTGCAAATTCGGTCGTTTGTTCCGTCCGACCGCTGTGAAAGTGTTTAAAAACTTTCGCCTCTCCAAAGGCTTGTCCTTCTCTTCTCCTTTGAATAACTTTTCTTCCGACCAACTTAGTTTTGAACTCTTGGCAAAGACTTAACGCAAACTACTCTGAACTGTGTGATCCTCTGCAAAGACTCTGAACCATTACCATTGGCCCAGGCCTATTAACTTGAATCCTAGTTGTAGTAAGTCTTGTCATGATCCCTGTCACTAGCCCTCTTAGGCAAAACACTGGAGCCAGGCCACGATCTCCCACATGGACCTTAAAGGCCTCCCCATCTCATCTGAGACCCACTTGGAGTCAGATCGGCACCTGTGGCGCCATGCTCATGCATGACTCAGAGGACAGACTTGGAACTGGACTTGGTAACGCACTTTGTGCAATATGGATGCCGCCACATAACTCAGTTCCATGAACTGAGCTATGCGGTTTAGCTTTTTGGGTGTGGTTCGACCTAGGGATACCTGGGATACTTGAAGGCTATATAACCACGCCCGGGCAGAGAAACACGCTTTGCGTTACTCTGAGACTGCAGCGTGACACTCACCGCGTTCGGATCGGTCTCCTGAAGACCTTTGCCTTTCCTCCGCACCCCGTGTACCTGAAAGAACAAGAACAACATTAACACAGCACTTACCTTGAGGAGAATCCTGCTTCCATCCATCGTTCCTCCGGTCCTGTGGACAGCATCTCGGCGGCGCCATCTCCATTTCGGAATGCCGCACCCTGGGAAGAAAAGAACAAAGGGAAGAGACATTAGTAAGCATTCCCATATCGCAATTCCCCTAAAACAGCAAGAAGAGTCACACGCTTACCTGGACTCGAGCCGCTCATGGTAACTTCAGCTCCGGAGCACGCCATCGACCTACAAAGGGAAAAGACAACACAGGTTAGCACATAAAGGACAAGAAGGCGCCACACATTGCGCTTTACTCACTGCACCTTATTCTCTCAGTCGGCAGCCATACTGGGACATTGCAGCAGCCTGCAAGGGACAAAGAGAGACATAGGTCAGCACAAGAAAAGGCGAACAGCGCTGGGTATCGCGCTTTCACTCACTGCTTAGTACTCGGCTCCCCTAAGCAGCACAACACCATCAACGACCCCCTCCAACACCTAAAGAGAGAAAGAGGAGACATTATTAGTGGCAAGAGACAAGAAAAGGACAGTTCGCCAAAATCAACAAACCTACATTGTCGGGCTGGAGTTACAGCAAGACCAGATTCATTGGGCCCGCACCAGTGAAGCAACTAGGTCGGGCAGCGCCCACATCAACCGACGCACCCCTGCACCGAGGAGCAGGACGAAGATCGGAGGATACAAACCAAGGTGAGGAGAGGACATAGGGGAAGTTTTGGTCCTCAAGGGAGGTGAGGGTCAAGCCACCAGAGACAATAAAGTTAAAATCCGGAAATCCTGCATTTCAGGCCCAGTCCCCAGTCGAACAGATTCCAGGGAAGGGTTATAGATCGTGATTGGTCCAATCAGGCTGAGTGGCGTCCCCATGGATATCAGGTGAGCGTTACAGCCTCTTCTAGATTGCCCTGCCTATAACTTGTTGGTACTGCTTGATTGTTGATAACCTTGTCTTTTCTCCCTTTTAAATTGCTGGAGTGCAATTTTGCTCACACTTCATTTTGAGCCTAACTTGTCCAGAATTGATTGGGGGGCATTGTAGTACATTAAGATTGTGATTTTCTGCTGCATTATATTATTAGTGAACTTTTTTATAACTGATGGTGTAATTAAATGTATATTCTTTTACTAAGAAACCTTGAATCTGTTTTTATTTGAACCATAGTAATTGCTGTCCTTTGTGTAACTTCTGATACTGCTCCCTTTACTCTTGAGATAAGTCTGGCTGCTCACGCATCCCAACCACTTTACTGTGTAGTACAGGCTTGTACCAAAGGTGAATTTGTACTTACACTTGTAGTCTTAATTGTGTGCGGTGTTCCCAAAGGGTACTGCATATGATTCTGCCTAACAGCACCTAAGAAAAAGTCACACATAAGAAACATTACATTAAATACATACCAAACATTACTTTAAAAACATGATTTCAGTTTTAAAGACAATGGGCCTCATTACGACCCTTGCGGAAATCGAAAAACGATGGCGGAAATGCAATACCGCCATCGAATAGCGCTCGGTGCGATTATGACCCGTCACCGTAAAGTACGATGCCATTAGCGACACCGTAGTGAACGCCAACGCTAACTGCACCAAGTACGCGCGCGCGCGCCATGCCAAACCGTAATGAGCACCATGGCGCAAGGGTACGCGAATTCCGACCCTAGCGGACATGTACTTAACGCCATCAAGCACGGCGGAAAGTACCATTCCGCCATGGTGAGAAGTACGGCATCGCGAATCAACCGTAAACGGCCCCACTGAGTGCCTGTACACCGCTCCCTGGCCACATAGTACAACTCCCCGTAGGTGCAACGAAGTCACAATGCAACCAGTGAAATGTCCAAGTCACCCATGCATGCCAACGAACAAAAGAATCACAAGAGGGGCCAATGGGAGCTGCAGGGCACAGATGGCACGAACACAGAAGCTATTCCAATGGACATGACCTCAGACTCCCACCAAGAAACGCACGCAAACACAGGCACCTGTGACCAGCAATATTCCGATAATCACATCATTCCACCAATCCACCTGGCTGACCGGCATCTGTTACACAAAACCTAATCCCCCACCCCTGAGCATGACATCAATCAAACAGTCATATTGGCAGCCCTCACCCCTGACCTCACTGGGCTTCGTTGGCAAACGCGCCCAGCACAGTACCACGCAACTATACTCCGAAGCTGGAACCCAATGCAGATCTCCTCACAATACATCGCCCCCCAAATCGGAATATGCCACATCACTTGCAAAGAAGAACGCTACACGCCCATATCAGAATAGAAATTTAATGCACAACAAATACACCAAGCCCATACAGCCATTAGGCCATGAACTCCAAGACACATTTCACCATTGTGGGCTGCATCGGCAATAAATGACCAGCTACTTCTTGTGTGACGCCCTGTTCCTTCATGGTACACAGGGGCTACATTCTCGTACGAAAAGGCAACATGGAAGCGCCTAGAACCGCAGGGCCGTCCCAATAGGGAGGCACTAGTCCAGCTGGAAGGCCGAAATGTTGCTCCGAGCCACTAGTACTGCATAAGGGCATGTGGCCCATTGGCGATCGTCCCATAAGATCGTAATGCTGCTCCACTGATTAACACGAAGCAGCAGGTGTCGGGAGTAAAACCCATCTGCAGGAGTGGCATACAGATGGCAGTGGCAAAAGGGGAGGAGATACCTGTCAACCAAAAGAAAAGTAAAAGAATAGAATGGCCATCAGAACTACATTCGAACAACTCACTTCAATGATCACACTAAATCCACAGCCATATGCATGCTAGCCCACTCCAAAGGATCATCACCACCCAAAAACCACTTGCGAATCATAACTATCTATATCGAGGTGAAAACACTATCACAAACGAGTGTACCTGTGCATGCGTCTGTTAAAACAGAATCCATCTGATGGGATTGGTAACGTGTATAGACACAAGTGTCTGAAGGCGCGTCGAGACAGGGAGGGCTCAACAAGGCCAGATAGACGATGGTCCCACTATGGCAGCCCTGCATCACATAGCGCAGGGGAGGCGGATAGATTCCAAGAATCCCTGTACATGGCAAACTCTGTATCAAATCATCTGTCCATGCATCCATACATCATTCCCTCATCCCGGAATGAAAACGCCTGTTTCCATACTCACATGACATGTGAAATTTCCATTGAGTCTGTGCGTCATGCAGCCTGCAAAATCCACTGTGCCCCAGCCCGTAATTCCAGTGTTGTGAAGTAACATGTATCTGGGAAGGTCCGGCCTCATCGCCCACGTCGCTATTGCGCATCCCAAACTATTCATATCAATCATTGCATCCTCGCCATGGGCCCTGTCCCAAGGACATTGAACAATAGAACGTTATATTTGCAGTCAGACCTGTGGGCATCTCCTCGCCGCTAGCTGAAAACCGAAAGCGCCGCCCTTCGAATTCCTCATTTGCAACATCACGTCGAAAAGGCATCTGTGGCCGCTTGTAATCACAAATTAATCCATCTAGTGCGGCTGTGTGTGAAAATGGCAACTGCCTTCACTCACAAATGGGACGCCCCGCCCGTCGGTGAACCCCGGTGCAGTGATGCATGAGGGTCCACCGTTACTCCAGTACTACGTTCCACTGACCCTTCACAAGTCTGTTCGCGACTGCAAAGAATGTATGTGAAACAATGGGACCATAGCCGAATGTACATATCAACCAATGTTACACGGCCATCGGGTACTAATACATGATTGTAATAGCAAGATGCCATTCCTCGAATTGCAGCGTTGTGTGCGGGACGTGCTCGCCCAAAGGGGAGTGCAGCTTGCACAGGTGGAATGAATCACCACAGGTGGAGGCCATACAGCCTGAAAACACATAAATTGCACGCCCAGTCTCCTCCCACAACCACTCCGAAATGCTACCGGCAGGACTCGCGATGTTGGCCCTGGGGGACCTGATAGCACTGCAAGTACTCCAACTCCAAGAAGAAGACGACCACCAACTACAACCGGCCGCACGGAGGAGACGCAGGAGGAGGAGGAGGGCAAGGCAGGGCCAGCAAGGGCCGCCAGCACAGCCACTACCACCACGCAGGCAGCCCGCAATCCCACGCCTCCGAGCACATCCGTTCAACCTCACTGATGAGCAGATCCACACCCTCTACCGTTTGGACCGGGACACCATAGCCGCCATTGTGGACATGACACAGGCTGACCTTGTCAGCATGATAGATAGCCCAACCGCCATCCCACCCCTACTGAAGGTGGTGTCTCTACTACACTTCCTGGCCACAGGCACCTACCAGCACACAGTCGGACAGTTGCATGGCATTTCTCAGCCACTGTTCTCACGGACACTATTGCAAGTGCTCGATGCCCTCCTGCAGCACGCAGACGACTACATCTCTCTACCACGCTCGGAGCAGGAAATTACCAACACAAAAGTGGGATTCCATGCACTTGGCGGCATACCGGGTTGCCTTGGTGCCATCGACTGCACCCATGTGGAATTGGTCGTCCCACATGCCATGGAGGCCCAGTACCGCAACCGAAAACAATTTCATTCTCTGAATGTACAAATGGTGTGTGACTCCAACAGGATCATTACACATTGTTGTGCCCGATTCCCTGGATCAACCCATGATTCTATGATCTTGAGGAACTCTACAATACCACGCTACATGGAGCGACACGCAGGGAACAGATCCTGGCTACTCGGTGAGTCTCATTTCATGCATGATGATGTGGGGTATGTGATGCGGCAATGACCTGGCAGGAAGGGGGGGGGTGCGTACGTAGCAATGGCATTCCACATAATTCGTTTATCATCCACATACAGGTGATGCCGGATATCCACTGAAGAGATGGCTCCTCACACCAGTCCGGAACCCACGGGACCAGCATGAGGAGGACTACAACCATGCCCACTCACGTACCCGTGTAGTCATTGAACAGGCATTCGGCCTACTGAAGACCCGTTTCCGGTGCCTCAGCAGGTCTGGCGGGTCACTCCTGTACCGCCATGAGAAGGTTGCAAAGATGGTGATGGCATGTGTCATGCTACACAACATGTGCGTACGTAGAAATGTGCCCATGCCCCCTGACGCAGAACTGCAAGCACCTGAAGATGGTCATGATGAGGGTGGGGATGTGGCAGCACCTCAAGGAGTCTGCGAGGCACAGGAGGGCCGTGAAATTCGTCAGCATCTCATAGATGCATGCTTCTAGCACTCACGCCTGGTGGCTGATACATGGACACGGGACTCGTGGCACTGTGTGTGTCTGGTACATGCACAATATGGACTGTACGCCTATGATGGCCTAGTACACAAAGATCATTGTCCACACATCTCATTGGTTGATCGTGCATTGTTTATGGCATATGTGATATGTTGAACACCCTATCGACCCGCCACCCAAGTGAGCCCAACACACCCCCTCCACCCTCCTACCTCCCCCCCGAACACCAGTGTGCAAAGATGCTCATTGTCAGTGGGCAGTCGCTATTGCAAGCCCCCTCTGCGGGTATCAGGGGCACCCCTGCCTGTGGAGCGCAGGTTCCTCCCAGATCTACGTTGGGGGCTGCCCTGGATGGAACTTGCAACGGATGATGTCTCTGCCTGCTCACGTCCATGCATGTCCCTAAGGGTTTGTGAGAGCTCAGTGAGCACACGGCGCACTGCGGCAAGTTCGGCACATACGTCTTTGGACGTCGCATTCAGTTCCCCCCTCAGGCTCTCGGTGCTTCTCTCCATTTGGACTCTCAGGCTCTCAGTGCTACTCTCCATTTGGACTCTCAGGCTCTCGGTGCTACTCTCCATTTGGACTCTCAGGCTCTCGGTGCTACTCTCCATTTGTGCCCTAAGTGTCTCAGTTGATGTTTCTATGTCTGCCTTAGTGCCCCCACATCCATCGGCATGGTCCTTGAGGAGCGTGGCCAGTTGCTGCTGTTGCACGATTAACTGGTCGAGGGACTGTTGCCTGTGCTGTGCCATGGCCATTTGCGGTGGTGTCACAGAGGGGCTGTTCGCCTCATGTTGCCCTGCCACAGGGCTTGTGGGGGATGGCCAGTCGTCGTCTTGTGGGTGCCCCTGCGTGGTATCCTCATGGTGTACGGGATGGAACAGACAGGGGGATTGGGACAGGTCATGGATGGATCTGACTTCGACATCCCCGTCTTCTGTGTCGGAGCATGCTGCCATTAATGGGGTGTCACCTATGGTGCTGCTGCCACCAGAGGCAGTACCTTCTGTGGCATCCATTGGGGGGACCTGTGGTGGTGCTGTTGTGGGCATGCTGGCTGCTGGGGTGCCTGTTGATGTTCCCTCCTGTGTGCTGCCACTTGATATGTGCTGCTGCCGTGTCTTGATGCGTGCAGCTGAGGTGGAGGGTCTTTGGCCGTCGGTCTTGGCCCTCTTTGCAGGTGTGATGGTAGGGGTGTCCTGGAGCTCGTCGTTTGGATCGGACCCTGTGGTGGAGTAAAGGAGGGCGAGCGTTATTGATGGGTCTGTGGGAATTGGAATGGCAATGTATCACATGCATTGGGGTGGTACCTGTGGGTGATTTGGGTCGGGGCCTTGGAGGTGCTTTCATTTGTGTGTGGAGTGAGGGTGCAGTTGTTTGGCAGCCTGCAGTTAGGGTGTGCCTGCTGCACGTGTAGTGGGTGTTATTGGGGTTTTTACTTATTTATGTATTTATTGTGGTTTTAAAGTGCGCTATCAGGCAAATGTGTGTGGACGTTCTCCTGGCCATGTGTTGCTGTTGCGCTATGTGGACACATGTGGATCACATGATTGGACATTGTGGATTTGGCATGGTTTTCTTTGGGCCACCTACCTGATTCTCCGGATGTCTGCACTCCTTTCTCCATCCCTCCGACTCCCTCTATGCTCTCCATTCCAATGGTGGAGGCACAGATTTCTTCCCAGGGGGTCAACTTGATGGGTGATTCCGACCCTCCCCCGGTGGCTGTGGCAATGTTGCGGTTGGCAGAAAGTATGCTACGGACGCGTATCCGCAGGTCGTCCCACCGCTTCCTGCATTGCTGTGGGTTGCGGGGTGCGGTCCCCACCGCACTTACCCGCTGTGCCACCAGGGCCCATATGGCCTTCTTGTTCGCAAGTGCCGTCCTGGTCATTTGCGTGGAGAAGACGGCGGCGGCATTCTCCTGGAGGGTCTCTGTTAGCACGGTGAGTTCCTCACGGGAGAAGTGGACCTGCCGCTTGCGGTCGCACGCTTTCTTCGCTACTTTTCCCATTTTTCTTGGTTTCACTGGGGTGGATGACGGGTTGGGATGTGTCTCAGGGTGGTGTTTTTAGTGGTTGTGTGTATTTAGTGGTTTTATAGGTGTACGGCGTGTTGTTTCCCGTTCCGGGCCCATGTTTTTACTTCCGTTTCCGTATATTTACGGTCACCGTACTTTCCGGTTGGCGCTCACTGCGGTGTCCGCTATGATGGGTGGCGGTATTGCACCTAGGGCGCCGTACGGCGGCGGTGTGGGCCGTTTTGGGGTCATTTCCGCCATCGCGGACTTTGCACTTCCGCCATGCCGTGGTGCTCGTGCCCGATGGGTCGGAATGGGCCGCACTTTGCTCCATCGTGCAATGGCGGAAACGCTATTTACTCTGTGGCGGTCCGGTCAGTCACTTTCCGCCAGGGTCGTAATGAGGGCCAATATGAATTTATCCAAAATTAATAAAATCCAAACCCTTCTTAATCTCAAAAATTCATCACCACCCAATTGAGTTTCCTCCAAAATTCATCGCATAACACCTTCATAATAAAGCTCTTCTTCACATGACTATTTCATCTAGAAACCTCTGTTTTTCTAAAAATGGTTTCCACATGTAAAATGAAGCAGCAGAGATGATCAGTGAACTCCCCATATGAATGCTGGACCAACATTGGTCAGTAATATAACCGTATTCCCCGTTATGGAAACTAGCGTACCCCTTCCTATACTGGAGAAACAGAGCTTTGCAGCCAGTAATGATATACCTGGAATTTTTCTATATGTGCAGTACATGGCCTGTATTTACGTTTTTCTCTCAGTGTTCCATTACACGCATCAGTGTACTCTAGCACTGGCAGAATATTCAAATGTAAGTACAGTATGAATCTACATAGCTTTATACTACACCATTTAACCAAGTAACATATTGGGGAGTTCAATGGAAAGCTCTGCCTTACATATTCCGCATATCTCTTTTTCCCTTCTAATTCTTTGATATTATCCACCTTGTCCCTATGTGCTGACTTCAGTTTGAACTTTACCACAAAATGCTGGGTATCTTCTACCTCGGTTAAAGGAATACATAAATCATTGAAGTGCTGTTGTGCAGTAAACCATAAGTTACTGTATGCAAATGTGTACAAATTTCCCTTGGTCTAACTAGGATCTGCTTCACATGATCCACCAGGGTATTCCTTAATGTATTGGCTTCATGCGTTTTATAATTTACTCTTATGTACAGTACATCGCAGCAAGATGCCTTAACATAACATAACAGAAAACATCTCGCAATCTTCCAATATGTTTTCAAGGATATCAGACCCAACTCAAGATACAAGGGCTTGTGCGGGACAGTCTGGGGAACTCCTCATAGACAGCGAAGTATTCACCCATCTAACTGTCTCAGCCATAGTACATGTTTATCGGGGAGTGTTTCCAGGGCGTATAACTTTGCTGGCACAATATTCTTCACATAGGCCTCACGTCAAGCCTCAATAGAGCCCCCACATCTCGGGTTCACAACATTTCTGTTGACCTGCTACCGGCCCAATACCTTTGTCTATACTAGGCCCTTATATAGGCCTAATAGGCAGAGAAAGGAAGGGGCATCCCAAAGATATGGGTGTGTTCACTATTTCAAGTTTATCCCCCACCTAAATACCAGCTATATTTAAGCATACTATGTTGCTTTCCTCCCAATATCATCACCTTTGCCTTATTTTGGTTTATCTTTAATCCGTTCTACTTTGCATATTTTTCCAAACAAGCCAGAGATCTCTGTAGCTCCAAGGGCGTTTGATCCATAAGGAACATGTCATCCGCATAACACAGATAGCTCACAGGTAGGTCAGCCAATTTGGATGGGAAATTATCACAGTTCTGAAAAGCTTGTTGCAAGTCATTCATATATAAAGTGTACAGCATAGGAGCAAGTACGCATCCTTGTTTCAGGCCCATATTTCTGTCTATTAATTTGGTTTGAGAGCCTGCTTGTGTAGTTCTGACTGTGACAGTGGTGCAAGTATACATTTCCCTTATAAAATATACAAGTGTCTGATCAATGCCTCAGGATGTTAATTCCTTGCATAACCACATTCTGTTCACACTGTCAATGCACATGTATGATCTATTAGCATACATAAGGCCTCATCAGGGCTCTGGATGGTTTCGCTGTGCTAATTGCACTGGGATAGCGCCAAACCATATTAGCGTTACCACAACTCGGTCCGGCCCAATTTGCGCCGAATACCAAGTTGCGGTGGGGAGGTAAATAAGTGATGTGCTAATAGCTGCGAAAAGGGGAGATTGTTACCTCCTGCAAAAAGCTTCCACTTTTTGCCCAACTCAAACTCGGGTGGAGCGGTAAATGCGGCGGTAATAGCATTACTGCTGCATTTTACTGCTCCGCCTAACTTGTGATGATGCCCTATATTAAGTCGGCTACCGGACGTTTTCTTGTTCTCTGCTAGTAGTAGCTAGTAATAGGTGCATGGCCCAGATGCAATGAGTAGTACTGCAGCCCCCTATCCTGACACCATGTATTAAGTTGTTTCAAGAGAATTTTGACAAAGATTTTAATGCTGGTGTCTAACATCGCCAGTAGTCTGAAATTCTTCGGGTCAGATCTTGAGCCCTTTTTATGTACTGGCATGAGGATAGAAGATCGTCAACTCTCAAGATGTATACCACTCTCTACGATGGCCTTAAAATCATGACAGAAAAATGTCGCCCATAGAACTGGGTTCTTTTTTATAACAATGTTTGGGAGATTGTCAGCCCTGGTGATCTAGAGGTCATTAGTTTTATAGCAATATAGTATATGTCATCCTCATCAAAGGCTATATCACCCAATTCATCTCCTACGTTTCTGGTGTAGGCTTTCTCTGTTTGTTCCTGTTCTTTCAAATAAGATTTTTTAATGTTTTACCCAAGTAGCCTCCGATTTATATTTGTCATTTTCCAAGGTTCACCTTGCACTATTTATGACCAATATAACTTCCAATTAGTGGAATTCCTATTTAACTTATTTTGTTTGAGATGTATTTTATATTTGGCCATTAGTCTTTTCAAAGCTGTTTTCTTCTCTTCATACTGTAACAATTTCATATTCTTAGTTCGCCGGAGGGATTTACGGTGCTGCTTCTTAATTTTTTGTATTTCAGCATTTTACATTTTAATGGTAATCCTTACATTCGTCAATTTAGTGTGTACTTCTATCTTGCTATCTTGCTTCAGGGCCTCAACAATCTTTTGCCCCATCTCAGCCATATGATGAGCATTTATTGGATGGTAAATATCTCCTTCAAGGGCCAGCTGGGACATTTCATTGGCCTTGTCAATATTTGGTCAATATTTGTAGCCATCCACCTTATACGGTTGCCCTTTACATTTACTGCGGCCAGGGTGGATAGGGTCTTTTTAGGTAAACCCGCTCAGTGTGCAAAAGTTGTGATCAGAGCTGCATGATCACTTTGGTCAATAAACTTTGCCACAAACTTAATCTTTCTTGCTTTTAGGCTTTCTGTTGTAAAGACGGCATCTAAACAGGACGTCCTCCCCCTGCCTTGCCAAGTCATAACATTTGAGATACCGGTTCCATCAGAATATTGGAGTCAGTCAATGCTTCAGACCATTTTTTCCCCTTGTCTAAGAGGGGATTCTGATATTTATCTTGCTGGGTTTCCTTTACATAAGCGCTGCTAACCCCAAAAACGTTTATGTCAATTTCTTCCACTGGAGAGACTGATACTCGACCCGAGTCTGCTCCTGACACGCATGCTCTCACACGCACTATCCCAGTTTATGTAGCTTTAGCCAGTCTCAGCCAGCGGATTATAAAAATATCAGGTATAGCAATCAATCCTCCAGAATACTCAGCAAACAGACAGAATTGACTGCAAGGACTGCAACTCGACTGAACTCTGCTCCCCACACACGCTCAGTAATGATGCAAAGACCTCCATCCGCTCACTGGTGAGACTTCACTCTCATACATGTCTGTATATATGTATGTTCTCCAACTCCTCCAAACCATGTCATGTTGTAGGGCCTAATATGCATCAATATAATTGCACAGGTCATCGAATGTCAGTCATCTACGCCTTTCAGGTACAGTGCTCTTAGTTTCAATGTGTAATGTACGTGTGGCTGCCCCTGTTGTGTCTATGCGCCTCGTAATTCACAAATGTGTGTTCTGCCAGGTAGTCATGTCTCTGTTATCTGTATTTGAGCAGGTGATGATGAGGGGGCTGAGGGAGAGTACGCAGATGAGGTGAAGGTAAATGAGAAGGAAGAGGCACTACCATCCACCAGTGCAGTCCAGGGTGCTCTTCCTAGTGAGAATTCCCACGTGCTGGAGAGTGACATCAGCAGGCCTGACGACTCTTCAGATTAAGCTGACAAATCTGATGTGGAGGGCATACTCAGGGACATGATGTAGGGTCCACCAATAAGTAGTCCACTTGCCATGTAGTTCCTTGCATTACTTGAGGCTGCTAAGTCTCAGGAGGAGAGCCAGGAGACCCTGGGCCCAGCAATGGGAATCCCTGTGTCAATGGTGGATTAAGTGTCTGCAAGATTGTGTTCATCCGTCATATAACAAGCAATGGAGGCTGGTGTCAATCGGAGGGTTGTAGACTGTCAGCCATTGACAGTGCACTCGCTACGACAGGCCCGGGCTTCAGCGTCCTGGCTTGGTATGCCCTGCACATGTTTTGGACCTGTGCCTGGCAGACACTCAAAGTGGGAGAAGGAGCTGCTGTATGCAAATGCCCAACGGGGCAAGGTTCTGCAGGAGATGGCCAGAGACATCCATCGCCTGGCTGAACATGTCATCTCCTCAGCTGATGCACATACTACTGAACAATGCATGTTGCACCAGAGGTGTAGAGAGGACATGCAACAACTGAGGCAGGTGATTAGAGAGGATGGTTCGGCTCTCAGGCAATCCCTGCATGATGAGTTTTTGGTCTCCTGGTACCACCAGCGGCATGTGATGGACCCCTTGAGGGAAACACTGCATGTGGAGAAGTTGGTTTCAAGGGTATCCCAACATCAAGACGCAGATCCCCATAGTAAATGCATGCAGGCCTAGATGTTGGCATTAAGGCAATCCTGCCGTCAAGACACAGATACTTTAAGCAAGTCTCTGCATGATGAAATGTTTGCCACAAGGGACCTCCACCACCAAGAGATGGCTTCCTTGAGACAATCTCTCAATTCTCGGAGACGTCAAGAGTGAGCATGGATAATGACTCTGTGGCCACTCGTGATGTTCATCACCAGGACGTAGTAGCGATTGGGACCCTTATGCACACATCCCTCTTACGAGTGGCTATAGCCAATGAGGACCAGGCTTTGGCAATGCATGTTCAGAGTGCATTATCCGAGGATCCACCGTAGGATGATGGTACAAGTTGAACCACTCAGGTGTTTCCTTTGGCCATGTCCATATACACCCCTATCCTCTTGCCAAAGCCACTGCTTCTTCATGCAACATGGTGTCCATGAGTCATCGAAGGGGTATGCATTTTGAATATTCCTTTGTTTTTTACAATTGTCCTCCCTCCCCCCTCCAGGGTGGACTATTTGTGTTTATGATTTTGGATTATTGCCCCCATTCAGGGTGGACACTATTTGTTTTTTACTCCCGTCCAAGGTGGACTATTATATTTTGTGTCCTCATCCAGGCTGGATCTATTTGTTTTATACCCCTTTCTAAGGTGGACTATTTTATTTTGTGCCCTCGTCGAGGGTGGCCGGTGTCATTTTTTCCCCCTCATTTTAGGGCCTTTGCCGTATCGAGGGCATTCGAGCTGGAGGACTGGACATGCGGCCATGTTGAGTGGAGTCAACTGAAGTGGTGTTGTGGATTGCTACATCTTCCCACATTCAGGTGCACATCCCATTCCAAATTGATCTTTATACTTTTAAATGTGCAGTCCGTGTGACTGACTCCTTTAGTTGGTCTAAACAAATGTCCGAATGTGTTACAGGTATCTTTCCTCATCCAGTGCACACACTGCCTGCGAGGATCTCCAGCACCGTATTTCCTTCCTAGTCCCCATTCCCTCTGCTGGACACTGGCCCTCCTTGAACCAATGCAGAGGTCCAGTGTTAGGTTCAGGCGGTGAGGCATTCACAGCACCACAGCTGTACCAGCTGTTAAGGTTGTGCACTGCCAACCTTGTTCATGGCCGGTGACTTTTGCACCCCCGTAGTGGCATGTGGCACACTAAGGATTTGTGATTTGGTGATGTTTGGGTGATGTGACTGTCATTGAAGGTGTAGTTGACCAACATGTCTGTGTGTGTGTATGTATCTTTGATCAGCTATGCACATGCTTTGGATTTCTTGTTGCAAATCCACAACTTGCTGCCTGGAGACAGTCTCTTCGGGATGTTTCTGTGCACATAATTTTGGTGTGAGCTTATACCGTAACTTTTTACACTCCTATCATGTCAGCCTTGCATGCTTCACCTGCAATGTGTCATGTTTAGTGGCTACTCCATGGTCAGAGGTGGACTGGCCTAGTTGGTAACCTGGTGACCTCAGGGTAGGCCTCTGCACTCTGGGCCTCGTTTGTGTGGTGTTTCCACATTTTCCCATGGAAATTTTCTTGGCCTTGTAGTTGAAGTGTGATATGGGGTCACTTGAGTATCATTTCCATGGCCTCTTTTGTTTCCCGGTTCACCCCTGTCCATGTTGCATGGGGATGCAAAACACCTTTCTACGTAGATGGATGATCCAGTTGACATGTATGCATGTTGTAATGTATGTAGTCTAAAGTGCATTGCTGGTGAGTTGCAGGTGTTGGATGCCAGTATGTCCTTCTCATGTGTCATATGTCATGTTGCTGATTTGTTCCTATTAATATGGTCAAGGAATGTTAAGGGAGAACAGTGTGTTACCTTAACATTTTATTCATGTTTGTGTATCCTGTGGTAGGCTCCTTTGCTTTTGGTATTCCTACAGAACATCTTCATGATTGGACGGGGGACATGCTGAGATTATCAGAGACATGGATGTGAAGGGGTTGGTGAGCAGCAGTTGGATTTTCCCCTTTGCTGGAGCATGTGCATGTTAGTGGTGTGTGAAGGTGAGTCAGTCCAGCAGCAAATTTGCAGAGGGAGACATCTTGAACATGGCTTGTACACCTCCTCGCCCACTTAGGAATGCAGTACGGAATGAAACAAGGACTGGCTCGAGGAGTCCTACATGGGACTGGGAAACAGCTATGGTCTACCCAGCATTCATCCTCTGTGCACTTGGGAAGGACCCCAGCCCTGCAAAGGTCTAATGCATTTAGAGGTTGTCCCCTCAAAACCACCTGGTTGTTTCCTCATGGGGCCATGCAAGGGTTTGACAGGCGGTCATGGGCCCTGCCCACCCAGCAGGCCCATTGGAAAAGCTCTTCATTACCCGGCCTGAGCTCCAGTATGGCCGGCAGTGCTGCCCCCTCCCTTAGGTGCCTGCCTTGCATGTGGGTTGATCACACCTCTGCCCAGCTGAAGTTCCTGGGGGCCTGTCGTTCCTTTGTCAGGGCACCAGGGCCCTTTACTCCTCTGCTCATTGGAATGCTCTCCAATTCCGGCCACCTGGTATTGAGCCATAGGAATGGATGAAAGGATCAGATACCCGCCTGCTCTGGTAGTCCGGTCGGTGCCAATTAGCAATTCTCCTCCAGTAGTTTCTATAGGGAGGATGGACACTTTTTCCCAGACCTCCCTCTCTGTCACCTAGGGTACACAGATTAGAAGAAAGCATAGTCACTGTCGCCCGGAGTACTGTAGACAGTGTGTATGGGTCCTGTCTGTGCTCCAATTTTTCTTTCTGCCCAACCGAGGCTCTCTGGTGAAACCGCCACACCACTCTAAGCCATTCAAGGGCCATGCCCCATGCAATCTCCCAGCAGAGCTTGGCCTGCCAGTGGCACCCTGCCAGCCCACAGCAGTATTAAAAATAAGTATCTGGTGCTTTACTGAGAGGCCAACTTTTTTTCTGTGCAGCAGGGTGCCTGGACGAGAAAAGAACCTCAGCTAACTTGCACGCAGACAGCAGTGCGGCCTTCAAGTGTGTCTCCCGGCACTCCACAGGATTGATTTGGCACACTTGATCCATCTACTGTTGGACTGCTTGGGTGGGCCTTGACTATTGTTTAAAATAATTAGCCACCACCTATGTGAGTGGCTCTCCCCTCCAAGCAGAGCGAAGGCCAAGCAGCCTGGCAGTGCACTAGTGGTCAGATCAGAGTGGAAGGGGTCAGGTGGTGCAAGGCAGTCTGCACGACGAGTCGGCTATTCCAGGACGACAGTTTAAGAGGAGGAGAAAGGCAGCTGGAATCGAAAGGATGAGAAGGAGAGAAGTGCCCTTGCCCTTTTCGACCCAGACCTGCGACTCCTCTTTGAAAGGAATCCTAAAACCGGGAATAACAGCCAACGTGTGGTGTAAAAGATGTCAAATGTGCACAGAGCCCTCCTACACTGATAACCAAGGCAGGGAGAGACGCTTGCTACTGTGGAATAGTCCTTGACTCCAGAGACAAGAAACGGCAAGCGGTTCATCACAGCTGTTGAGTTGGAGGGATAACTAATAGTAAAGCGAACTGTGATGAGCGAAGGTTGCAAATGGCAACATGAGGCAATTTAAGAAACAAAGATTGTGTGTATTACAGAACTTTCAAAACCGCAGGGAAAGACCAGCTGCAGAGTGGTCCAGCGCCGCGTTGGCGCTCAATCGAAAGACTCTGCATTGTTTCCCTTTTGTTAAAACTACAAATTCCAGAGGGCGCTAGGAGAGCCTGATGTAAGAGGTCAAAGTGGCCATACAAGGGTTGAGTAAAACCTCTTGTACAGTCAAAAATCTTTGACCCAGAACTGAAAGGAAAACCTGACTGGGGGCTTTGGAAAGAAAGGCTAACTGGGGGCTAGAATCCCGCCTTGTGATAAAGTGAACTATATAACTGGCAAGTGTGAACCAGGCTGAGGGATGCCTACAAAACAGGGTGATGCGTGATAACCCCGGGACCATGTGTTGACAAGATGAACCCGGTTGTGGTATGTCCACATAAAGGATTTTTAAAAAGACATTGAGACTCGTGAATACAACAAGTGAAATCTTTTGAGTAAAAAGCCGTAGTGAACCCGACGGAGGGAGGCTAACATTCGTGAAGGGTCTGGAAGACGGAGATCCAAGGGTGAAAAGTCAACACTCAACGTAAATATCGAAAGGAACTTTTGTTTTGGTATTTTGAACACATCAGGCAAGAGACTTTTGGTAAAGAGACTTGACCACCGCAGATCCTGATATCGCTGAGAAGAACAATAGCATCGTGCTGGAAAAGCCCAGTTGTGTGCTGTGCTCAATAGGCCTGCCTTGTCCCGTGCTAAAAACGTGGGAAGAGAGACCTCGCTATACCATCCTGTCTTTTCATTTTTTGTGAACACTTCTTTCTTTTCTTGTGAACACTATCTCACACTACTTTTGAAATGTAGTTGTAAGGTCTGGCAATAGTTTTTTTTTTTAAGTATAGGCCCTTTTTATTTGACAAGACGCCACTAGGAGGGCCTTATCATTATTTGATGTTTGTTTGTTTGTTTTATTTCTAATGCGCTCCAGACCCATAGGTAGAAGGGCACAGCAGGTAGGATAATGCGAAACTTACATCGTTACAGATTATACAGGATACAGTGAAAGTTATGCATTTTATACAAGTAACAGTACTGGAT
Organism: Ambystoma mexicanum; assembly: GCF_040938575.1. Lineage (NCBI taxonomy): Eukaryota > Metazoa > Chordata > Amphibia > Caudata > Ambystomatidae > Ambystoma > Ambystoma mexicanum. Next base: position 195,948,547 of record NC_090935.1, on the reverse strand, counting down.
AATATAGATATTATGCAGGTTATACAAATTATACAGGATACAGTAATAGTATACAAATATACAGGACCATCGTCGTACAGGTCGATAAGTTCCATAGAGGATGGTACGCATAATGTCGTAAGACAGAGGAGGGGTCGACATGTCGTAAGGCATGTCGTAAGTCAGAGGAGAGGGACCAGTGTCGGGTCTGAGAATACTATAAACCTGTGTCTAGTGGTCGTTGGAGATAAGATATTGGATGGCATTCCGCCTGAATAGTGGGTACGGCTGATCTGCTCTTAAATTGTTAGGTGATGGTTGAAGCTTGCTCCCATCTTAGATTTAGATTTAGATTGGGCATTTTTAATAAACACATGTGAACTGTGATCACTTGCATCTGTCTTTACTGTTGCCACCATCAGTTACTTAGAACATTCACCCCCTGCCAATTCCACGACACAAAACTTGCACAGCACACAATCGCAGCTAGCAATGGCAGACTGGAGAAGTTTACCACCCACACACACTTGTCGCTCAGACTGGTATGTCCACATCTAGCAATGCCAATCCTGCGGAATATGCTACCCACTGCTAGCACTCTCATCACTTAGCAGTGTACCCGCTATTTAATTACATTGCCTGACATGGGCAGTGCATTCAATAGAAATTTCACCAGTAATGGACCAAAACCATATATGCCCACTAAGGATAATGCCACACCTGAGAAGTGTACTTAGTGCCCACTCTAACAGCTAAGAGCCTTATACTCACCGCTACCATAAACACAATACCCACAAGTAAAAATAGCAAACTGCATAACATAGCCAGTGGGTCAATGTCATTGTTATGCCTGAGCTGCAAGTGCCCTGCTAACAGTGCCGTCAGTTGGCATGGAATTCCTTTGAGTTGTCAGCCCTAAATAGTATTCCAATTGATGACACTGCTAGTTGGCAACACTATGCCCACTTCTATCCATGCAATACTACCGCCAGGCCTCAGCAGTGTACCCGCTCCACCAAGCACGGCTAGCTACAGTATGCTTGCTAACAGCACAGGGAGCTGCTACCACTGACTCTGTAAAGCAGCACCCCCCAACCCGCATAAAACTGACAATACACCCACCTCGACGCTGCTAGACATTGGCAGTGTACCCAATGCCAACAATTGCATGCCACCTCTAAGCGTAACCGTATCCAGTGCAAACGCAGACACTCTGATAAGTACGGAAGATGCAGTCAATGCCAACAGTGCCAAGCCATACCAGTTGTTGACCCAGTAACACGAACAGCCCATAGCAGTGGATCAGGGTTAGCCCCCACCGCCTGTTGGGAAGTATGTCTGTCTTGGCAAGTGTGCGTTTTAGGAATGTTTCTCTTTATGTTTTGCAAGAGCTTGGGCGAGGGGTTTCATGGCACGTGTGTGCACATATACCTTACCACCCTCATCCTGCTGCACACCCTCCCTTCCCCGAATGGCATCTCACTCGTGCACGTACCGTAGCATTGCATGTCTTTGCGAGAAGCATCACATGATGGCGAGGTGGCCGAGAAGATCGCCCACCCCCCCACCCACCCTGCCATCATAATACTCCCATCATTACAAGCAAGATGATTTTGAAAGCGCACCATTATTAGACGCGTTGTAACATGCTATGTAGACCACCAGCATCAAGTAAGGATACGCTATTGAATATTACACAACAGCACCATGGCTGCGCCTGCCCCTTTTTCAATCTAGTACAATCTCCCTGTGGACCAGTCAATGTGCCTAGGAACATCGAGTGACAGGCATGCTTCTCATGTGATTGACTCTGTAGACCGAGAAGGGGACTGACTTTGCCTTCACCAGGCCCGCCGTTCTGGGTCACAGACCAGACTGATCCTCATTGTTGCAGTGTAAACCCCTGGGAGCATGGTAGCTCCCAGGATGTTGTCACGGGTCACGTGGCAGTAGCCAAGTGACCAACATAATAAAGGGAACGGGCCGTTTCCGGCTCGTCAGTCAGACCAACTGGACTCCGTGTGTGTGTGTGTGTTTGTCAGCACCATGCTGGTGCCTCACCACGTGTGCTGGGCCCAAGGACGGAGCCCAGCTCCAGGACGGTGACCCTGCTGGGCAACGCCGTCCGGACGGTGCCCCTGCTGGGCAACGCCGTCCATGTGTGTCGCCCTGGCCATGTGAGTCGAGCCAGGGTGGCGACCCCGGCCTGGGTGCCCCCAGAGCCAGGGCCGCTGTATGCCCGTTGCCACCCGGCCCTGTGCGGAGCTCCGGTGATCCGGAGTTGGTGAGGTGACCCCCCACCCTTGTGTCTGCAGCATGAGAGCTGCACCGTTGTGCGTCGTCGGGCGCCCCTGAGCAGCCCCCAAGACTCATGAGGAACGGCCTCTGCATACCTGACATGGAAGTGATTGCCTCTGCCGGAAGCGCTGAAAATGCAAGGTGTGCTGCCTTAGAAATTACCAAAAATGAAATCTGTGAAATTGACAGTGGACACTGGCCGGAGAGCTTCGGCCTTTGAGGGAGGCAATAGAGTTGAGGCACGCATGGTCAGTCGGAAGAGTAAACTGGTCATGAGCAATCACATTGGAAATGATCCAGCAGTCAGAGCCGGTGATCCAGCAGCTGCTGATATTTGCAGGATTTGCCATTGGCTGGTTTGTTTCACCACAAACCAGAACACCTGGCCGAATCTAGCGATATTTGGATAGAATTCTGAAGATGTGAAGATGATGGGGGTCATGGAATGTTTCTCAAAATGTCCCTAAAAAAAGCCTTTAATTAATGAGCGAATACATGCAGGTGAGACAGCTTGTTATTTTCAATCCCTTCTTTAACTTTAAGAGATAAATCCTGCGGCCTTAATCCGCTATCTTCCCTGCTCAGCCCTAATGACCGTCTCCGTTATGTCGATTCGCAATGCATTCTACGTTCCAAGCTCGCCCGTGGACTCTATGCGAGTCACTCTCTTGGAACCCACCGTAAGCCCTTTCCTATGACGACCACCAAACCCCTTCCTGCTTCAGCAACACCCCCGAGCATGCAGCACGGTGCGGCCTTAGCACCCACACTGCTATTTTCACAGTTACACACATGCAGAAGCAGAGCTGGTCCTGGACGGCATTTCCTGCACGATGGAGATCACACTCCTTGCACACTGACTATTTTTGGAGCCCGGAAGGGACTGTGTGCTCCTGGCAGGCTCCAACGTTGCAGGTGTACATCTCACAGGATGAGGCTAACAACGGTCAACATCAGTGCGGTCTGCGAAATGCAGCACTGCACGGATAGACTGCACTCGAAACCTCACACCAAACATCCCTTACACTTCCAGCTGCAACAATGCACGAATATGCTTGACTTTCCAAACTGCAACAAAGCACAGATCTGCAACACTTTCAAGTCCATCTGTGTACCGTTATGCAACACTGTCTGCAACTCACACCAGCACACAAGCATCTGCAAAGTGAAGCACAGCACTGCACAGATATGCAGGCACACCACAGATATCCGCAAATGTCCCAGCTGCACAGTTCGCATATATACAGCACTTCAAACGGCAACAGTACATGGATCTGCAACACAACTGCAACAGTGTACCGCTATACAGCACTACAAACTGCACCAGCAGACAGATCTCCAGAACGGCACAGATATTCAAGACTCCAGACTGCAGCACCACACAACCCTATAGCAGTCAGTGCTGCAACACTGCATGGACATGCAGCACTCCAGAGTGCGACACACCTATGAACTACAACATTCAGCACAAATGAAGCAATAGGCTGGCCTGCTGCACTACTGCAAATAACAACAACATTAAAGCCTGCCACATTGGTGCAAACACCACTAATGTTCTGAGCTTCTATTCAACTCGGAACTTCTCACCAGTGAAAACCACAGCACTATCCAGAGCTGCTCCCTTACTCAGCTGTACTCAGCAGCAACACTGCAGCTGTATGCTGGAAAGGTTCTTATGCTCTCTAACCCCTGTGCTGAGGCTACGAGAGAGGAGTCGTCAGCCCACAACAAGGCAACAGGCTTTACCTGAAGTCCCCCTCACTGCCGTAGGTGTAAATGGGGCTGTGCAGCCGAGGCAGCACTTTAATGAGGGGGGCAGGGCGGTCAGAGATACAACAAGCACTTTATAAGCACACAGTAAGGGGTCGGATTGGATATTTGTCCCTGTGCAGATAAAGGAAGTGCTGGATAAGGTGTGAGTCATAGTTCAAGTCTTTAGGCTGTGACCCTGTCAAGTTAGGGACAATGAGAGGGCTCCAGGCATCCTGGGCCACTGTGCCCCGCCCCCGGCCTTCCCAAGTTAGGATTAGGAAGGATGGGCCAAAGTCTGAGTTTATGTACACCCCTACCATGGCTCTGCCAGGGGGTCAGTGCAACTGTAAGGACAATAGACAAGCACTCTGCTATAGGGAGGAAACCATAATCCAGCAAAAACATCAGAAACAGTTTGGAAATTCAAATGCCCACATCACCGTGACCACACACAAGTCGACAACAGTAGTACAAGTTGACGAGAGTGGAGTCGGGCCCGGGTTTCGGTGGGCACTGGCCCCAATCACACAAGCCAAACACAACTCAAGTTAGGCGGCCCGGCAACTTGAGCAAGCAACTAAGCTGCGCACAGCACCACATGGCACTGGATGGAAGCGGCAGGCTGGCAAAGCAGGCTCTGTTCTATTACAGCAGAGAAGGCAAAGTGAACAGGTGGAGGTGCTATTGCTGCCTGCACGTGTGCCCATCACCCACCCCACACCACGAGTCGTGATGACCTGACAATTTCATTTGCTAGCAAATTTCTCCAGCCCCCAGTCAGAGAACAAAGTTACTTTCAACTTTGCAAGTGCAACAACAATGTGTTGTTGGTTGCACATGCAAAGTTGAAAGCAACTTGCAAATGCACAGTGTGTGCATAACTCATCACAACGAGTATGTGTTACAATTCACAGAAGCGGGCTGGGCCTGGCTGCCCCTCGGCGGCCTCGGCTTCTCTTGCTCCTGACTGGCGCCAGCCACGCCATCGCTGGCGGATGCACTGCCAGCCAGGACATTGAGGCCAGCACGGACTACCCTATTGTGATGCATAATTCATCAAAGCAAGGTAACCATGACATTTACTTTAAGTAAGTGTGTGGGTTACCTTGCTTTGATGAATGCATCAATCCACTCTGGCACCAGCTGGATTAGCGGGCCGCAGGCAGCCAGCAGGCAAGCAAAGGAACTAGTAACATAAGTGACAAACATATTGTATCTCAAAAACCCAGCTCAGGGTGGCATGTTTTTATGAAACTGGCCCCCAGGTCCTTCAAGTCATTCGGCCCGTGGCCAAAGGACCGATAGGCCCAGTCCCACACTGGTCTTCCCTATCAACTTTCAATTATGCTTTCTGTGCCTACCATAGTGACTATAGGTAACTGCTAATCAGGCTTTGATTCCAGAGAGAGACCCTGAGAAACCGCTCCCACATCCGAGGGAGGCAGATGAGTGTTAGTTATTTATTTTAACATTTATAGAGCGCACATAACCCAGAGGTATCTAGGTGATTGAACCTAAGAAATTGGTTACAGGCATATATTTCATCTTATACAGGTAAAGCACATAGTAAGGATGGTTACAGTCAGGTATTGTATTCACCTCAGCCATGAACATACATTATCATACATTGTTTGAAAACTGAGGTGAAATGTACATCGATTTACACACATTTTACAGGCTCTAATTTGTTGAGGGATCTGCAGCATTTGCTTGTTTCGGCAGGTTGACACCTATGTTAGATATCGTTTTCTTTTTTGCTTTGTTTTTTTTATCTTGACTCAGTGGCAGCTATGTTATGGTATGTTATTTGAATTTATAAAGTGCAGCATACACCCCGGGGCATCATGGCACTAAAACCAGAACAAGGAAGACCAGAAGCAGATAACAAAAACAGGAGACTAGAATAGTAGTTTTTAGAAGACGCGAAAAAGCAGATGATCTTAGATTACTAAGAGATTAAGAGGTAGTTTATTCCAGAATACGGAAGCTGCAACCGAGAAGACATGACTGCCAATTCTAGAGCAATGCTCTGTAGGATCCTGGATCGAGAAACTGGAAACAGCTCAAAGGGGTCTATTAGGAAAGTAGCAGCGAATTTAGTCCGTAGGTACTCCACTCCAAGGCCATAAATGGTGCAGTGCACCATGTTGGTCAATGGGCAGCCAATGAAGGCTGCAAAGAACAGGCGAGATGTGCTCAGATAGTGAAGACAAATAACAATACAGGACTCTTTAAAGGCACTGTAATTGGAATGAGTGCACTTCAAATCCTGTAACGAGGATCAATTGGAGGGTAATTCTGGACCAGCTCCAACAGCATATATTAAAGTTAATGCACTTAAAAAACTCATAGTTGGATCTTGGAATTAGCTGGCTGTCTACGCAAGGTGATCTACTGCCTGTCACAGGCCCTGCCTCTCGTCACTCCCTTGATGCTCTTGACTGAGTGTCCTGGGGATCTGAAGTATTTACTTTGAAAACATAGTGTTCAAAGCAGGCTGGTTGCCTGAATACTTTAGCTAGGAATGATAGAATAGGACTCTGGTTCTATTTTGTTGGTTTACGGAACTGGAGCCATGTTTAAGAGGGATGGCTGGGGGCATTCTTATTGTGCCATTAGAGGATTTTTCCCATGACCCGTCAAGCAGCTTCCGGAAAAACAAAGTCACTGGGTACTGGGGGGAGTATGGTTGCAAAACTGAAACTTAAATTAATTGACAGAAGGGCACCACTAGAAGTGGATTTGAGTCAACATGGGTAACCTCACCTGGCCCAAACACAGAAACGATTGACATATTGATAGCTCTTTTGTGATTCAGTGGGCGGTGGTGGATGACTGTTCTTAGTTGGTGGAGCGATTTGTCTGTGAATTCCGATGATGAACGATACTCCTCCCGACTATCTAGTTACACAACCCTCAGCAGTCAGCATTCAACTTCTTAGAGGGACAAGTGGCGTTCAGCCGCACAAGATAAAACAATAACAGGTCTGTGATGCCCTTGGATGTCCGGAGCTACACCTGCACTGCACTGAATGGATACGCATATGTCTACCCTTTGCCAACAGGTGAACCCTGTTCTTGATAGGGATTGGGGATTGCAATTATTTCCCATGAACGAGGAATCCCAAGTAAGTGCCGGTCATAATCTCTTGTTGATTAAGTCCCTGCCCTTTGTACACACCGCCTGTCACTACTACCGATTGAATGTTTTAGTGAGGTCCTCTGTCCGACCCCATCGGGGCTGGCAACGATCCTTGTGGAGCACCGTGAAGACAATTAAACTTGACTATCGAGAGGAACGAAAAAAGTCGAAACAAGGTTTCCGAAAGGTTAATTTGCAGAAGGATCATTAACGGCGGAGCAGCCAGAGGGAGAGCCATAGCCCCGACCTCGATTGCATTCCAGATGTGCACACCACAGTCTGTGGCACCTCTCGGGCTATGGTCCAGGCAGCGGAGCGGTCCAGAGCTGGGGAACGTGCAGGACCAGACTCTGAGGAGAGGGAATCCTTCCACTAGCGAGGTCCCTGACCCAGAAGATGGACAGGGATGTCCAGCAGGGTTTGGCTAACCTGCTGGGACATTCCCAACCACGCACCAGAGAGGGAGCCCAGGCACCCCCCTCCTCACTGAGCCTGGCCCTGAGTCGGCATGCCGTCCGGGCATGCCTGTCCCCAACCCATCAGCAGGCAACTGTTGGCACGCCCCCCTTCTGGGGGCAGCCGCGAGCCGAGGTAAATTTAGCTGTTCTCAAATGATGCTTCCCCAGGTGGACGGGGTACCAGAATGCTGGGCATTCTCTCAGCCATGGTGCAGCTAGGCCTCTACAAAGGGCGGGTAGTCGAGGTTCTGGCTGCCCACCGCCGTGGGTGTGCGATGGCCAGGCTTGCTGGCACAGTGGGTGACCTTCCCTCATATCCAGGTAGCTGGAACTCGGCCCTGTGTTTGAAGACTCTAGCAATCCTGCCCGACCCTGCCATGCTGCCTGTAGCCCTCTTCTAAGTCTGCCTGAAAGGAGAGTAGGAGGTCACGGTTGGGGGATGTGCAGATCAGCTGGGAGGGCTGGAAGCAAAGCGGCCTGCCTCCATTACCATGAGAAGCCTTTTCACATTGCCACAGAACACGCCAGGCGGCCTTCCCAGGCTCAGCGCCTCGCACCCGTTTGCTAAAAACCCTGATGTCTTGGCCAAAGATAGAGTGGGTGCTAGTCTGTCTCTCACGCTCAATCTGGGAGGTGGAGTATGAGCATGTGTGATAGGACCTGTTAGATGCAGGAACTATGCCTTGGCAGAGCGAAGCAAAAGAGGACTCTGGGCTGGTTTGTAGCGGTCCTGACATGCAAATCGGTCATCCAACCTGGGTACAGAGGCAAACGACTAATCAACCATCTAGTAACTGGTTCCCTCCGAAGTTCCCCTCAGGATGATCTGGTAAAGCAAATGATTAGAGGTCTTGGGGCCAAAAACGATCTCAACCTATTCTCAAATGGGTAAAATTCTTGGTTCACTGGTGTGGGGCCGGGTATTGATTGCCATTGCCCAGTGTGCCACTTTTGGAATGCAGTACTGGTGCTGCTGATGAACTGAATGCTGGTTTAAGGTGCACGATGTCGACGCTCATCAGCCCACTGTAAAGGTGTTGGTTGATATAAATCGGTGGCCCTGGAAGTCAGAATCTGCTACAGAGTGTGTAAAAACTCATCTGCCAAATAAATTTGCTGTGACAATGGATGGCACTGGAACATTGGGTCCATACCCAGTCGTTTCTGGCACTGACTGTGGGGGATAAGCCACAATGAGTAGCAGGGCCTCTGCAGAGCGCATGCTAGCCCGGGGTGAGTTGCAGATCTTAGTGGTAGTAGCAATTATTGAAACAGGAACTTTTAAGGTCAAAGGGGAGTGGGGTAACATGTGAACAGCTGTTGTCCTAAGAGTTAGGCGAGTGCCAAAGGGGACAGGCAATAGCTTCCGTTGCTCTCATCCAATCAAAAGGGAGTCGGGTTCAGGTTCCTGAACCCAGAGTGGTGGAGTCGGATGCCCTCACAGTGTCTAGTGCGTTAACGCAAAAGTTCCAGAAAAAGCCGGTGGGAGCCTCAGGGAGAATTCTATTTTCTTTGTGAAGTTCAGTGCACCCTGGAATGGGTTTACCCCAAGAGAGGTGCCTGAGCCTTGGAAAAAGTTCAGTTTCTGGCAGCATCCGGTGAGCTCTCGCTGGTCCTTGAAAATCTCAGGCCAGGCCATACCCATATCTGCAGCAGATCTCCAAGGTGAACAGCCTCTTGCATGCTGTAACAATGTAGGTAAGGGAAGTTGGCAAGTCAGATCTGTAACTTCAGGATTAGGATTGGTGCTAAGGGCTGGGTCAGTCGGCAGGAGTGCGCAGCATGGCTGGGTACTTGCCACGGCTGGACAATGCATTCCCTCCCCACTGGGGCGGTGCCAACTCTGGGCAAGAGCTGTGCCCTTTCTGTGGATCGCCGCAGCTGCAGTGGTTGCCTTTCTCTGTTCTCTTCCTGTGGTTCGTGGCTGGTGTTTTACCTCGGGTGACGCCTAGCAGCTAACTTAGAACTGGTGCAAGCCAGGGGAATTTGACAGTTTAATTGAAGCAAAGCCTTACAAAGGCCCAGAACGGTGTTGGCGCAATGCGATTTCTGCCCAGTGCTCTGAATGTCAAAGTGAAGTAATTCAATGAAGAGCATGCATGAACGGATTAACAAGATTCCCAATGTCCCTACCTACTATATATATATTTTTTTTCTTATTTCTTTTTATTGGTTTATAAAAAAAACCTTTAAAGAAAATGACATCACATTTAATTATTCATATATAAAAAAAAATATCATAATTGACCAATAGGCAAAATAAGACAGAGAATGTCACAAAGTAAGGAATATAAAAAATATAAACAATTAAAATAATAAAAGTAATAAAAGAAATATACACTGAATTAGGCAAAATACATCACTAATCACTAGCCAGTATTTAAGTCCATTTTTTCATGTGATTTGGCTAGGTCATCTTCAATGTTTTTAAGGAGAAATGTCAAGGCGTATGTTAGTTTATTATTGACCTCTGTAAAACATTCCACCCACCATTCTTCCATGGTATGAAGAGGTTTATTTGCCACAATTGTATTAAACAGTGTCATTCTTCTCGTGGAGAAAGCTTCACAAGTTAAAACCAGATGTTTGATATTCTCTTCAAAATGGTCACAGAATCTACAGTTCGGGTTCAGCTTCTCATATTTGGTCCATCGTCTAATTACCTCTTTTGTCTTAAATTGATTTAGCCTGAATTTCTTGAGCAGGATTCTCTTCTGTTTGTCCGGACATTTTTCGAGATATTTATGGATTGAATTGTAGGCTTTTCCTTCTGGGGGAACGTTCTTCATGAGCGAATATTTGGCTCTGTCTGTGCAGGTGCTGATCCAATCGATTTCCCATAACTTTTTTTTTACAGCATCTGGGTTTTCCATCAAAGTGATTACATCACTTTTTATATCCGTTAGGATTTGATGACATTGATTTATCCAGGGTGAAAAAATTGTATTTGATTGTTTGTCAGCCAAATTATGTAGAATTTTCATTTGCGGTGCACCATTTGGCAGGATTATCTTGCGAAAGATTGACAGAGTGTTCCATGTAACTTTTGCATTTATTGAAATCAGCCCCAATTCGTATCTTAATACAACTGTCGGCAATCCTCTACCAACTTTCAGAATTCTGCCCCAAAAGATGTTTTCAAGATTATCCCACAAACTTGCAGGGCATCCAAACGCAGTTTCCGCACCATAGATTATCACAGGCACCGCTTTTTGTTTGTAAAAATTTAAAGTTGGAACCAGTGAGAACTTGCCATATTTTATGTCTAAGGCCATAGCTTGGGCACTTAATTGACGACATTTTGATTTTGTTTTCTCGACCCAAGTATGATCATTTATGTTGGTATTTAACCAGATACCCAGGTATTTTACCTGTTTTACCTGTTGGAGTATTTCGCCGTCATGGCACCAGTTGAATTTCTTGGATGTACCTTTAGTCAGATTTTGTAGTGTTAAAATGACAGATTTACTTGGATTTATCTGTAAACCGTTAGCTTGGATGTATTGTTCCAACACATGTAGTTTCCGTTGTAGTCCAATGGGAGTACGGTCCATTAGGACTAGGTCATCAGCATATAGGATCCCATTTAAAGCAGTGTCCATTATTTTCGGGTCAAATCCTTTTGCTTTTCCAAGTGCATCACCAATGTCAGAGATGAAAGCATTGAATATTATTGCCGCTAGAGGACACCCTTGTTTGACTCCACAGTAGGTACAAATGGCTTCCGATAGAGTGCCACTTGCGTCCAACCGAATATAGATTTTAGTATCGGTATGCAAATCCTTGATGGCATGTAACAGGCTATTTGGACAATTCCCGCTTTTTAATTTTGTCCAAAGAGTTTCTCTGTCTATGCTATCAAAAGCATGAGACAGGTCAACAAATGCAAGATACACTTTCGATTTTTTCATGATCATGTCCATTTTTATTAAGTTAATGAGTATTAAGTTTAGGCAACAACCAACACCCTTCACAAATCCACTTTGTCTGGCGTCAATATGATTGGTTGAGACTAGCCAATCCATCAGTTTATGCTGGAGTTGTGTTGCATAAACCTTACCTAATACATCCAACAAGGCAATAGGCCTATAATCCATTGGGTTTGATCGATTGCCCTTTTTGAATATTGGGACAACAATGGCTTTTTTCCATGACACAGGGGTGATACCTTCCATAGCGATTTTATCAAACAGGAACTTACAAAACTCAGCCCAGGCTTCTGGGTCAGATTTTAACATGGCATTTGTTATGCCATCCGGACCAGGTGCTCGAGAGTTGGAAAGTTTTTTGATGTCTGACAAAATTTCAACCTGATCAAACTGAATATCCCAAGAAGAGAGAACAGGTAATGAAGGGTCAGGAGTGTTACCCTTTTTTGAGAACAGGATTGAAAAATGTTCAGACTTAAAGATTTAGTTTTTTAAAGACTTCAAAATTTAGAATCCGGAATGATACATTTTCAGATACAAAAATGTAATTCAAAATGGAGTTCTGTTCATTTCTTTGCCAGGTTGGTTTGGCAGGTATGTCTCCCTCGACGTTACCATTCAGCCTGGAGATTCTCCTTAAGGTTAGTTCTTCGGACCATTTTTGTATCAAATTCTATTTCCTTGAGAGATCAGTCTTGCATCTTTCTATAAAATCCAGATTAAAATCTCCACATATGATCAGGCCAGCACTGGTATCTTTGATCATTAATTCGTCAATTGTATCCATAATTTGTTCAACAAAGGACGATGTTCCAGCTTTACTATGATGCCAATATAAATTGATGACGAAAAGTGTCAGATGTTTATTGTCACCATTAATGTTCCTTTTGATGGTAACAACTTGAATATAGGATGATATGTTGTTATATTCCATAAGCCTGCAACCAGAGGCTTTTTTTTACAAGAGTGAGAATGCCTGCGCTTGGACGTCCTTTTATTCCTTTAATAGCAGGGTTAAGTGCTATTTCATAATCCTCTGCAATTGGGCAGATATCCAACCAAGTTTCTTGCAGGCATATTATATCTATCTCATTAATCCAATTTTCTTTGAAGTTATATAAATGGGTAAAACCTCTTGTATTCCACGAGCCAATGGCTAGGCTAACATTTTTCGGCTTCAGTAAGCATTAACTTCGGTTATTGTTCGCTAAAGTTGCTGCTAACCAGTTCCACTCATTATGCGGTACTTGGTTCTGTTCGCTTCCTTTTTTTTGTGGAATTTGATGAGTGTTTTTTACTGTAATTCGGATTAGCTCAGATTGTTTTGCTTTTTGATTATTGAACTGTTCATTTCGAAACAGATTGAATTGTTTATAGTCCGCTTTCCAACTTTCATCTTCAATTATTTGCGAATTTGATTGCTTTTCATTTGGAACTTCATTTCGCTGACATTCTGTCAAAAGGACCACATCATTTGTTTTTTTGGTCGTGATGGAACTGTCTACTTCCACAATGTCAAAGCCACAAGGTAGTAAAGCTGCAGCACCTTGCAGTAAAGTTTCACAAACAAGTCTAGAATTTACATATAAGAACACTCTGTCCAATGCAGTATCATCCTTGAATTCCACAGCCTGAATGTCACTAGACTCGATGGTACGTAACACAGGGACATGATGGAACAGACTTAACACATTTTTTCTGTTCATTGTGAGTCCATCCTTAATATTCAAAATTCTTTCAAGACTTAGGCAGCATTTTGCCTTTATTTTATTGATATTGTTTTTCCCGTCATTAGTGTTGGCATTTTTTCTTTGAACTTTAGAGAGGTCTTCTTTCCCTTTACGGAAATCACGATCTGCAGACGCATTGATCGTCACACATTTGTTTGTAGGAAATAATTTGTCCTCTACCAATGTTCTTTCTGCGTCAGCTGGTATGTAATTCAAAGCGATATTCTTTTTTAGAGTGATGTTACCTTGGCTTAACAACATAGATGTGAGTTTTTTCCTTTTTTCATCTAAGGTTCTAAAAGGACTGACTGTTTCTTTGTATGAGTCAGAGGTTAGCTTTTTTGGTTCAATCACCCATTCACAAAGTCGCTCAGATGCTAATTCCTCTCCTTTTTTTGTTGGTTCGATGGATTCTGTCGATGTCTTAGACGGAGCCAGATCAATCTCCTCATTTTCATTATCACATCCCATTGTTTTGACTTCCTGTGGATCTTCATACGTTGAGAGATTCATTAAAGTCTCAATGTCGGCTGCTTCAGCCTCCATTCCAGTGTTGTGATCTATATTGGGAGGTATAGATGTTGCATTTTGTATTTCGAGATCTTGGGGTGGCTCCGGGATATTTTTCGAAGTATCGCAGTTGTTAGCTGATACATTAACAGTAACTGATTTCAAATTTCTTAAGAAAGCTCGAGCCCCATTTGTTATTTTCACTCTTTTTTGATTTTTAGATTTCTTTTTTTGCAGAACTCCTTTTGGAGCTTGTTTTAGGCTGTTTTTTTCAAATATATCAAAAAGAACGTTAGGCGCTCCTACATTATTTTCTTGCAGATCTTTAATCTCACTTGAGACAACTTTATCCATTTTTTTTGTTTTATCATTTATTGTTTTTTTAGTACCAAGATCTTCATTTGCACTAACTTTAGCACATGTTTTGGACCGATCTTCGCTGACATTTCGTACATCAATTATTTCTATTATTTCAATTAAATCTTTAGCCTGAGGATTTTCAAAGCTTTCAATGTTTCTATTTTCACTCTGTTTAGTTTGTAGGGTACAAGCACACTCTTCTGGTGAAACATTCAAGGCCAATTTAGATCTATCCAGCCTTTTCTCTTGCAAACCATCCACTAAAATCTCGCGCTCAGCCCTGGGTGCAGTAAATGATTCTTCTGACAAAGGTTGGCATCCTTGCCAGATGTCTCCTTTATCTTTTTCTACAAGCACTATTGAAATTGCTTTATCTTTTTCCAGAAGTGAAAGGGTATTCTTTTTGCATACCTGTTCAATATTTCCGCACTCCAGATTAGGATGCACTGTTGGCAGATGATATTTCTCCATAATAGGAGTATTGCAGCTGTTATCTGCACTAGAATTGCTATTAGCACCATCATTTGAGGTAGGTATGTGAGGTTTATTAAAAAGCTTCAGCGCTTCTCGGGCAACTTCAGCTATTACATTTTTGTCCTCACGTGAATTGTGATTAGCATCTAAGATCAATTTTAGGAAGTTGGCATTTTGAATCTTTTCTTGTTTTCGTTTGTCCTGACTTCTTTGTTGTTCAACTTCCATGTTTGCAACTTTGGTGTTTAGCAAAGCTATTAGCGTGGTTAGGTCTTTAATGTTTCCATCCATTTGTTCATATAGTTTGAGGTACGGAGAGAGTACAATATTCATATAGGACATAACCGTTGTTTGTATGTCAGATATATTTAGTCCAGAAATGCCCTTTTCTTTTTGTGAATGAGACGTTTTCTTTTTCCCATACCCGCGTCTTATTTTTGGAAAAGGTCTTTCCATTAAAGACGAGTCATCAGTATCAGAAGAAGAAGAAGTCGATGATGAATATGAAATATTTCTGTTCTCGTTTGCGAGGATCGAAGTTTCGCTTAGGCCTTTCCTATGCGTTTGATTTTTGTTTTCAATTGCTGTAAATCTTATTGGTGAATGAAGCGTATATGACTGTTTTGAAGATCTTGTTTGTGAGCAGGCTATGTCGCCTGAAAGGCTATTTCTGCCTCTTTTTCTTTTGTGTGCAGGACTGCAAGATGTTATAGATGTGTCAAGATCTACAGAGAAATTCTTTCTTATTTCGAAATTTTCCGTATATGCATCATCATGAGGTAACAACCGTGTCATAACACCCCCTTTATTTGATGTGGAAGAGCTTTTTTGTTTATTGTTGGTCCGATTGTGGAAATCCAAGTTCATTTTTAATAAATCTTTCAAAACTTTCATAGTTCACTATACCTTGATTTTTGATAAGTGGTTGTTGATCCAGTATATTACAATTACCAAAATTGGGGTTGTTCATCGTCACTTATTTGTAAGGAAATGTTTTCAGTCGTGTGGTTTGTTTTAGGGCTAAGTTCGACTTGAGTTTGTTCACCACACATTAACTCTCGAGGCTGAGGCAGGGTATTCAGCTTATTATCTCCATTTATACATTGGACAATTTTTGCAGCTAAGACATGCAATTGAGGAAAGATCTCTACTGGTACATTTTTTTTTCCGTCTGTATTACCGTCTGTATTACCGTCAATTGGAAACTCAGAACATGAGCAATATTTACATTCTCGGGGTCCATCTTTAGTGGCAGTGCTAGGTTCAGACACAAAGCCAGTAGTAAATGGATATTTATTTGTTATAGTTGTTTTAGAAGTTTCGCTTTGAATTTCAGTTTAAATTCGCTTTTCAGTTTCGGTTTTAGTTTTGGTAATGAAGCAATCATTATCACCTTCGTTAATAGAGTTATTAGCCAATTCCGCACCATTCTCAGTCCCATTCTCAAGCTGCTCAGGCTCGCAATAGGCGCAGCACTCATTCACCTCACCAAACTCGCCATTATCACCATTCTTACAACACTCATGCATACCCCTCTGCATACACTCCTGCATACACTGTTGCATACAAGTCTCGGTACTACCGCCTGCCGATGAATGCATTTTAGAACCATTTAATAAATCGGCAATATTTAAGGCTGATGTTGTATCGACTATGTCATTTTTATCGGCACTTATTATATATGCCGAAGCTTTCCTTCTTACCGCGGTTTTGGTAGAGCTACCTCCTCCTCGGCGTAGGCCTGACCGGTTCTGAGGCGCGTCCATTGTTTCATTGTTTTCCATCACAATAGTTATGAAAAGCCCGCATTTGCTTAAATGCAGGTGGGAAAAACAAAAGAGAAAACACCAACGCACCAGCGGGGTCCAGCGGGGTCCACGGAACCAAAGGACCAAATACACCAAAGACACTCAAGACTCAGTGCCGACTCTGCGCCGCTCCGCGGGTGCACTGGGTTTTTGAAAAGGTAGCTCTGCCTCCTGGCTGACAGTGAGCTAGACGAGGGACTCTAAACAGCAGCAACAAAGCGAAAAGCACAGAGTCTCCTCCAAGACACTCAAGACTCAGTGCCGACTCTGCCTACCTACTATATACCGAAACCACAGCCAAGGGAATAGGCTCAGTAGAATCAGCAGTGAAAGAAAGCCCTGTTGAGCTTGACTGTAGTCTGACTGTAGTCTGACTCTATGAAGAGACATGAGAGGTGTTGGATAAGAGGGAGGCCCTCTAGCTGTCGGTGAAATACCACTACTCATAGTTTTTTCCCTTACCCGGTGAGGTTTTTCCCTTACCCGGTGAGGCAGAGAGAGGGCAAGCCACATGGCCTGTGGCTTCTGGTTCCAGGCTCCCGGCTCCAGCCAGGTACAACCTGCTCTGGGGACAGTGGCAAGTGGGGAGTTTAAATGGGGAAGTACACCTGCCAAACGATAATGCAAGTGTCCTCAGGTGAACTCAGGGAGGAAAAAAACCATCTGCGGAACCGAAGGGCAAAAGCTTGCTGGATCTTGATTTTTCTGTATGAATACAGACAGTGCAAGTGGGGCATCACGATCCTTCTGACCTTTTGGGTTTCAAGCAGACAGTGTCACAAAATTTCCACAGGATGTCTTTTGGCAGCCAAGCCTGCATAGCAACATCGCATTTTGATCCTTCCATGTCGGCTCTTCAACACTTAGTGAAGCAGAATTCACTAAGTGTTGTATTGTCTACCCCCTAATAGGGAATGTGAGGTGGGTTTAGACCATTGTATGATAGGTTAGTTTTACCCTAATGATAATGTTTTGTTGCAATAGTAATCCTGCTAAGTACAAGAGGAACCGCAGGCCTAGGATAGCCAGCCTCTAGGCCATTGCCTAGAGCTGCTCGCCTATGGGCTCGAGTGTGGTCAGAAGGGGCACAACTTTCTCGCCCGTAGCGTGCCGCATATTTGTGGTGAATGTGTTGAAAAATCATTTGTAGACACCTGATTCTGGGGCAGGGTTTAGTAAGTAGCAGAGCCGCTACCTCGCTGCAATCTACTAAAAGCCATCCTCTGAGCCAAGGTTTTGTCACAGGTGGTGCCACAGTGGTGGTGCTGCAAGGGTCTCCATCCTTCTTCCTCCTGCAGCACCGTGGGCTTCATGAGAATCTCCCACCCACCCTGGGTGTGGGCTGAGGGGGGTGCACTCTTCTCTCTTTCCAGTCAGCCTATCAGACCAGATGGCCTTGGCCCAGCTGTCAACAGAGTGGAAAGACAAGCCCTGAGGAGGCAGGGAAGAGAGGCTGGGAATTTACTGCTGATGGTGCCTTAAGCCCCAGCACCAGGGTGCAGAGGTGGTGTTTTATGCTCCCGTCCCTGGGCTTCGAGTTGGTGGCTTGAGCCCCGGTCCCAGGGCGAGAAGGTAGTGGCTTAAGCCCTGAAAAGTGGCCTTAAGGCAGATTCATCCTCATGCCCGCCCAGCCATCGGGTCGGGGCGGCCATCCCAGGCCATCTAGTCCTTCAGCTGGGCCAGACTGGCCATCTGGCTGAGGTGGCCAGACCAGCTGGCCTGAGTCACGGCTGGCCCGACTGTCTTCTACATTTGTCTGCGGCCAGGCTTCATCATCATTTGTGGGAAGTGTCTCCCTCTGGGATGGATGTGTGGCACAGGAGTCGTGCGGGCTACTCCAGCTCAAACTGGGGGCCCAGAGCAGGTGGAGACCAATGGGCCTGGCTGCAGAGGGAGAGTCTAAGCAAGCTCAAAAGCTGAAGGGTCTGGTTGGAGTCCGAGGGAAGGGCTTTATGTGAAAATACTGAATGCCCTTTTTCAGATAAATAAATGTGGGAGAGAGCCCCTGCAGTCCGCCCTGCCCCTTCGCTCATTCCCAATTAATAACCCTACCCCACTTACCATCTATATTTGTGCATAAAAAAGTGCAAGAATTCGACCAAAAAAACCCTCAATTTTTGGGTTTGCAGATATTGTTGTCCTATCGCTAGGGAAGTGCTACAGTGGCTCATCATGGTTGTCGAGGGGTCAGACCCTCTCCAGAGGGAAACACTTTAAGTTTCCCAGCCAGTGCCCCAGGGGTGCTGCCCTGATGCGGGCGGCAGCTCCCTAACTCAGCCCTGGTCCTTGTGGGTGCTCCAGGCCTCTCGAGAGGGCAAAAGTCTAAGGCGTCGAGGGCAGTGCCCTGAACTGCCGGGGGTGCTACCCTGCCCTTGTGTGCTGCCGGATAGACCATAGCTGTCAAGTTTCCCTCTTCCATGAGGTAGACCTCAATCAAGTCCTTTTTTTTCTTTCATGCACTGCATGTCTATGTATGCAGATGGGGAGATTTTACAAGCACTGATGAAGATGGCAGTCAGGTAAGCCCTTTCTTGCAGTTGGTGCATGCTACTCAGAGGAGCACATGGTATGATGACATAGTGCCTTGGGATATCTTCACTCTGTTTAGGAATTTGTGCCTGTGGTAAAGATACTATTATTTCCACTTGCCATGACTGTGTAGGTGGTTAGTGTACTTGATGTGATAGATGTCCACGGGGTGGCATTGTAGTTTTTGTCTGATGGCGCTCACACAGTTTGCCTCTCACAGACGTACATTTTAAGGGTGTTGTTAGCAAAGTGGATTGACCCGATTGCATCATTGAAGGGCATCAGGGATGTGGCTTCTCTCTGTGTGCTCCACAGGTGTTATAGCTCAAGAGAAGTATGTTTGTACAACATTATTGTGTGGGTCCTGTCCTTCTGCCCTTTGGCCTACTAAGGGAATATGTGGTGTCTGTGGATGAGGGCCTTGTCCCTCCTGCAGCTTTACTGCTATGGCACAACGTGTGGCAATATTTTGCAGGACA
Organism: Ambystoma mexicanum; assembly: GCF_040938575.1. NCBI lineage: Eukaryota > Metazoa > Chordata > Amphibia > Caudata > Ambystomatidae > Ambystoma > Ambystoma mexicanum. The sequence continues at coordinate 195,929,099 of NC_090935.1, read as the reverse complement.
CAACATACCACTTTGACCTTCCAACTACAGGCAGTAAAAATAGCAATGCGCCACCTGTTAAGGGAGCAGAAGCGTGACTTAGTGCTCCACTATGCCCCTATTGGCTATGTGTGCTATGTTGTAGCTTGCCTCACCTGGGGTGGATGGATTCCTGATGGGTGTCAAATGGAATGGTGAGAGCAGGCAGGCACTGTCCCCTTCAAAGGGGTAAATGGTTGTTCTTAGCGCTTATTGTCATTACTTGTGTTAATGTGTGTCATGTGACTGGGTGTGCATGATAGTTGATACTCACCCACCAGCCAGATGTTTTCAAAGGTTCCTGAAGCACAGGCCTCGGATATGGGCGAATGGCAGAAGATGTAGCTGTCATGCATGCATCCCAAGTAATTGACTTTGACATGCATGATGTGTCCCTTGGTATCACAGAACACCTGCGCATTAATGGAATGCCAATGTTTCCTGTTGCAATAGATGTGCTCAATCTCTTGGGGTCTGGAGCACTACATGTGTGCTGTCATTGGCTCCCACGACCCGTGGAAAGTGTGCAACTGTATAGAATTCCTAGCACACTTTCTGCCATGCCTCCAGTGTGCGTGGCATGTATATGTGGCTATGTTGACTAAACACTGTACTTCCACCCAAACGGTTACATTCCCCTTCCTATTTAGTGAGATATATACATAGTAATATTATCGTTTTTCTTAATCTCTTCCTGTAAGCTATTGAGTACAATTTCAATTTTCTTGGAGATTTCGTGGCCTGTCTCTACGATTAAAATCAGCCAATTTCTGCCACATCTCTTGGCAATATAACTTCATTTGATTTTTAAATCCTCATTGTCTAAAAATAAGCTGGGTTCATTTATTATGATCAAACCCTGTGGTAGAGCATGGTTTTTAGTTATTCAATTGTGATTATTGCATGCCTATCAGCACGTACCAATCTTTTGCGCAATTGTACTAATTCATCACACTGATCACACACACCTACATCCACTGAATTTCCTGCCAAACCAACATTATGGACTGAATTGTGCAGTTGTTGTACATATTCATTGCTATAAGTTAAGTTAGGAAAGAAGACACAGTTTAGTTACTTGTTCTATTCTCAGTTCGGCTCCGTCTTATGGTATGTTTTGTGTTTTTTGTGTTTTTTTTATTTATTTTTTTTAGGTTAGGTTTGTTTGGTTTAGGTTTTTCTTTAGTTCTTTTTTTGGTCTCATTTGTTGGCCTCTTATGTTAGGTCTCTTTAATTTTATTCTTCTTGGAATTTTGAAGGAGTCCGGTTTGCATAAGATTGACATGGCGGTCCAAGCCAATTTAACGAGATATTCTTTTCGAGTGGTTTCTTGGAACATTAATGGCTTGAGTACTCCCATTAAAAGAAAGAAGGTTCTTACACATCTGAAACACTTGAAGGCAGATATAATCTTATTACAGGAGACTCATTTATCAAATGACGAGGCAATTAAGTTTGAGAAGTGTTGGGCAGGGCAAATGTTACACTCCACTTATAGCTCCAGTTCGAGAGGGGTGACCACCTGGTTTAAGAAAAGTTTCCAAGGTAAAATTGTTGGCTCTAAATCAGATAAAGAAGGTCGCTCGTTGTTCGTTACACTCCAGATACAGGATTTGGAATTCACAGTTTGTAATATTTACGCACCGAATATGAATAGTGGTGTTTTCTTTAATGGGCTAGGCCACGAGATGCTCACTGTGGGGAAAAAGGATTTGATGATTTGCGGTGATTTTAACCTGGTGGTTGACCCTGCTTTGGGTAGGTCCTGCAAAATGGGCAGAGATGGTAGGAAAAATGATAGGGGTAGCCTGCACTTACTTATGAGTGATTTTGGTTTGTCTGATATCTGGAGGTTGAAACATCCAAGTGGGAGGCAATATACCTTTCATTCCAAAGCTCATGATATATATCATGATATATATTCTCGTATAGATTTCATTTTGATGTCGGGAGTGGTGACCCAAAATGTAGAAAATTGCAAGATTGAAACTATCTTGATTTCTGATCCGCACCTATTATATTGGATATGTCTCTCAGTTACACTTCAAACAGATCTAAGGTTTGGAGGTTGAACACTATGATTATGAAGGAGGAGAGTTTGAAAGAGATGTTAATTAAAGAGGCTGTGGAATATATTGAATCAAACTTAAATGGGGAGGTCGGGTCTGGTGTTGCATGGGAGGCCTTCAAATGTGTGATGCGTGGTGTGGCAATGAAGATATCGGGGATTAAAAAAAAGAGGCAGGCTGAGGAGGCTGAAAAATTAAAAATGTCTATCAAAATTTTGGAAATGATGTGTAGTTTTGATTCAGAGAAATCGATGAAATTACTGAAACACAAATATAATTTGAACAAAATTTTGAGTGAAAGAGCGGAGTTCATGATTTTCAAATCCAAGTGCAGGTATTATGAAGGGGGTGAGAAATGTAGTAGACTGTTGGCCCATAGGTTGAGACAGAGGGAGGCAAACAGAGCAATTCAGGCCATAAAGGGTAAGCAAGGTGTGACCAAAGACCCAGCTGAAATAAATGAGGTTTTCAGAGACTTCTATATCAACTTGTATGGTGAAGAAACTCATGTGGACCTGGACCGGACGAAACTGTTTTTAGAGTCATTGGATATAAAACAGTTGACAAATGAAGATAAGGATTTTCTGGATTCGGAGGTTACTCTTGATGAAGTAAGGAAAGCAATTTGGAAGCTTAGCTTGGGGAAGAGTCCAGGTCCTGACGGCTTTCCTATTGAATTCTACCGTGAAATGCCAGAAGATGTGTTGATACTAATGAAGGAGATGTTTCAGGAAAGTAGGTCAAAAGGGATACTGACTTCAACTTTGAGGCATGCGACTATATCGCTCTTGCATAAACAAGGTCGTCCTGAACTTGAAACAGGTAGCTATAGACCAATTAGCCTGTTGAATTGCAACTCTAAAATTCTTTCAAAGATATTGGCCAGTAGGTTAGAAAAGATAATTCCCAAACTCATTCATCCGAACCAGGCAGGTTTCGTTAAAGGAAGAACTTTGTCTGTCAACATGAGAAAATTATTACTTACACTGGAAGTCTGTCAAAAACGTAAATTGGAAGCTGTTGCCTTGTCTCCAGATGCTGAGAAGGCTTTTGACCGGGTAAAATGGAGCTTCTTGATGAACACCATGGAGAAGATGAACTTTGGGCTGGGTTAAATTGTTATACACAAATCCAACTGATCTGGTGAATAAGAATGGAGTTATATCAGGGAAGTTTGAGTTGCAACGGGGGACGAGACAGGGCTGTCCCCTATCTACACAGCTTTTCATAATTTCAATTGAACCTTTGGCGGAAGCGATTAGATCAAATGAGAAAATTGTGGGAGTCAAATACAATGGAATATGTGAAAAACTGTGGCTCTATGCTGATGACTTGCTGCTGGTCATTCAGGAGATGGATTCTTCCATTCCAGAATTGATGAGTCTAATTGAAGAATTCAGTCAGTTATCCAATTACAAAGTCAATTAGTCTAAATCAGAGGCTTTGCCAGGTTCAAACTTCACAAATGGTAGAGACCTGGAGAGCCTTGGCTTCAGGTGGTGCCCGATACAAATGAAGAATCTGGGAGTTTGGATTACCGGAAATTTGAGAGTCATGATGTGCCTGAATTTGGACGTGATGTTGCAAAAGATGGAGCTAGAGTTGGATCGGTGGAATGAGCTAGGCCTGTCCATTGGTGGAAAGGTTAATGCTATTAAAATGGTTATGGCTCCGAAACTGAATTACATTTTGAGTATGATCCCCCTTCTAGTGAGTAACCAGACATGGAAAAGAATGACTAGTATCCTACAACGCTTTTTTTGGAATAAGAAATCACTGAGGTTAAAGCTTTGGAAGTTACAGTTACGAGAGGATAGAGGAGGGTTAAATGTACCGAACTTTGAAAAATATCATCAAGCGTTTTATTTGAAACATGTTTTACCTTTTTTGGAAGAGGTAGGTGATGAATGGGCTGAGGCAGAAGCTAGAGGTGCTGGACTCGTGAGTACTGGGGCCCTTCTATCCACTACCACAATAGATCGGGGTAACCGATCTGCTTTAACAGACTTCGTCAGATCGACATGGAGATCATATGAGCTGTCCGCAGGATTGATACCTGGTAAAACGGGGGTTTCGTCCATCTGGATGAACCCGAATATCAAATTGAACAATAAAACCTTATTCTGGCCTACATGGTTGTCAGCTGGGGTTACTAGAGTTGCGGATCTCTTTATAGGAACGAAATGGAAGACGTTTAGAGCTCTGAGGCTCAAGTATGATTTATCATCGTGTACATATGGTGAATATAGGAAGCTAAAGAAAGCGGTGAAAATTCCTTCTTTGACTACATCGGATTTGCCGGCAGTTGTATATGGGATTGGCAAGAATGATCATTCAGCATCCAAAATGTATAATTTCCTGAACAGTTTTGAAAAAGGGAATGATAAGCTCCACAGGAAATGGTCTTGTTACCTGAAGGAGGAGATGTCTGCAGAAAGATGGAACGAGATCTGTGAAAATATAAAAAAGAGTATCACTGAATGTGGGAGAAAGATCTAGACAAGTTATGATCCTGAATAGGGTCTTCTGGACACCAGTGAAATCGAAGGAACGAAAGTTATCAATGACTGACAACTGTTGGGGATGTGGTCACTTTTGTGGTACTATGGAACATATGCTATGGGAGTGTCAGAAGGTCAGGAAGTTTTGGGAGGACATTGCAGAAACGATGAACAAGGTTCTTGGTGAAAATCTGGATTTTGATTTTGAAACTTACCCCTCACTGAACAGTTGGTTGGAGGAGATGTATCGAACATGCAATATTGAAAATGTGATATATTCGACTCAAAGGAAGAGACATTAGTTTGATAAGATATGGAAGGCTTTTCTGGATGTGGATTAGATCAGATCTTGTATCCTGTATTCAGATAAGTGAACATGCATGCTTTTTATTTGTTCTTTTTATTGTGATTGTGTTTTTTCATATTACCATGTGGATATTTTGTAATTCGATGTTTTCAACAGCTCTCTTGGGATATGCATTCTGGACTTCTTCGATGCTTTGTGTCATTTATTCTTGTTTGTTTTGGGGTGAGGGTGTGGGTTTTATTTATTTATTTATTTTTCTTTTCTTCTTCTTTCTCTCCCACCCCCTTTTTTTTGTTGTTGTTGTTATACTTACTGCTATTGTTTATTGGATATGTGAAATTTGCTGAAATCTGTTTTGTACTGATATGTTAAAATTTAATAAATTGGCTAAACAAAAAAAAAAATAAGATATAAGTCAAGTACTTATTAGGCAAAGAGACGTCATATTGGTTATGGATTGTACAGATTTCCTGAGACAGAGTAGTTTCTAAATAAGGTATACAAAACCTCTGACACTATAAAGCCTCATAAATGATGTTGACTAAACACAGTACTCTCACCTAAGGGGATGCATTTACCTTCTGACTTAGTGGGAGACATCATAGTATTATTATCTTAAAAGAAGGTTAATCTTAAAGAATTCAACTCATTAGCCAGGAAGACACACAACACACAGTTAAATAGTCCTGAGAAAATGGACCTAGTCTTTAGACAATATACAAAGAAATCAATATTGTATTAAGAAGTTCATCATAAAACAACTCTTAAGATGTAATTAAACACAACTCAATACATAACTTACAGAGATTTGAGTAAGTAAAACAATACAGTTCTAATTTCAAACTCACAACACGTAACAGAGTTGATCCTACTCATCAGCGTTAGATCTATACACTTATTCCAAGTTACATGCCCATGTTTCTGTCCTGTTGGCCTGCAAAGTGTCAGACATTACTCAAGGGCTGTAGTAATGATTTTGCAGTTAGAAGATGAACTAAAAACAAGCTATTATTTCTTTGTGTCCTTAAAATCTTCCTGGAAATTTCCTAAACAAAAATAGAGAAACATATTTTAGTTTCTAAATCATTCTTTAACCCTCTTCTCTTATGGATACATACAATGTTACATATCTCTATTCAGGGTGTACCTGGATTTGATTTCTTTTGGTCAGAATCAGCTTTAAATGCTATAAAATAAAGGGATGTATGTATGTCACTCTCTCTCATTAACTTGCCCCCCTCCTTACTTACGGCAGCACACTTTGTTGTATGCTGCAGACACCCCGGTCTCCCTGCAACGCCAGTTCCTTCCACATACGTGGACGTGAACTGGTACCTCAGGATCCTTTTTTTTCCATTTCTTTATTTTCCACAAAGCGGGGGACACCACCACAACCCCCAATCCTACTACAGGGAACAAGGGTGCAGGGTACACACCCGCAACCTCCTCGACCCTTGTTCACTGTAATGGGAACGAATGGCATATTTGTTGGGCTATTTCAACTGTACGTAATTTTCGCACAGACGAAATTCGAACAATTATGCTATATGTTCTTTTATATTCGACATTTTCTACAGATAGCTCCAAAAATCACCATCATAACATTGTGTGATCAGATGCTTCACCAAACTGCTACTTTCAAACAATAAAACCCAGACAATAATAAAAATTAGCCTTTAGTCAGGCAATCTTTATATAAGGCCTAGATCTATTGATATAGATTCATTTGTTCTTACCTATTAAGTTCATTTGAAAGGTAGGTAAGGCTGTTCATGTAATTTTAGGCATCTGACTTCTGTCCCTTTCTTCCTATAGCTCTTAGGGATTATGCCCAGAACTTTCTGTAACACAAAATATGATGGCACCAAAATGTAGTGGCACAATAGATATAATGACTTTTCCAGACACTGGCCTTCAATATGGGGTTGCCGGTAAAAGTGGCAACCCATGGACTGCTTACCAGCAACTGGCAACTCACTTAAACCTTTTCACCCACTTGATGCCTGTAAAACTGCACAATGTCCCCCATAAGTAAAGGCTGCACCCCAGCGAAACTGCAAGAGGTCCCCAAACATAATGGCTACACCCCTGCAAAACTGCAGAAGCTCTCCCATAAATAATGGCTGCACCCCTGCGAAACTGCGCAAGCTCTCCCGTATGTAACGGCTGCACCCCTGAGAAACCTGGCAGCATCCCCCCTACTCCCAAGGCATCCAAACTTCTGCCAGATAAGTCATAGCAGCCCCATAGCACTGATAACACCCACCATCTCCCCTCATCTCTGCCACTACCCCAAGCAGCACTCGGAAGTCGCCACACCATCCACCTGCCCCCCTCGCCTCTGCCACTGCCCGAAATAGCACCATGAAATCCCCACACCACCCACCAACCCTCCTAGCCTCCGCTACTACCTCAGGCAGCACCCTGAAGTCCCCACACCACCCACCAGCCCCCCTCACCTATGCCACTACCCCAGGCAGCACCTTCAAGGCCCTACACCACCCACCAGCCCCCTCGCCTCTGCCAATACCCCGGGCAGCACGCTCAAATCCCCACACCACCCATAAGCCCCCCCCCGTTGTCGCCACAACTGCAGACAGCACCCTCACATTCTGACACTACCAACAAGCCCCCCTCCCCTACACCACTACCCCAGGCAGCACCTTTAAGTACCCACACCACCCACCAGCCCCCCTCGCCTCTGCCACAACCCCAGGCAACACCTTCAAGTCCTCACACCATCCACCAGTCCCCTACATCTCCTCCACTACCCTATGCAGCACCCTCAAGTCCACACACCACCCACCGGCCCCCTTGCCTCAGCCACAACCTCAGACAGCACCCTCAAATCCCCACACCACCCACCAGCCCCCCTCACCTACACCACTACCCCAGGCAGCTCCCTCAAGTCCCTACACAACCCACCAACCCCCTCGCCTCTGCCACTACCTCGGGCAGCACGCTCAAGTCCCCATACCACACATAAGCCCCCCTTGTTGTCACAACAACTGCAGACAGCACCCTCACATTCTGACACCACCCTCAAGCCCCCCTCACCTACACCACTATCCCAGGCAGCACCTTTAAGTACCCACACCACCCACCAGCCTCCCTCGCCTCCGCCAAAACTCCAGGCAACACCTTCAAGTCCTCACACCACCCACCAGCCCCCTTCATCTCCTCCACTACCCTATTCAGCACCCTCAGGTCCACACACCCTCCACTGGCCCCCTTGCCTCAGCCACAACCTCAGACAGCACCATAAAATTCCCACACCACTCACCAGTCCCTTAACCTCTGCCACAACCCCCGGGCAGCACCCTGACAGTACACCCCACTTCCCCTCACCCCATTGTGATGTGCTAGTACCTCCAGGCTGCAATCCAGGATGCCGATCGACATACCTACCAGTGCAATGGTGATGAGCAACTCACCTAAACGACACCGGCCTATAGCAAACATGAAGTACACTAGCCACATATCCACCTACAACTTGAACAACTGGTAACACTTCTGCAGAATCCATGTCCGGGGCTCATCAGACGATTCCCCGGTACATCACTCTCAGATGCACATCAACAGGACTGCATAACTTTGGAATAGCAACAATGTGACCACACGATGTACATGTGACATCCAATGAAATGCAATGCCATGAACGTGTCATTACAATGGACTCTGTATGTGAATTCCTGTGGAGGCCCCAAGCCTGAGACATCACAGATTGTACTGAGTCACATGTAATGTGTGTCTGCATAGTAGCCTGTACAAAGGAATGAAGGAAGTCTGTGAGGTAGGCATTCAGGAATGGTAAAGCCCCCGCAAGTGACTCAAGTCCAACTGGCATGTGGCTGTGTGATGTGAAGGCTGTCTGAGAGTGAGCGAGTCAAGAAGATAGACGATTATAATTATAATGTGCACAGCCAGACCAAATAACAAAGAATCACAGAATACTGCATGTCAGTGGCTGCTGTGCAGCATGCTGTGAGACCAGGTTGCGGGTGACTGCAGATGTGTGTGGGTGAGTGTTTATGCCTTATGAGCAGTGCACACATCCACAGTGAGTCCCCAACCCACGTGACAGTCACAGTTCAAATGCAATACAAAAACATAGTAAAAGTAATTTTGCACATAGACGAAAAAGGACTGCAACAACTGTGTGAACATGAAACATAAAAATTTATTATGAAATGCACACAACATGGGGAAGGTGAAATGTCGAGGAATGACAGGAAACCCAAAAAGAAAAGGAAACCTAACACTAAGAACTATGTACACCAGCAGCAGGCCTACATGTCCTTTAATGTGTCCTCCAGGCCAGAGTCACATTCTTCATCTTCCTCCTGGAGGTGGGCCTGTGTTCTTTCCTGGAGGACTTGCAGGCCCTCCATCATCCTCCTCGGCTCCTCCTCCACATCCCTGCAAGCTTCCTCCAGGATGGCAGCTGCCTCAATGCTCGCATCTCTGACACCTCTGCCCTGGCCCTTTCAATCCTTGCCTCACCAGTCCGCTGCCTCTCTGCCATCAGCTGCCTACTGAAGGTTGTACGTGCGCACACCAGATTATAGAGCCACCTCTTCTCCTCCTGCCAAATGCCAATCATGTCCTGCAGCATTTGCCTCCTCAGTGAAGATTGGCCCTGCATGGTTTGTCACTGTACAATCCTCATCTGATGATGCCTGGCTGAGTGCAAGCTGCACAGGTACCCCTGCCGTCTAAATGACACATGTCAGGTGGGCACAGTGCCAGCACTGTCACAAAATGCCATCTGTCTGACCACTGTCTGTCTCTGTGTTGGTGTCTGGGTAGGTGCAGTGACCACCTCATCTGTTACACATGGGACTTCCACAGGAGGCAGGGATGTACTTGCCACCAGACAGGCAGTGTTGGTGGAATAGGTGTAGGGGGAGCCGTGATGGAATGTGTCAAGGAAGGCTCCCCGGCAGATGACTGGGGCACAGAGGAGGAAGTGTGGGAGTTGGCAATTGAATTTACCAGTGCACAGAAACCACCAGAGAACAGTGCTTGTGCCAGCTGGCCCATGTATTGGCATATCGACTTGTAATGCTGAGCCAGCTCCTCACAAAGAGCTGATACAGCATCACAAATCATGCCCATCCGCCTCACTAGGGCAGCCAGCAGGTCCCGCACCAATTCTAGGGTGGTGTCCTTGGGTGCAAGGGGGGTGTGACAAATCAACTTCCGGGGGTACCAGTGGTCCAGGGATGAATATCAGGTTCTAAACCATCAATCAGCCCCACACCTCCAGAACACCAGAAGGGATCTGAACAAATTGGAACACAAGTCAATTATAAACCTCCTTGTCCAATTTTGGTAATGTGGATTGAACGGCAGGCTTATCTCTGCAAGGTCATGGATCGTTGGTCAGTTGCAACACAGCGAAAATACAATTATTACCCATGATAAAAGGGACTGTCCAGTCAAAGTTGTATAACAATATCTACTTTACTATTAAAACAGACAGTTCCAGCACACTACAAAATACAACCCACCTTGCAAAGGAACATGGGAAAGGGATGCACTCTGGATACTGACAGGAGGGTAGTCGGTAAAGCAATCGGTCTTAACTGTTCAAGGTTATTTGGTTTCAACCTCGAGAGAGCAATTGGTCACAAATGTCACTAGTGGCCCTCGCAGAAGGGCCAGGGGGACAGAACTACAATGTACCTTCTGCTTGAGATGATCTTGATGCTCAACAGCATTGAGTCAGTTCCAGGCCGATTTGCAGCTCCTGCGACAGAGTTCAAGACGCGAGACAGCTGGAGGTATCAGGGGGCAGGCAGTTCGGCAAGCGAGTCTGGACAGAGGGCTACAGGCTGGCCTACACAGCATCTCAGGGTGAAGAATCCTTGTCTCGGTGCTGGTTAGCTGCTTGTCTCATTTCTGCCAGTTGCCTCTATGCCGTGCCTTCCTTTATGACTGCTGCCTCTTTTACCATCTACTTTCTACTGGTTCCTTTCTTCACTGTAAGTGATGTGATGTTTGCATTCCGTTGTCTTCGACATTCCATCATCGGCTCCCCTGCCAGTGTTTATTGCACAGCCCTAATGACACGTTAATCAGGGGATGCCTTATTGTGGCATCGGGATTGCTTCTAATGGGATCCTGGGTTTCCAATCTCAGTGATCTCTATTTTTGAGCACTCTCAGTGTCAATCTGTCTCCAGCCAGATGAGAGTGTTTACAGTGACCCCTCACCAGTACAAGATGTAAGTGTTACCTGTTCCTTTACCGCATGGCACTCAGGGGGGCAGGCAGTGTGGGTGTTCTGGGTCGGGAAGGTGTCATTGTGTGGGCTGTTTTATTTATGTATTTATTTATTTTGACATGTATTAAGCACGCTAAGCCCGGAGGAATGAAGGCGCTGGTATACAGAAGCGTATTGGTTGCAGTAGTTATCTTAGGTTGCAATGTGATTACAGCATATGAAATCATTCCCATAAAAAGTCCTTAGCTATAGCTAACAGATTACACAGTAGTTGTTTTGTTTTAGGTTGTATTACAGATTACAGCAGATGAAGCCATTCACAGCAGTAGTACATAGTTGCAGTTTACAGATTACACACAGGCTTTGTATATTACTGGTACAGTTAAAGGAGCAGAAGTGTTTGGAATACGTAGTGGAGGGAGCAGGCAGGATAGGGCAGGAGTAGGTTTTACTCTTGATTAAAGAGCCATGTTTTAAGCTCTTTCCTGAAGGATCAAAGGGATGGATTTGATCTCAGTGTTGTTGGCATGGAGTTCCAGAGTTTAGCTGCGATCACTAGGAAGCTGCAACCCCCTGCTTTTTGCCGCTTGAAGTAGGGATATCCAGACGTGAATGAATAGGCCACTCGAGTGGGTCTGATAGACTGTGCTTTGGAGAATTGGCTAGATAAATATCTAGGGGCACTCTTGGCTAGACATTTGTGAGTGAGGGATAGGATTTTAAATGTTATGCACTCTCGGACTGGGAGCCAGTGTATTTTGTGCCTGGCTTCGGAGGTGTGGTCCCTTTTAGGAATGTTGAGAGCCGCTCTGACTGCGTTATTCTAAATGATTTGTAGTTTTTTAATGTTCCTGGTATTGGAGCCAGCAAAGAGAGGATTGCAATAGTCAATTCTCGACAGGATCAGTGCTCTAGCGAGGGTGGCGCAGTTGTCCATGTCCTGGAAGGGTCTGCTGGCGGTGATGAATTTGGCTGTGTAGGCTGCTGTCGATGCAATGGCATTGACTTGCATGGTCAGGGAGAGTGTTGAGTTCAGGTGCACACCTAGTGTTTTTACCTCGTTGGATGTGGTGATTGTGTTGCCATCTATAATGAACAAATTGTAGTTGTTGGAGAGGTTGTTAATCTGAAATTGATTCCTAATGAGGAGTATCTCAATTTTATCGTCGTTCAGGCAGAGCTCATTGTGCACCATCCAGGCTTGGATGGTTAGGTATATTTCATTTAAGGCACTGGAGTCTAGATTGTGGTTGCCTGTAATGGGAAGGAGTATTTTGGTGTCATCCGCATAGTTGGTGTAGGTGACACCCAATGTGTCTAGTAGGTTTGGTAAAGACATTGTAGAGGGTGGGGGGATGCAGGAGCCTTGGGGACACCACAGGTGACTGGGTCAGGGGAGTCACCGCTATGGTGAGAATACCCTCATAGTGCGGTTGGATAAGAATGATTCAATCCATTTTGTGGCATGTCTGAAAAATGGGCGTCTGTAGCTAGGTGTTTGCATAGTATCTTATAGTTAACCAAATCAAAGGCTGCTGACAGATCTAGTAGAAGAAGTGCAGCTATATTGCCATTGTCTTTTATGTTTTCTATTTGGATTTGTAGGTCTAGAAGGGTGGTGTCTGTGCCACGGCTGGGACAGAGGCGTGATTGTCTGAGGCCAAGGAGGTGATGTGTTTCCAAGAATGTTTGTATTTGCACATAAGCTATCCTCTCCAATATATTAAGGAGGAAGGGTATGGTGGTGATTGCTCTGTAGTTATTGTGATGTTTGGGTCTAGAGTTGTTTTTTTGAGGAGGGGGAGAACCCAGGCCTCTATGCGATTTTCTGGTACACCATTTCAGTAGAATTAGTTATTGATCAGGGTCGTGGTAAATGGGGCTAGTTCTACGGTGGACTCTTTTATGAGCGATGCTGGACAGATGTCACCTTGACATTTGGAGGGTTTTAGGCCAATGATGGTTTTAATGGTATCTGAGATGGTTACAGACGTGAATTCGAATCTGGGCAGCGATGGGTGTGGCGTGGATTGCAAATCGCAACTATGCATAGGGATTTTGCCAAGGAGAGCCATCTGAATGTTATTACACCAATGTGAGTCATTGTTGCAGTGTTCTGGAGGAGGGGCAGGGGATTCCAACTCCTGTAAAATCGAGAAGAGTTCTCTGGTTCCAGATTTGTCTTGCCCAATTCTGAGGTTATAGGAATTACCTTTTGCTTGGTGGATGGCTATTTTGTATTCTGAGGCAAGGGTGATAAAACTGCTGCTTGTTCTCGTGAGAGGGTTTTTTTTCAGGTATTTTCTGCTGTTCTTTTTTCTAGACGTAAGGCTTTAAGACTGGTAGTAAACCAAGAGTTATGGTGGGCGGTGGATTTAGGTTTGCGGATGCCCAATGGGATATTTTGGTTTATGGCATCCAGGAATGTCTGCTTGTATAGCGTGATCAAATCCAAAGGGTTGAGCTGGGTGGGTAGGTCTGAAGTTAAAGCTGAAACGAGAGGTAGTATGTTCTCCAGAGTGATGTTGCGCGGGTTTCAGGATGGAGTTATCTGGGTGTGTTGCGTGAGGTTGATGGTGAACATTATGAGGTTGTGGTCGAACCATGGGTATGGGATGTTGGCTGTGATGTTAGTGATGCAGTTGCAGTCTGTCAGCCAGTCAAGGGTGCAAGCTTTTTTGTGTGTTGGGTGGACTATTCGCTGGTGAAAGCCTTGTGATTCCAGCGTGCTTGCAAATATCAGTGCTAGGGTGTCAGCGGGTTCATTAAGCCTGGGATTGAACTCTCCCATGCTGATCATTTTTGACGATGGCTTTGTACTGGTGGAGAGGAGTTGTGCAATGTCCTCCTCAAATGTTTGCAGGGGGCCTGGTGGGCGGTACATGATATGTATGGAGATGATGGAATTAGGTGAAGGTGAGATCTTGAGTGACAATAGCTCGCTTGAAAGGATGTCGGTGTGAGGTATGGTTCTGAAAGAGAGGTTGTTTTTGGTGATGGGGGCTATTCCACCTCGTTTTCAGGAATCCCTATCTTTCCTAAGTATGGTATATCCCTCCGGTATTGTAAGGGAGAGGGCTGAGCTGACTGCTGGGTGTAGCCAGGATTCATTCCGAGATTGCTAGGAAGTCGAGGTTATTAGAGAAAATGGAGTCTGCAATGTCAATAGCATGGGCTGGGAGTGATCTGGCATTGATAATGGCTCCTATCAGCTGTGTGGTCTTGGGTGTTGAGAATATTGGGGTGGTGGGTTTGCTGGATTTTGTCCTTGGGAGGTGCTTTAATAGGCACGGTTGGAAGAGTGGCTGGTGGGATTGCTATCGATTTTGGTTTTCCTGGAGTTGGTGGCTTGGTTTCTAAGGGCCTTTGTGTGGTCAGGTTTGATGGGTGGAGGTTGTGTTCTCTGACGGGAGGCTTTCTCTGAGGATATTATCGGGGCTGTGGATTTGGGGTTAGGGAATTCGATCATTCTTGTGATGGTGGGAATAGGGGTAGGTGTGTGGTATTGGGTATGGGTGAGGCGAGAGGCCAGGCATGAGTTTCTTTCTTCAGTTGAACAAGTATTTCTAAGGAGTGATTCAGGTTGTGATTCAGGGAGTATTTCAATTGCATTGCCCTGAGGTCTGGCTGCATGGATGCAGGGGCACATGGAGGCTGGAGAGTTCTTGCTTGCATTTCTTGCATGGCACTCAGGGGGGGGGGACTTTTTGTAGTGTAATTAGGTGCATGGACGTGTTACCTGATCTCATCTTGTGTTGTTTTTGTACAATGATGCATTCTATGAGGAGCGATGTATGCTGGTATTGTGGAGTACAGTGCTGTCGTATGCCTTGCACACAATAAGCCAGCAGAGGGGATAATGGATACATTCCAGTGTGAAGTGGCAAGAGGTCAACAAGGGGAAAGTTGTGAAGTGAGATGTGGATCTTTCTTGTATTGTACCCTTAATTTTCTTATTCTGTATACGTATTTGTATGCAGATGTGTATTGTGGCCATATATGTTAATGGGAATGGGGTGGTCACTCAAGCTGTGTATTGTTGTGAGTCACGCGTAGGGTGGCCGCGGCAATTGACACAAGTGTTAGTTGCGGTTTTCATTTTGAGCTGTGCCTTCCCACTTGTGTTCTCCTGTGTGTTGTTGTGGGTCTGTGTGCACTATTGTTGTTGGTGGCCATGTGGCAGTGGTCACAGATTTAGTTGCATGTATTGTGTGCTTTGGTGTGTGATAATTGGACACTGTTGTTTACAGCAGCTATGACTGTGTCTGTATTTTATTATTTTGATTTTATGGCTATGGCCATGCACAGTTAGTCTCTCCCAGACACACATTCTCAGGGTGTTGTTATGGGCATGTAGGAATGGTCCCAAGACATCATTGAATATCACCAGGGATGCAGCTTAATTGTGTGTGCTCCACAAGGGCAGACTTTCATGCAAATTATGTCTGCACAAGCTGATTGCGTGCAGCCTCTTCCTGTGCCCTTTGGGCAACCATGGATCAGGGTGGTGAATGCGACTGAGGGCGATGGCCCTCCTGCATGTCAACTGGTATGTCACGCCTTGTGGCCACATTATGCAGGACACATGCTGCCACAATGATTTTATGTACTACTTGTGGGACATATAGAAATACCCCAGAGAGTGGTCAAGAGAGCGTAAACGTGACTTAAGCGCCCCGAATGTGCGCTCCACTATGGCCCTAGTGGCTCTATGTGCTGCATTCTATGTCACCTCAGCTGGTGTGGCAGGATTCCTGAATGGGTTAGCATGAATCTGGATAGCGGGTAGGCACTGTCCCCTGCAAATGTGTCAATGGTTGTTATTGGCATTTACTGTCATGATCTGTTGTGCAGTGTGTCACGTGAATGCATGCATGTGTATGACAGTTCATACTCACCTATGAGCCAGGTGTTTCCGAATCCGAGTGATCCAACCGCGGTTGATTTGGCCGCTGTTGGAATGTTCGCATGAGAAAGGTGCGAACTACCAAAAGTTTGCACCTTTCTCATGCAAACACACGTACTACGGGGACTGTGAAGTATATTGAGCGGGGTGTTGCAGGGGACACCCCGGCAGCCCCCGTTTTTTCAATTTTTGTAATTTTTTACGGGTGTGCTGCGGGGTTGTCCCTCGCATCACCCCGCTCAGTATACCACACAGTATAGTGAGCGGGGTATTGCGGGGGACACGGCCGCAGCCCACGCAGTCTTTTTTTTTTTATTATACTTACCTGCAATGCTACCACCAAAGGTACAAACTTTTGGTGTTCGAACCTTTGGTGGTAGCATTTTTAGAACTTTTGGTCATTACGACCATTTGTTTGTGGTAAAATCGACCTAAACCGTGTTTCCATATTTTCCTGATGCCAGGGCCCAATTGAGTGCTGACTGGCGGTAAATGTAGCTGTCATGTGTGCTGCCAGGAAAATTGACATTGACTTGCATGATGACTTGGTTAGCATCACAGATGTCCTGCACATTGATGGAATTACATTTGGGAAGGGTGCAATTGCATAGCACTCTTGGCACACTCTCTGCCTTTCCTGCAGTGTGCGTGGCATATGTATATCCCTATGCACGCACACATATGATGTTATGCCAGCCAACCTCTGGTGGAGACAGAGGGATTGTGTGGCCTGGGATGTGCCACCAACTATGGTAGTGGTGCACTGAAACAACCCTTTGGCCAGGAAATGGAGCGCTGGCAGTACCTTTTCCAGTGGGTTGAGTGCATGGGAGCAGATGATGGGGGATGTAAGGGTCTCCTCCCACTCCCTGACCAGGTCTAGTATGACATAGGGTGGGAACCGGTATCTTTCATATACCTGGTCGTCTGGCATCGCAAACAGCATGGTGTGAAAATCCAAGCTCTCCTCATCCTCCTCCTCTTTCTGTGTCCATGCACGATGGCTCTCAGTATTCCGGCATTCATCAAGGCTGAACAATGTTGGAATGGTGTACATTCTGTGCTTTACACACATTGTTTCCTTTGCACTTTGTACCCAAATTGTTCTTTGCATTTAGTATCAGGTGGCGATGAGGTCCAAGCTTTGTGTGTGACTTTTCCCGATGTGATGTTTTGCAGTGAAATCCATTAATTTGGTTATGTTTGCGATTACACTGCGTGACCAGTCTCTCAACACGCCCACGTTCTTCCTCATTTTGCCAGGTAAATGTGGAATATGCATGTCCCGCCTTTTACTCACAGGGTAGGCCCGCCCCACACTTTGGGCTTGACTGCATGCAAAGCTGTGACAGACCAGCGCAACGTCCCTGCAAGGTCCTGAAAAGGCCTGCAAAGTCGATTCAATTAATCGACATACACGATTTTACGCACTGAATGGCATGCAAAGTCGCTATTCAGCGTGCAGATAATACCATGAATCAGGCCCTTAATACTAAAGACAAATACCCAAAAACCTTTCCACACCACCCTAATGTGAAAACACTCCAGGCACCTTTGGCCAATACAATGAACACATGCCCTGCAAGAATCACAATTGCCATAGGGTATGCCAAGTCTGGGTCACGCAGTACACCATGGCCAACTGGCTGGTTGTAAATTGCTGTTTCCATATATTATATTTAAAAGTATGAAAATATGTTTAAAGAAACGTCTAGAGGTTTACCCATGCACAGGGTCCCATTAATTATGACTTAAATAGACCAAGAGAACGTCAACCTTACCCGAAGCCCAACATCTTCCAGATATATTTTTATTTATTTTATTGTGGATTTGTAAGGTGCTTGTGCATCATGAAATTGTGTGTCAAAGCACCCACCGGGAAAACGGGGTGGGGACAGTGGAGGAAAAGCAAATAAACTAACACTGATGAACAAAGATAGAGGCGGTCCGACTAGGACTTGTGAGCATTCAGAGCGTGCACTTGCAGAGAAAGAGAAGGGACAAGGGAAGCGGCATAAGTGCTAGTGGTTCCACAGAGGAGGCAGTGGCAGAGAATCCGCTGCGGAACAGGTATGTGTCTGGCAGAGACCACTTGGAAGAGAGTGGTCACCTGTCAATCAATAAGTGCAGGCCTGTGGGACAACACATGCCACTGGATGCCCATAAGCAAGTGCTGGCGGAGACGTAAGTCGATTGGACGGAAGGCCAGGGAGGCGGGGGCGCATAAGGGCCCAGGCCACCAATCTCAGCAACTGTGGAGTTTAGCACAGGAGGGAGAGGGGAAAAGAGGAGGTGAAGAGGAAAGTCTTGAGGAGCTTCCACAATTTGAGGAGATCCAGCTCAAGACAGAGAGGAAGGGGGGCAGTTCCAGAGGAGTGTGCCAGTTGAGGAAAGAGATCAGCCACCAGCTGTTGCTCAGAGAAGCACTTGACATGCAGAGAGTTGGAGTCGGAAGAATGTAAAGATCTGGAGGGAGAGTATTTGGTGAGAGCAAGTGGTGGATAGCATGGTCCCTTGCCCCGGACAGGCCTAGTGGATGATGCAGAGGGACTTGAATTTGATCCCTGCAGCAACCAGGAGCCAATGAAGAGATTTTAGGGCTAGAGAGATACGGTCCCTGGGCTTGAGGCCAAGGATAAGTCTTGCAGCCCTATTTTGGATAAGCTGGAGGGGGCAAAGAGAGGAGGAGGGTAGATTAAGGAAGAGGCTGTGCAGTAGTCCAGCCTAGAGAGTACCAGTGTGCTCGAGACATTGAGATTCTGGGGAAAAGTGAGGAAAGGAAGGATACCACTGAGGAGTCAGAGTTGAAAATGGGCCTCCTTGGCAAGGACTAGGATGTGAGGGAGGATAGAGAGAGAGGGCTCGAACATGACTTCAAGGTTTGTGACTTCAGATGAAGGAGAAGGGGGAGAGCACATAAACGGTGGCCAGAGTGAGGGGAAGAAGGAGGGAACAGACGTCCTAATAGGAAGGATCTCATTCTTGCTGGCATTAAGGAAGAGATCATTAGAGGCACACCAAGACTGGATAGTAGGTAGGCAGTCAGGAATGGTAGCGGAAGTAGGAAGAGGATCAGAGGGAAGTTTGAAGAATAGTTGTGTGTCATCTGCATAACACTGGAAGTGGGGGATAAAGTGGAAATAAGGTGAGCAAGCGGGGGGAGATTGACGTTAAAGAGCCAGGGTGAAAGGTTGGAGCCCTGGGGAATGCCACAAGAGGAGATAGCGGTGGGAGAGGAGAAAGGGCCCAGGATAACCTATGAGGGATGGTCAGTGAGGAAGGAGGTCAGCCAGTCCAGTGCCCGCTCTGATATACCAAGGATATTGTCGAGCAGTTTTGTGAGGATGGAGTGGTTGACTGTATCAAATGCAGAGGAGAGATCAATGGGTGTGTTAGAATCAAGAGATGCAAGCAGTTATTCACAGTGTTCAGGAGATCAGTTTCCATGCTTCTGGATGCTCGGAATCTAGATTGATGGTCATGTAGGTAACCAACAAGCCCAGTATGCTGTGTCAGTTGTGGGGGACAAGCTTCTCCAGATGTTTTCCAAGGAAGGGAGTAACACATGTGGGCCGCTAGTTAACCAGACACAAGGGGGCAGTGGAAGTTTTTTTGGAGTGCTTGAGGGAAGAGAGGAAAGACCTGGTAGCAAGGGAGTGATTGCAGAAATCAGCAAGTACAGGGTCAAGAGAGCCAATATTGACCTATTTGGAAGAAACCTTCATAGAGCAGACAACTCTAGTGACCTCGTCCGATGTGATAGGTGAGGAGGAAAGAGTGGATGGGGGAGAGGGAGGGGCCGAAGGTGGGAGGGGGATGGGGCAGAGGGAAGGGTGGAAGAGATTGAGCTCAGGATGTCCTGAGTTTTGGCAGTGAAGTGAGTGGCCAGTGCAGTGCACAGGGCATGGGAGGGAAAAGGAAAGGTAGAGCCTGCAGAAGGATTGGCTAGTTATTTGAAACTTTTAAGGAGTTCAACCATGTTGTTAGAAACTAGAGATGATAGACTAAATCCACATAATTATAGATTGTTATCTATGATGAATACTTGTCAAAAGATTTTTGCTAGTATACTTTTGCGGAAACTCTTTAGGTGGGCTAGCGAAAAAGGTATATTTAGTCCTTTCCAGGCAGGGTTTAGAAAAAAATATAATACTATTTTTTTTTTTTTTTTTTTTTTTTTTTATTTGAAACCGTTGTTTAATTAGTTCGATCAACAAACTTTTACAACTTTTTATAAAAATAAAAATATTTTCTATGTTACACAATTTGACACATAATCTATTACAGAATTTCATTTCAATTACATTATTAATTTCTTATATGGCATTTGCTTTGCCTAACAAAGACAATTTTATATGCATAGAATTTTGCAACTCATGCTATGTAATTATTGGTGCATTCTAATGTAGTCTTATCTCATCTACATTATTTCCTTTTGCTAAACTAGCAGGCTTGCGAAGAGACATTAACAACAATGCTTCATTTCATGTCTTCAAAGTAATAATGAAAATACATCACCATATTGAATTTAACTGAGAGACAACTTTGTAGACAGGCATATATGTCAGTAAAGTTGATTTGACACGCACTGTAATGTGGAATTCTCACAGCTAGTCTATATACTTTATCTGGTCGGCTGATTTGCAACTGCGATATTAATAGCATCAATGAGTTTATTACACCATTTTCGTATTGAACATCCTCACCAATTCACTATTTATTACCAGTAAAAATCTGCACAGAGCTATTATGAGGCTCGTTCGAGTCCCCCACATACAGGCTAACCATATCCATTCCCTAGTTGCCTCAGTTAGAGAACAATCACTTGCAATTGTTAGTGCACGTATTGACTCAAAATGAGCGCAAAATATTACTAGATGTTTAAGAGTTTCTTGAGATGCACTATCTTTACAAAACCTACACCCTAATCCCACCTGTGCTTTCCAATGGTGGCTCCAGCCACTAATTCTTTCTAGGGTTAGGGATTGGTTCATTTTGAAGCGTAAGTAAACTTCCCTAGCTTTATTACAAGGAAACTGGATTACATAAGGTTTATGTGGTCGTCTTGAGGAGCAAAAGCGTGCTGCTTCCTTATAGCCCTTGAGATCTGCCATCGCAGAAACCGTTTTACACCAATCATTTTCTATGATACGATGTTTGACGAGGCTAGACCTGAATTCCAAATCTGCTGGTGTAAGTGCAATCTCATCCAATAGGTGAGTCATTTGTGTATGATAACTCGTCAGGGACGATCGTTCCGGTGCCATCATTAGTTGCCCCAAATCTTCATATAGGCAGTTGGCGGGTGGGTATAACATTCTGGCAAAGTTAGCCAACATGCGCCAGTTACGGCGTGCAGATAGTGATGTGAGACCTAATTCCTGCCTTAACACAGTATTTGGTGTTGCTTTGGCTAATCTCAGAGCCCCCTTCCACATACAGCCTTGTAGTTGATCAAGGTAAGTACTTATATTTATAAGGCACATGTCCAAAGCAAAAAGAATAACTGACTCTACTTTTAAGATGTAAAATTCCATAAGTGGCAACAATGAAAATTTACAGAACTTCAGGTATACTAGTCGCATTTGCGTAGCGAGCGGTGCAGCCTTTTTCTGTAGAACCTCTCTCCACATCGCCATCGAGTTGGAATCAGTTATGGTATATCCGAGATAACGAATTTGAGTGACTGTGGTTAGAGGAAAGTTATCAAGACTCCACTTTCGTGTGATATAACCCTTTTTAAGATTCTTGAACACTACTATGTTAGATTTTTCAACATTGCATTTTAGATTATGTGTCGAGCAATAGGATGCAAATAGGTCTAATTTGATTTGCGTTCGATCAAATAATACAATGTCATCCGCAAAGGCTAACCATTGGATCTTCAAATGTCCAAGCCTTGCTGGATAGGAAATATGGGTGTTCCAAATCTCATTGATACCACAAAGGTAGAGATTGAATAGCGTGGCTGCTAAATTACAACCCTGCTTGACACCTATGCCGATGTTTATTGGGTGAGTTGTTGCTCCTTCATTATTTACCCCTACTAAGTAAGCTGTATTTGTATGGAGCTTTGATATTAATTGTATAATATATAGAGGTATCTTCATCTCAACCATTTTTTTCCACAGCAGTGCTCGTATAACTGAGTCAAAAGCAGAAGTAAGGTCGATCGAGGCCATATTCAAGGGCCCTGAATCCCTAATTTTATGCTTGGCTAAAAGATGCGCCATAATTGACGCATTTAAAGGTGTACCCATCCTTGAGCGAAAGCCAATTTGAAACTTGGATAAGATCTTGAGGTCGCCAATAATCGCTTGTAGTTCACCTAGGAGCAAAATGGCAAATACCTTTGCAGCTGTATCGATGAGCGCTATCGGTCGAAAGTTGCTTGGATCAGACCTTAATCCTTTTTTGTAAATGGGGACAATGATAGAATTTAACCAAGACGGTGGAGTAACTGTAGTTGTCAGCATGTTGTCAAACAGTTTCTTCAATATACCGGCCCACATAGTGGGATGTCGTTTAAATACACAAGATGGAATCCCATCCGGACCGGCTGCCTTTGAATATTTAAGGGCAGATATAGTGGCTTCAATAATAGGAATCTCCCATAATGGGAAGGAAGCAGGAGCCAAATGGGTCCATTTGAATTCCAGATTTTCAAATGTTGCTGGGAGAGCAAATTTTTTTTCAAAGTAAGTTCTCCATGTGTGTGCTGAGATCGATGATGACTGGTCGGAGGGAAGTACAGAGGTTCCTGCCCTAAGTAAACCCCAAGTAGACCTTCTGTCCCTGTGACAAAGTGTGTTGAACATGTTTTGATTCAACTGATTTTGAATGAAGTGCCTGTGATCCCTACATTGGTTCCGATATGTATTTAATATCCTTTTTTTTTCTATGCAGTAGCTCGCCCAATTTGGAGCCATTTTAAGAATCTGCCTCAGGGCCAGTCTCTTTGCTCTTTTAGCTTTCACAATGAAGTCGGAATATTGCGGGGGCGAGCCAAACACGGTGCTCGTTGCCTTGGCACGCAAGGATTGTATTATCTCAGTTGTTATATTAAATAGCACATCAAGCTCTCGATGTGACGTGGGGATATGAGAGGTAGATCTTTGATATAGTTGGAATCGTGAGTAGATCATGTCATTGACCTTATCGCAGAGGATAGTAGTCCAACGAAGCGATAGACCAGGCCGATCCCCTACTAGAAACCCTTGTTGATTGTCAATGGGTAGATGCGCAGTATGTAGTTGGAGGTTAAAATGAATCATATAATGGTCGCTGAGCCCAGGATCGTATATTGTTGTATTGCTAGAAACGGACTGCAGTCCGCGCGAAAGGACAAAATAATCAATACAAGTCGATCTCTCACCTCTTCTCCAGGTATTGCACCCATCATTGGTGCTAAAAGGGAGGATGTCAAGTTCCCAAGATTCCAAGTAATCCAACCATAATTTACCTCTATGCCCAGGTTGGTGCATGCCTCCACAATTTGCAGAGGCTGAGTTAATGTTTGTGCAATAAGCATTGCAATCCCCTCCCAATATAATATTACAATTGGGATGGAGTGTCAATATTTCATCAAATAGCGTATCCAACTCTTGAAATACACCCGTTAGGGAGATCATTGTGGGATTGTGATATAAAGATACCAGGAGGAGAGGCGTAGGATCTACTTCCTTAAGTACAATCAAAGCAGCCAACATTGCCTTAGCTTTGAAAACATTCAATAACAGTATATTTAATGAAGTATTTATACATATCGCCAGACCCCCATACGGTCGACCACTAGACCCGCGTTGAGCGTTTGCTTGCAAAACAGTGTATCCAGATATCAGGAGTTCATGAGTGCACATGGTTTCTTGGCATAACATAATATCACATTCCATTTCACCGTGCAAATTTCTAAACCATGTTGACAAATTGCTAAAGCCACAAGAATTCCAGGATACAATCGATAATGGAGCATGCTACCTAATTAGGAATATTGTTCATGGCAGGGTTGCGAGTATTTTGCAAAGCAACCAGCCATGACCAATCCTTACTGGAGTTAGATAGCGTTACTAATTGAGCAATCACCTCAGAGCTTACCCCACTCTGCAATTCACCAGGGACCAGTTTTGGAGGTTGATCAGGAGGGGGTTCCAGGGGTGTTTCATTGAAGGATACGGCATCATCGATTGAGTCAAACGGATACGGCATTAGGCCAATAAACCGCAACTCCTCAGTATATTGCAAGAGGAGGTTAGTTATGATGGCCGATTGCACCTTGCATACCATACGATTGTTTTGGATAGGTGGCAATGTTATCCATTCTATGTCGTGTGTGGTCAGTGTGCGAAGACCAGGTATCCGATTGAAAGCTTGCATCAAAGCAGATCGATTTAATCGCTTTATGCCATTTTTAAATGATATAATTTCCCATCCTATTATGGTAGTAGATAACTTTGCAGGTTCCCCTGGTGATTCATGCTCTCCCCCCAGGAGGTTTGGAGGTGCCCCCTGTCGATTTTGGTTCTTATCTATGCCCTTTGCCTTACAAGCAGGTGAATCTTTCTTGTCAATCTCTCGACTTGGGCCTGGCCGAAGTGTCAAAGGAGATTCATGATTTGCTGAAACCATCACATCTGGAGTTATAGTCTCCACGTCCTTCTCGCTATTGCATGACAGAGGTTCAACACGCCTGCCTATTTGAGAAATTTTATTATCTATTGGTTTGAAAAAGTTGGATAAATGCGTTTGGGATGAAGAATGACCACACTCTTTATTCATAGGATGCTTCATTTGGTTGTACTGTTTTTTTAAATTTTTATTGGAGCGTGATTCCCCAGGTTCCTCATCATTTGAATGCAATTGCAGTGCTGTAGCATTTGTCTGTGCTGCAGGAGCACTGGACTTCCCTGTCTCTAATTTAGTTTTTTCAATTCCCTTTACAGGTGGGATCAAGTCCTGTTGCAATGATTTGGAGACTTTTTCCCGAGCGGCTTTTCTTTTCAAGGCACGAAAAAATAGCCTTTTTCTCCTTCCTTGAAATGAAGGATCGCTCTTCAGATTTTGAGGGGCTTTTGGCAGTCGGAACTTGCGTGATGGGAAGTGTAGACGGAATATTTGTGGGCACAACAACCATTTGAGTGTCTAACTTGAATAAATTGGTTAGAGCCGAAGGACTATCAGGATAAAATGAATGCACATCCTCCTTGGCGGACACGGGTGGACCCAATCTTTCCTCCCCTAAATTGGGTTGGAGAAAGAAGAAAAGCTGGTCCAACTTTTCAGCATGTAAAGCCACTTTGCTACATAGTTGGCCGTATGTAAGGATCTGGCATGTATCAGAGGGTTTAGGGGCCATCAATGTTTGAGCAAAGGATTGAGGAAATGCATACATGATAGGGGGAGGATTCATGTCATTAGATTCGTTAGCAAGTAGGTGTGGGAAATCTGTTTGGGTGGTTACTGAGGTTCCAGTAAGAAGTCCCTTTAGCAATGGTTTAGGTCCATCAGGAGCCAGTCGAAGGGTATCTGCAAATATAAAGCCCTCAAGTTTGGTAATTTTTAATAAAATTTCTGTGAGAGCTGTTTTACAGTCTCTTAATTCGTAGTGGGTGTATTCATGACCACGATCTAATAAATTGAGTATCCTTGTAAGGACTGGGTAAGATGCCTCAAGAGATTGTATATCCCCTGTAGGTTCCAGTATGTCAAAACCCAGGGGATGCTCCGATGTCTTTTTTACAGGTGAATAAGGGGGATCTGTGTCCAAATGATTGGTTACACAAGGCTGCCTGTTAGAAGAAGATAAACGGGTCGGGGAAGATGGCCATAAGCTGGAGACAGGCATCTTGGTAGATTGAATTGTATTGTCAAGCCGAGGGGGAGAAATCTTCAAATCCTCCATTTGCAATTCCTCTTTACAGTGCATATGGACATCAGCTCTTTTTGAGCTTATAAGTGTAACAGGAGTCGAAGGACCCACTGATAACCTCACCCTTTTCTCTAACGCAGCAAGTACCACAGGCGCTAGTATAGAATTATCAGAAGGGGAGGACGGGGTGTCTTCATTAGGGTGCTCAGACCCCAGGGCTGCAGTATCCATGCGCATACTAAGAAAGCTTTTTCGAGATGATTTAGGTGACAGCTTTCCAGGGTGCAATTTGCACTCAGCGGTAGGTGATCCTTTTTTAGATGGTACTTGTGCCTGGGATCGAGCATATCCAAAAGCCACCTCATGTTTTATTAAGTCTTGGTCAGTGATTGGCCCCCATTGCAGTACTAGAGTCGAGCTCACAGTCTCCCCGCAAGCGCTTGAATTTTCCATGACTTTAGGAAAAAGATTTTTTTTATTTTTTCTATTTAATTTAGGTGTTTTTTTGGACAGAGATTTCAAGGGGTGCCCACTTCGCAAGCTTGCAACCATTTATCACAACCTTCAATATCCAAAGCAATTAGTGAAGTGTTACAATACTTACTTGCCCCGCACACCCCGCCTCACTGCCTAACAGCCCAACAGTCCACTTGGAGCCCACTTCGATGCGCGCGCGCGATGCGCGTGCGCGAGGGCTAAATAGGACGTCGGCGTCGGCGTCGGCGTCAGCAGGGGGCCGAGCAGCGGAGGCGGGGCGGAGCAAGCGTATGAGTGACTGTGAAAGAATAGAAAAAGGGCTAAGTTAGTCCCTGGAAAATAACAGACAAGTAGATACAATTGGAGGACTCCAATGAGGTGCCGCGGCAAAGCCGCGGCAGTTCTTATTGAGAAGCTGTAAGTTAATTCACTGCGTAACCGAGTTCATTACTTGTTGTTGTTCCCAGTACGATGTTTCGCCTTCCAGGGACTTCCTCTCGCGCACGGCGCTGTAGAAGACGAGAAAAGGTCCAATATAAATCTGGTGCCTGCAGATAGTAAACTTCTTTCACAAAGTTCCAAGCAGCCCAGACAGCCCAACAGTCCACTTGGAGCCCACTTCGATGCGCGCGCGCGATGCGCGTGCGCGAGGGCTAAATAGGACGTCGGCGTCAGCAGGGGGCCGAGCAGCGGAGGCGGAGCGGAGCAAGCGTATGAGTGATTGTTGTTGTTCCCAGTACGATGTTTCGCCTTCCAGGGACTTCCTCTCGCGCACAGCGCTGTAGAAGACGAGAAAAGGTCCAATATAAATCTGGTGCCTGCAGATAGTAAACTTCTTTCACAAAGTTCCAAGCAGCCCAGACAGCCCAACAGTCCACTTGGAGCCCACTTCGATGCGGAAATATAATACTATTACCAATATATGTGTTGTACAATATTTAATGGCGGAGACAAAGAATATACCTCAGCTTTATTGTTGTTGCATGGACTTTACTAAGGCTTTTGACCTTATTCCCCGTGCACTCCTTTGGAAAAAACTCACTACAGGGTTTAGAGAAAATAACTTGCTGTATTATATACAGCTGTTGTACACCAACACATCAATTGCTTTTCGATTGAATCTTGCAGGCCACTGTCAAGATACTAACAGTGGCCTAAAGCAAGGATGTGTGTTAGGACCTAGTTTGTATAATTTATTTACAACGGATATGAGTTTAATGTTTTGACAAACTAAACATTTCCCACCTAGGATTAATGGTGTACAGATACCGTGGCTCTCCTATGCCGATGAAATCATACAGTTTGATTGCACACAAATTGGTGTCCAACTGTCTATGAATTCCTTGGTGGAATGTGCAAAGGCAAACCCAATGGTCATCAATATAACCAAAAGGAAAATCCTGCGTTTGAGTAAAAATAAAAAAAATATAGGTAGGGAAAACTTTGTATGGCATATTGAGGATATACCGTTGGTTAGTGTGAGGGAATATAATTATTTGGGCTTTTCCATCACAGCAAACCCTAGTTGGAAATTTTACCAGGAAAAGGTCATTATAAAAATTTGGAGAAAGTGGATGGCCATAAAACATTATGTGCAACGTGGAGGCTATAACATTAAAGGTCACCCACCTTGAGGTGTATAGAGTCAGTATGTTACCTACAGTACTTAATGGGATGGTAGCCTTAAAATATGAACAAATTGCATGGTTAGAAGCGCTTGAGGGTAAACTACTGAGATCTGTTATAAACATACCCAAATCAGTACCAACAGAGGCTTTGCCTCTTGAGTATGATGTTACATCAATAATTACATTGTGGTACGTTCAACGAACGTTATTGTATGCAAAGCTTATGAGCAGTAACCATGAGTCTAATGTTCTACTCTTATTAATGGGAAAAAGCATTAGTAATCTGGATAAAAAATGTTTCATGGTAGGACTAAAAAAGACTGCAGAAATGTTCATAGTCCAAATAAATCTGGCTCCGGATGTGTTGATCTCTCCTCTGCATTCAGACCCTAATTACGAGGTTAAAATAAAAAAGAAAGCAAGAAGTTGGGATTTGTCAAACAATGTGGATAAACCTCAAGGTAAACCCTGATATTATGATTTGTCTAAACAGTTTTTCAGTAGTCATCTACCCGCTAATTACTTAGCTAAGCTTTGCCCTACTGATCTCAAATGCTTTGACATGTGTATGGGCCTGAATGTGCTGCCCACCATGGAGTTTGTTGGTGCTTGGTTGGAAAGACATTGCCACTTATGCCACATTGTCCTTACAAGTCACAAGTCCCTGGAATCTTTATGTACACAAGGGGCCTCATTACGACCCTGGCACTAAGGGATTACCAGTACGGGTAAGAGTACCTGTACCGGTAATCCCTTAGCGCCTGATTACGAGGTCCCTTTGCGGGTTCCCACCTTAACGGCTGGTTCTACCAGCCATTAAGGAACGGACCCGCAAAGGGACCTTGGTGCTAATTACGGAACCGCAATTTGCGGTACCGTAATTACCGCCTTCCCCATTCCCATAATGGCCTATGGGGAAAAAATGGGAATGGGGAAGGGCCATGGACGAAGTGGGAATTACTGCCCCGCCAACCTTGTAATGGGGTGGTAATTCCCCCTTTCTCCATGGCGGAGTCGGTAATTTACCGGCATGGACCATGGTTTTCCGCCTGGGTCGTAATGAGGCCCAAGGATATGTACATTTAATTACTAATTTAGAAGACTGTTCAGGTGACAAAATTTGGTCTAACCTATTTGGTGCAACATCACTGGTTGTAGTGGCAGTAGCATATACCATATGGAGCGAAGCATTTAAAATGATTTAAATGCACGAATAAGAAGTACTATCTAAATGGTGGACACATTCCATCTGTCCTTAAATGCAGTACAAAGGCGATTATTAAGATGAGAAATCCTGAATGTTTATTGTTTGAAATCATTGCTATTAACTCTTATATTACTCTGTGTTTAATGTATTATTGTGTAATTGCTGTTTTACATCTTTGGTTATTTTATATGACTCTTTTTCATTAGTCCTTTTATTGATTGTTCTTAAGTGTTTAAAGTTTTGTATGGAACTAAATGCACAATAAAATACAAAATGTGAGCCTGAATGTGAGACCTCTTTTTGGAGCGAAAGGAGAGACGGTATTGCCTTTGGAGAAGGCGGCAGGCCAGTTTATCAGAGGATGAGCTTGAGTTCTGCCACTTCCGTTCAGCAGCTCTGCACTTGCGTTGCAGGGCTGCTAGATCGGTGCTTACCAAATGTTATGCCTGGTGGCAGGTTTCAGGTGGCTCCTCGTGACAGGGGCAAGAATACATATTGTATTAGTTATAGTGAGATCTAGATTATTGAGAGCAGAGTCAATAGTTGAGTCAGTGGTTGGAGATGGAGGGGGGATGAAGGTGGAAGTGAATGCCACAGTTGACACTTGTTTCATCACATGGATGTCTGAAAATGAGGCTGGCAGAGCTGGGGAAGGTTTGGTCAGAGGGGGGCGCTACCTCTTGTTCCTATGGTGCCCACATTAGTCCAGTGTTGCGTTTGCTTCACTTGTTCCTGGTGGCTAAGAGGATTCTTCTTAAATCTCGTTGTCTAGTTCTCTGAGCGTATTATAACCCTGTGGCTTACTTTCTGTGAAATATGTTTGTGCCCTACATTCCGGGGCGTCCTCTTTGCTCTGAGAGTGCAAGTTTAGTCGTGGTTCCCAAATTCCGACTTGTTCGTGTAGTCGGGCGCGCCTTCTATGTTGCAGCTGGAAAACTGTGGAGCAACCTTCCCGCTGCACTTAGGAGTATTGACAACCATCTGTTGTTCCATTGGTCTTTAAAAACACTGCTATTCTAGGTCAAGTTGGTGCAGTTGTTTCATCCTAGTTCTGGCACCAAGGTGCCTCCTTGCCTCTGGGCGAACGCGCGCTGTATACATGCTGCTTACATAACATGACAATCTGTGGATCATCACATTCCTGATGCCTATCTATTGGACATTCACTGTTAAAAAGGGATAGTGATCCATTACAATATTGGTACAGCAAGCGGTATGTATGGCTTGCAGCACTTGAACAAGAAGCTATCGAACTTCTAAAATGCCCCTTCACAAGTGTGGAGTCCAAGATAAATTTCATTGTGGCCAGGGCTACTGTCTCTAACCAAAGGAGGAGACTTGCAATGCATCTTGTTGACCAATTGACATTCATGAAAAACATCTACCCATAGCCAAAATACCAGCTAGGGTGATATTGAGGATGATTTGTTACACCGGTTAATATCAGGCACTTAAAAGTGGAGAAGGATTTTACGTGGTACATGAGGTTGGAGATTTATATATTTAGTTCTAGTGACTGAGACTGAGAGGTCCTTACTAGTTACTAGTATAACACATGTTGTTGCATTGACTATACATGTTAAATCATGATCACGTGCGTGTCAAAAAATGTCAAGTTCTTCCACAAGACCCCACCATCCATTAAGGTTGTTAGGTTTTTCGCATGGCATTACCAACTATGCCTGATTTTACTGCCATACTACATACAGGCCCTAGGAAGTGCTAGGAACATACTTCTCACTACTGCCGCATGAGGTGATGGTGGAAGCCCAGTTGCTAGCAGCTTCTCAGTACACGTGCACTGAGTACACACTCATGTGCCGCTGGTGCACATGATGCCTCATCACCATCATCCTATGGCACAGCCCTCTTGCCACTTGCCTTCTTTCCCCTTCTCATTGCTCCTGATTGCCTTTCCTGGTGAAAGAGTAAAATTGGACCACAATCAGGGCCCTGTGTGCTGTGTTGGAGAGGTTGAGGCCACTGATAGCTGTGGCTCCTCCTCACATTACCTCCTGCATGGTAGAAGCAAGTGGAGACTCCTCTGCCGCCGCCTCTTCCTCTGCCTGCCACTCCTCCTGCCCTTGGGAAGGTCCACCTCCTTATATGGCACCTCTGCAGATTGGTACTTCCCCAGAGCCTCCTCCTGAGAGCTCTCCGTTTCATCCATAACACATCCTCACCCTACTGGTTGGAGACAACTTCCTCCTCTATGCACTCCGCTCAGTCACTATCCATTGCTACAGTCACTCCTCCTTCCACACGAGGAACATGCCCTCCTGCTCCTCCAATGCACCTGCAAGGGTGTCCACATGAGTCTCCCTGTCAACTGCCTATGTGTGGGCCTTCACATGAGGCCCTCCGTCCTCTGCCTCTGTCACTGCCGGGGCTATCTCCATTGGTGCTGACCCCTTACTATTCTCGAGGCATCCCCATTCCTCAGCCTCCCACACTGATGTAGAGGATCAGATGTGCTCTGTGGCCGAGCCCACTACTGAATACTAATACATTACTTCTAATGTAATAAAATACAAAAAACAGTATACGACACACACAAGAGGGAGAGTGCACATTTATTAAGGGCATACAAATAGATGTAGGAACAGTTTTTACATTTTATGAAGGGACACAGAAAGGGAAAGGCACAAGCTTATTTAAATTAGCACAAAATTCTATCACACACTGAACAAACACTTAGAGAAAGGGGAATTCAAATGGCTTAAAGAACACACTAGAAGCTAAAAACGACACTACAGCCCAACAACAAACAGATACAACTCCAATAAGCTCTTCAAAAGTCTTATCACAAGCTCGGAAAAGCACTTATCTCTCCATGCTTGAGCGTGCCCCCTGAGGCACCTTCCCTCACGGCCTAGCAAAATGCACAAAGGTACAGAAATTGAGCTGGAGCTTATATGGGGGGGTGAACTTTCTTTAGGAGATTAGTAGCCTCTGACTGGCTGAACTAACACAGACAAACTCGACAAATCAACAGGGAAGGCCCCGATTAGCTAGATTAATCCAATGAATGAAGTCATTATTCAGCATCAGATCCATCACTCGTGATTGGACAACAAATCATTGTGTGAGACCTGGAAGCATGCCGTGAGTTTGTCAGGGATTGGTTGGAGCCAAAAACCTGACTTGTACTCGAGGTTGCAATGAATTATCAGAAACCACTGGTCCAGTCCATTTTAGAGAAGGTTCCTCAGACCCAATTGACCCCTTCATAAAGATTCAGTTTAATTTCATTCAGTTGATGGCAAACACCGGAATAGGGAGGGTTTGCTGCAGCAGAATTGGGAGAATTCACTCAATATGTTTGGATGAATTGCAAGGCAAATGTATGTGGGGGAGTGGGTTTGGGTAATAAAAAAGGTGGGGGTGGGAAGTCTTCCCCTCACATACATTTGTGTTGAAAAGTCCCCCAAAAAATTCTGCCAAAATCTCCCTTGCCAATTGTTTTTGAGGAAATCACAAAGAAACCACAGGTAACAGCGTCAACGCAAAAGTGCCCGTTGAATGCAACTGCACTTTTATCTCGTCTAATTCTATCTGGCTCAGCACATTTCAAGCCATGCGACATATTTAAATTCATATTTTACTACAAAATGAGGAATTGTTTATTCTTAATCTTTCCTAAGATTACTGAGCAATTTTGAGAAGTGTTTGTTTAGCTTACCTTTAAATAATTGCTTCTCTCTTGGTGTTTGGTAAGGCTCCGAGTGCATCTTCCTAAAGAAAGGGGCTTAACTTGACGAGCAACGGTTTAGAATGCAGAGGAGATTGTGCAAAGAGACAATCAAAATCATACAATGACTTGCTTTGATGTGCTTTTGGCTACCACTGAAGGCTCAACTTGGACTAAGTCTAATCACAACATCCTGTCATCTTCAAGCCTCCATCAAACACATCCAAGACAGGCGAGATTCCAAAATCATTTAATATTGTGAAGTATGAAAATAATCTTCCGTCACAGACAATGTGCTTTTGTCTCCCCGAACGACTATCTTTTCACATTGCGATTGGTATTTGCATGAATAAAGCTCCATGCCACAGTCAAAGAATGCAAAAGGTGGTGATAATTGTGAAGTCTGTACAGATTTATTAAAAATCTATGAAGGGCGCATCACAGTACCACATAGCTGTGCTAACATGATTTAAACACATCTGTCGACCTATAAAAGGTGATCTTGGGGCCCGTGCCCACTGCTGTTGCTATAACGTGATATGATGTGTAATATCTTTTTGACTGTATCTCAAAAGTATGTTACATTGAATAATGAATGAAAAATCAGTTCTATTTTAGATGTCTGCCATCAGAGTGACCTACTTTATGAAAAACATGAATACAAAGATGCAGGCCACCTATAATCGTATGTTGGCACTATGCACAAAACAAAGGCATCATGCCTCATTTAGAAGCTTGTGCTTTCTGTGTTTTAGTTTACGTACGTATCGTTTTTTAATGTGCACTAAATAAGGAAATGTCAAATTTATTTGCTGGAGGCAATGCATGGCCTCGCATGGCGTTTAGAAGACTATGTGACGCACTAGAGCAATGGGCCTTTTCTCTGCTACCACCATTTATTTATTTTTCTCTGTCATTATATATATATGACCCCCTCAAGGGCCGCAATATAAAACGGTGGGTTCAGCACCTTTTTCTTTCTTTTGACATTGATATTTCTTTTGCAATATGGGTCGCGTGTGCCTTTTCATGATGGCCACCAGCCAAGGTGAACCGGCCAGCTGATGTGCACTGCTCCGGCTGCCCTTACCTGATTGGCTGGCCCTTGTTTATCTCTGCAGTAACCCCCAGAGCCGGCAGGCAGACGCCGCCCCCTTCAAAGGGAGAAGCCCTTCCCTGGCTGGCCCTGTCCGGATCTGGAAGGCGCCCCTCCCTGCCGCCGTACCTGTGCACTACCCAGCAATGCCCCCAGAACAAACTAGCATGCTGTTAATCGTATCCAAGAGCCAGAACAATGTGCCACCGACCTGCAAAGGTAGGTTGGCCACACCTCCTGCCTGGGCCAAAACTCTCGAACTAGCATCACCCAAGAGGTGGAAGCCACACCCCCTCTCACCCTCAGGAAAGCAAAGCATGCTAAACACACTAATGCTTGGTTCACTACTACGCTTTTGGAGCTACGTGTCAGGAAAATAACTGCTCACTTAGCCTGGCTATCGAAGCCAAGTGACTCCCCCAAATTAGCCTTCCAGACCATCTCTAAAGAATACAAAGCTGCCATAATCAAAGCCAAGGCCAGCTCGTTAAATACCAGGATAGCAAACACTAACTCCGGCTCTAAAGAGATCTGTGCCATCTTCAGAGAAGCCAGTCCCCACCCGCCAGCCCTCATTAAAAATAAAGACTGGTGTAACAATATCCAGGATGTCATGTTGGACAAGTTGAACATCCTTCAAAAAAAAAAAATAATTGAACACCAACCGGCCTTACAACACCAGTTAGCCAACCTTAACTGTTCCACCTCCTGTGACGCTCCCTCCTTCTCCTTCAAAGAAATGAACATACAGGAAGTCACTACCCTCCTGAAATCGATGAAACCCCCCATCTGTAGAGATGATGCCTGTCCCGAAAAGATTATTATTGAAAGTGCATCCTTTAACCACACCTCCTTCACCTCAGGCTATGTACCAGCCTGCCTCAAAGAAGCCTGGGGAAGGCCACTTCTGAAGAAACCCGCATTCGACCCTACCGTCCCAGCAAATTGCAGGTCCATCACCACAGTCCCGTTCCTATTAAAAATCCTCGACAGAGCAGCTTACCTTCAGGTCCACAAATTCCTAGAGGAGAATGAGATCCTGGGTCTTCGGCAGTCTGGCTTCCGTCCTGGCCATGGGACCAAAACTGCACTGTTTGGACCTCAAAAACCAAATTGATGTTTTCAGGGATGCAGGCAAACCTGCCCTCCTTTTGCTCTTCGACCTATCCGTAGCTTTGGACTTGGTGGACCATGACACCCTCTGCCACCATCTCTCCACCGCTGCCAACTTCTCGCCCAGCGCCACAGCCTGGATTACCTCCTTTCTCCAGGATAGATTATTTTAAAAAATGTCTGATCAAGCATGCACCAGCCCCAAACCTAACAAATGCACAAGGATCCTGCGTCTCACCCACTCTCTGCAACTTGTTCATGAAGCCGAATTCAACCTACTGGATGCACTGGGCATCACATATACACATTGTGCTGATGACACACAAGTCCTCATCCCCCTAACTGGGGACTATGAGGTTGATGGGGAAACCTATACTCCATTTACGCCACGATTCGAACTTGGGTGGCAGAAAACTGGTTGTGCCTTTACGTGATAAAACCAAACTTCTACTCATTGGCTCACCAGGCACTATCAGGAAACTCGCTGAAAAATACAAATCTTTCTCTATTGATAACACCCCCATCCCTGTCTCCCAAACAGTAAAAACTTTAGGGGTCTATTTAGACTCTAACCTTTCCATGGTCAGTCAGGTCAACGCCATAGCATCTGCTGTGGCTAACCACTCTAAACTGCTCACCGCAGCTAGACCTTTTCTCACAGAACCAAACTGTCTCACCTTCGCCAGAGACATAATTGGGTCTCAGCTAGATTATTGCAACGCCCTTCTGGATGGCACTTCAGTAAAAAAAACTAGAAAACTGCAGATCATGCAAAACAACACACTGAAGGCGGCAACCTGCATATCCAACAGGGACCACATTTCAGCGACCAGGAAAAAGGTCCACTGGCTTCCAATCAAGGAACCCATCATCTTTAAAACCCTTGCCTTACCCACAAATGTCTCCATAACAATGCCCCCTGTACCTCATCCAGAAGATTGCCAGACCCTCCACGGACCGGCCTACTAGAGCGCCTACTCGAACCTTATCACCATTCCTAGAACCCTTAGGACCCGTGTAGGAGGTTCAAGCTTCCCGGTCGTAGCCGCTACCAATTGGAACTCCCTCGCCCCGCATTTAAGATGCATTGACTCAAACACAGCCTTCAGGAAAGCTGTCAAAACACTAAAATGTTATAATCTGCCCACCAGATTTGCTGGACATAAGTTACCTTATCTAAGCTTGTAAACACTGTACCTGCACTTGTATTCTGCACCCTGCTATGCCTTCGCACCTTGTAACCATGAGCCAAGCATTCTCTGTGTAACTAAACACTGTTAACCGTCTTGATGTAACTTAATCACTGTGCCACTGTACTCTAGCTACGTTACTCATGCCTGTGACCTGCTTTTCTATTGTTCTTTATAACTCAGTCACCCATGTACTTACTACCGCACCCTGGTTGGCATTGCTCCCTGTAACCATGAGCAAAGCCCTCTAGCTCTAACTAAGACATTAGGCCTCATTTAGAGTCTGCCGGTCTGGAAACAACGGTGGCGGTAAACTCACTGCCACCGTTGTTTCCGGACCGGCAGATTACGAGTTCTGCAGGTGGGAGGTGTCATTCCAGCCAGGTCTGACCTTGCGGGAGTAACGCCACCCACCTGCAGAGTGAAATGGAAACAGTGGCTCCGTCATAGACGGAACCAGTGTTTCCATTGTCCCCATCCCCATGGAGTCCTACAGGACTCCATGGGAATGGGGATTTACGGAATTCCTTCTCCTGAATTACGGAGGTGGTAATTCATTCCAAGTCCGGCAGCATCCTGCCAATTTTTCCGGCTTGTTTACCATCAGAATTGGAATGAGACCCATTTTCCGCAACAGCACCTCGATGCCTATGGCCTGTAGTGCGCTTTTTGAATATAAATAAATGAATACATAAATAGCTGCCCACTGACCCTTGCTCCCCTGCTATCAGCCTCACTGCTAACTTTTTCCTCCTTCAACTTGATGTGGCTACCTACTGTACATTTCTTTTAACCTACTTCTGCTCCATCCTTGTGCCTAACCCTTTTTAATGTTGCACTAGTGCTTTGTTGCACAGTTAATTCTAGGTATGCTTTTTTTTTGGATCCCCATTCTGTGCTATTTTTGCTCTTTGAAGTCGATTCTAGGTGTGCATTTACATTGTCTAATACCCCCGTCCACTAGGCCACCTGATGAGTTGTTTTGTGCCTGTGCAGTATCTATTCCTGTCCATTCAGTCCCATTTCTAGCTTCCTCTATGGCTCTATCCACCACCCCTATTTACTGTAACTGCTATTATATCACTTATCCTCTATCTCGTACTACGTCAGGAAGGAAAAAGCTAAAAAAATATCTCCTTTCTTGTAATTCTGGATTACCTATCGCAGACACCTATGTCAGTGCTACTTCCAGACAGATTGTCACTGATATCCTCTTTTCTGTCCCCTCTTCTGATCTATGCACTCCACATTTGATTTCCATGCTCTCACCTTCCTCTTCCTCCCCCATTAATGGTGGCAATAGATGGAAAGTTCTCTTGACTGGCTTCTCATCCTCGAGGTGCATCATTAATGTATATCACACTGGCATCATCATGGCTCAGAGCCCTCAACCCAATCCCTTCCTCTTTGATCGATGCTTGCCGTCTCTTATCAACTTTCTTCCTGCTCCTTCTATCCCACCTTCCTTTCTCTCATCTCCTTCTTCACCACCTCCAAAGGGCGTACCACCAGAAAAACTTTAAGGGTGGTGACCAGCATCACTTAGCCACACTTAATGCTTGTTTTGCTATCAAAGAGTGTTCCAACATCTACCTCTTCCTTGAAGACTTTGATCTCGATGTCCTTGCTGTCAGTGAGAAGTGGTTCAATGCCAATTCAGTCACTGTTTTTGACTCCCTTCTCCCTGACGGCTACAAAATCATCTCAAAGCCTCATCCCAACCGTGCTGGTGGTGGACTACCATTGATCTTGCCTGAGTGGGTGCCTTCTTCCCTCTTACCCACCCGGCCCTACTCCTCCTTTGAAAGCCTGCTCTGTAAACTTGCATCTCCCCTACTTCCTTCTTGACCATTGCCACTATCCACAGTCTCCCGGGCCCTCTCACCTCTTTTCTCTCAAAATGGGCTGATTTCTCCTTTTCACTCAAGTATTCCTCCTCTAATCTTCTCCTCCTGGGTGACTTCAACATCCGCCTGGATTCTTCAATCACTGCCACTGCGCCCTCCCATGACCTCTACACCTTTCTTGCCCTCTCTCTTCTTCCCTCTGGCCCTACCCACTCAGGTGGACACACTCTCAATGCCTTTATCTGATCTCTTGCTTTCTACCCCACTCAACACCCCACTCTCCTTGTCTGACCATACCCTCCTTTCTTCCATCTTCAGATCTCTGCAGTCGATGTATCATACCCTTAGGTTAAGCAAGATATAAAGGATTGCAGTCGTCTATTTGACTAGTAACTAGCGTGGCCACCAACAAAGGCATCAAGTGAACCGGCAAGAATGGCAAAACCTTGCGAAGGACCTTCAGCAAGAAATGACCCGTTTTACAGACAGCACTAATCTGGGGAACCATCGACAGTGAAGAAGTTAGATATACACCCAGATGTTTTACCAACGTCACCGGGATAGTAGAATCACCTAGAGACGACGGGCAGAAAGAAGGAGTCAAAAATTCAGAAACAAGAACAGACCCTGTCACCAGAATCTCTGTCTTGTCCCCGTTAAGCTTAACCCAATTGTTTTCCATCCAGCCCTTCATGGCGACCAGGCATACACACAGACGTGACGACACCTCAGCCTGGTCAAGATCTAAATGGACCAGGATCTGGGTGGCATCAGCATACAAATAGTACTGGAAGCCGTGACAGCAAATAAGACCCACCAGAGTCTGTACATAGATGTTAAACAGCAACAGGGACAGTGCAGAGCCTTGCGGCACACAACACCATAAAGAGTCGGATGAAGACAGAAAAGGAGGAAGATAAACCAGTTGGCCCCTATCAGTCAGGAAGGAGGTAAACCAGGACAAAACGGCTCCAAAGAGACCAGCCGGGACAGGAGGATGGAGTGGTCGACAGAATCGAATGCTACAGAAAGGTCTAACAATATAAGGTCACCCACTCCACCCTTTTCCTGATGACCTGTCTGTAGCCAAGATGTGGGACCACTGAATAGGGTGTCGCATAGGTTTGAAACTTGGTAGCATGCACCTGCACTGCTCACAAAGCTTACAACAGGTGCCATATTCCGAGTTCGACATGCCCAGTGTAGTTGGACTAGTTTGGGATGGTTGGTGTGCTTCCTACTGCCTGCCTTCATTCTCCAATTTATGTTGCAAGAGCTGCAGAAAAGCATCCCTGCACATTTCAACTGTTTCCTCCATATGATGCTTGCTGCAATTTCTAATCCCCTGAGACATATGGATGAATGTGGCCACTATGATCTTAAAATGTAGGTCCACAAGGGAAGCCGGTGGGAGCACGATGTTACCATTAATCCAACTACTTTTAGAGCACAGCATCACCTGCTATGGCAAGAGCCTGTGTGAGGTTGTTCAGATTGAGCTCCAGGAGGTACTCCAGTGGGCGAACCTCACTTAGGCATGCATTTTGATGACTAACCCACTTTGTGCCTCTTCAAAAGGCCATAGCGTGGATCCGATATTAGAAAGTGGCTACCGTTGGCATGTTGTTGAAGATGCCCCATTTAAAACACTGATGTGAGTGTTGCAGTAATATGTGATGGCATTGCACTGCTCACATAGCCTGTCCAGCAAGCATGTACAAAGTTGAATTCCAACAGGTGGCCACAGGCTGTCTGCAGTTTTCAGGCTGCATAGTGCCAGCTTGTGGCACACTTGCAATTGGCGCAGTTTATTTCAGGCATGGTAAGCGCGGCTGAAATTGGAGCTCATCTTCTGGAAAAAGTGACAATTTCTTTTGCAGGTTCAAACTTAATGATAAAGTGTATGGCCATGTGGTGAATGGCATGAGCATAGCAGGGGGCATGCATTCATAAGGAAGCAGGAACATTTCATCAATTTCCTTTTGCAGTAAAGCCCAAATCCCAGCTATGTAGTCTAAGCCACTGTGCTTCCGCTTCCTTCACCTTCTAGCAGATGTCAACGTTCCTATCGATATACCCACGTGGTTTGTGGAAGGTTATGAATGCATCCTGTCCATTGTTTTTCAGCCCATCTGCTACGGAAGTGGAAGGTTGCTCATAGCAATGCTAGTGGTTCCAATTAATTCATACCTTCCACACATTATTTTTTGTGAGTATAGGCTAACATTTCAGTGGCTTCAGCCCAGAAACCCTTGCATGCATAAGGTTTCCTGGGGTCACCTGCTGTCCCCTTTAACTACTCTGGGACCCCCTTGCTGTTGGTGGAAGGTAAGGCCATTGTGTGTGCTGTGACAGTCATGTGCTCAGTGCTCCGACCGCGGGCCCTCATGTTCATGGTGAACAGGACTTTTTGCTCGAATACTGCTTTAAAAGAGAAAACATACTGGCTGTGAACTTCCCAGAGGTGACTGACCTTTCCCATAAAGTGCAAGAATGTAGGATTTTAAACGAATGTGTAGTGCAATAGATCTGTTGACAACATTACAGCTAGGTTAGCATTCAGAAGGTGCTGTCTGTCATGGCACTTGTAGTATGTTTGCCTTTGCCCAACACTTCTGTAACACTGACCGGACGGAATTAGAATTTCTGCTTTGCCCCACTGGGATGCAGGCGGTAGAGCATGGTGTCCTACTCCTAAGCACTGATACAGCTGACGTATATTCAGGAGTAATTGTGTGGACAGGTGGAGGTATACTGCATGTCTAATGGTATGAGGAGGCATGAACCTCAGATCTCTTGATTTATTCAAATGCCTGTGCACGATGCTGCTTCCTATCAGAGTGTATAGAAGTCCAAACTGTTCCCTGCCAACGCTTGGCACAGTAGAGTATGAAAGTGGTCAAATTAATTTGCTGTTATTCTCTGCAAATTACTGCCACACATTTGACTTCCATAGGGGGCTAGTTCAAGGCTGTGTCCGTGTGGGTGTGGTGGTGCTGGTAGTGGTGGTTTTGATAGACCTTACTTAGTTGTCATAATGTGATGTGCTTTCTGATTCGTGATGAGAAGTCTGTTTCACAAAGAGATTTATACAAGTGGGGGTGCACGTCCAATAATAGACGCTGCATCTGTGGGCTCATTCTCCTCTGCCCTTTCAGTATCACTGATGAACAACAGCAACATGGGATCACATCTGGACTATGGTGGAACATAAACTTTGTCTTGATCATCAACCATTTCATCATAGTTAATGTCTGACCCAGTAGATGGTGGGTGCAGAAATAGAGACCTTCTCTTTTCAATCTACACTCGATGATCAATTACTATGTATTTTTAAGATACCCTGAACTTTGATAAGTAACCTCCCTTTTCTGAAGCTGAAATAGTGGGTGGAACTAAACTTGCCTCCTTCTCTGTCATTGTCTTTGTAAAACACTTTCCCATTTTTGTACACTTATGCAACAACGTCAGAATGACTTGTGACAGGGGACGAGGAGCATGAGTTGGATGATAGACTCAACTGACTACATGCAATTCTATCCTCCCCCTTGGACACAACAAGTGCAGCTGCAGGAGTGAAATGACAATAACACACATTTTAATTCTAATGTGTCCAATTGTGTTACCCAAACCCATGACTCTCTGCTGCTCTCTTCCAGCAAAAACAAACAAGCGTGCCTCACCCACAAGCAACCCTCACAGATTTTCACCTTCTACCGCTGATCCTCATTGATGTCACCTGTTCATTGACTACTCACTTCAACAGATTGGCCCTTGCTGTTGTGTCACCTGCCCCCAAAATCATTGCTGCTCCATGCCTGTGCGCCTCTTCCACATGCTGCCCTCAGGGACTCAAGGCTCATCCTGATCCTTCCATTGCCTAGATGTCATCTGATGGCATGTGTATTGTCCACTCGCATTAAGAGACAGACACTGACTGGTGTGTTACTTACTAACCTGAATCTCTACTTCTCTGTCACTGAGAAATCAAGACGGCATCCCTCTCCAACAAGCTGGCACCCTTACCCCTCTGCAAGCCATTCAAATCTCAGCAGCCAGACTCATCCCCGCCCTATGCACACCTTTATACATTACACCCGCTCTTGCCCAGCTTCACTGGTTTCATGCCCAAGAAAATTGCCTTGAAAGGACTCTGAATTCAAAACTCCATCTTACCTTCAAGAAACACTCCCATCACCCACACAAACACCAGACAAGCCAGCCAACACCTTCTACA
Source organism: Ambystoma mexicanum (assembly GCF_040938575.1). Classification (NCBI taxonomy): domain Eukaryota; kingdom Metazoa; phylum Chordata; class Amphibia; order Caudata; family Ambystomatidae; genus Ambystoma; species Ambystoma mexicanum. The sequence continues at coordinate 195,886,719 of NC_090935.1, read as the reverse complement.
CATTCCACTCTGCAAACTCACAAGCCCACAAAAACAAGCTTTTACCCACTGGGCATCCAGGGCATCGAACACCCTACCTTTTCATATGTGCACAGCATCCACCATCACCACTTTCAGAAAACGCCTCAAAACATACCTTTTTCCACACACATAACTCTACACTCCTCCTCTCCTATCACTTGTATATCCTAATATCCTATCCTTTCCTGAAAACATTTTGCAACTTCTTTTTTCAAATCTCCACTTTCCACAATTTTAACCATATAAGGCTCTCCGAGAACCTCTGAATAGGGCCAGTGCTAAACAAAAATTAAAATAGAATCAAATTAAAATAAATATTTCCTGTCTGCGTGCTTCAAAAGACGGACACCAACAGGTGTGTTACCTTTACCCTGAACCTTAAACAACCAAAGGGAAAATGTTGCTGTGCCCAAAAAAGAGGGACTGGGTTAAATGATTGGGATAACCACTCGAAGTCGACCTCTATCTGTCCAGAAAACAAATTTATGATCTGGAATATGATTTTTGTTTTAATTCAGACCAATCGCATTCAAACCTGTTCGGCAGAAAGAACGGAAACAACACAAAGGCTGAAATATGGAACAATTCTATTTACAGTTCAGTAAGTGAAATAAATGGACACGTGTGCTTCAAAAACATAATAAAAACACAGGGAAACAACATAAAACATTTCGGTGCAAATACAGATTCGTGATGTATAAAAAATGTATACAAAAAAGTATAATTCGCATACAGTTATTTTGGATTGAGAAAGAGAATAACAAATTGTTTCAAAAGAAATATAGACTTCAAATTTCCATTGTAAGCAAAAGTGGCAGTACGAAATACTGGCTGCTCAAAGAAGCACTTCCTGGTTCTGAAAATTCACAGTCCTTGCCAAGCACTGCCAGAGTCCCTTGTACGTATCCCTTTGGTTAGAACAGAAAACGTTGAAGGGCTAAGCTGCTATTGAAGAGGCCTCTTGGTCTACAGAGTGCAAAACTGAACGAGTTTTCAGGCTGCCTCCAGGTTTAATCCCTAGTTTGCACCGCTTCTCCCGCCGCTACGGAAAATAAAACGTGGCACACGCTCGCCGGCGCCCTGCAAAAAAAAAACCTGAACCGCTCAAGCTCCCACCCAAAAAAATCAGATGGGAATGCTGCTCCCTCAAATTGCCATCAGGGATTCCTAGCTACCCCACCCAGGTGTCACCCAATGGCGCTTGTTTCACCCACTCACTTCAAGAGAAGGACACTGACAGGTGTGTCACCAACCTTGCCGAAGCTGCACTGCTACCTCCCTGCAAAAGCAACTCTTCCAGGTCCTCCTCTGTATCACATGATGCAGATATCACATTCTTACCTTCTCGAGAAAGCCACTGACTGATGCATCACACATATTTGCCCAAATCACTGCTGCTCCCTTCCAGCAAAATCAGGTACGCTTGAATCTGATACAAGTTGCCCTGATGGATTCAAGGCTCTTCTACTCCTCTCTGCAGGGATCCACTTGGTTCCAGAGACCAACACTGACTATTTGCCACCCACCACACCACACCACTGCTGCTCCCTCTCAGCAAAATTAGGTGAATGTGAATCTCCAATAAGGGTCCCTCCACCCAATCCACCTCTCAGGTGTCACCTGATGGGGGTGTCTCGTCCACTTTCTTCAAAAGATGGCCACTGACTGGTTTGTCACCTACATCCCTAAATCTCTGGTGAAGGCCCTTGTGTTGTTCACATACTCCAAATAACTGAAAGTGTCACACAGTGTGGCATAAGCAAAGCCGGTCCTAAATCTAAGTTATTTAATGGGACTCAGTGATTGAATACCCTTCACTATCCTTCTTTCTACAACTACTCTAAATGCAGTCAGGTTGTTAGGCTGTCCATTCATATCCTGAGCCAGCCTCCAGCAATGACCTCATGTCTCTCCCAAAGCCATCTGAGGCTAAATGGGATCCCCAGACAAGTGCCCCCCCTTTGGGACATGTGACTGATGCTCGCCTTTGATGAATCACACACAATTAAGATGATTTGGATTCATTGCAGGAAAGTTCATCGAGGGCTAGTGCTGTTCTGCTCTTTTCTGATATGAAACCCCTGACAATGGATATGGGAATGAAGGGTTGTTCAAAGGATCTGATTGCAAGCTTCAGCACAAACTTAATGGATTTTTGATTTTTGCACAGGGTATAATTCCACTTTAGCTCACTTTAGATCCAGAGAGTGAGAGAATTAATTCCATTTGGAAGAGTAGCAATGCATACTTTTTATTTTTATTTTTACTTAAATATATCACTTCCTGAAAAGAAATGCGTATCCCCAAAAGAGGAATTATCATATGGTCATAGTGTATTGATAATAAGAATTCCACTTATAATATATATTAATGACTTTACAGCTACGAATGATAAAAACATTCTTGTTAAAATAATCACACTGCTGATAGATATATGATCATAATACCAGAACCTATGATGGTTATAATGAAGAGACGGTTATGAGGATGATGATGATGATGATGATGATAATGAAGACAATATGAGTACTACTACTATTTTTTAATACAAGTAATATTAACAATAATAATATTACATTTACTGATGTGCCTCCAATTGTATATATATATATGATATCAGTAAATAAACTTTGTTAAAGGGACGTTATGGTTAAGTTGCGCTACTAAAAACCCATGGAATTCAGGGAAAAAAAAACGTTGTTAAAGAGATGTTATGGTTCCAAGTAAAACCAAAAAAACCCTGAAATTTGCCAGTTATGGTAAGCTAAGCTACCATAACTCACGCCACCACCGTGCACTGCTAAGACTAACACCCATGACATCACACATGTCATTAATGACATCACTGATGACATCACACATGCATTTACTTTTCATGAAAGGTCTGTACAAGGGATTCTTATTGTAATGTTGATAAAAAAAGTGTCAAGGATCATTGGAATAAATATCATGATATGATATGATATGGCATTTATAATGCACCTATACACAAGTGTTTCAAGGCACAACGAGGCAAGGGAGGGGGAACAAAGGGAGGACAGAACAAAGATCCTACTAGGCCAGGTGTCATTCAGATCGCACAAGTGCAGGGGAGGGGGAAAGGGAAAAGTGCGTGGGGGAAGGGAGAGGGGAAAGTGCAGTACATGGGATAATTGAAAAAAATAAGATAAATAAAAATGGCCACTGGTGGTAAGTGCACGGTGAGTGCAGATATAAGTGCTGGTAGGGGGGACTGTAGTGATACATAAAAAAGTCCCCCGGTGCAGGGGGTGCCTGGGAGGCAGTGCAGGAGGGCAACTGGCAGCGCCCAGGAATCAGAAAGGGTGGCCAGGTAACCAATGCAGTTTCTGCCAGGAGTTCAGCACGGAACGAGGGGGGAGAAAGTAGAGGCAAAGAAGAAGGTTTTGAGGTGCTTCTGGAAATGAGATGGTTCTCCTCAAGTTTGAGGGAGGCAGGAGGACTGTTCGAGAGGGAGGCCCCTGCCGAAGAGAGAGCTCTACCTCCAACTCATTGCTTGGAGAAGTGACTGACCCTGAGGGAGTTGGATGCAGATGAGCCAAGATCTTGAGAAGGAGCTACGTAGTGCATTAAGCAATCCATTGATACAAACAGCATACTATTATGACGTTTTTTCCAGTGTACTAAGGTACACATGTAGAAACATAGGCATTGTGTGCAGCAGACAGGATATAGGTGCAATATTAATAATCTTGCCATGTTAAATACTAAAATTATAAATGCTTTCTTATTAGAGTTTTGCATACTGTAAAGTACCTAATAAAACCCACTTTCTACATAATTGCATTAATGCAAACACGTCACAAACAGACAACAACATATACAAATGTGAGCATATACAGGGAAAGTGAAGTAAACAAAAAAACAGCAATATTACCGGACAATCTTCATAACCTAACTGATTATCTTCATGCACAGAAATGATAACTCTGCTTCAAAGTTACTACTTCTGATGTATAACTATCACATGATGTGATTGGACCCTAAGTAAAGTAGTGTGAGTACAAATATGAGCATATCCAGACAAAGTACAGTAATAAAAAAACAAAAGTTTTCCGGGTGTCCGTGAAGCGCGCCCCATCACCCCTATAAAAGGCCACACCCCAGAGCTGCTCCTTGTTCTGTTTTTGGGCTTCCAGGACAGAGACTGCTCCTTGTTTCATTGGATTGCGCTTGCTCTTTAAAATAGCGGTCCTGATGGCATCCGTGGCTGCTGCTGTCTCAACACCGCCCCCACCCCTCCACCACCAATACCTCCCCAAGGGCCTGCAGAGGGGAACAGGCGTGAGGATAAAGAGGAGAGTGATGAAGAGGATGAAGAGGATGAGGTAGTGGAAGCCCCTACTACTAGTGCTCACCGTGATTCTTGGGTTTGGAGGTTATTTACCACTCTTGATGGAGGACCAAAAGCACATGCAAACAAGATGAATCAGTGCAAGGTGGTGCTCAGTCATGGGAAACCAGGTTTGTACAGCTATGGTACTACCTCAATGAAGCAACACCTAAAGTTGTTCCACGGTGGGGCTATTCGTAAGGTTGTACCTTGCGATAAATGTAGTAGGTTGAGTTCCCCTGCAGCATCCTCCATTTGTGCTCCTGTCACCACAAGAGACACTCCTGTGGGGCAGCGCATCCCTCCAGCTGTCTTGCAGGCCATATGTGATACTGTTGATCCTTCCCTTTTGAAGGTCACAGTATTGTGCATGTACTGTGACGCAGTACTCTGTAGGGGGAGAACCTTCGAAATGCTTTCAAGACTGTGGTCAAGGAGAATGAGCAAAACTGCTACCTACCGGAATAAGGCCCACCCTCAATGTTCCTCTCTCCGCCTGCCCTTTCTTATCCCCGTGGTTGGTGTGCCTTCCTCACTCTCCTTTCCCTTCATTTCCTTGTGTGTTGTGTTTAAAAAAACAAAAAATATATAAACCAACAAAAAACAAACAGAAAAAAAGCTGCCTTTCACAGTTCAAAAATAGAAGTGTCAATGAAATGCTGTAGGGCCCTGTGCATTTTTAGAAGTCCAAGGACTGTCCGCGAACCTCAAAATGTTTGCGGTGCTGCTCTGTCAGAAACCTTGTACGTTTCTCTGGGAGGAAGTGGTGGCTCTGAAAAGATGCTTTTTGTGGTGTTTTTTTGTTTTTCAAAACTTCAAATGGTTAAGGTTGAAATGCATTTTGTATATTCCACAGACAAATCAGATTGCCAGCATGAGTAAGATGTACTCCATCTCTGCGAAAATAATGTGTACTACGAAACATAATGTTTTCATTGTGAAAAGAGGACATACCAACATCTCTCAAAAAGGCACAAACAGCCTTGTTCACATTGCGCCTTGCTTTCTCCATTTGTGGACCAAATGAAGAAGAGCACAGCCACAATTGTCTCTGCGCAATACAGGAAAAAATTACTCTGGAGTTTGGATACATGTCCATGACTTTCCCAAGTCCATCATTCATTGCAAATTGCAAAGAGATTGCAGACACATGTCCTAAACAGTTCCTTCCACAATGAATAGTAATAATATCTGGATGACACTGTGTCAACAAAGTAGCACAAAGCGGTACCAAATCCAGCCACTTCATTCCACGCACTCCATGCCAGTGCACTTCCACATGAGGGAATCCAAGAATTACAGCCACTCCACTACGATCCGCATGCACCTCCAACCAATTTATCCACGAATCTCCCAAAATCCAGACAACCAGCTTTCTGAAACACACAGCCATAGCTATCTGCTCTCTTCACAGGAAAAAGGCTTTCTGACAAAGTCTCTGCTCACACATTACATCCAGTAAACCTTATTGGCCAATCCCTTGCTCTGCTAAGTCTCATTTGCACGCCTCTCAACCTCAAAAATCCCTTATGTAATACGTGCTGTCTGTGGACAACCGCGGTGTCGGCAGACAAGTCGTAAAATCTGAGCGTGTGGAATTAAAATTTAAATAGTGTTCCCCATTTCCCCTTTGAGGTTGGCTCTGAAAATAACCTTTTTTTGTTTTTTTTTGCGGATACTTCAGAAACACCTTTTATTTTGTAATTTATGGATTTCTTTCCCTGTTTTCCTCCAAAAATCTTCACATTAGCTTCTCCAAAGCAACCTTTATGTTCCAAAACAGCATGGCATTTCCCCTAAAAAATGAAGACATGCCATTTTCTTTAAAGTAATCAAAATTACCAGAGTCAATGTTGTCATTGTTGCAAAAGAACATGCCAGCTCTAAGCATAAAAGCAAACATGCCTCAGTTGATTAAACGCCTATCAACATTTTGCTGAGGACAAAAAACAGAACTATTGTCCCATATTGCCCTAGGTACCAAACCAGAAAAAATTACCTTGGCATTTGGAAGTAGTTTCATTACTGCCTGAACCAAGTTTTCTAGATCTTTTAACAAAGTAGGGCCACTGACATAGCCCAAATGCAAAGCACCACAGTGCAGAACAACCACATGTGGACTGTTAACTCGAGCCATATCTTCACCTACTTCTAGCATTGCCTTCAAAATGAAACCAGGCACAGTGCTCCACACCACCCCCACTCCTTTTACATCAAAATTCCTACTGCTCCAAACGATTCACAAACATATCTCCAAGCACCAACACCCTGACTTTCTCTACCTCTGCCATCTTCACTAGACACAGCCTCTCTCAATACAAAGCAGAACCTCAACACCTGATTGGCTATTGCATACAGTCCTATTTCCATGCCAGATATGTTGAGAAGCCCTGTATGTGGCACGCACATTCCGCGAACAGCCACAGTGTCTGCGTAGCGCGTAACACTGAGACAGCCCTTAAACCCTTTCCACTTCACTCTCTGCACCATTCCCTCACTGGCTACTGTTAAGCAGTAACAAAGCCATCTACCAATCACATCCAAGAACTCTAACTCCATCATCACAATTCAGCACTTTAGATGTACTGTTGATCACTCTGAGTACAATTGGGCTGTTACTGCAAAGCACCTACAGCAACTACTAGTAAACTCTCCAACATTTCTACTTGCAGATTCATGCACATCCACATGCATGAACACAAACTATAGGTATGAATATTTTCTGCACAGTACATGTACATTTCTTCTATAAATGCACATACATGCCAACATTCAGAGCCACCTGGCAGGGATATTTCCACAGGGAAATTGTGAGGCCTACATTTCCCCATAGAAATGCATTGGGGCTACAGTAATTTTGGGCCGGCGAATGTGAAAAATAACTACATATTTCACTGAAAAATCAGGAGTCTTGCGCCTAAATCGGGAGGATTGGCATGTATGAATGCAAATAAAAGGAGTAACTGCCACTTACCCTGTATAACCCGTAAAACAAGCTTACTGTCATTTCTCCCATCTGCTATGATCAACTGTCACTTGCAAAGTTGTCTGCTCTCCACATTTTTATTTACCCATATTTTAACTGCAATATGCAAACTGTTATTTTCTTCATTCATTCTATCATTTGTATAACTGCTGCCACCTATTTATCCATATTTCAACCGTAATAGCATTTAATGCATTATAGTGCATAAGATGTACATACAAATTCCTTTCTATACATTCTGCATATTTAACATACATTGTATAATTTCAACCTCCTTTACAAATGATTATACTACTAATAAAACACAACACACACAGCTACCTAACAAAGTGTTATTTCATGTTAATAGACAGGAGAAATAACAGTATAACTATGGAAAAAGGCTTTCTAGTGTGTTATAAAATGACAAGCACCCAGGATGAGTAATGCATCCTTATTTATGCCCACAGATAGCCAATATAATTTGTAACGCTCCCAGATGAAACAAAACCACTGCCTCTACAACTGTTCTTCCAATCTAGACAGCTCTCTCATTCCAGCTGGTTGCCTATTCCGTTCTAGAATTTACAACAGCATTCAACTATGCACAGGTGCATTCATGTCTATAACATCATCAACAACAATGTACAGTGTTGTGAAGCAACACATACAACATCTCCCCCTTCCCTTCAGTCTGCAACACAAGCACCAGATCCTTCCTCACAACCCTTAATTTATTTCAGACTCTCCCATCTTCAAGCACCACAGAACCACCCAGTACTTTGGTAATGAGCTACTGAGTAATAAGCTGCTGACCCCATCACATCCTTCTGCTTTATTTCCCACACCTTCACAAATGCATACATTGCATACTTTTCTGTATAGTTCCTACCGTTTACCCTGTAAAAATAGCAAACAAAGCATATGATTATTTCTTCTATCTTCTAACATCCAATAACACCGCCTGTGCTCTGTGTGTTTACTATGGCACTCGTTTCTAAAGCACATTCAACTAACAGATTCACCAGCTCCATAATTTGTATGGTAATCTGAAAACCAGTATAGTAACACACAATTACAAGAATAGCCTTCCCAACCTGATGTAGCAGCCCATTGCATAATCACACACCTCTATATACATCCTTACCATCATACATAGGCACTCATGCCCAAAGCTCACATACGCTCTGCAAGATCCCAACCCACACTTTCTTTTTTTCTCCAACAGACCTCAAAGAATGCCTACCAAAAAGCAACTCCATAGAAAGCAACGCAAAAGTAAATGATATCAAACTAAAACTCTCTAAAATAAGCATCCACCTCTAGCAGAATTTGTAGAAAAAGTTCAAACAAAACAGCTAATACAGTCATTAAGTGACACAAAACAAGCTTCCAGTACAGAAACGTTGCCTCCTCTTTTAAAATGTAAAACAAAACGGAAAGTGATTAACAGCACTGCAGCTACCACTAGTGCTAACACTGCACCTGTACATCTTGATGTAGCGGCAACTAAGCATACTAAAAAAATTATTTTAAAAATAATGTTCCGCCACAGAGTCCTTCAGAACCTCATAAAAACAGGATAGAAATCATGCACAACCCTTAAAACCTACCATAGAAAATGAATCCTAGAAGTTCTCATTGACAATCCTTCTCAAAAGGAAATTATTTTTTTAGTTTTAAACAGAATGAAACCACAAACAAAACTAAGTACTAAACTACAAAAAAGACTTTCCAATAAACGGAATATCAAAAAAGATAGCTTCACAAAAATCTGTGGAGGTGAATGGCGTCACACCACGAGCACAGAACCATATTTCAATGAAGAAGCATACAAATAAAAGCAAATAAACCCAACTGCCATACATAGCAGTGTACGAGGGTATGAAAAACTTAATAATAACATTATGGAACAAGAAACACTGCTCACTAAAATATCCCCAGAATACTCAGTATCAACTCTCCATTCCGCTGACCCAATACATCCACTCTACAAATGGCTGTGCACATCAATGTGTTACATAGCCAAAAACATCTTTCAAATCTTTATGCCAGTTACTCAATCAATATGTGGAAGGCAAAGACAAATTCATAATGAAACTACTGCAAAATATGGATTCCTGTCCAGTGCGCAAATACACAGGACTGCAAGGACATTCATTAGCTGCATTTCTGGACCTATTTGCAAAAGGTTAAATGGTTAAACGGTCTGCAGCTTCATAGCAGCCAGATTCTCTATGAAAGAGAATTTTTATGCCTAAGCTGTACAATTTCTGTGATAGTGTTTTGTCAGATGATATGTCATCCCAGAGGTCCTGAAGCTCTACACCTTCCACCATATCAAAATATATCAACACATCATTCAACTATAATAAATCTGGTCCATAAACTGTATTATGCCTAAAATCCTGCTTTAGCACTAGCCAATTTAAATAACAATCTTCTACATGGTACAGCCAAACAACTACTCGAAGAAATAGAGCATATCCAGAGAAAATATTTTGGAACTGAAAGCCACTTACAAAATACAATAGGTTTACAGCAGACTAGTAACAACTGTACAGACGGCAACCTTCTTTTACACACATATAAAAAAGAAATATTAAAGTTTAAAAGTACATCTGCTGAAGTACCAAACCATGTGTGCGTGTGTTGCCGCAATACTTTTTATAAAAATAGCCCAAAACTGTAGCCATAATGTACAAAATAGGAGACAATGAAGATTCCAAATGGTTCCAATTAGCTCTCTATCTTATAGCAGAAAAGAAATACCAGATTACTAACCCCTTAAGACTTTGCAGTTACTGCACTACAAAACTTGACAACAAACAAACACCTTCACGCGCTATCACAAATAACTTGAAATTGTTTCCATTACTATAACCCCTGCAACAACTCAATTTATATGAGAGCATCATACTTCAAACAGTGCACCCATTTCAAGCAATAATACGCCCTCAACCAAAAACAGCAAAAGTACCTCCCTCTGAATTAGTGAAAGGCATTTGTGGCAAAGTAGTTTATTTGCCATTAGATCTCAAAGAAAATGCACACACTCCAGTAGATCAATCTTTAATTATCTTAGCAAATGGCATACCTACAAAATACAAATAAATTGGCAACAACTCGTAGACTTACATAAAGTTAGACAAGCCCTTCAATATCTAAAAGACAAAAATGAATTCTACAGAGAAATTAATATTGAAGAAACCCTGAGCGAAACCACTGAAATAATTCAAGAGCCATCAGGAACCGGTCAATTTCAACTTCTAGATCCTGCTACAGAATCCAATATTTTAGACCATTATACAATTCATCCATTACACTCCAAAGACACAATAGAAAATGCACTGGAAACATACCAAATGCGACAAGCCAAAGGATCTCCAATCAGTATATGGGAAAAAAGTATAGAAGCACCTGCCTTTCCTCTACTCTTTCCTACTGGGAAAGGAGGAAGGTACAACGATAGACCCACACAAATAACAGCATCAGAATACCGCTCTTTAAAAATGTATTCTGAATACCCCAGATTCAGACAAAACGTGGAATACATATTCCACCTTCTCTTTGAAAGTGAACTAGCAACTCTATGCTATGGAGTTGCACACACATTGAAATCAGGTACCCATTTTCAAAATATATCAGCTACGGCACTACAAAAAGTGCAAGAAAAAGATGAGATTTTACAGTCAAGCATTACAAATCTTTTAGCAAACATGCGTGGTACAAAAGAATACTGGTTCAGATGTCATGGAGATGTACGCTGTATAATAAGAAACCTTGGCCCACCCACTTGGTTTGGGACATTAAGTTGTACAGAATATGCCTGGGAAGATTTACACAATTTCCTACGTACAGCAAACAAAAACAAAACAAAGATAGATATAAAAACACCAGGAGAACTCTACTCTCTATATCCTGTAAACGCATCCAGATATTTCCATCATCGCTTCATTGCTATGCTACACTTCATTTGTAAATTATATTCCTCCCCTCAGAGAAGTGCAACAATTCTGTTTGAGAAAAGAATACCAAGCCAGTGGAGCACCACACATCCACATGCTTCTGTGGATTAAGGATGCTCCTAAATTTGTTCAGGACAGTGATTCCACTGTTTTGCAGTTCTTCCAAAAATATGTTACTTGTAAAATCCCTTCACAAACAACACATAGTGAACTTCATGCACAAATTTAACAATTTCAAAGACACAAATGTGGGAAATATTGTTGTCGCAAATATAAAAACAAAGGGAAATACTACGCCAAATGCTGCTTTGGTTTCCCTAGACCAGTTTCAATAACAGGTCAAGTAAACAACTTCATGTCTTCAGTTAGACATAATGTCAAAGGTAAATCACCCCAGACCACATAATACATAAAAATAACAGAATAATCAAAATACATCAATGATTACAATGCATTAATTGCCCTCCTATGGAATGCAAACATAGATGTGCAGTACATTTCAGACAATTCCACTGCAGTTGCATGATATGTCACAGGCTAATTAACCAAAGCAGAGAAAACAGAGCTTCAGGACCTCTGGGATGACATATCATCTGACAAAACAATATCACAGAAATTGTAAAGCTTAGGCATAAAAATGCTCTCTCATAGAGAATGTGGCTGCTATGAAGCTGTAGACCGTTTAACCAGTACTGCCTTGTATGGAAAATCTGAAAATATAGTATGGCTAAGTCTTGGTCCTGCTAAATCTAGAAAAAGAGTTCTCAAATCATATGACAACATAGAAACCATAGCCAAAAATGATCCCAACAGCCAAGACATTTTGAAAAACAATGTATTGGACACAGCCTACCCAAGCAGGAGTACCACTTTGGAAACCATATGTCTATACCACGTAGCCCACAACTTCACATACAAAAAATCATACTAATCATATACCAGATTAAAAGAAAGGTAGATACAGAGTGGCAAATTGTGAAGGCAGCTTAGTGAAACTTACCAAATGCAGCTTAATTAATCATATCAAATTGTCATTAAAAACTCCTCAACATAAAGAACTGTATTACATGTCCCTGCTACAACTTTTTAAACCATGGAGAAAAGACAAAGAGTTACTAGATACCTATGACTCCTATGAAGATGCTTTCAAAGCAAATGAAAGCACTATAACAGACACAAACTTTAAACAGTACCAACAAATGTTGCACAATGAACAGCAACATGAAGAAGAACTCCAGGCCCAACTAGATGTGGACACTCTTGACAGTAGTCGACCTTTTATAACAGGAAGCCAAGAACCACTTGGACAGCCACTAATAGCAAATGACGCAGAATTAGCCATGACAGTAGAAAACACCATGTGTCAGTATGAGCAATCTATAGACGACTTTGCTGTACTGAAATCACAAATAAACAATGAACAGCATGGCATTTTCCAAGAAGTAACAAAACAAATTTAACATGGTGTGCAACATGAAAGTAAAAACTGTACCTGCCAAGACTACAAACCTATACTACTATGCGTGAGTGGTCAAGCTGGTTCAGGCAAAACATTCTTAATCAAAATCATCAGCAAGTTCCTCCAACATTTGACAAACAACAAACTGTCAGCTGTTGTAACTGCCCCCAAAGGTTTAGCTGCCTAGAACATAGGCAGTGTCACTTTACACCAATTTCAAACACATGAAAATGCTGTTAATAGATGAGGTGAACATGGTCTCCAACCTAATGTTTTCCTTGATTTACCTCAGATTACAAGAGGTCCTCAAAACAGACTATGAAGAGCTCTTTTGAGGAAAACACATTATTGTTTTCGGAGATCTTCTTCAATTAACACCAGTGAAAGGTAAACCTATTTTTAAAACCTAAGGGCACAAACTGTGCCGTAAAACTCTTGGCAGTTTAGGAAATGTCAACCTCTGGCAACATTTCCAATACAGAGAATTAACTGAAAAAATGCGTCATTCTGCAGACCTCACATATGCCAACATTTTAAAAAGTATTAGAGTTGGTGTATTATCTCAAGAAGCATAATCTATATTAAAAACCAGGAACATCCATGCACTCTATGGCCATAACTCATGTGCTACCGATGTCATGAAACAATTAGCACACAAAAATGTCAATTGTATGTCCTTGATGCCAACACTTGCAAGCTGCTAAAAATGTAAAGAAACAATGTTAAAAAAAAGAAATGCAACCAATAGTTCAAATTGGCCCCCCAGACAAACTGGACATACATGGTATGACACTACCCATGTGTCAACAAGGCACAACAAGGCTAAACACCTTGGAAAACACTACCTCTAAAACAGCTGGTTTGGAAAAAATATTAAAATTATCTTTAAACTGTAGTAGAATGCTTAAATGTAACCTTGATGTGGACCAAGGACTAGTTAATGGAGCACTTGATACAGTTGTTGGCTTTCAAACATACCCACGTGACAACAACATTCAATTTGTCAATATTCTCTTTAACAAACTATCCAAAGTTAAAAGGATAGGATGCTCAACAGCCCACTTCCTTCTTTTCAAAAACATGTATGTACGCAGAGAACAAGTTTCTATAACTCTAGCAGACGCAGTCACCATTCACAAATCACAAGGATAAAGCATTGATAGATATTGGTAGCAGAGTCTTTAAAGAAGGCATGAGCTACGTAGCACTATCACGCCTACGTACACTTGACAGACTACTTCTAATCAACTTTGATGTAAGTAAAGTAAATGCTGATATTTCTTGCATTCTAGAATACAATAGACTGTGTTTACTCTACACCCCCATACCCCCATCTAAAAACCTATCCTGTTCCGCAAAAAGCAAAACGTAAAACAAAACTACTTCAGACTCAAACTATGCAGGATCTCACAGCAATTCCTCCAAAGAAAGTAAAAGAAGCTAATACTTCATCAAGGACCACAACCAAAGAAGAATCTACTGCTCAAAGTAACTCAACTACCTCTTCAAAGAAGCAACGCACACTCCAAACAAATGACTTGGAAGCAGAATTGTCAGGTCCATTCAAATTTTCAAATACAACTGGTGTAAATTGGTACGCAAATGTAGCAATCAATATTCTATTCAAATTTCCACCAATTATTGACAACATTTACTTACACGGTACAGACCAATTGTGTTTGCAAATGTTAGTCCTGCATAGAAATGCAACCAACAATCCTGACAACACTTCCAGTGTTTCTGGAATAAGGCAGGAATTGGACTACTGTGCTGGAATCGTCAAATTCACTATAAACTCACAAGAAGATCCACAAGAATGTCTAATGTACTTACTACAAGTAGTGGAAAACAAAAACATACCTATAAATGAAATCTTCCAGATTTCGTTCATGTGGAAACATACATGCACTCTTTGCAGGCATGTAGTACAAGAAGAAATTCCTAATGAACGCTTCGTGTATGTATCCATACCTAACTGTGAATTCAGCAACTTGTACAAAATGCAAACCATGGCAGATTATGTACTACCTGCTATTCCGATAATCGTTCCACCTTACAAATAAAGACACATAGTAAATATGTAATAGTAATGCTTTTACGTTATAATGCAGATGGTACCAAAAACAACTGCAAGCTGACTGGATTCACACATTGCCAAGTATCACTTGGTAAGAAAACCTTCACAACAATAGGTTTAATCTATCACACAGGAGCCACAATCAATGCAGGTCACTACACTGCACATATAAAAACAATTGTGGATGGTTCTAATGTAATGATAAAAACAGAGATTACAATAAAATCTTGTAAACGCTTACTTAATATTCTTAAAACCAAAATTTAATAACTAATCTGTGTCTGAACATAAACAAAACTTGAATTGCAAAAGTATGACCAGTAAGAATACGCCAACAGGTATCTAACTGACCCAAAAATCTGCAACAAGCCAACATATAGATGAATACCACTAAAATGTAAAAAGAAATATACAAATAGAATACACCAACTGCTTTCTAATTGCAACAATACTGCTACCACTTCCAAATAAAAAACCATACACCTATTGAAATCAATAAAATAAATATATTGTACCACAATGTAGAAAGTTTTTTTTTAATCCAGCATGGATTTTTTTCGCACAGACCCAATGATTTAATCAACAAACACAGGAATTTAGCAAATTGCACAGTACACTGGTTTGAACTATAGTACTTCTAAAGTACTAACTATGAGGGTCGACAAAATACAGAAATGTCTACTATGCAATGCAATACTCATTATAAACGACCTACACTAACATGTGATTTTTTCTTTTATCACAGTGATTGAAAACACAGTGATGCTTCAACTACCCATGTCATGAAAAAAACTGCATACAACCACAACAAGTCAAACAGTAAGTATATAATGATTGGACTCACAAACACCACAGCATAACACAGCTATTCAAGCAAACACCTGACCATAAACCACAATCCAAAATGTTTGCTTCCATGAGTCTGCAGGGCTTGTTGCCAAACACTACAATCTTGACTGAATGGCCTGGCCAAAAACTCTTCATACAGCATCAACAAAAGAAACAGTAAGTATAGAATAATTGAACTCACAAACACTGCAACATAACACAGCCATGCAAACGAACACCTGACCAATAAATACAACCGAAAATGCCTAGAGTCTTCAATACCAACATTCTGAAAACAATCCAACAAACAAACTAACACACTTCATCTCACTATCGTATAAACACTATTACACTACTACCAATCAGTAAATACATTTTTGAAAACCTATCCCCTAAGCAGCTCACATACCACAGTCAAAATCTTTAGTAACATGGGTGTGTTATGCTGCGGTCGTTGTAGCCAGGGCCTAGAGGCTTGGGTGCATGGCCAAAGGCTTTCAGCAATTTGGCCATGCACCCAAGACTCTAGGCCCTGGCCACAACCACCGCAGCATAACACACCCATACAAACACCTACCAAATGACCACAACCCAAAAACATATTACTAAAAAATAATCACAACCAATGCACAAACTCTTCAATACATACCCTCTTCACCCAATGCTCTTCTAACGACCCAAAACCAACATCATACTAAACTAAAATAGCCAGTAGTGCGCCCAGTATTTAGCATGTCTGCGGACAACTGCAGTGACCGCGGACACTGCAAACACATCAAGGCCTTCTCCCACCTAAAAAAATACAGCATTTGACCGATCTCTTACTCTCCAATCCTCTCCAAGCACTTATAGACACCAATACACTCCCCAAAATTGGATTTTTGCTCACTTCCATGCCGCACTGCCTGCGGATGTCCTCGGATTCAATATGGTGGGCGCATCGAAACAATGTGACGCACCTCACGCCTCATCCCAGCCAATCAGAGAACACGTTGTATGTCCGCAGACATAACGCAAGCCGATTAGCCAATCGGATTCCTGTCCGCAGAGCGAATAGGAAAGTGTGTCCGCAGAGCGGACATAGATATCCCAAATTTGTTTGCCTTTTGTTTTGGCCATTTAAAAAAAACTACTCGACGGATTTACACCAAATTAACAAAAGCACACTTTCGGGACAAAGCCGCTGCTCCTGTCACAAATTTGGTGAAAATCCATCTAGCGGTTTGGGCTGTAGGCGCGACAGAAATCAGAAATGTATTCCCATTATGTCTATGAGAAAAAAGATATTTTGGGACCCCCTCTATAACTTTGCCCCCCCCTTGACCAAACTTCACCAAACCTTGCAAACAAATTCAGAATGGGCCATATACTGTTTTTGCAAAGTGTGGTGAGGATTCGTCCAGGCAGAGCAAAGTTATAAGCCACCCAAAAAAGTGTTCTTCCAATGGGTTTAGCAACTTAACCATAACCACATAGCTGCTACCACAGGCCATGTAATATATGAAGAGTCAGTAAAGAGTTATTAGCAAAGGTAACCCATGTTAGCACCATCCAACCCAGTGAATCAAATGATCCAAGTCTGGTTCGGACCAATCTGAGAGGTGTGACCATCCACTCTTTTCTCTGCCTGAGCTTCCCACGCTGCACTCTCCTGCTTCTCTCCAAAACCATCTGACACTCTGTTTCCCTCTCCATGGGCCGCAATGTTAATTGAAAAGAGGCTCTGCAATAAGTGCATCCTTCAACTTCCTGGTGGGATATCTTTAATACTTTTTTTATTTTGTCTTAAACAATGCGGGACACACTTGCCACAATGCAATATTTGAGAGAATAGAGTGGACCAACAACATTTTGTATTTTTTTATTTATTTATATGTAGCACACCGAGAGCCCGCAGGCCTCAGGGTGCACATGCACACAAGGACAACAAAAAGGTAAATGGGACAGAGTAAGAGGGCAATCAGTTGTCCTCTAGTCTCAGGTCCCGGGTTAGAGAATTCCACAACTGGGCCACCCGCTCTGGGAAAAAATGACCAAGGCCCCTTTCCTTTTTAAATGATGGGCATGAGACCAGGGCCAAGTAAGATTAATGGAGGCGTCTTCCGTGTGTGTAGGGGATCTTTGCAGATTTGAGATAGGAAGGGGCATTGCCAAAAAGGCAGCAGTGGACAATGGTAAAGGTTTTAAATTTGATGCACTCTTGAATGGCTAACCAATGGAGGTATTTCCGATGTTTTGACATGTGTTCCTTCCTTGGGATGTTTTTTATAATTTGAACTGCATCATTTTGGATTCGCTATCATCTTTTTAGACTGTTGTTATTAGCCCCAAGAAGCAATGCATTACAGTAGTCCAGTCTAGATAAGATGGTGGAGCGACCGATGGTAGCCGAATTCATTTGCATCAGAAATGGTCTTAAGTGTCTGAGAAGTCAGAGTCGGGAGCTGTTCCTGCTAATCAGATTGGTGTGCTCATCCAAGTTGAGTGAAGTTTCCAAGATGATGCCCAGTTTTTTAACTTTGAGTTGGGCTGGGACGCTGATGTTATTGATGGTAACATTAGTGTATTTCGCACTGAGCTTACCCCTTGCCTGGGAGGAACCGGAGATATGCAGCTCCATCTTCCCTCCAATAATGCACATCCAGTTTTTGGACATCCAAAATTTCCTGTGTCAGAGGAGCAAATGTAGACTGGGGGAGTCCAGGGAGTGGGCCCGCTAAGTTCCATCACAAGTTGTGTGTCACCTGCATGGTTAGTAAAAAAGATGCCAAGGCTCTCTAATAGAGAGCACAGGGTCTCTATATAGATGTTAAATAGCACTGGCGACAAACTGGCGCATTGTGGAACTCCACAAAGGATGGGTGTAGGAGGTGATAAAGCATATCCCCAATGGCTCCTAGAGACAGAATGGAGCAGAAAGGATTGAAGCCATTCAACTGCTCCACTGGAGAATTTACCAATAGATTCCAGGGCATGGAGGAGGCGCTGATGGTCAAGCAGATCAAAGGCTCCAGGTAGGTCCAAAAGGACTAGCAGGCCCATCTTGCCATTCTCCATGATTCCCAGCATATGGAATTATAAGTCAATCAAAGCTGCTTCCGTGCAATGTGCCGGCCTAAAGCCTGTTTGCCCCCCATGCAGGATGTTATTTGCTTCAAAATAAGATTGAAATTGTGCCATGTCTAATTTCTCTAGTATCTACAAAAGGAAGTGACAATTGTTATAGGCTTCAGGTTAATTTGGTCTCTGCGGTCAGGGCCTGCTTTTTTGGGGAGGGGATGACTGTAACTGCCTTGATGGAGGAAGGGACCTGCTTGTGCCGAAAGGAGGCGTTGTCAAACCGTACCAGAAGGTGGTCAAAAATGTATGTACGACGAAGTTGAAAACACACTATTTACCCCACATCATGATATAATCAGAACTTATATCTAAGAGTCTATTTTTTACATATTCTTGCATACATTTTGTTGGTCAACTCTGTCGATATAATTTTGCAAGAATATTGACTGTTGCGCTGTGTACTCTGGGAGTCTTTTGTCAATGGTCAGAGGGGTTGTAAAATAAAAGGAAAGGTTTGTTGATCAACTGTGGGTACTGATATTTGGCAGAGTGAGGGCTTACTTAATTTGAAAACACTTTCACCGGTCCTCATCTGAACATTGGTTGTCCAGGAGGGCTGAAATCTACAAATTCAGGATAATGCTCAAATATTTTGGCCACAACTAGTTCCAGTAGGCTAACACCACTGTGTCTGAATGGTTTTGTGCCCTGCTTGTCAGATCTTAACTTAGGGGTGTTGGCTGTGATCGCGAGGTTAACCAATAATGTGCTGTACATTCAGCTCAAAGACTTGCTATTACTAATTATGGACAGAGGAAACATTCATAGTATTAAATCATAGAAGATCAAGGGTGGGGAGGATCAAACCAACATTATGTGCAGCTGCTCATTCTCCAGGCAAGTGATCTAACTGCTCTTTCATCTGAGTGCATGTTAGGGATAATTCTCAGTTTCTGTGCTAATTTTCTTTAACACGAGACACCCCCAGCACTTTCGCTGGACTCTGGTCTTTTTGATTTTTATCTCCTGAATGAGTGGAACTTTTTTCCACTCACTCATTCTTTTTCTTTGACTAGGATTTTGTATGCAGCTCACATTACTCCCTCCTAAATTAAGCCTTGCGTAGAACAGCCATATATTAAAAGTTGGGTCCCTAATACCAAGAGATAAGTCTTATGAAGTCCCACAGCAGTTGGGCTTTAGAAAAATCGTATCTAACAGTGCATATTAACCTACTTTCAGCCAAAACATCAATGAACATGTGTGCACAGGTCTGGTGACCTCAGCTCAATAATATGGAGATATGTTACGGTGAACCTGTAGACAGAGCGTTGTGAATGTGTACTGGCTGTATCTCCTGGAGGTTTCAAGATTCAAATGTGGTGATAAATGTCCATAAAACCATTGTTACTGGTGACAAAAAGAGCAATGGTGCCAAAAGTATAGCATCTGATTATTTTAGTTTTATGAGAGTGTACAGGAGAGCAGTATTTGTACGACTGCCAATCCTCTGGCATGCAAGAACAGCATAGGCCAAACCAGATTAATTTCATGACACAGTGACAGGAATAGGAACCCAGGAGACAGGCGGTTCCTGCGCCTGTAACTGCTAGATCCAGTGAGTCCTGCAGTGAGAGCTTTCACTGTGAAAGCAGTAAATGTTGGGCTCTTTCTGACAGGTTCTGCTGTAGAGCAAGAAAGAGGATGCTAGTGTAACAGGTGCATTAAAGACATGAGGGGCTCTTCAGATAACAGTGCCGCAAGCGGTCTCTAAATAAAAAAGACAACAGAGGATGATGGACTTCAGATGCTGGGAACAGATTTTTAGGATATCACTAGAAGGCACAAATCACAGCTGATTTACCATATTCAGATTACAAGATATCAGGCAACAGCATTGTTTTGTGTCAAGAATCACATGATGTATTGACAAGTTCTCAAGCTGAGCTTAGTATCTAGGGTCTCATTACAAGATTGGTGGTAATTCCAGAGGCATTATCAGCAGAATCGTATATGGTTTCCACCACTTAGTCACGATGGGGTCAGGGCAGTGTTGGTCCACATTTTTAGTGTCCATAGGACTCAATATGTATTTTATTGCATATCCTTATTTGTTTTAGCTAAAGTATAAGAGTTATCCCCAGCAACATGGTGTAGGCAAACCTACCACTTCAAAGGCAAACTCTGTATTGTGCACTGCTGAAAAAACTGGCAGTAATACCGTTAATAAGAAAAGAAAATGCAATAAACAAATTACTGACAAATATTTACTGTGCCACCAAACTCTCAATGTAGCAGTAGGTCTCCTTGTGCCGGACTAAATAATTTAGCTGCTAAATCACAAGGTAAGCATTTGTAAAATACAAGGCACTTTTGCATTTTTGTCGTGGAATAAATCCTCCACGATCGCTTGCTGAAAGTATGCAATCACTTTATCTTTTTTCCCTTATTTCCTTATTTAAATGTTTCAGCTGAGACTGCGAAATGTGTGTTAACTTATACATTCCACCACTTATTTTTAAACCGGGAGGTGCGGGTGAGTGGTAATTTGTAAATCTAGCCTCGCGCGGTGCATTCATCCAAAAGAGCTGTTATGAATTTCTGGCCATGCAGCTCTTTTCTTCTATAATCAAGCAATGCCCCGCTTCATTATCAAAACCAAATGTGACATTGCCTAACAAGCGCGGCAGCAAAAATACACGACTCAATTATTAGCTAATGCAATATGCAGACTGCTGCAAACAGAATTTTTCTCGTCAAGCTGCGTGTCACATTATGGCTTGATTTGATTACCTAACCCATTCGCAAGACGTTCATGAACTCATTATATGCGTAATGATTGCCGCCACGTCTGCTCTGCACTACTTTAAGTGTGGTGAGGGTGAGACTCTTATTTCTCCAATTTTCCACTGAATACCCATTTTTTGGAAAAAATATTCTGACAATATTTTCCCTCCTGATATGGCATGGGAACATTCCAGACCCAATCATAACAATATCTTTGATGCCCTATTATTTTATTAGTGTGTTCCAGCGATGCAAGCATTTTTCCAAAGAACATATAGGTCAGATTCTGGCTCTTATATGAAGAACTAGCTACCCCATGGTATTGTAGGAAATCTAATGTTTGAAACAGAACATTATATATGGAATTATATATGCCACCCAATGGTACTGTAGGGTATCTAATGTTTGAAACAGAACATTATATATGGCATTATATATGCTACCCCATGGTATTGGAGGTATCTAATGTTTGAAAAATAATATTATATATGGCATTATATATGCCACCCCATGGTATTGTAGGGTATTTGATGTTTGAAGCAGAACATTATGGGGGTAATTCATAGAATTTAGCGCACAAGTGGCGCACGCGGCTGGCGCACAGTGTGCGCGTGTTAATCTCTGCGCCAGCCGCGTGCGCTAAAATCCATTTCCGCGCACAGCGTATTGATGGATTTTAGCTACCAAAACCAGCCGTGGCGCACAGTGGTGCAGTGACCCTGCAGAAGCGCCAGTTACGCCCCCAAGAACGCCCCTCGCGCAGGGAAAAGCCATCAAAATTTCCAATCCAGCGCAAAGGGCTGCGCTAAACCTGTACCAGCACGGCAAGCGAGGAATGTGTATTACTGGGGTTCGCGGGAAGTTTTACATGCGAAGGGCCCTGTGCGAGTGGGGTACGTGTATTACTGGGGTTCGTGGGAAGTTTTACACGCGAAGGGCCCTGTGAGAGTGGGGTACGTGTATTACTGGGGTTCGCAGGAAGTTTCACACGCGATTGGCCCTGTGCGAGTGGGGCATGATTATTACTGGGGTTTGCGGGAAGTTTTACACGCGATTGGCCCTGTGCGAGTGGGGTACGTGTATTACTGGGGTTCATGGGAAGTTTTACACGCAAAGGGCCCTGTGCGAGTGGGGTACGTGTATTACTGGGGTTCGCGGAAAGTATTACACGTGAAGGGCCCTGTGCGAGTGGGGTACGTGTATTACTGGGGTTTGCGGGAAGTTTCACATGCGATTGGCCCTGTGCAAGTGGGGTACGTGTATTACTGGGGTTGGCGGGAAGTTTTACATGCAATTGGCCCTGTGCGAGTGGGGTACGTGTATTACTGGGGTTCGCAGGAAGTTTTACACGCGAAGGGCCCTGTGCGAGTGGGGTATGTGTATTACTGGGGTTCACGGGAAGTTTTACACGCGAAGTGGGGTACGTGTATACTGGGGTTCGCGGGAAGTTTTACACGCGATTTGAGCATGGTACGTGTATTTCTGGGGTGTGCGGGGAGTCCTACACGCGAATTGGCAATGTGGGTCCTCCCAGGTGTTCCCTCTACACCCTCCGCGGCCCCTGCAGGCAGCCCACACCACAGGGGACTACCCTGCACCCCGGGTCATGTCCCGCAGGCAGCCCATCCACCATGGGCATGTCCCCCAGCCAAGACACATGTCAGCTTGCACTACTGATCACCAACTCATGTCCCCCTGCACCCCCACCCCCCAGCAGTGCGGGGCACATGCCAGCAGGCCCCCACTCATGTCCCCCTGCACCCCCACACCCAGGCAGTGAGGGGCACCTGCCAGCAGGCCCCCACTCATGTCCCACTCATGTCCCCCTGCACCCCCACCCCCCAGCAGTGCGGGGCACCTGCCAGCAGGCCCCTACTCATGTCCCCCTGCACCCCCACCCCCCAGCAGTGCGGGGCACCTGCCAGCAGGCCCCCACTGATGTCCCCCTGCAACCCCACCCCCCAGCAGTGCGGGGCACCTGCCAGCAGGCCCCCACTCATGTCCTCCTGCACCCCCACCCCCCAGCAGTGCGGGGCACCTGCCAGCAGGCCCCCACTCATTTCCCCCTGCATCCCCACCCCCCAGCAGTGCGGGGCACCTGCCAGCAGGCTCCCGCTCATGTGCCCCTGCACCCCCAACCCCCAGCAGTGCGGGGCACCTGCCAGCAGGCCCCCACTCATGTCCCACTCATGTCCCCCTGCACTCCCACACCCCAGCAGTGCAAGGCACTTGCCAGCAGGCCCCCACTCATGTCCCCCTGCACCCTGACCCCCCAGCAGTGCGGGGCACTTGCCAGCAGGCTCCCACTCATGTCCCACTCATGTCCCCCTGCCCCCACGTCATTATGATCCTCAATCATGGCCCTTATGGCCAGCCCCAACCAAGTATTTCATCCACCCACATAGAAAAGCCAATTACATGATACAACCCCAAAGGCAAGTATGTAAATGAACACATGTCTGTCACACACACACAATGGGTGCAAGTGAATGTGAAAACCCATATCATGACATGCATGAAACCAATGAGATAATACCACACATCGAAGTATGAAGAAAAACATCTATTAAACACAACATTAATGTAATTAAAACAAAACACACAACAATGGGAATAATTAAAGAAATGCTGCATGTCCGTAAAAGAATAAAAAACAAGAAATCATAATCCAAAGAAATCCAAAAGAAATGGTGTCCAAAGTCACAGTCCAACAAAGCAAATCCAAGGGAAAAAAGAAAGTGAAATCCATTGCTCCATGGTGAAAATAAAAAAAATGAGAATAATCCAATGGTGAACTATGTAAAAATGAACAATCCAGGGTCCATGAGCCCAACGGATGAAATGAAACCTACCAAAAATACTACCTAATAAAAAACTATATACAAAAATGTGGTGCATCGTCCAAGCGCAACCAAAATAGGAAAAAAAGGAAAGGAAACCTAACACTATCTAACTATATACAATGGCGGCGGGTAAGTCCTGTGGCTCACTCTGTGGTGTCCCGGGCCAGGGCATCATCGAACTCCATGTCGATGTCCCGGAGGCGGGCCTCTGCCCTGGACCCGAGGTCTCACAGGGAGGCACTCATGGCCTGTTCCAACTCCCTGTGAGTCGCCTCAAGCCACTCTGCCTGCCTCAACGCCCGACGCATGGAGAACTCCGCCCTGACCATGGTGAGCCACGCCTCTTCCGCCCGCCGCCGCTCCGCACCTATACGCTGGCCCAACCACAGCCACACGGAAGACACATCCATTCCAGGGTCCTGCTTCCTCTGGCTGATGCCTGCCTCCTGATGTCGATGGCCCCGAGCCATCATTGCTCCCACCTAAAGCCTGCTCCTGCTGCTGCTGTCCATGTGCCGTATCCGATGATGCCTGCACATCCTCCATCAGCTGGTCTCCAGTTGTGGTGTCCACCCCTGCTGCACCGCCGACTCCCGACTCTGGCAGGGATGGGATCTCCACCAAGCTGGCTGTGTTGGTCAGGCCAGGTCCACAGGGGGCCCTGGTGGAATCTGGGCTGGAAGACGGCAGGGAGAACGACTGGCGCATAGTTTCCACAGAGGAGGAGAGGTCCGCCAGTGTGCGCATCACATGTAGGAACCCACCAACCAGGGCCCCTCCCAACAGTGTCACGTCACGACGCTGCTCTTCGTGATGGCGTGCGTTCTCTGCCCAGGAATAACGCACGTCATCACGAATGTCACGCGTGCGCAATGCAACACCAATCAGGACGGAGCCATACGTTCATGGGACCGCTCGTCCGCAGGTAGTGGAGAGGCAGATGACATGGCACTCTCCCCTACCTGCGGACGGGGCTGGGACGGGGCCTCCCTGCTGGTGCATGGTGGTGCACTCACAGGATCAAGGACAGGGACATGCACAGGCCCCTCCGCGGTGACCTGTGCTGCCTCCTGACCCTGGCCTTGGACTGCACCACTTGCACCAGTGGTACTACCTCCACCAGGCCCCATGTGCGGCTCAGTAGCGGGCTCCTCCTCCTATGTGGAGACCACCAACCTGGATGTCTCCGTACCATCTTCCGCCATTGCAAGCCCCTGTGGGGGCTCACCCAGCCCTTCCGCCATAGCCGTAGTGGCAAACGCGGCACCAGCCCCCTTGCTCCCGGATGATGGCAAGTCCTGGGAGGGTGGCTGGGCCTTGCGTCGCCGCCCAGTGGAAGCATCCCCGCCGCTTGGCTCCACAGCGCAGTCTCTGCCCTCTTCTTCACTTGACGCTACATAGAGGGAGACATAGAACACAAGCATCAGGGTACAGTACAATATTCCCCTAGACAGGAAGCAATAACACATGAGTGGCAGTATCTAACGTCACTTCCATCCTGTCCCTCCACAACACATGGGTGAATGCACGCAACACACATGCATAAACAGGCATGGCGCCTGCAATCAACATCAGCATCCATGTACAAGGGCCTCTATTAATCAATATGTTGCCTTCAAACTCACATGGATACTGGCTCACACTGATCCCATGCACACACATCACCGGAGGGTCATGCATCATGCCTTGTACATCACAGACACAGTGGATAGACAGAGTGCATACAACAGTGACCACACTGCATGAGTGAATCTACACATCATCACGGACATGTGTCATGAATCCATGGCGTATCGAAGTCACAGACACACTTCTCAGACACACACACATGTGCACCATACATGTACATGACAGCAGCACCCATCCCTCACACCCCCACCATGTGCAAGAACAGACACCGGCATGCTTTCATGTGTGCATTTGCCATACAGCTCCCCATGTAGCATTGGAACACATGCACCAACCATGTGGTTTGCACATTACTGGTCTCACATGCATGACCATGATGTTCCTGCACACATCCATACATGGCCCATGTCACACATAAAGGCAAGTATCAGACTACGAGCACACTGCAACATGCCCTGTCTCGCACAACAATGCTTGGCCACTTACCGCTCAACTCCAGACGGGTCTTCCTCTGAAGGATCTGGGCGTGGAGCGCTGGGCATACGTGTTCCAGGACCCTCATCTGGATGTCACTCATGCTGACCCGGCCCCCCTCCGCGAGGCGCCGGGCCTTGTGGAGGGTCCTGGACCTGAAGTCCTCCCAGCGCTTCTTGACGTGCTTGTTGTTGCGGGTTGCCACCCCCTCCGCGTTGATGGCAACCACTACGTTGCCCTTCCTTGTTGGCACGTGATGTTCCGAAGAGGGCATCATAATGCCCCAGGACACTTCCTTCACACTGAAGCTGGTGGCCCTCTGCCTCTCTGGCTGGGGGCCGCCAGTGGTCTCAGATGGTGTTTGCCCCGACATGGCAACCCCCGAGGCAGGCGTGGGTGGGCAACTGGGTCCTGGGGCTGGGCTGTGGAGCGATGGTATCCCAGTCGGGAGTCTTCTGTTCCAGCAGGGGTGGACACAGCAACTGGAACCCTGGCTGACGTGCAGGTACCAAATAGCAGGGCACGCGGGCAACAGGCAGTCAGGCAGCAGCAGATTGCAGGTGGGAGCATGCTCGGGGCTCTGGGGGGCAGTAGTTCGGTCTTCTGGGCAGGAGCGTGGTCTTCCGTGTGTTTTCGCGTGGCCAGCTTCATATGGAGTGATTTGGCACGTGAAAAAATTGCACGTCAGCGTGTAATTGGAGGAAAGGCCCTTAGTGCGTAAGCGCGTCAGCACACGTACGCGATTTCATTGGACCAAAGGCCCTTAGCGCGTAAGCGCGTCTGTGAATATTGCGCACGGGCGTTGCCCTGGCATGGGTTGAAGATCCCACGTGACTTTCCATTACTCTGTACGTGCTTTTCGT
This sequence comes from Ambystoma mexicanum, assembly GCF_040938575.1. Classification (NCBI taxonomy): domain Eukaryota; kingdom Metazoa; phylum Chordata; class Amphibia; order Caudata; family Ambystomatidae; genus Ambystoma; species Ambystoma mexicanum. Next base: position 195,859,394 of record NC_090935.1, on the reverse strand, counting down.
GGGGTGCGGGCGTGTGTTTTCAAGCCGTTGGGGTTCACACGCTATTACTTCACAGCGGGTGGATGTTGGCTACGCGTTCTTCTACACAAAAGGCAGAATGTGAGTGGTACCCCACTCGCACTGGGCCCTTTCACGTGTAAAACTTCCCGCGAACCCCAGGAATACACGTACCCCACTCGCACAGGGCCAATCACGTGTGAAAATGCCCGCGAACCCCAGGAATACACGTACCCCCCTCGCACAGGGCCCTTTCGCGTGTAAAACTTCCCGTGAACCCCAGTAATACAGGTACCCCACTCGCACAGGCCCAATCGCGTGTGAAACTGCCCGCAAACCCCAGTAATACACTTACCACACTCGCACAGGGCCCTTTCACGTTTAAAACTTCCTGCGAACCCCAGTAATACACGTACCCCACTCGCACAGGGCCCTTTTGCGTGTAAAACTTCCCGCGAACCCCAGTAATACACGTACCCCACTCACACAGGGCCCTTTTCGCGTTTAAAACTTCCCGCGAACCCCAGGAATACACGTACCGTCTCGAACAGGGCCCTTTCGCGTGTAAAACCTTCCCGCGAACCCCAGTAATACACGTACCCCACTCACACAGGGCCAGTCGCGTGTGAAACTGCCCGTGAACCCCAGTAATACACGTACCCCACTCGCACAGGGCCCTTTCGCATGTAAAACTTCCTGCCAAACCCAGTAATACACGTACCCCACTCACACAGGGCCAATCGCATGTGAAACTGCCCGCGAACCCCAGTAATACACATACCCCACTCGCACAGGGCCCTTTCGCGTGTAAAACTTCCCGTGAACCCCAGTAATACACGTACCCCAATCACACAGGGCCAATCGCGTGTAAAACTTCCCGCGAACTCCAGGAATACACGTACCCCACTCGCACAGGGCCCTTTTGCGTGTAAAACTTCCCGCGAACCCCAGTAATACACGTACCCCACTCGCACAGGGCCCATTCGCGTGTAAAACTTCCTGCGAACCCCAGGAATACACATACCCTCTCGAACAGGGCCCTTTTGCGTGTAAAACCTTCCTGCGAACCCCAGTAATACACGTACCCCACTCGCACAGGGCTCTTTCGCATGTAAAACTTCCTGCGAACCCCAGTAATACACATACCCCACTCACACAGGGCCAATCGCATGTGAAACTGCCCGCGAACCCCAGTATTACAAGTACCCCACTCGCACAGGGCACTTTCGCGTGTAAAACTTCCCGTGAACCCCAGTAATACACGTACCCCACTCGCACAGGGCCAATCGCATGTAAAACTTCTCGCGAACCCCAGGAATACACGTACCCCACTCACATAGGGCCCTTTCGTGTGTAAAACTTCCCGCGAACCCCAGTAATACACGTACCCCACTCGAACAGGGCCCTTTCGCGTGTAAAACTACCCGCGAACCCCAGTAATACACGTACCCCACTCGTACAGGGCCCTATCGCGTGTAAAACTTCCTGCGAACCCCAGGAATACACGTAACCCACTCACACAGGGCCCTTTCGTGTGTAAAACTTCCCGCAAACCCCAGGAATACACGTACCCCACTCGCACAGGGCCCTTTCGCATGTAAAACTTCCCGCGAACCCCAGTAATACACGTACCCCACTCGCACAGGGCCAATCGCGTGTGAAACTGCCCGCGAACCCCAGTAATACACGTACCCCACTCGCACAGGGCCCTTTCACGTGTAAAACTTCCTGCAAACCCCAGGAATACACGTACCCCACTCGCAAAGGGCCCTTTCGCGTGTAAAACTTCCCGTGAACCCCAGTAATACATGTACCCCACTCGCACAGGGCCAATCGCGTGTAAAACTTCCCGCGAACCCCAGGAATACACGTACCCCACTCACACAGGGCCCTTTCGTGTGTAAAACTTCCCGCGAACCCGAGTAATACACGTACCCCACTCGCACAGGGCCCTTTCGTGTAAAACTACCGGCGAACCCCAGTAATACACGCACCCCACTCGCACAGGGCCCTTTCGTGTGTAAAACGTCCTGCGAACCCCAGGAATACACGTACCCCACTCACACAGGGCCCTTTTGTGTGTAAAACTTCCCGCGAACCCCAGGAATACACGTACCCCACTCGCACAGACCCTTTTGCATGTAAAACTTCCCACGAACCCCAGTAATACATGTACCCCACTCGCACAGGGCCCTTTCACGTGTAAAACTTCCTGCGAACCCCAGTAATACACGTACCCCACTCGCACAGGGCCCTTTTGCGTGTAAAACTTCCCGCGAACCCCAGTAATACACGTACCCCACTCGCACAGGGCCCTTTCATGTGTAAAACTTCCCGCGAACCCCAGGAATACACGTACCCTCTCGAACAGGGCCCTTTTGCGTGTAAAACTTCCCGCGAACCCCAGTAATACACGTACCCCACTCGCACAGGGCCCTTTTCGCGTTTAAAACTTCCCGCGAACCCCAGGAATACACGTACCGTCTCGAACAGGGCCCTTTCGCTTGTAAAACCTTCCTGCGAACCCCAGTAATACACGTACCCCACTCGCACAGGGCCAGTCGCGTGTGAAACTGCCCGTGAACCCCAGTAATACACGTACCCCACTCGCACAGGGCCCTTTCGCATGTAAAACTTCCTGCCAAACCCAGTAATACACGTACCCCACTCACACAGGGCCAATCGCATGTGAAACTGCCTGCGAACCCCAGTAATACACATATCCCACTCGCACAGGGCCCTTTCGCGTGTAAAACTTCCCGTGAACCCCAGTAATACACGTACCCCAATCACACAGGGCCAATCGCGTGTAAAACTTCCCGCGAACCCCAGGAATACACGTACCCCACTCACACAGGGCCCTTTCGTGTGTAAAACTTCCCGCGAACCCCAGTAATACACGTACCCCACTCGCACAGGGCCCTTTCGCATGTAAAACTACCCGCAAACCTCAGTAATACACGTACCCCACTCGCACAGGGCCCTTTCGTGTGTAAAACGTCCTGCGAACCCCAGGAATACACGTACCCCACTCGCACAGGGCCCTTTTGTGTGTAAAACTTCCCGCGAACCCCAGGAATACACGTGCCCCACTCGCACAGGACCCTTTTGCATGTAAAACTTCCCGCGAACCCCAGTAATACACGTACCCAACTCGCACAGGGCCCTTTCACGTGTAAAACTTCCTGCGAACACCAGTAATACACGTACCCCACTCGCACAGGGCGCTTTTGCGTGTAAAACTTCCCGCGAACCCTAGTAATACACGTACCCCACTCGCACAGGGCCCTTTCACGTGTAAAACTTCCCGCGAACCCCAGGAATACACATACGCTCTCGAACAGGGCCCTTTTGCGTGTAAAACCTTCCTGCGAACCCCAGTAATACACGTACCCCACTCGCACAGGGCCAATCGCATGTGAAACTGCCCGCGAACCCCAGTAATACAAGTACCCCACTCGCACAGGGCCCTTTCGCATGTAAAACTTCCCGTGAACCCCAGTAATACATGTACCCCACTCGCACAGGGCCAATCGCGTGTAAAACTTCCCGCGAACCCCAGGAATACACGTACCCCACTCACATAGGGCCCTTTCGTGTGTAAAACTTCCCGCGAACCCCAGTAATACACGTACCCCACTCGCACAGGGCCCTTTCGCGTGTAAAACTACCCGCGAACCCCAGTAATACACGTACCCCCCTCGTACAGGGCCCTATCGCGTGTAAAACTTCCCGCGAACCCCAGGAATACACGTAACCCACTCACACAGGGCCCTTTCATGTGTAAAACTTCCCGCAAACCCCAGGAATACACATACCCCACTCGCACAGGGCCCTTTCGCATGTAAAACTTCCCGCGAACCCCAGTAATACACGTACCCCACTCGCACAGGGCCAATCGCGTGTGAAACTGCCCGCGAACCCCAGTAATACACGTACCCCACTCGCACATGGCCAATCACGTGTAAAACTTCCTGCAAACCCCAGGAATACACGTACCCCACTCGCACAGGGCCCTTTCGCGTGTAAAACTTCCTGTGAACCCCAGTAATACATGTACCCCACTCGCACAGGGCCAATCGCGTGTAAAACTTCCCGCGAACCCCAGGAATACACGTACCACACTCACACAGGGCCCTTTCGTGTGTAAAACTTCCCGCGAACCCCAGTAATACACGTACCCCACTCGCACAGGGCCCTTTCGTGTGTAAAACTACAGGCGAACCCCAGTAATACACGCACCCCACTCGCACAGGGCCCTTTCGTGTGTAAAACGTCCTGCGAACCCCAGGAATAAACGTACCCCACTCACACAGGGCCCTTTTGTGTGTGAAACTTCCCGCGAACCCCAGGAATACACGTACCCCTCTCGCACAGGACCCTTTTGCATGTAAAACTTCCCACGAACCCCAGTAATACATGTACCCCACTCGCACAGGGCCCTTTCACGTGTAAAACGTCCTGCGAACCCCAGTAATACACGTACCCCACTCGCACAGGGCCCTTTTGCGCGTAAAACTTCCCGCGAACCCCAGTAATACACGTACCCCACTCGCACAGGGCCCTTTCATGTGTAAAACTTCCCGCGAACCCCAGGAATACACGTACCCTCTCGAACAGGGCCCTTTTGCATGTAAAACCTTCCCGCGAACCCCAGTAATACATGTACCCCACTCGCATAGGGCCAATCGCCTGTGAAACTGCCCGCGAACCCCAGTAATACACATACCCCACTCGCACAGGGCCCTTTCGCATGTAAAACTTCCTGCGAACCCAGTAATACACGTACCCCACTCACACAGGGCCAATCGCATGTGAAACTGCCGCGAACCCCAGTAATACACGTACCCCACTCGCACAGGGCCCTTTCGCATGTAAAACTTCCTGCGAACCCAGTAATACACGTACCCCACTCACACAGGGCCAATCGCATGTGAAACTGCCGCGAACCCCAGTAATACACGTACCCCACTCGCACAGGGCCCTTTCGCGTGTAAAACTTCCTGTGAACCCCAGTAATACATGTAACCCACTCGCACAGTGCCAATCGTGTGTAAACTACCCGCGAACCCCAGTAATACCCGTACCCCACTCGCACAGGGCCCTTTCGCGTGTAAAACGTCCCGTGAACCCCAGGAATACACGTACCCCACTCGAACAGGGCCCTTTTGCATGTAAAACCTTCCCGCGAACCCCAGTAATACATGTACCCCACTCGCATAGGGCCAATCGCCTGTGAAACTGCCCGCGGACCCCAGTAATACACGTACCCGACTCGCACAGGGCCCTTTCGCATGTAAAACTTCCTGCGAACCCAGTAATACACGTACCCCACTCGCACAGGGCCCTTTCGCATGTAAAACTTCCCGCGAACCCCAGGAATACACGTACCCCACTCACACAGGGCCCTTTCGTGTGTAAAACTTCCCGCGAACCCCAGTAATACACGTACCCCACTCGCACAGGGCCCTTTCGTGTGTAAAACTACAGTCGAACCCCAGTAATACACGCACCCCACTCGCACAGGGCCCTTTCGTGTGTAAAACGTCCTGCGAACCCCAGGAATAAACGTACCCCACTCACACAGGGCCCTTTTGTGTGTGAAACTTCCCGCGAACCGCAGGAATACACGTACCCCTCTCGCACAGGACCCTTTTGCATGTAAAACTTCCCACGAACCCCAGTAATACATGTACCCCACTCGCACATGGCCCTTTCACGTGTAAAACGTCCTGCGAACCCCAGTAATACACGTACCCCACTCGCACAGGGCCCTTTTGCACGTAAAACTTCCCGCAAACCCCAGTAATACACGTACCACACTCGCACAGGGCCCTTTCATGTGTAAAACTTCCCGCGAACCCCAGGAATACACGTACCCTCTCGAACAGGGCCCTTTTGCATGTAAAACCTTCCCGCGAACCCCAGTAATACATGTACCCCACTCGCATAGGGCCAATCGCCTGTGAAACTGCCCGCGAACCCCAGTAATACACGTACCCCACTCGCACAGGGCCCTTTCGCATGTAAAACTTCCTGCGAACCCAGTAATACACGTACCCCACTCACACAGGGCCAATCGCATGTGAAACTGCCGCGAACCCCAGTAATACACGTACCCCACTCGCACAGGGCCCTTTCGCATGTAAAACTTCCTGCGAACCCAGTAATACACGTACCCCACTCACACAGGGCCAATCGCATGTGAAACTGCCGTGAACCCCAGTAATACACGTACCCCACTCGCACAGGGCCCTTTCGCGTGTAAAACTTCCTGTGAACCCCAGTAATACATGTAACCCACTCGCACAGTGCCAATCGTGTGTAAACTACCCGCGAACCCCAGTAATACCCGTACCCCACTCGCACAGGGCCCTTTCGCGTGTAAAACTTCCCGCGAACCCCAGGAATACACGTACCCCACTCGAACAGGGCCCTTTTGCATGTAAAACCTTCCCGCGAACCCCAGTAATACATGTACCCCACTCGCATAGGGCCAATTGCCTGTGAAACTGCCCGCGGACCCCAGTAATACACGTACCCCACTCGCACAGGGCCCTTTCGCATGTAAAACTTCCTGCAAAACCAGTAATACACGTACCCCACTCACACAGGGCCAATCGCATGTGAAACTGCCGCGAACCCCAGTAATACACGTACCCCACTCGCACAGTGCCCTTTCACGTGTAAAACTTCCTGTGAACCCCAGTAATACATGTACCCCACTCGCACAGTGCCAATCGTGTGTAAACTACCCGCGAACCCCAGTAATACCCGTACCCCACTCGCACAGGGCCCTTTTGCGTGTAAAACTTCCCGCGAACCCCAGGAATACACGTACACCACTCGCACAGGGCCAATCGCGTGTGAAACTGCCCGCGAACCCCAGTAATACACGTACCCCACTCGCACAGGGCCCTTTCACGTGTAAAACTTCGTGCAAACCCCAGGAATACACGTACCCCACTCGCACAGGGCCCTTTCGCGTGTAAAACTTCCCGTGAACCCCAGTAATACATGTACCCCACTCGCACAGGGCCAATCGCATGTAAAACTTCCCGCGAACCCCAGGAATACACGTACCCCACTCACACAGGGCCCTTTCGTGTGTAAAACTTCCCGCGAACCCCAGTAATACATGTACCCCACTCGCACAGGGCCCTTTCGTGTGTAAAACTACAGGCGAACCTAGTAATACACGCACCCCACTCGCACAGGGCCCTTTCGTGTGTAAAAGTCCTGCGAACCCCAGGAATACACGTACCCCACTCACACAGGGCCCTTTTGTGTGTAAAACTTCCCGCGAACCCCAGGAATACACGTACCCCACTCGCACAGGACCCTTTTGCATGTAAAACTTCCCACGAACCCCAGTAATACATGTACCCCACTCGCACAGGGCCCTTTCGTGTGTAAAACGTCCTGCGAACAACAGTAATACACGTACCCCACTTGCACATGGCCCTTTTGCGCGTAAAACTTCCCGCGAACCCCAGTAATACACGTACCCCACTCGCACAGGGCCCTTTCATGTGTAAAACTTCCCGCGAACCCCAGGAATACACGTACCCTCTCGAACAGGGTCCTTTTGCATGTAAAACCTTCCCACGAACCCCAGTAATACACGTACCCCACTCGCACAGGGCCCTTTCGCATGTAAAACTTCCTGCGAACCCAGTAATACACGTACCCCACTCACACAGGGCCAATCGCATGTGAAACTGCCGCGAACCCCAGTAATGCACGTACCCCACTCGCACAGGGCCCTTTCGCGTGTAAAACTTCCTGTGAAACCCAGTAATACACGTACCCCACTCGCACAGTGCCAATCGTGTGTAAACTACCCGCGAACCCCAGTAATACCCATACCCCACTCGCACAGGGCCCTTTCGCGTGCAAAACTTCCTGCGAACCCCAGGAATACACATACCCCACTCGCACAGGGCCCTTTCGCATGTAAAACTTCCCGCGAACCCCAGTAATACATCTACCCCACTCGCACAGGGCCAATCGCATGTGAAACTGCCGCGAACCCCAGTAATGCACGTACCCCACTCGCACAGGGCCCTTTCGCGTGTAAAACTTCCTGTGAAACCCAGTAATACACGTACCCCACTCGCACAGTGCCAATCGTGTGTAAACTACCCGCGAACCCCAGTAATACCCATACCCCACTCGCACAGGGCCCTTTCGCGTGTAAAACTTCCTGCGAACCCCAGGAATACACATACCCCACTCGCACAGGGCCCTTTCGCATGTAAAACTTCCCGCGAACCCCAGTAATACATCTACCCCACTCGCACAGGGCCAATCGCGTGTGAAACTGCCCGCAAACCCCAGTAGTACACGTACCCCAATCGCACAGGGCCCTTTCACGTGTAAAACTGCCCGCAAACCCCAGTAATACACGTACCCCAATCGCACAGGGCCCTTTTACGTGTAAAACTTCCTGCGAACCCCAGGAATACACGTACCCCACTCGCACAGGGCCCTTTCGCGTGTGAAACTGCCCGCGAACCCCAGTAATACACGTATCCCACTCGCACAGGGCCCTTTCGCATGTAAAACTTACTGCGAACCCAGTAATACATGTACCCCACTCACACAGGGCCAATCGCGTGTAAAACTTCCCGCGAACCCCAGGAATACACGTACCCCACTCGTACAGGTCCCTATCGTGTGTAAAACTTCCCACGAACCCCAGTAATACATGTACCCCACTCGCACAGGGCCCTTTCACGTGTAAAACTTCCTGCGAACCCCAGTAATACACGTACCCCACTCGCACAGGGCCCTTTTGCGTGTAAAACTTCCCGCGAACCCCAGTAATACACGTACCCCACTCGCACAGGGCCCTTTCATGTGTAAAACTTCCCGCGAACCCCAGGAATACACGTACCCTCTCGAACAGGGCCCTTTTGCGTGTAAAACTTCCCGCGAACCCCAGTAATACACGTACCCCACTCGCACAGGGCCCTTTTCGCGTTTAAAACTTCCCGCGAACCCCAGGAATACACGTACCGTCTCGAACAGGGCCCTTTCGCGTGTAAAACCTTCCTGCGAACCCCAGTAATACACGTACCCCACTCGCACAGGGCCAGTCGCGTGTGAAACTGCCCGCGAACCCCAGTAATACACGTACCCCACTCGCACAGGGCCCTTTTGCATGTAAAACTTCCTGCCAAACCCAGTAATACACGTACCCCACTCACACAGGGCCAATCGCATGTGAAACTGCCCGCGAACCCCAGTAATACACATATCCCACTCGCACAGGGCCCTTTCGCGTGTAAAACTTCCCGTGAACCCCAGTAATACACGTACCCCAATCACACAGGGCCAATCGCGTGTAAAACTTCCCGCGAACCCCAGGAATACACGTACCCCACTCACACAGGGCCCTTTCGTGTGTAAAACTTCCCGCGAACCCCAGTAATACACGTACCCCACTCGCACAGGGCCCTTTCGCGTGTAAAACTACCCGCGAACCTCAGTAATACACGTACCCCACTCGCACAGGGCCCTTTCGTGTGTAAAACGTCCTGCGAACCCCAGGAATACACGTACCCCACTCGCACAGGGCCCTTTTGTGTGTAAAACTTCCCGCGAACCCCAGGAATACACGTGCCCCACTCGCACAGGACCCTTTTGCATGTAAAACTTCCCGCGAACCCCAGTAATACACGTACCCAACTCGCACAGGGCCCTTTCACGTGTAAAACTTCCTGCGAACACCAGTAATACACGTACCCCACTCGCACAGGGCCCTTTTGCGTGTAAAACTTCCCGCGAACCCTAGTAATACACGTACCCCACTCGCACAGGGCCCTTTCACGTGTAAAACTTCCCGCGAACCCCAGGAATACACATACCCTCTCGAACAGGGCCCTTTTGCGTGTAAAACCTTCCTGCGAACCCCAGTAATACACGTACCCCACTCGCACAGGGCCAATCGCATGTGAAACTGCCCGCGAACCCCAGTAATACAAGTGCCCCACTCGCACAGGGCCCTTTCGCGTGTAAAACTTCCCGTGAACCCCAGTAATACATGTACCCCACTCGCACAGGGCCAATCGCGTGTAAAACTTCCCGCGAACCCCAGGAATACACGTACCCCACTCACATAGGGCCCTTTCGTGTGTTAAACTTCCCGCGAACCCCAGTAATACACGTACCCCACTCGCACAGGGCCCTTTCGCGTGTAAAACTACCCGCGAACCCCAGTAATACACGTACCCCCCTCGTACAGGGCCCTATCGCGTGTAAAACTTCCCGCGAACCCCAGGAATACACGTAACCCACTCACACAGGGCCCTTTCGTGTGTAAAACTTCCCGCAAACCCCAGGAATACACATACCCCACTCGCACAGGGCCCTTTCGCATGTAAAACTTCCCGCGAACCCCAGTAATACAGGTACCCCACTCGCACATGGCCAATCGCGTGTGAAACTGCCCGCGAACCCCAGTAATACACGTACCCCACTCGCACAGGGCCAATCATGTGTAAAACTTCCTGCAAACCCCAGGAATACACGTACCCCACTCGCACAGGGCCCTTTCGCGTGTAAAACTTCCCGTGAACCCTAGTAATACATGTACCCCACTCGCACAGGGCCAATCGCGTGTAAAACTTCCCGCGAACCCCAGGAATACACGTACCCCACTCACACAGGGCCAATTGCCTGTGAAACTGCCCGCGGACCCCAGTAATACACGTACCCCACTCGCACAGGGCCCTTTCGCATGTAAAACTTCCTGCAAACCCAGTAATACACGTACCCCACTCACACAGGGCCAATCGCATGTGAAACTGCCGCGAACCCCAGTAATACACGTACCCCACTCGCACAGTGCCCTTTCACGTGTAAAACTTCCTGTGAACCCCAGTAATACATGTACCCCACTCGCACAGTGCCAATCGTGTGTAAACTACCCGCGAACCCCAGTAATACCCGTACCCCACTCGCACAGGGCCCTTTTGCGTGTAAAACTTCCCGCGAACCCCAGGAATACACGTACACCACTCGCACAGGGCCAATCGCGTGTGAAACTGCCCGCGAACCCCAGTAATACACGTACCCCACTCGCACAGGGCCCTTTCACGTGTAAAACTTCGTGCAAACCCCAGGAATACACGTACCCCACTCGCACAGGGCCCTTTCGCGTGTAAAACTTCCCGTGAACCCCAGTAATACATGTACCCCACTCGCACAGGGCCAATCGCATGTAAAACTTCCCGCGAACCCCAGGAATACACGTACCCCACTCACACAGGGCCCTTTCGTGTGTAAAACTTCCCGCGAACCCCAGTAATACATGTACCCCACTCGCACAGGGCCCTTTCGTGTGTAAAACTACAGGCGAACCTAGTAATACACGCACCCCACTCGCACAGGGCCCTTTCGTGTGTAAAACGTCCTGCGAACCCCAGGAATACACGTACCCCACTCACACAGGGCCCTTTTGTGTGTAAAACTTCCCGCGAACCCCAGGAATACACGTACCCCACTCGCACAGGACCCTTTTGCATGTAAAACTTCCCACGAACCCCAGTAATACATGTACCCCACTCGCACAGGGCCCTTTCGTGTGTAAAACGTCCTGCGAACAACAGTAATACACGTACCCCACTTGCACATGGCCCTTTTGCGCGTAAAACTTCCCGCGAACCCCAGTAATACACGTACCCCACTCGCACAGGGCCCTTTCATGTGTAAAACTTCCCGCGAACCCCAGGAATACACGTACCCTCTCGAACAGGGTCCTTTTGCATGTAAAACCTTCCCACGAACCCCAGTAATACACGTACCCCACTCGCACAGGGCCCTTTCGCATGTAAAACTTCCTGCGAACCCAGTAATACACGTACCCCACTCACACAGGGTCAATCGCATGTAAAACTTCCCGCGAACCCCAGGAATACACGTACCCCACTCACACAGGGCCAATTGCCTGTGAAACTGCCCGCGGACCCCAGTAATACACGTACCCCACTCGCACAGGGCCCTTTCGCATGTAAAACTTCCTGCAAACCCAGTAATACACGTACCCCACTCACACAGGGCCAATCGCATGTGAAACTGCCGCGAACCCCAGTAATACACGTACCCCACTCGCACAGTGCCCTTTCACGTGTAAAACTTCCTGTGAACCCCAGTAATACATGTACCCCACTCGCACAGTGCCAATCGTGTGTAAACTACCCGCGAACCCCAGTAATACCCGTACCCCACTCGCACAGGGCCCTTTTGCGTGTAAAACTTCCCGCGAACCCCAGGAATACACGTACACCACTCGCACAGGGCCAATCGCGTGTGAAACTGCCCGCGAACCCCAGTAATACACGTACCCCACTCGCACAGGGCCCTTTCACGTGTAAAACTTCGTGCAAACCCCAGGAATACACGTACCCCACTCGCACAGGGCCCTTTCGCGTGTAAAACTTCCCGTGAACCCCAGTAATACATGTACCCCACTCGCACAGGGCCAATCGCATGTAAAACTTCCCGCGAACCCCAGGAATACACGTACCCCACTCACACAGGGCCCTTTCGTGTGTAAAACTTCCCGCGAACCCCAGTAATACATGTACCCCACTCGCACAGGGCCCTTTCGTGTGTAAAACTACAGGCGAACCTAGTAATACACGCACCCCACTCGCACAGGGCCCTTTCGTGTGTAAAACGTCCTGCGAACCCCAGGAATACACGTACCCCACTCACACAGGGCCCTTTTGTGTGTAAAACTTCCCGCGAACCCCAGGAATACACGTACCCCACTCGCACAGGACCCTTTTGCATGTAAAACTTCCCACGAACCCCAGTAATACATGTACCCCACTCGCACAGGGCCCTTTCGTGTGTAAAACGTCCTGCGAACAACAGTAATACACGTACCCCACTTGCACATGGCCCTTTTGCGCGTAAAACTTCCCGCGAACCCCAGTAATACACGTACCCCACTCGCACAGGGCCCTTTCATGTGTAAAACTTCCCGCGAACCCCAGGAATACACGTACCCTCTCGAACAGGGTCCTTTTGCATGTAAAACCTTCCCACGAACCCCAGTAATACACGTACCCCACTCGCACAGGGCCCTTTCGCATGTAAAACTTCCTGCGAACCCAGTAATACACGTACCCCACTCACACAGGGTCAATCGCATGTGAAACTGCCGCGAACCCCAGTAATGCACGTACCCCACTCGCACAGGGCCCTTTCGCGTGTAAAACTTCCTGTGAAACCCAGTAATACACGTACCCCACTCGCACAGTGCCAATCGTGTGTAAACTACCCGCGAACCCCAGTAATACCCATACCCCACTCGCACAGGGCCCTTTCGCGTGTAAAACTTCCTGCGAACCCCAGGAATACACATACCCCACTCGCACAGGGCCCTTTCGCATGTAAAACTTCCCGCGAACCCCAGTAATACATCTACCCCACTCGCACAGGGCCAATCGCGTGTGAAACTGCCCGCAAACCCCAGTAGTACACGTACCCCAATCGCACAGGGCCCTTTCACGTGTAAAACTGCCCGCGAACCCCAGTAATACACGTACCCCACTCGCACATGGCCAATCACGTGTAAAACTTCCTGCAAACCCCAGGAATACACGTACCCCACTCGCACAGGGCCCTTTCGCGTGTAAAACTTCCCGTGAACCCCAGTAATACATGTACCCCACTCGCACAGGGCCAATCGCGTGTAAAACTTCCCGCGAACCCCAGGAATACACGTACCCCACTCACATAGGGCCCTTTCGTGTGTTAAACTTCCCGCGAACCCCAGTAATACACGTACCCCACTCGCACAGGGCCCTTTCGCGTGTAAAACTACCCGCGAACCCCAGTAATACACGTACCCCCTTCGTACAGGGCCCTATCGCGTGTAAAACTTCCCGCGAACCCCAGGAATACACATACCCTCTCGAACAGGGCCCTTTTGCGTGTAAAACCTTCCTGCGAACCCCAGTAATACACGTACCCCACTCGCACAGGGCCAATCGCATGTGAAACTGCCCGCGAACCCCAGTAATACAAGTGCCCCACTCGCACAGGGCCCTTTCGCGTGTAAAACTTCCCGTGAACCCCAGTAATACATGTACCCCACTCGCACAGGGCCAATCGCGTGTAAAACTTCCCGCGAACCCCAGGAATACACGTACCCCACTCACATAGGGCCCTTTCGTGTGTTAAACTTCCCGCGAACCCCAGTAATACACGTACCCCACTCGCACAGGGCCCTTTCGCGTGTAAAACTACCCGCGAACCCCAGTAATACACGTACCCCCCTCGTACAGGGCCCTATCGCGTGTAAAACTTCCCGCGAACCCCAGGAATACACGTAACCCACTCACACAGGGCCCTTTCGTGTGTAAAACTTCCCGCAAACCCCAGGAATACACATACCCCACTCGCACAGGGCCCTTTCGCATGTAAAACTTCCCGCGAACCCCAGTAATACAGGTACCCCACTCGCACATGGCCAATCGCGTGTGAAACTGCCCGCGAACCCCAGTAATACACGTACCCCACTCGCACAGGGCCAATCATGTGTAAAACTTCCTGCAAACCCCAGGAATACACGTACCCCACTCGCACAGGGCCCTTTCGCGTGTAAAACTTCCCGTGAACCCTAGTAATACATGTACCCCACTCGCACAGGGCCAATCGCGTGTAAAACTTCCCGCGAACCCCAGGAATACACGTACCCCACTCACACAGGGCCAATTGCCTGTGAAACTGCCCGCGGACCCCAGTAATACACGTACCCCACTCGCACAGGGCCCTTTCGCATGTAAAACTTCCTGCAAACCCAGTAATACACGTACCCCACTCACACAGGGCCAATCGCATGTGAAACTGCCGCGAACCCCAGTAATACACGTACCCCACTCGCACAGTGCCCTTTCACGTGTAAAACTTCCTGTGAACCCCAGTAATACATGTACCCCACTCGCACAGTGCCAATCGTGTGTAAACTACCCGCGAACCCCAGTAATACCCGTACCCCACTCGCACAGGGCCCTTTTGCGTGTAAAACTTCCCGCGAACCCCAGGAATACACGTACACCACTCGCACAGGGCCAATCGCGTGTGAAACTGCCCGCGAACCCCAGTAATACACGTACCCCACTCGCACAGGGCCCTTTCACGTGTAAAACTTCGTGCAAACCCCAGGAATACACGTACCCCACTCGCACAGGGCCCTTTCGCGTGTAAAACTTCCCGTGAACCCCAGTAATACATGTACCCCACTCGCACAGGGCCAATCGCATGTAAAACTTCCCGCGAACCCCAGGAATACACGTACCCCACTCACACAGGGCCCTTTCGTGTGTAAAACTTCCCGCGAACCCCAGTAATACATGTACCCCACTCGCACAGGGCCCTTTCGTGTGTAAAACTACAGGCGAACCTAGTAATACACGCACCCCACTCGCACAGGGCCCTTTCGTGTGTAAAACGTCCTGCGAACCCTAGGAATACACGTACCCCACTCACACAGGGCCCTTTTGTGTGTAAAACTTCCCGCGAACCCCAGGAATACACGTACCCCACTCGCACAGGACCCTTTTGCATGTAAAACTTCCCACGAACCCCAGTAATACATGTACCCCACTCGCACAGGGCCCTTTCGTGTGTAAAACGTCCTGCGAACAACAGTAATACACGTACCCCACTTGCACATGGCCCTTTTGCGCGTAAAACTTCCCGCGAACCCCAGTAATACACGTACCCCACTCGCACAGGGCCCTTTCATGTGTAAAACTTCCCGCGAACCCCAGGAATACACGTACCCTCTCGAACAGGGTCCTTTTGCATGTAAAACCTTCCCACGAACCCCAGTAATACACGTACCCCACTCGCACAGGGCCCTTTCGCATGTAAAACTTCCTGCGAACCCAGTAATACACGTACCCCACTCACACAGGGTCAATCGCATGTAAAACTTCCCGCGAACCCCAGGAATACACGTACCCCACTCACACAGGGCCAATTGCCTGTGAAACTGCCCGCGGACCCCAGTAATACACGTACCCCACTCGCACAGGGCCCTTTCGCATGTAAAACTTCCTGCAAACCCAGTAATACACGTACCCCACTCACACAGGGCCAATCGCATGTGAAACTGCCGCGAACCCCAGTAATACACGTACCCCACTCGCACAGTGCCCTTTCACGTGTAAAACTTCCTGTGAACCCCAGTAATACATGTACCCCACTCGCACAGTGCCAATCGTGTGTAAACTACCCGCGAACCCCAGTAATACCCGTACCCCACTCGCACAGGGCCCTTTTGCGTGTAAAACTTCCCGCGAACCCCAGGAATACACGTACACCACTCGCACAGGGCCAATCGCGTGTGAAACTGCCCGCGAACCCCAGTAATACACGTACCCCACTCGCACAGGGCCCTTTCACGTGTAAAACTTCGTGCAAACCCCAGGAATACACGTACCCCACTCGCACAGGGCCCTTTCGCGTGTAAAACTTCCCGTGAACCCCAGTAATACATGTACCCCACTCGCACAGGGCCAATCGCATGTAAAACTTCCCGCGAACCCCAGGAATACACGTACCCCACTCACACAGGGCCCTTTCGTGTGTAAAACTTCCCGCGAACCCCAGTAATACATGTACCCCACTCGCACAGGGCCCTTTCGTGTGTAAAACTACAGGCGAACCTAGTAATACACGCACCCCACTCGCACAGGGCCCTTTCGTGTGTAAAACGTCCTGCGAACCCCAGGAATACACGTACCCCACTCACACAGGGCCCTTTTGTGTGTAAAACTTCCCGCGAACCCCAGGAATACACGTACCCCACTCGCACAGGACCCTTTTGCATGTAAAACTTCCCACGAACCCCAGTAATACATGTACCCCACTCGCACAGGGCCCTTTCGTGTGTAAAACGTCCTGCGAACAACAGTAATACACGTACCCCACTTGCACATGGCCCTTTTGCGCGTAAAACTTCCCGCGAACCCCAGTAATACACGTACCCCACTCGCACAGGGCCCTTTCATGTGTAAAACTTCCCGCGAACCCCAGGAATACACGTACCCTCTCGAACAGGGTCCTTTTGCATGTAAAACCTTCCCACGAACCCCAGTAATACACGTACCCCACTCGCACAGGGCCCTTTCGCATGTAAAACTTCCTGCGAACCCAGTAATACACGTACCCCACTCACACAGGGTCAATCGCATGTGAAACTGCCGCGAACCCCAGTAATGCACGTACCCCACTCGCACAGGGCCCTTTCGCGTGTAAAACTTCCTGTGAAACCCAGTAATACACGTACCCCACTCGCACAGTGCCAATCGTGTGTAAACTACCCGCGAACCCCAGTAATACCCATACCCCACTCGCACAGGGCCCTTTCGCGTGTAAAACTTCCTGCGAACCCCAGGAATACACATACCCCACTCGCACAGGGCCCTTTCGCATGTAAAACTTCCCGCGAACCCCAGTAATACATCTACCCCACTCGCACAGGGCCAATCGCGTGTGAAACTGCCCGCAAACCCCAGTAGTACACGTACCCCAATCGCACAGGGCCCTTTCACGTGTAAAACTGCCCGCGAACCCCAGTAATACACGTACCCCACTCGCACATGGCCAATCACGTGTAAAACTTCCTGCAAACCCCAGGAATACACGTACCCCACTCGCACAGGGCCCTTTCGCGTGTAAAACTTCCCGTGAACCCCAGTAATACATGTACCCCACTCGCACAGGGCCAATCGCGTGTAAAACTTCCCGCGAACCCCAGGAATACACGTACCACACTCACACAGGGCCCTTTCGTGTGTAAAACTTCCCGCGAACCCCAGTAATACACGTACCCCACTCGCACAGGGCCCTTTCGTGTGTAAAACTACAGGCGAACCCCAGTAATACACGCACCCCACTCGCACAGGGCCCTTTCGTGTGTAAAACGTCCTGCGAACCCCAGGAATAAACGTACCCCACTCACACAGGGCCCTTTTGTGTGTGAAACTTCCCGCGAACCCCAGGAATACACGTACCCCTCTCGCACAGGACCCTTTTGCATGTAAAACTTCCCACGAACCCCAGTAATACATGTACCCCACTCGCACAGGGCCCTTTCACGTGTAAAACGTCCTGCGAACCCCAGTAATACACGTACCCCACTCGCACAGGGCCCTTTTGCGCGTAAAACTTCCCGCGAACCCCAGTAATACACGTACCCCCCTCGTACAGGGCCCTATCGCGTGTAAAACTTCCCGCGAACCCCAGGAATACACATACCCTCTCGAACAGGGCCCTTTTGCGTGTAAAACCTTCCTGCGAACCCCAGTAATACACGTACCCCACTCGCACAGGGCCAATCGCATGTGAAACTGCCCGCGAACCCCAGTAATACAAGTGCCCCACTCGCACAGGGCCCTTTCGCGTGTAAAACTTCCCGTGAACCCCAGTAATACATGTACCCCACTCGCACAGGGCCAATCGCGTGTAAAACTTCCCGCGAACCCCAGGAATACACGTACCCCACTCACATAGGGCCCTTTCGTGTGTTAAACTTCCCGCGAACCCCAGTAATACACGTACCCCACTCGCACAGGGCCCTTTCGCGTGTAAAACTACCCGCGAACCCCAGTAATACACGTACCCCCCTCGTACAGGGCCCTATCGCGTGTAAAACTTCCCGCGAACCCCAGGAATACACGTAACCCACTCACACAGGGCCCTTTCGTGTGTAAAACTTCCCGCAAACCCCAGGAATACACATACCCCACTCGCACAGGGCCCTTTCGCATGTAAAACTTCCCGCGAACCCCAGTAATACAGGTACCCCACTCGCACATGGCCAATCGCGTGTGAAACTGCCCGCGAACCCCAGTAATACACGTACCCCACTCGCACAGGGCCAATCATGTGTAAAACTTCCTGCAAACCCCAGGAATACACGTACCCCACTCGCACAGGGCCCTTTCGCGTGTAAAACTTCCCGTGAACCCTAGTAATACATGTACCCCACTCGCACAGGGCCAATCGCGTGTAAAACTTCCCGCGAACCCCAGGAATACACGTACCCCACTCACACAGGGCCAATTGCCTGTGAAACTGCCCGCGGACCCCAGTAATACACGTACCCCACTCGCACAGGGCCCTTTCGCATGTAAAACTTCCTGCAAACCCAGTAATACACGTACCCCACTCACACAGGGCCAATCGCATGTGAAACTGCCGCGAACCCCAGTAATACACGTACCCCACTCGCACAGTGCCCTTTCACGTGTAAAACTTCCTGTGAACCCCAGTAATACATGTACCCCACTCGCACAGTGCCAATCGTGTGTAAACTACCCGCGAACCCCAGTAATACCCGTACCCCACTCGCACAGGGCCCTTTTGCGTGTAAAACTTCCCGCGAACCCCAGGAATACACGTACACCACTCGCACAGGGCCAATCGCGTGTGAAACTGCCCGCGAACCCCAGTAATACACGTATCCCACTCGCACAGGGCCCTTTCACGTGTAAAACTTCGTGCAAACCCCAGGAATACACGTACCCCACTCGCACAGGGCCCTTTCGCGTGTAAAACTTCCCGTGAACCCCAGTAATACATGTACCCCACTCGCACAGGGCCAATCGCATGTAAAACTTCCCGCGAACCCCAGGAATACACGTACCCCACTCACACAGGGCCCTTTCGTGTGTAAAACTTCCCGCGAACCCCAGTAATACATGTACCCCACTCGCACAGGGCCCTTTCGTGTGTAAAACTACAGGCGAACCTAGTAATACACGCACCCCACTCGCACAGGGCCCTTTCGTGTGTAAAACGTCCTGCGAACCCCAGGAATACACGTACCCCACTCACACAGGGCCCTTTTGTGTGTAAAACTTCCCGCGAACCCCAGGAATACACGTACCCCACTCGCACAGGACCCTTTTGCATGTAAAACTTCCCACGAACCCCAGTAATACATGTACCCCACTCGCACAGGGCCCTTTCGTGTGTAAAACGTCCTGCGAACAACAGTAATACACGTACCCCACTTGCACATGGCCCTTTTGCGCGTAAAACTTCCCGCGAACCCCAGTAATACACGTACCCCACTCGCACAGGGCCCTTTCATGTGTAAAACTTCCCGCGAACCCCAGGAATACACGTACCCTCTCGAACAGGGTCCTTTTGCATGTAAAACCTTCCCACGAACCCCAGTAATACACGTACCCCACTCGCACAGGGCCCTTTCGCATGTAAAACTTCCTGCGAACCCAGTAATACACGTACCCCACTCACACAGGGTCAATCGCATGTAAAACTTCCCGCGAACCCCAGGAATACACGTACCCCACTCACACAGGGCCAATTGCCTGTGAAACTGCCCGCGGACCCCAGTAATACACGTACCCCACTCGCACAGGGCCCTTTCGCATGTAAAACTTCCTGCAAACCCAGTAATACACGTACCCCACTCACACAGGGCCAATCGCATGTGAAACTGCCGCGAACCCCAGTAATACACGTACCCCACTCGCACAGTGCCCTTTCACGTGTAAAACTTCCTGTGAACCCCAGTAATACATGTACCCCACTCGCACAGTGCCAATCGTGTGTAAACTACCCGCGAACCCCAGTAATACCCGTACCCCACTCGCACAGGGCCCTTTTGCGTGTAAAACTTCCCGCGAACCCCAGGAATACACGTACACCACTCGCACAGGGCCAATCGCGTGTGAAACTGCCCGCGAACCCCAGTAATACACGTACCCCACTCGCACAGGGCCCTTTCACGTGTAAAACTTCGTGCAAACCCCAGGAATACACGTACCCCACTCGCACAGGGCCCTTTCGCGTGTAAAACTTCCCGTGAACCCCAGTAATACATGTACCCCACTCGCACAGGGCCAATCGCATGTAAAACTTCCCGCGAACCCCAGGAATACACGTACCCCACTCACACAGGGCCCTTTCGTGTGTAAAACTTCCCGCGAACCCCAGTAATACATGTACCCCACTCGCACAGGGCCCTTTCGTGTGTAAAACTACAGGCGAACCTAGTAATACACGCACCCCACTCGCACAGGGCCCTTTCGTGTGTAAAACGTCCTGCGAACCCCAGGAATACACGTACCCCACTCACACAGGGCCCTTTTGTGTGTAAAACTTCCCGCGAACCCCAGGAATACACGTACCCCACTCGCACAGGACCCTTTTGCATGTAAAACTTCCCACGAACCCCAGTAATACATGTACCCCACTCGCACAGGGCCCTTTCGTGTGTAAAACGTCCTGCGAACAACAGTAATACACGTACCCCACTTGCACATGGCCCTTTTGCGCGTAAAACTTCCCGCGAACCCCAGTAATACACGTACCCCACTCGCACAGGGCCCTTTCATGTGTAAAACTTCCCGCGAACCCCAGGAATACACGTACCCTCTCGAACAGGGTCCTTTTGCATGTAAAACCTTCCCACGAACCCCAGTAATACACGTACCCCACTCGCACAGGGCCCTTTCGCATGTAAAACTTCCTGCGAACCCAGTAATACACGTACCCCACTCACACAGGGTCAATCGCATGTGAAACTGCCGCGAACCCCAGTAATGCACGTACCCCACTCGCACAGGGCCCTTTCGCGTGTAAAACTTCCTGTGAAACCCAGTAATACACGTACCCCACTCGCACAGTGCCAATCGTGTGTAAACTACCCGCGAACCCCAGTAATACCCATACCCCACTCGCACAGGGCCCTTTCGCGTGTAAAACTTCCTGCGAACCCCAGGAATACACATACCCCACTCGCACAGGGCCCTTTCGCATGTAAAACTTCCCGCGAACCCCAGTAATACATCTACCCCACTCGCACAGGGCCAATCGCGTGTGAAACTGCCCGCAAACCCCAGTAGTACACGTACCCCAATCGCACAGGGCCCTTTCACGTGTAAAACTGCCCGCGAACCCCAGTAATACACGTACCCCACTCGCACATGGCCAATCACGTGTAAAACTTCCTGCAAACCCCAGGAATACACGTACCCCACTCGCACAGGGCCCTTTCGCGTGTAAAACTTCCCGTGAACCCCAGTAATACATGTACCCCACTCGCACAGGGCCAATCGCGTGTAAAACTTCCCGCGAACCCCAGGAATACACGTACCACACTCACACAGGGCCCTTTCGTGTGTAAAACTTCCCGCGAACCCCAGTAATACACGTACCCCACTCGCACAGGGCCCTTTCGTGTGTAAAACTACAGGCGAACCCCAGTAATACACGCACCCCACTCGCACAGGGCCCTTTCGTGTGTAAAACGTCCTGCGAACCCCAGGAATAAACGTACCCCACTCACACAGGGCCCTTTTGTGTGTGAAACTTCCCGCGAACCCCAGGAATACACGTACCCCTCTCGCACAGGACCCTTTTGCATGTAAAACTTCCCACGAACCCCAGTAATACATGTACCCCACTCGCACAGGGCCCTTTCACGTGTAAAACGTCCTGCGAACCCCAGTAATACACGTACCCCACTCGCACAGGGCCCTTTTGCGCGTAAAACTTCCCGCGAACCCCAGTAATACACGTACCCCACTCGCACAGGGCCCTTTCATGTGTAAAACTTCCCGCGAACCCCAGGAATACACGTACCCTCTCGAACAGGGCCCTTTTGCATGTAAAACCTTCCCGCGAACCCCAGTAATACATGTACCCCACTCGCATAGGGCCAATCGCCTGTGAAACTGCCCGCGAACCCCAGTAATACACATACCCCACTCGCACAGGGCCCTTTCGCATGTAAAACTTCCTGCGAACCCAGTAATACACGTACCCCACTCACACAGGGCCAATCGCATGTGAAACTGCCGCGAACCCCAGTAATACACGTACCCCACTCGCACAGGGCCCTTTCGCATGTAAAACTTCCTGCGAACCCAGTAATACACGTACCCCACTCACACAGGGCCAATCGCATGTGAAACTGCCGCGAACCCCAGTAATACACGTACCCCACTCGCACAGGGCCCTTTCGCGTGTAAAACTTCCTGTGAACCCCAGTAATACATGTAACCCACTCGCACAGTGCCAATCGTGTGTAAACTACCCGCGAACCCCAGTAATACCCGTACCCCACTCGCACAGGGCCCTTTCGCGTGTAAAACGTCCCGTGAACCCCAGGAATACACGTACCCCACTCGAACAGGGCCCTTTTGCATGTAAAACCTTCCCGCGAACCCCAGTAATACATGTACCCCACTCGCATAGGGCCAATCGCCTGTGAAACTGCCCGCGGACCCCAGTAATACACGTACCCCACTCGCACAGGGCCCTTTCGCATGTAAAACTTCCTGCGAACCCAGTAATACACGTACCCCACTCGCACAGGGCCCTTTCGCATGTAAAACTTCCCGCGAACCCCAGGAATACACGTACCCCACTCACACAGGGCCCTTTCGTGTGTAAAACTTCCCGCGAACCCCAGTAATACACGTACCCCACTCGCACAGGGCCCTTTCGTGTGTAAAACTACAGTCGAACCCCAGTAATACACGCACCCCACTCGCACAGGGCCCTTTCGTGTGTAAAACGTCCTGCGAACCCCAGGAATAAACGTACCCCACTCACACAGGGCCCTTTTGTGTGTGAAACTTCCCGCGAACCGCAGGAATACACGTACCCCTCTCGCACAGGACCCTTTTGCATGTAAAACTTCCCACGAACCCCAGTAATACATGTACCCCACTCGCACATGGCCCTTTCACGTGTAAAACGTCCTGCGAACCCCAGTAATACACGTACCCCACTCGCACAGGGCCCTTTTGCACGTAAAACTTCCCGCAAACCCCAGTAATACACGTACCACACTCGCACAGGGCCCTTTCATGTGTAAAACTTCCCGCGAACCCCAGGAATACACGTACCCTCTCGAACAGGGCCCTTTTGCATGTAAAACCTTCCCGCGAACCCCAGTAATACATGTACCCCACTCGCATAGGGCCAATCGCCTGTGAAACTGCCCGCGAACCCCAGTAATACACGTACCCCACTCGCACAGGGCCCTTTCGCATGTAAAACTTCCTGCGAACCCAGTAATACACGTACCCCACTCACACAGGGCCAATCGCATGTGAAACTGCCGCGAACCCCAGTAATACACGTACCCCACTCGCACAGGGCCCTTTCGCATGTAAAACTTCCTGCGAACCCAGTAATACACGTACCCCACTCACACAGGGCCAATCGCATGTGAAACTGCCGCGAACCCCAGTAATACACGTACCCCACTCGCACAGGGCCCTTTCGCGTGTAAAACTTCCTGTGAACCCCAGTAATACATGTAACCCACTCGCACAGTGCCAATCGTGTGTAAACTACCCGCGAACCCCAGTAATACCCGTACCCCACTCGCACAGGGCCCTTTCGCGTGTAAAACGTCCCGTGAACCCCAGGAATACACGTACCCCACTCGAACAGGGCCCTTTTGCATGTAAAACCTTCCCGCGAACCCCAGTAATACATGTACCCCACTCGCATAGGGCCAATCGCCTGTGAAACTGCCCGCGGACCCCAGTAATACACGTACCCCACTCGCACAGGGCCCTTTCGCATGTAAAACTTCCTGCGAACCCAGTAATACACGTACCCCACTCGCACAGGGCCCTTTCGCATGTAAAACTTCCCGCGAACCCCAGGAATACACGTACCCCACTCACACAGGGCCCTTTCGTGTGTAAAACTTCCCGCGAACCCCAGTAATACACGTACCCCACTCGCACAGGGCCCTTTCGTGTGTAAAACTACAGTCGAACCCCAGTAATACACGCACCCCACTCGCACAGGGCCCTTTCGTGTGTAAAACGTCCTGCGAACCCCAGGAATAAACGTACCCCACTCACACAGGGCCCTTTTGTGTGTGAAACTTCCCGCGAACCGCAGGAATACACGTACCCCTCTCGCACAGGACCCTTTTGCATGTAAAACTTCCCACGAACCCCAGTAATACATGTACCCCACTCGCACATGGCCCTTTCACGTGTAAAACGTCCTGCGAACCCCAGTAATACACGTACCCCACTCGCACAGGGCCCTTTTGCACGTAAAACTTCCCGCAAACCCCAGTAATACACGTACCACACTCGCACAGGGCCCTTTCATGTGTAAAACTTCCCGCGAACCCCAGGAATACACGTACCCTCTCGAACAGGGCCCTTTTGCATGTAAAACCTTCCCGCGAACCCCAGTAATACATGTACCCCACTCGCATAGGGCCAATCGCCTGTGAAACTGCCCGCGAACCCCAGTAATACACGTACCCCACTCGCACAGGGCCCTTTCGCATGTAAAACTTCCTGCGAACCCAGTAATACACGTACCCCACTCACACAGGGCCAATCGCATGTGAAACTGCCGCGAACCCCAGTAATACACGTACCCCACTCGCACAGGGCCCTTTCGCATGTAAAACTTCCTGCGAACCCAGTAATACACGTACCCCACTCACACAGGGCCAATCGCATGTGAAACTGCCGTGAACCCCAGTAATACACGTACCCCACTCGCACAGGGCCCTTTCGCGTGTAAAACTTCCTGTGAACCCCAGTAATACATGTAACCCACTCGCACAGTGCCAATCGTGTGTAAACTACCCGCGAACCCCAGTAATACCCGTACCCCACTCGCACAGGGCCCTTTCGCGTGTAAAACTTCCCGCGAACCCCAGGAATACACGTACCCCACTCGAACAGGGCCCTTTTGCATGTAAAACCTTCCCGCGAACCCCAGTAATACATGTACCCCACTCGCATAGGGCCAATTGCCTGTGAAACTGCCCGCGGACCCCAGTAATACACGTACCCCACTCGCACAGGGCCCTTTCGCATGTAAAACTTCCTGCAAACCCAGTAATACACGTACCCCACTCACACAGGGCCAATCGCATGTGAAACTGCCGCGAACCCCAGTAATACACGTACCCCACTCGCACAGTGCCCTTTCACGTGTAAAACTTCCTGTGAACCCCAGTAATACATGTACCCCACTCGCACAGTGCCAATCGTGTGTAAACTACCCGCGAACCCCAGTAATACCCGTACCCCACTCGCACAGGGCCCTTTTGCGTGTAAAACTTCCCGCGAACCCCAGGAATACACGTACACCACTCGCACAGGGCCAATCGCGTGTGAAACTGCCCGCGAACCCCAGTAATACACGTACCCCACTCGCACAGGGCCCTTTCACGTGTAAAACTTCGTGCAAACCCCAGGAATACACGTACCCCACTCGCACAGGGCCCTTTCGCGTGTAAAACTTCCCGTGAACCCCAGTAATACATGTACCCCACTCGCACAGGGCCAATCGCATGTAAAACTTCCCGCGAACCCCAGGAATACACGTACCCCACTCACACAGGGCCCTTTCGTGTGTAAAACTTCCCGCGAACCCCAGTAATACATGTACCCCACTCGCACAGGGCCCTTTCGTGTGTAAAACTACAGGCGAACCTAGTAATACACGCACCCCACTCGCACAGGGCCCTTTCGTGTGTAAAACGTCCTGCGAACCCCAGGAATACACGTACCCCACTCACACAGGGCCCTTTTGTGTGTAAAACTTCCCGCGAACCCCAGGAATACACGTACCCCACTCGCACAGGACCCTTTTGCATGTAAAACTTCCCACGAACCCGAGTAATACATGTACCCCACTCGCACAGGGCCCTTTCGTGTGTAAAACGTCCTGCGAACAACAGTAATACACGTACCCCACTTGCACATGGCCCTTTTGCGCGTAAAACTTCCCGCGAACCCCAGTAATACACGTACCCCACTCGCACAGGGCCCTTTCATGTGTAAAACTTCCCGCGAACCCCAGGAATACACGTACCCTCTCGAACAGGGTCCTTTTGCATGTAAAACCTTCCCACGAACCCCAGTAATACACGTACCCCACTCGCACAGGGCCCTTTCGCATGTAAAACTTCCTGCGAACCCAGTAATACACGTACCCCACTCACACAGGGCCAATCGCATGTGAAACTGCCGCGAACCCCAGTAATGCACGTACCCCACTCGCACAGGGCCCTTTCGCGTGTAAAACTTCCTGTGAAACCCAGTAATACACGTACCCCACTCGCACAGTGCCAATCGTGTGTAAACTACCCGCGAACCCCAGTAATACCCATACCCCACTCGCACAGGGCCCTTTCGCGTGCAAAACTTCCTGCGAACCCCAGGAATACACATACCCCACTCGCACAGGGCCCTTTCGCATGTAAAACTTCCCGCGAACCCCAGTAATACATCTACCCCACTCGCACAGGGCCAATCGCATGTGAAACTGCCGCGAACCCCAGTAATGCACGTACCCCACTCGCACAGGGCCCTTTCGCGTGTAAAACTTCCTGTGAAACCCAGTAATACACGTACCCCACTCGCACAGTGCCAATCGTGTGTAAACTACCCGCGAACCCCAGTAATACCCATACCCCACTCGCACAGGGCCCTTTCGCGTGTAAAACTTCCTGCGAACCCCAGGAATACACATACCCCACTCGCACAGGGCCCTTTCGCATGTAAAACTTCCCGCGAACCCCAGTAATACATCTACCCCACTCGCACAGGGCCAATCGCGTGTGAAACTGCCCGCAAACCCCAGTAGTACACGTACCCCAATCGCACAGGGCCCTTTCACGTGTAAAACTGCCCGCAAACCCCAGTAATACACGTACCCCAATCGCACAGGGCCCTTTTACGTGTAAAACTTCCTGCGAACCCCAGGAATACACGTACCCCACTCGCACAGGGCCCTTTCGCGTGTGAAACTGCCCGCGAACCCCAGTAATACACGTATCCCACTCGCACAGGGCCCTTTCGCATGTAAAACTTACTGCGAACCCAGTAATACACGTACCCCACTCACACAGGGCCAATCGCGTGTAAAACTTCCCGCGAACCCCAGGAATACACGTACCCCACTCGTACAGGTCCCTATCGTGTGTAAAACTTCCCACGAACCCCAGTAATAGATGTACCCCACTCGCACAGGGCCCTTTCACGTGTAAAACTTCCTGCGAACCCCAGTAATACACGTACCCCACTCGCACAGGGCCCTTTTGCGTGTAAAACTTCCCGCGAACCCCAGTAATACACGTACCCCACTCGCACAGGGCCCTTTCATGTGTAAAACTTCCCGCGAACCCCAGGAATACACGTACCCTCTCGAACAGGGCCCTTTTGCGTGTAAAACTTCCCGCGAACCCCAGTAATACACGTACCCCACTCGCACAGGGCCCTTTTCGCGTTTAAAACTTCCCGCGAACCCCAGGAATACACGTACCGTCTCGAACAGGGCCCTTTCGCGTGTAAAACCTTCCTGCGAACCCCAGTAATACACGTACCCCACTCGCACAGGGCCAGTCGCGTGTGAAACTGCCCGCGAACCCAGTAATACACGTACCCCACTCGCACAGGGCCCTTTCGCATGTAAAACTTCCTGCCAAACCCAGTAATACACGTACCCCTCTCACACAGGGCCAATCGCATGTGAAACTGCCCGCGAACCCCAGTAATACACATATCCCACTCGCACAGGGCCCTTTCGCGTGTAAAACTTCCCGTGAACCCCAGTAATACACGTACCCCAATCACACAGGGCCAATCGCGTGTAAAACTTCCCGCGAACCCCAGGAATACACGTACCCCACTCACACAGGGCCCTTTCGTGTGTAAAACTTCCCGCGAACCCCAGTAATACACGTACCCCACTCGCACAGGGCCCTTTCGCGTGTAAAACTACCCGCGAACCTCAGTAATACACGTACCCCACTCGCACAGGGCCCTTTCGTGTGTAAAACGTCCTGCGAACCCCAGGAATACACGTACCCCACTCGCACAGGGCCCTTTTGTGTGTAAAACTTCCCGCGAACCCCAGGAATACACGTGCCCCACTCGCACAGGACCCTTTTGCATGTAAAACTTCCCGCGAACCCCAGTAATACACGTACCCAACTCGCACAGGGCCCTTTCACGTGTAAAACTTCCTGCGAACACCAGTAATACACGTACCCCACTCGCACAGGGCCCTTTTGCGTGTAAAACTTCCCGCGAACCCTAGTAATACACGTACCCCACTCGCACAGGGCCCTTTCACGTGTAAAACTTCCCGCGAACCCCAGGAATACACATACCCTCTCGAACAGGGCCCTTTTGCGTGTAAAACCTTCCTGCGAACCCCAGTAATACACGTACCCCACTCGCACAGGGCCAATCGCATGTGAAACTGCCCGCGAACCCCAGTAATACAAGTGCCCCACTCGCACAGGGCCCTTTCGCGTGTAAAACTTCCCGTGAACCCCAGTAATACATGTACCCCACTCGCACAGGGCCAATCGCGTGTAAAACTTCCCGCGAACCCCAGGAATACACGTACCCCACTCACATAGGGCCCTTTCGTGTGTTAAACTTCCCGCGAACCCCAGTAATACACGTACCCCACTCGCACAGGGCCCTTTCGCGTGTAAAACTACCCGCGAACCCCAGTAATACACGTACCCCCCTCGTACAGGGCCCTATCGCGTGTAAAACTTCCCGCGAACCCCAGGAATACACGTAACCCACTCACACAGGGCCCTTTCGTGTGTAAAACTTCCCGCAAACCCCAGGAATACACATACCCCACTCGCACAGGGCCCTTTCGCATGTAAAACTTCCCGCGAACCCCAGTAATACAGGTACCCCACTCGCACATGGCCAATCGCGTGTGAAACTGCCCGCGAACCCCAGTAATACACGTACCCCACTCGCACAGGGCCAATCATGTGTAAAACTTCCTGCAAACCCCAGGAATACACGTACCCCACTCGCACAGGGCCCTTTCGCGTGTAAAACTTCCCGTGAACCCTAGTAATACATGTACCCCACTCGCACAGGGCCAATCGCGTGTAAAACTTCCCGCGAACCCCAGGAATACACGTACCCCACTCACACAGGGCCAATTGCCTGTGAAACTGCCCGCGGACCCCAGTAATACACGTACCCCACTCGCACAGGGCCCTTTCGCATGTAAAACTTCCTGCAAACCCAGTAATACACGTACCCCACTCACACAGGGCCAATCGCATGTGAAACTGCCGCGAACCCCAGTAATACACGTACCCCACTCGCACAGTGCCCTTTCACGTGTAAAACTTCCTGTGAACCCCAGTAATACATGTACCCCACTCGCACAGTGCCAATCGTGTGTAAACTACCCGCGAACCCCAGTAATACCCGTACCCCACTCGCACAGGGCCCTTTTGCGTGTAAAACTTCCCGCGAACCCCAGGAATACACGTACACCACTCGCACAGGGCCAATCGCGTGTGAAACTGCCCGCGAACCCCAGTAATACACGTACCCCACTCGCACAGGGCCCTTTCACGTGTAAAACTTCGTGCAAACCCCAGGAATACACGTACCCCACTCGCACAGGGCCCTTTCGCGTGTAAAACTTCCCGTGAACCCCAGTAATACATGTACCCCACTCGCACAGGGCCAATCGCATGTAAAACTTCCCGCGAACCCCAGGAATACACGTACCCCACTCACACAGGGCCCTTTCGTGTGTAAAACTTCCCGCGAACCCCAGTAATACATGTACCCCACTCGCACAGGGCCCTTTCGTGTGTAAAACTACAGGCGAACCTAGTAATACACGCACCCCACTCGCACAGGGCCCTTTCGTGTGTAAAACGTCCTGCGAACCCCAGGAATACACGTACCCCACTCACACAGGGCCCTTTTGTGTGTAAAACTTCCCGCGAACCCCAGGAATACACGTACCCCACTCGCACAGGACCCTTTTGCATGTAAAACTTCCCACGAACCCCAGTAATACATGTACCCCACTCGCACAGGGCCCTTTCGTGTGTAAAACGTCCTGCGAACAACAGTAATACACGTACCCCACTTGCACATGGCCCTTTTGCGCGTAAAACTTCCCGCGAACCCCAGTAATACACGTACCCCACTCGCACAGGGCCCTTTCATGTGTAAAACTTCCCGCGAACCCCAGGAATACACGTACCCTCTCGAACAGGGTCCTTTTGCATGTAAAACCTTCCCACGAACCCCAGTAATACACGTACCCCACTCGCACAGGGCCCTTTCGCATGTAAAACTTCCTGCGAACCCAGTAATACACGTACCCCACTCACACAGGGTCAATCGCATGTGAAACTGCCGCGAACCCCAGTAATGCACGTACCCCACTCGCACAGGGCCCTTTCGCGTGTAAAACTTCCTGTGAAACCCAGTAATACACGTACCCCACTCGCACAGTGCCAATCGTGTGTAAACTACCCGCGAACCCCAGTAATACCCATACCCCACTCGCACAGGGCCCTTTCGCGTGTAAAACTGCCCGCAAACCCCAGTAGTACACGTACCCCAATCGCACAGGGCCCTTTCACGTGTAAAACTGCCCGCAAACCCCAGTAATACACGTACCCCAATCGCACAGGGCCCTTTTACGTGTAAAACTTCCTGCGAACCCCAGGAATACACGTACCCCACTCGCACAGGGCCCTTTCGCGTGTGAAACTGCCCGCGAACCCCAGTAATACACGTATCCCACTCGCACAGGGCCCTTTCGCATGTAAAACTTACTGCGAACCCAGTAATACACGTACCCCACTCACACAGGGCCAATCGCGTGTAAAACTTCCCGCGAACCCCAGGAATACACGTACCCCACTCGTACAGGTCCCTATCGTGTGTAAAACTTCCCACGAACCCCAGTAATACATGTACCCCACTCGCACAGGGCCCTTTCACGTGTAAAACTTCCTGCGAACCCCAGTAATACACGTACCCCACTCGCACAGGGCCCTTTTGCGTGTAAAACTTCCCGCGAACCCCAGTAATACACGTACCCCACTCGCACAGGGCCCTTTCATGTGTAAAACTTCCCGCGAACCCCAGGAATACACGTACCCTCTCGAACAGGGCCCTTTTGCGTGTAAAACTTCCCGCGAACCCCAGTAATACACGTACCCCACTCGCACAGGGCCCTTTTCGCGTTTAAAACTTCCCGCGAACCCCAGGAATACACGTACCGTCTCGAACAGGGCCCTTTCGCGTGTAAAACCTTCCTGCGAACCCCAGTAATACACGTACCCCACTCGCACAGGGCCAGTCGCGTGTGAAACTGCCCGCGAACCCCAGTAATACACGTACCCCACTCGCACAGGGCCCTTTCGCATGTAAAACTTCCTGCCAAACCCAGTAATACACGTACCCCACTCACACAGGGCCAATCGCATGTGAAACTGCCCGCGAACCCCAGTAATACACATATCCCACTCGCACAGGGCCCTTTCGCGTGTAAAACTTCCCGTGAACCCCAGTAATACACGTACCCCAATCACACAGGGCCAATCGCGTGTAAAACTTCCCGCGAACCCCAGGAATACACGTACCCCACTCACACAGGGCCCTTTCGTGTGTAAAACTTCCCGCGAACCCCAGTAATACACGTACCCCACTCGCACAGGGCCCTTTCGCGTGTAAAACTACCCGCGAACCTCAGTAATACACGTACCCCACTCGCACAGGGCCCTTTCGTGTGTAAAACGTCCTGCGAACCCCAGGAATACACGTACCCCACTCGCACAGGGCCCTTTTGTGTGTAAAACTTCCCGCGAACCCCAGGAATACACGTGCCCCACTCGCACAGGACCCTTTTGCATGTAAAACTTCCCGCGAACCCCAGTAATACACGTACCCAACTCGCACAGGGCCCTTTCACGTGTAAAACTTCCTGCGAACACCAGTAATACACGTACCCCACTCGCACAGGGCCCTTTTGCGTGTAAAACTTCCCGCGAACCCTAGTAATACACGTACCCCACTCGCACAGGGCCCTTTCACGTGTAAAACTTCCCGCGAACCCCAGGAATACACATACCCTCTCGAACAGGGCCCTTTTGCGTGTAAAACCTTCCTGCGAACCCCAGTAATACACGTACCCCACTCGCACAGGGCCAATCGCATGTGAAACTGCCCGCGAACCCCAGTAATACAAGTGCCCCACTCGCACAGGGCCCTTTCGCGTGTAAAACTTCCCGTGAACCCCAGTAATACATGTACCCCACTCGCACAGGGCCAATCGCGTGTAAAACTTCCCGCGAACCCCAGGAATACACGTACCCCACTCACATAGGGCCCTTTCGTGTGTTAAACTTCCCGCGAACCCCAGTAATACACGTACCCCACTCGCACAGGGCCCTTTCGCGTGTAAAACTACCCGCGAACCCCAGTAATACACGTACCCCCCTCGTACAGGGCCCTATCGCGTGTAAAACTTCCCGCGAACCCCAGGAATACACGTAACCCACTCACACAGGGCCCTTTCGTGTGTAAAACTTCCCGCAAACCCCAGGAATACACATACCCCACTCGCACAGGGCCCTTTCGCATGTAAAACTTCCCGCGAACCCCAGTAATACAGGTACCCCACTCGCACATGGCCAATCGCGTGTGAAACTGCCCGCGAACCCCAGTAATACACGTACCCCACTCGCACAGGGCCAATCATGTGTAAAACTTCCTGCAAACCCCAGGAATACACGTACCCCACTCGCACAGGGCCCTTTCGCGTGTAAAACTTCCCGTGAACCCTAGTAATACATGTACCCCACTCGCACAGGGCCAATCGCGTGTAAAACTTCCCGCGAACCCCAGGAATACACGTACCCCACTCACACAGGGCCCTTTCGTGTGTAAAACTTCCCGCGAACCCCAGTAATACACGTACCCCACTCGCACAGGGCCCTTTCGTGTGTAAAACTACAGGCGAACCCCAGTAATACACGCACCCCACTCGCACAGGGCCCTTTCGTGTGTAAAACGTCCTGCGAACCCCAGGAATAAATGTACCCCACTCACACAGGGCCCTTTTGTGTGTGAAACTTCCCGCGAACCCCAGGAATACACGTACCCCTCTCGCACAGGACCCTTTTGCATGTAAAACTTCCCACGAACCCCAGTAATACATGTACCCCACTCGCACAGGGCCCTTTCACGTGTAAAACGTCCTGCGAACCCCAGTAATACACGTACCCCACTCGCACAGGGCCCTTTTGCGCGTAAAACTTCCCGCGAACCCCAGTAATACACGTACCCCACTCGCACAGGGCCCTTTCATGTGTAAAACTTCCCGCGAACCCCAGGAATACACGTACCCTCTCGAACAGGGCCCTTTTGCATGTAAAACCTTCCCGCGAACCCCAGTAATACATGTACCCCACTCGCATAGGGCCAATCGCCTGTGAAACTGCCCGCGAACCCCAGTAATACACGTACCCCACTCGCACAGGGCCCTTTCGCATGTAAAACTTCCTGCGAACCCAGTAATACACGTACCCCACTCGCACAGGGCCAATCGCATGTGAAACTGCCCGCGAACCCCAGTAATACAAGTACCCCACTCGCACAGGGCCCTTTCGCGTGTAAAACTTCCCGTGAACCCCAGTAATACATGTACCCCACTCGCACAGGGCCAATCGCGTGTAAAACTTCCCGCGAACCCCAGGAATACACGTACCCCACTCACATAGGGCCCTTTCGTGTGTAAAACTTCCCGCGAACCCCAGTAATACACGTACCCCACTCGCACAGGGCCCTTTCGCGTGTAAAACTACCCGCGAACCCCAGTAATACACGTACCCCCCTCGTACAGGGCCCTATCGCGTGTAAAACTTCCCGCGAACCCCAGGAATACACGTAACCCACTCACACAGGGCCCTTTCGTGTGTAAAACTTCCCGCAAACCCCAGGAATACACATACCCCACTCGCACAGGGCCCTTTCGCATGTAAAACTTCCCGCGAACCCCAGTAATACAGGTACCCCATTCGCACAGGGCCAATCGCGTGTGAAACTGCCCGCGAACCCCAGTAATACACGTACCCCACTCGCACAGGGCCAATCACGTGTAAAACTTCCTGCAAACCCCAGGAATACACGTACCCCACTCGCACAGGGCCCTTTCGCGTGTAAAACTTCCTGTGAACCCCAGTAATACATGTACCCCACTCGCACAGTGCCAATCGTGTGTAAACTACCCGCGAACCCCAGTAATACCCGTACCCCACTCGCACAGGGCCCTTTTGCGTGTAAAACTTCCCGCGAACCCCAGTAATACACGTACCCCACTCGCACAGGGCCCTTTCGTGTGTAAAACTACAGGCGAACCCCAGTAATACACGCACCCCACTCGCACAGGGCCCTTTTGTGTGTGAAACTTCCCGCGAACCCCAGGAATACACGTACCCCTCTCGCACAGGACCCTTTTGCATGTAAAACTTCCCACGAACCCCAGTAATACATGTACCCCACTCGCACAGGGCCCTTTCACGTGTAAAACGTCCTGCGAACCCCAGTAATACACGTACCCCACTTGCACAGGGCCCTTTTGCGCGTAAAACTTCCCGCGAACCCCAGTAATACACGTACCCCACTCGCACAGGGCCCTTTCATGTGTAAAACTTCCCGCGAACCCCAGGAATACACGTACCCTCTCGAACAGGGCCCTTTTGCATGTAAAACCTTCCCGCGAACCCCAGTAATACATGTACCCCACTCGCATAGGGCCAATCGCCTGTGAAACTGCCCGCGAACCCCAGTAATACACGTACCCCACTCGCACAGGGCCCTTTCGCATGTAAAACTTCCTGCGAACCCAGTAATACACGTACCCCACTCACACAGGACCAATCGCATGTGGAACTGCCGCGAACCCCAGTAATACACGTACCCCACTCGCACAGGGCCCTTTCGCATGTAAAACTTCCTGCGAACCCAGTAATACACGTACCCCACTCACACAGGGCCAATCGCATGTGAAACTGCCGCGAACCCCAGTAATACACGTACCCCACTCGCACAGGGCCCTTTCGCGTGTAAAACTTCCTGTGAACCCCAGTAATACATGTAACCCACTCGCACAGTGCCAATCGTGTGTAAACTACCCGCGAACCCCAGTAATACCCGTACCCCACTCGTACAGGGCCCTTTCGCGTGTAAAACTTCCCGCGAACCCCAGGAATACACGTACCCCACTCGAACAGGGCCCTTTTGCATGTAAAACCTTCCCGCGAACCCCAGTAATACATGTACCCCACTCGCATA
Organism: Ambystoma mexicanum; assembly: GCF_040938575.1. Classification (NCBI taxonomy): domain Eukaryota; kingdom Metazoa; phylum Chordata; class Amphibia; order Caudata; family Ambystomatidae; genus Ambystoma; species Ambystoma mexicanum. The sequence continues at coordinate 195,823,236 of NC_090935.1, read as the reverse complement.
GGGCCAATCGCCTGTGAAACTGCCCGCGGACCCCAGTAATACACGTACCCCACTCGCACAGGGCCCTTTCGCATGTAAAACTTCCTGCGAACCCAGTAATACACGTACCCCACTCACACAGGGCCAATCGCATGTGAAACTGCCGCGAACCCCAGTAATACACGTACCCCACTCGCACAGGGCCCTTTCGCGTGTAAAACTTCCTGTGAACCCCAGTAATACATGTACCCCACTCGCACAGTGCCAATCGTGTGTAAACTACCCGCGAACCCCAGTAATACCCGTACCCCACTCGCACAGGGCCCTTTTGCGTGTAAAACTTCCCGCGAACCCCAGGAATACACGTACCCCACTCGCACAGGGCCAATCGCGTGTGAAACTGCCCGCGAACCCCAGTAATACACGTACCCCACTCGCACAGGGCCCTTTCACGTGTAAAACTTCGTGCAAACCCCAGGAATACACGTACCCCACTCGCACAGGGCCCTTTCGCGTGTAAAACTTCCCGTGAACCCCAGTAATACATGTACCCCACTCGCACAGGGCCAATCGCATGTAAAACTTCCCGCGAACCCCAGGAATACACGTACCGCACTCACACAGGGCCCTTTCGTGTGTAAAACTTCCCGCGAACCCCAGTAATACACGTACCCCACTCGCACAGGGCCCTTTCATGTGTAAAACTACAGGCGAACCCAGTAATACACGCACCCCACTCGCACAGGGCCCTTTCGTGTGTAAAACGTCCTGCGAACCCCAGGAATACACGTACCCCACTCACACAGGGCCCTTTTGTGTGTAAAACTTCCCGCGAACCCCAGGAATACACGTACCCCACTCGCACAGGACCCTTTTGCATGTAAAACTTCCCACGAACCCCAGTAATACATGTACCCCACTCGCACAGGGCCCTTTCACGTGTAAAACGTCCTTCGAACAACAGTAATACACGTACCCCACATGCACATGGCCCTTTTGCGCGTAAAACTTCCCGCGAACCCCAGTAATACACATACCCCACTCACACAGGGCCCTTTCATGTGTAAAACTTCCCGCGAACCCCAGGAATACACGTACCCTCTCGAACAGGGTCCTTTTGCATGTAAAACCTTCCCGCGAACCCCAGTAATACACGTACCCCACTCGCACAGGGCCCTTTCGCATGTAAAACTTCCTGCGAACCCAGTAATACACGTACCCCACTCACACAGGGCCAATCGCATGTGAAACTGCCGCAAACCCCAGTAATACACGTACCCCACTCGCACAGGGCCCTTTCGCGTGTAAAACTTCCTGTGAAACCCAGTAATACACGTACCCCACTCGCACAGTGCCAATCGTGTGTAAACTACCCGCGAACCCCAGGAATACACGTAACCCACTCACACAGGGCCCTTTCGTGTGTAAAACTTCCCGCAAACTCCAGGAATACACGTACCCCACTCGTACAGGGCCCTTTCGCATGTAAAACTTCCCGCGAACCGCAGTAATACACGTACCCCACTCGCACAGGGCCCTTTTGCGTGTAAAACTTCCCGTGAACCCCAGTAATACATGTACCCCACTCGCACAGGGCCAATCGGGTGTAAAACTTCCCGCGAACCCCAGGAATACACGTACCCCACTCACACAGGGCCCTTTCGTGTGTAAAACTTCCCGCGAACCCCAGTAATACACGTACCCCACTCGCACAGGGCCCTTGCGCGTGTAAAACTACAGGCGAACCCCAGTAATACAAGCACCCCACTTGCACAGGGCCCTTTCGTGTGTAAAACATCCTGCGAACCCCAGGAATACACGTACCCCACTCACACAGGGCCCTTTTGTGTGTAAAACTTCCCGCGAACCCCAGGAATACACGTACCCCACTCGCACAGGACCCTTTTGCATGTAAAACTTCCCACGAACCCCAGTAATACATGTACCCCACTCGCACAGGGCCCTTTCATGTGTAAAACGTCCTGCGAACCCCAGTAATACACGTACCCCACTCGCACAGGACCCTTTTGCGTGTAAAACTTCCGGCGAACCCCAGTAATACACGTACCCCACTTGCACAGGGCCCTTTCATGTGTAAAACTTCCCGCGAACCCCAGGAATACATGTACCCTCTCGAACAGGGCCCTTTTGCATGTAAAACCTTCCCGCGAACCCCAGTAATACATGTACCCCACTCGCATAGGGCCAATCGCGTGTGAAACTGCCCGCGAACCCCAGTAATACACGTACCCCACTCGCACAGGGCCCTTTCGCATGTAAAACTTCCTGCGAACCCAGTAATACACGTACCCCACTCACACAGGGCCAATCGCATGTGAAACTGCCCCGAACCCCAGTAATACATGTACCCCACTCGCACAGGGCCCTTTCACGTGTAAAACTTCCTGTGCACCCCAGTAATACACGTACCCCACTCGCACAGTGCCAATCGTGTGTAAACTACCCGCGAACCCCAGTAATACCTGTACCCCACTTGCACAGGGCCCTTTCGCGTGTAAAACTTCCCGCGAACCCCAGGAATACACGTACCCCACTCGCACAGGGCCCTTTCGCATGTAAAACTTCCCGCGAACCCCAGTAATACATCTACCCCACTCGCACAGGGCCAATCGCGTGTGAAACTGCCTGCAAACCCCAGTAATACACGTACCCCAATCGCACAGGGCCCTTTCACGTGTAAAACTTCCCGCGAACCCCAGGAATACACGTACCCCACTCGCACAGGGCCCTTTCGCGTGCAAAACTTCCCGTGAACCCCAGTAATACACGTACCCCACTCGCACAGGGCCAATCGCGTGTAAAACTTCCTGCGAACCCCAGGAATACACGTACCCCACTCGCACAGTGCCCTTTCGCATGTAAAACTACCCGCGAACCCCAGTAATACACATACCCCACTCGCATAGGGCCGTTTTGCGTGTAAAACTTCCCGCGAACCCCAGGAATACACGTACCCCACTCACACAGGGCCCTTTCGTGTGTAAAACATCCTGCGAACTCCAGGAATACACGTACCCCACTCACACAGGGCCCTTTTGTGTGTAAAACTTCCCGCGAACCCCAGGAATACACGTACCCCACTCGCACAGGACCCTTTTGCATGTAAAACTTCCCACGAACCCCAGTAATACATGTACCCCACTCGCACAGGGCCCTTTCACGTGTAAAACTTCCTGCGAACCCCAGTAATACACGTACCCCACTCGCACAGGGCCCTTTTGCGTGTACAACTTCCCATGAAAACCAGTAATACACGTACCCCACTCGCACAGGGCCCTTTCGTGTGTAAAACTTCCCGCGAACCCCAGGAATACACGTACCCTCTCGAACAGGGCCCTTTTGCGTGTAAAACCTTTCCGCGAACCCCAGTAATACACGTACCCCACTCGCACAGGGCCCTTTTGCATGTAAAACTTCCTGCGAACCCCAGTAATACACGTACCCCACTCACACAGGGCCAATCGCATGTGAAACTGCCCGCGAACCCCAGTAATACACGTACCCCACTCGCACAGGGCCCTTTCGCGTGTAAAACTTCCCGTGAACCCCAGTAATACACGTACCCCACTCGCACAGGGCCAATCGTGTGTAAAACTTCCCGCGAACCCGCGAACCCCAGTAATACACGTACCCCACTCGTACAGGGCCCTATCGCGTGTAAAACTTCCCGCGAACCCCAGGAATACACGTAACCCACTCACACAGGGCCCTTTCGTGTGTAAAACTTCCCGCAAACCCCAGGAATACACGTACCCCACTCGCACAGGGCCCTTTCGCGTGTAAAACTTCCCGTGAACCCCAGTAATACACGTACCCCACTCGCACAGGGCCAATCGTGTGTAAAACTTCCCGCGAACCCGCGAACCCCAGTAATACACGTACCCCACTCGTACAGGGCCCTACGTGTGTAAAACGTCCTGCGAACCCCAGGAATAAACGTACCCCACTCACACAGGGCCCTTTTGTGTGTGAAACTTCCCGCGTACCCCAGGAATACACGTACCCCTCTCGCACAGGACCCTTTTGCATGTAAAACTTCCCACGAACCCCAGTAATACATGTACCCCACTCGCACAGGGCCCTTTCACGTGTAAAACGTCCTGCAAACCCCAGTAATACACGTACCCCACTCGCACAGGGCCCTTTTGCGCGTAAAACTTCCCGCGAACCCCAGTAATACACGTACCCCACTCGCACAGGGCCCTTTCATGTGTAAAACTTCCCGCGAACCCCAGGAATACACGTACCCTCTCGAACAGGGCCCTTTTGCATGTAAAACCTTCCCGCGAACCCCAGTAATACATGTACCCCACTCGCATAGGGCCAATCGCCTGTGAAACTGCCCGCGAACCCCAGTAATACACGTACCCCACTCGCACAGGGCCCTTTCGCATGTAAAACTTCCTGCGAACCCAGTAATACACGTACCCCACTCACACAGGACCAATCGCATGTGAAACTGCCGCGAACCCCAGTAATACACGTACCCCACTCGCACAGGGCCCTTTCGCATGTAAAACTTCCTGCGAACCCAGTAATACACGTACCCCACTCACATAGGGCCAATCGCATGTGAAACTGCCGCGAACCCCAGTAATACACGTACCCCACTCGAACAGGGCCCTTTTGCATGTAAAACCTTCCCGCGAACCCCAGTAATACATGTACCCCACTCGCATAGGGCCAATCGCCTGTGAAACTGCCCGCGGACCCCAGTAATACACGTACCCCACTCGCACAGGGCCCTTTCGCATGTAAAACTTCCTGCGAACCCAGTAATACACGTACCCCACTCACACAGGGCCAATCGCATGTGAAACTGCCGCGAACCCCAGTAATACACGTACCCCACTCGCACAGGGCCCTTTCGCGTGTAAAACTTCCTGTGAACCCCAGTAATACATGTACCCCACTCGCACAGTGCCAATCGTGTGTAAACTACCCGCGAACCCCAGTAATACCCGTACCCCACTCGCACAGGGCCCTTTTGCGTGTAAAACTTCCCGCGAACCCCAGTAATACACGTACCCCACTCGCACAGGGCCCTTTCGTGTGTAAAACTACAGGCGAACCCCAGTAATACACGCACCCCACTCGCACAGGGCCCTTTTGTGTGTGAAACTTCCCGCGAACCCCAGGAATACACGTACCCCTCTCGCACAGGACCCTTTTGCATGTAAAACTTCCCACGAACCCCAGTAATACATGTACCCCACTCGCACAGGGCCCTTTCACGTGTAAAACGTCCTGCGAACCCCAGTAATACACGTACCCCACTTGCACAGGGCCCTTTTGCGCGTAAAACTTCCCGCGAACCCCAGTAATACACGTACCCCACTCGCACAGGGCCCTTTCATGTGTAAAACTTCCCGCGAACCCCAGGAATACACGTACCCTCTCGAACAGGGCCCTTTTGCATGTAAAACCTTCCCGCGAACCCCAGTAATACATGTACCCCACTCGCATAGGGCCAATCGCCTGTGAAACTGCCCGCGAACCCCAGTAATACACGTACCCCACTCGCACAGGGCCCTTTCGCATGTAAAACTTCCTGCGAACCCAGTAATACACGTACCCCACTCACACTTGACCAATCGCATGTGGAACTGCCGCGAACCCCAGTAATACACGTACCCCACTCGCACAGGGCCCTTTCGCATGTAAAACTTCCTGCGAACCCAGTAATACACGTACCCCACTCACACAGGGCCAATCGCATGTGAAACTGCCGCGAACCCCAGTAATACACGTACCCCACTCGCACAGGGCCCTTTCGCGTGTAAAACTTCCTGTGAACCCCAGTAATACATGTAACCCACTCGCACAGTGCCAATCGTGTGTAAACTACCCGCGAACCCCAGTAATACCCGTACCCCACTCGTACAGGGCCTTTCGCGTGTAAAACTTCCCGCGAACCCCAGGAATACACGTACCCCACTCGAACAGGGCCCTTTTGCATGTAAAACCTTCCCGCGAACCCCAGTAATACATGTACCCCACTCGCATAGGGCCAATCGCCTGTGAAACTGCCCGCGGACCCCAGTAATACACGTACCCCACTCGCACAGGGCCCTTTCGCATGTAAAACTTCCTGCGAACCCAGTAATACACGTACCCCACTCACACAGGGCCAATCGCATGTGAAACTGCCGCGAACCCCAGTAATACACGTACCCCACTTGCACAGGGCCCTTTCGCGTGTAAAACTTCCTGTGAACCCCAGTAATACATGTACCCCACTCGCACAGTGCCAATCGTGTGTAAACTACCCGCGAACCCCAGTAATACCCGTACCCCACTCGCACAGGGCCCTTTTGCGTGTAAAACTTCCCGCGAACCCCAGGAATACACGTACCCCACTCGCACAGGGCCAATCGCGTGTGAAACTGCCCGCGAACCCCAGTAATACACGTACCCCACTCGCACAGGGCCCTTTCACGTGTAAAACTTCGTGCAAACCCCAGGAATACACGTACCCCACTCGCACAGGGCCCTTTCGCGTGTAAAACTTCCCGTGAACCCCAGTAATACATGTACCCCACTCGCACAGGGCCAATCGCATGTAAAACTTCCCGCGAACCCCAGTAATACACGTACCGCACTCACACAGGGCCCTTTCGTGTGTAAAACTTCCCGCGAACCCCAGTAATACACGTACCCCACTCGCACAGGGCCCTTTCATGTGTAAAACTACAGGCGAACCCAGTAATACACGCACCCCACTCGCACAGGGCCCTTTCGTGTGTAAAACGTCCTGCGAACCCCAGGAATACACGTACCCCACTCACACAGGGCCCTTTTGTGTGTAAAACTTCCCACGAACCCCAGTAATACATGTACCCCACTCGCACAGGGCCCTTTCACGTGTAAAACGTCCTTCGAACAACAGTAATACACGTACCCCACATGCACATGGCCCTTTTGCGCGTAAAACTTCCCGCGAACCCCAGTAATACACATACCCCACTCACACAGGGCCCTTTCATGTGTAAAACTTCCCGCGAACCCCAGGAATACACGTACCCTCTCGAACAGGGTCCTTTTGCATGTAAAACCTTCCCGCGAACCCCAGTAATACACGTACCCCACTCGCACAGGGCCCTTTCGCATGTAAAACTTCCTGCGAACCCAGTAATACACGTACCCCACTCACACAGGGCCAATCGCATGTGAAACTGCCGCAAACCCCAGTAATACACGTACCCCACTCGCACAGGGCCCTTTCGCGTGTAAAACTTCCTGTGAAACCCAGTAATACACGTACCCCACTCGCACAGTGCCAATCGTGTGTAAACTACCCGCGAACCCCAGGAATACACGTAACCCACTCACACAGGGCCCTTTCGTGTGTAAAACTTCCCGCAAACTCCAGGAATACACGTACCCCACTCGTACAGGGCCCTTTCGCATGTAAAACTTCCCGCGAACCGCAGTAATACACGTACCCCACTCGCACAGGGCCCTTTTGCGTGTAAAACTTCCCGTGAACCCCAGTAATACATGTACCCCACTCGCACAGGGCCAATCGGGTGTAAAACTTCCCGCGAACCCCAGGAATACACGTACCCCACTCACACAGGGCCCTTTCGTGTGTAAAACTTCCCGCGAACCCCAGTAATACACGTACCCCACTCGCACAGGGCCCTTGCGCGTGTAAAACTACAGGCGAACCCCAGTAATACAAGCACCCCACTTGCACAGGGCCCTTTCGTGTGTAAAACATCCTGCGAACCCCAGGAATACACGTACCCCACTCACACAGGGCCCTTTTGTGTGTAAAACTTCCCGCGAACCCCAGGAATACACGTACCCCACTCGCACAGGACCCTTTTGCATGTAAAACTTCCCACGAACCCCAGTAATACATGTACCCCACTCGCACAGGGCCCTTTCATGTGTAAAACGTCCTGCGAACCCCAGTAATACACGTACCCCACTCGCACAGGACCCTTTTGCGTGTAAAACTTCCGGCGAACCCCAGTAATACACGTACCCCACTTGCACAGGGCCCTTTCATGTGTAAAACTTCCCGCGAACCCCAGGAATACATGTACCCTCTCGAACAGGGCCCTTTTGCATGTAAAACCTTCCCGCGAACCCCAGTAATACATGTACCCCACTCGCATAGGGCCAATCGCGTGTGAAACTGCCCGCGAACCCCAGTAATACACGTACCCCACTCGCACAGGGCCCTTTCGCATGTAAAACTTCCTGCGAACCCAGTAATACACGTACCCCACTCACACAGGGCCAATCGCATGTGAAACTGCCCCGAACCCCAGTAATACATGTACCCCACTCGCACAGGGCCCTTTCGCGTGTAAAACTTCCTGTGCACCCCAGTAATACACGTACCCCACTCGCACAGTGCCAATCGTGTGTAAACTACCCGCGAACCCCAGTAATACCTGTACCCCACTTGCACAGGGCCCTTTCGCGTGTAAAACTTCCCGCGAACCCCAGGAATACACGTACCCCACTCGCACAGGGCCCTTTCGCATGTAAAACTTCCCGCGAACCCCAGTAATACATCTACCCCACTCGCACAGGGCCAATCGCGTGTGAAACTGCCTGCAAACCCCAGTAATACACGTACCCCAATCGCACAGGGCCCTTTCACGTGTAAAACTTCCCGCGAACCCCAGGAATACACGTACCCCACTCGCACAGGGCCCTTTCGCGTGCAAAACTTCCCGTGAACCCCAGTAATACACGTACCCCACTCGCACAGGGCCAATCGCGTGTAAAACTTCCTGCGAACCCCAGGAATACACGTACCCCACTCGCACAGTGCCCTTTCGCATGTAAAACTACCCGCGAACCCCAGTAATACACATACCCCACTCGCATAGGGCCGTTTTGCGTGTAAAACTTCCCGCGAACCCCAGGAATACACGTACCCCACTCACACAGGGCCCTTTCGTGTGTAAAACATCCTGCGAACTCCAGGAATACACGTACCCCACTCACACAGGGCCCTTTTGTGTGTAAAACTTCCCGCGAACCCCAGGAATACACGTACCCCACTCGCACAGGACCCTTTTGCATGTAAAACTTCCCACGAACCCCAGTAATACATGTACCCCACTCGCACAGGGCCCTTTCACGTGTAAAACTTCCTGCGAACCCCAGTAATACACGTACCCCACTCGCACAGGGCCCTTTTGCGTGTACAACTTCCCATGAAAACCAGTAATACACGTACCCCACTCGCACAGGGCCCTTTCGTGTGTAAAACTTCCCGCGAACCCCAGGAATACACGTACCCTCTCGAACAGGGCCCTTTTGCGTGTAAAACCTTTCCGCGAACCCCAGTAATACACGTACCCCACTCGCACAGGGCCCTTTTGCATGTAAAACTTCCTGCGAACCCCAGTAATACACGTACCCCACTCACACAGGGCCAATCGCATGTGAAACTGCCCGCGAACCCCAGTAATACACGTACCCCACTCGCACAGGGCCCTTTCGCGTGTAAAACTTCCCGTGAACCCCAGTAATACACGTACCCCACTCGCACAGGGCCAATCGTGTGTAAAACTTCCCGCGAACCCGCGAACCCCAGTAATACACGTACCCCACTCGTACAGGGCCCTATCGCGTGTAAAACTTCCCGCGAACCCCAGGAATACACGTAACCCACTCACACAGGGCCCTTTCGTGTGTAAAACTTCCCGCAAACCCCAGGAATACACGTACCCCACTCGCACAGGGCCCTTTCGCGTGTAAAACTTCCCGTGAACCCCAGTAATACACGTACCCCACTCGCACAGGGCCAATCGTGTGTAAAACTTCCCGCGAACCCGCGAACCCCAGTAATACACGTACCCCACTCGTACAGGGCCCTACGTGTGTAAAACGTCCTGCGAACCCCAGGAATAAACGTACCCCACTCACACAGGGCCCTTTTGTGTGTGAAACTTCCCGCGTACCCCAGGAATACACGTACCCCTCTCGCACAGGACCCTTTTGCATGTAAAACTTCCCACGAACCCCAGTAATACATGTACCCCACTCGCACAGGGCCCTTTCACGTGTAAAACGTCCTGCAAACCCCAGTAATACACGTACCCCACTCGCACAGGGCCCTTTTGCGCGTAAAACTTCCCGCGAACCCCAGTAATACACGTACCCCACTCGCACAGGGCCCTTTCATGTGTAAAACTTCCCGCGAACCCCAGGAATACACGTACCCTCTCGAACAGGGCCCTTTTGCATGTAAAACCTTCCCGCGAACCCCAGTAATACATGTACCCCACTCGCATAGGGCCAATCGCCTGTGAAACTGCCCGCGAACCCCAGTAATACACGTACCCCACTCGCACAGGGCCCTTTCGCATGTAAAACTTCCTGCGAACCCAGTAATACACGTACCCCACTCACACAGGACCAATCGCATGTGAAACTGCCGCGAACCCCAGTAATACACGTACCCCACTCGCACAGGGCCCTTTCGCATGTAAAACTTCCTGCGAACCCAGTAATACACGTACCCCACTCACATAGGGCCAATCGCATGTGAAACTGCCGCGAACCCCAGTAATACACGTACCCCACTCGAACAGGGCCCTTTTGCATGTAAAACCTTCCCGCGAACCCCAGTAATACATGTACCCCACTCGCATAGGGCCAATCGCCTGTGAAACTGCCCGCGGACCCCAGTAATACACGTACCCCACTCGCACAGGGCCCTTTCGCATGTAAAACTTCCTGCGAACCCAGTAATACACGTACCCCACTCACACAGGGCCAATCGCATGTGAAACTGCCGCGAACCCCAGTAATACACGTACCCCACTCGCACAGGGCCCTTTCGCGTGTAAAACTTCCTGTGAACCCCAGTAATACATGTACCCCACTCGCACAGTGCCAATCGTGTGTAAACTACCCGCGAACCCCAGTAATACCCGTACCCCACTCGCACAGGGCCCTTTTGCGTGTAAAACTTCCCGCGAACCCCAGGAATACACGTACCCCACTCGCACAGGGCCAATCGCGTGTGAAACTGCCCGCGAACCCCAGTAATACACGTACCCCACTCGCACAGGGCCCTTTCACGTGTAAAACTTCGTGCAAACCCCAGGAATACACGTACCCCACTCGCCAATCGCATGTGAAACTGCCCGCGAACCCCAGTAATACACGTACCCCACTCGCACAGGGCCCTTTCGCGTGTAAAACTTCCCGTGAACCCCAGTAATACACGTACCCCACTCGCACAGGGCCAATCGTGTGTAAAACTTCCCGCGAACCCGCGAACCCCAGTAATACACGTACCCCACTCGTACAGGGCCCTATCGCGTGTAAAACTTCCCGCGAACCCCAGGAATACACGTAACCCACTCACACAGGGCCCTTTCGTGTGTAAAACTTCCCGCAAACCCCAGGAATACACGTACCCCACTCGCACAGGGCCCTTTCGCGTGTAAAACTTCCCGTGAACCCCAGTAATACACGTACCCCACTCGCACAGGGCCAATCGTGTGTAAAACTTCCCGCGAACCCGCGAACCCCAGTAATACACGTACCCCACTCGTACAGGGCCCTATCGCGTGTAAAACTTCCCGCGAACCCCAGTAATACACGTACCCCACTCGCACAGGGCCCTTTCGTGTGTAAAACTACAGGCGAACCCCAGTAATACACGCACCCCACTCGCACAGGGCCCTTTCGTGTGTAAAACGTCCTGCGAACCCCAGGAATAAACGTACCCCACTCACACAGGGCCCTTTTGTGTGTGAAACTTCCCGCGTACCCCAGGAATACACGTACCCCTCTCGCACAGGACCCTTTTGCATGTAAAACTTCCCACGAACCCCAGTAATACATGTACCCCACTCGCACAGGGCCCTTTCACGTGTAAAACGTCCTGCAAACCCCAGTAATACACGTACCCCACTCGCACAGGGCCCTTTTGCGCGTAAAACTTCCCGCGAACCCCAGTAATACACGTACCCCACTCGCACAGGGCCCTTTCATGTGTAAAACTTCCCGCGAACCCCAGGAATACACGTACCCTCTCGAACAGGGCCCTTTTGCATGTAAAACCTTCCCGCGAACCCCAGTAATACATGTACCCCACTCGCATAGGGCCAATCGCCTGTGAAACTGCCCGCGAACCCCAGTAATACACGTACCCCACTCGCACAGGGCCCTTTCGCATGTAAAACTTCCTGCGAACCCAGTAATACACGTACCCCACTCACACAGGACCAATCGCATGTGAAACTGCCGCGAACCCCAGTAATACACGTACCCCACTCGCACAGGGCCCTTTCGCATGTAAAACTTCCTGCGAACCCAGTAATACACGTACCCCACTCACATAGGGCCAATCGCATGTGAAACTGCCGCGAACCCCAGTAATACACGTACCCCACTCGAACAGGGCCCTTTTGCATGTAAAACCTTCCCGCGAACCCCAGTAATACATGTACCCCACTCGCATAGGGCCAATCGCCTGTGAAACTGCCCGCGGACCCCAGTAATACACGTACCCCACTCGCACAGGGCCCTTTCGCATGTAAAACTTCCTGCGAACCCAGTAATACACGTACCCCACTCACACAGGGCCAATCGCATGTGAAACTGCCGCGAACCCCAGTAATACACGTACCCCACTCGCACAGGGCCCTTTCGCGTGTAAAACTTCCTGTGAACCCCAGTAATACATGTACCCCACTCGCACAGTGCCAATCGTGTGTAAACTACCCGCGAACCCCAGTAATACCCGTACCCCACTCGCACAGGGCCCTTTTGCGTGTAAAACTTCCCGCGAACCCCAGGAATACACGTACCCCACTCGCACAGGGCCAATCGCGTGTGAAACTGCCCGCGAACCCCAGTAATACACGTACCCCACTCGCACAGGGCCCTTTCACGTGTAAAACTTCGTGCAAACCCCAGGAATACACGTACCCCACTCGCACAGGGCCCTTTCGCGTGTAAAACTTCCCGTGAACCCCAGTAATACATGTACCCCACTCGCACAGGGCCAATCGCATGTAAAACTTCCCGCGAACCCCAGGAATACACGTACCCCACTCACACAGGGCCCTTTCGTGTGTAAAACTTCCCGCGAACCCCAGTAATACACGTACCCCACTCGCACAGGGCCCTTTCGTGTGTAAAACTACAGGCGAACCCAGTAATACACGCACCCCACTCGCACAGGGCCCTTTCGTGTGTAAAACGTCCTGCGAACCCCAGGAATACACGTACCCCACTCACACAGGGCCCTTTTGTGTGTAAAACTTCCCGCGAACCCCAGGAATACACTTACCCCACTCGCACAGGACCCTTTTGCATGTAAAACTTCCCACGAACCCCAGTAATACATGTACCCCACTCGCACAGGGCCCTTTCACGTGTAAAACGTCCTGCGAACAACAGTAATACACGTACCCCACTTGCACATGGCCCTTTTGCGCGTAAAACTTCCCGCGAACCCCAGTAATACACGTACCCCACTCGCACAGGGCCCTTTCATGTGTAAAGCTTCCCGCGAACCCCAGGAATACACGTACCCTCTCGATCAGGGTCCTTTTGCATGTAAAACCTTCCCGCGAACCCCAGTAATACACGTACCCCACTCGCACAGGGCCCTTTCGCATGTAAAACTTCCTGCGAACCCAGTAATACACGTACCCCACTCACACAGGGCCAATCGCATGTGAAACTGCCGCGAACCCCAGTAATACACGTACCCCACTCGCACAGGGCCCTTTCGCGTGTAAAACTTCCTCCTGTGAAACCCAGTAATACATGTACCCCACTCGCACAGTGCCAATCGTGTGTAAACTACCCGCGAACCCCAGTAATACCCGTACCCCACTCGCACAGGGCCCTTTCGCGTGTAAAACTTCCCGCGAACCCCAGGAATACACGTACCCCACTCGCACAGGGCCCTTTCGCATGTAAAACTTCCCGCGAACCCCAGTAATACATCTACCCCACTCGCACAGGGCCAATCGCGTGTGAAACTGCCCGCAAACCCCAGTAGTACACGTACCCCAATCGCACAGGGCCCTTTCACGTGTAAAACTGCCCGCAACCCCAGTAATACACGTACCCCAATCGCACAGGGCCCTTTCGCATATAAACCTTCCTTCGAACCCAGTAATACACGTACCCCACTCACACAGGGCCAATCGCGTGTAAAACTTCCCGCGAACCCCAGGAATACACGTACCCCACTCGTACAGGTCCCTATCGTGTGTAAAACTTCCCGCGAACCCCAGGAATACACGTAACCCACTCACACAGGGCCGTTTCGTGTGTAAAACATCCTGCGAACTCCAGGAATACACGTACCCCACTCACACAGGGCCCTTTTGTGTGTAAAACTTCCCGCGAACCCCAGGAATACACGTACCCCACTCGCACAGGACCCTTTTGCATGTAAAACTTCCCACGAACCCCAGTAATACATGTACCCCACTCGCACAGGGCCCTTTCACGTGTAAAACTTCCTGCGAACCCCAGTAATACACGTACCCCACTCGCACAGGGCCCTTTTGCGTGTACAACTTCCCATGAAAACCAGTAATACACGTACCCCACTCGCACAGGGCCCTTTCGTGTGTAAAACTTCCCGCGAACCCCAGGAATACACGTACCCTCTCGAACAGGGCCCTTTTGCGTGTAAAACCTTTCCGCGAACCCCAGTAATACACGTACCCCACTCGCACAGGGCCCTTTTGCATGTAAAACTTCCTGCGAACCCCAGTAATACACGTACCCCACTCACACAGGGCCAATCGCATGTGAAACTGCCCGCGAACCCCAGTAATACACGTACCCCACTCGCACAGGGCCCTTTCGCGTGTAAAACTTCCCGTGAACCCCAGTAATACACGTACCCCACTCGCACAGGGCCAATCGTGTGTAAAACTTCCCGCGAACCCGCGAACCCCAGTAATACACGTACCCCACTCGTACAGGGCCCTATCGCGTGTAAAACTTCCCGCGAACCCCAGGAATACACGTAACCCACTCACACAGGGCCCTTTCGTGTGTAAAACTTCCCGCAAACCCCAGGAATACACGTACCCCACTCGCACAGGGCCCTTTCGCGTGTAAAACTTCCTGTGAACCCCAGTAATACACGTACCCCACTCGCACAGGGCCAATCGTGTGTAAAACTTCCCGCGAACCCGCGAACCCCAGTAATACACGTACCCCACTCGTACAGGGCCCTATCGCGTGTAAAACTTCCCGCGAACCCCAGTAATACACGTACCCCACTCGCACAGGGCCCTTTCGTGTGTAAAACTACAGGCGAACCCCAGTAATACACGCACCCCACTCGCACAGGGCCCTTTCGTGTGTAAAACGTCCTGCGAACCCCAGGAATAAACGTACCCCACTCACACAGGGCCCTTTTGTGTGTGAAACTTCCCGCGTACCCCAGGAATACACGTACCCCTCTCGCACAGGACCCTTTTGCATGTAAAACTTCCCACGAACCCCAGTAATACATGTACCCCACTCGCACAGGGCCCTTTCACGTGTAAAACGTCCTGCGAACCCCAGTAATACACGTACCCCACTCGCACAGGGCCCTTTTGCGCGTAAAACGTCCCGCGAACCCCAGTAATACACGTACCCCACTCGCACAGGGCCCTTTCATGTGTAAAACTTCCCGCGAACCCCAGGAATACACGTACCCTCTCGAACAGGGCCCTTTTGCATGTAAAACCTTCCCGCGAACCCCAGTAATACATGTACCCCACTCGCATAGGGCCAATCGCCTGTGAAACTGCCCGCGAACCCCAGTAATACACGTACCCCACTCGCACAGGGCCCTTTCGCATGTAAAACTTCCTGCGAACCCAGTAATACACGTACCCCACTCACACAGGACCAATCGCATGTGAAACTGCCGCGAACCCCAGTAATACACGTACCCCACTCGCACAGGGCCCTTTCGCATGTAAAACTTCCTGCGAACCCAGTAATACACGTACCCCACTCACATAGGGCCAATCGCATGTGAAACTGCCGCGAACCCCAGTAATACACGTACCCCACTCGAACAGGGCCCTTTTGCATGTAAAACCTTCCCGCGAACCCCAGTAATACATGTACCCCACTCGCATAGGGCCAATCGCCTGTGAAACTGCCCGCGGACCCCAGTAATACACGTACCCCACTCGCACAGGGCCCTTTCGCATGTAAAACTTCCTGCGAACCCAGTAATACACGTACCCCACTCACACAGGGCCAATCGCATGTGAAACTGCCGCGAACCCCAGTAATACACGTACCCCACTCGCACAGGGCCCTTTCGCGTGTAAAACTTCCTGTGAACCCCAGTAATACATGTACCCCACTCGCACAGTGCCAATCGTGTGTAAACTACCCGCGAACCCCAGTAATACCCGTACCCCACTCGCACAGGGCCCTTTTGCGTGTAAAACTTCCCGCGAACCCCAGGAATACACGTACCCCACTCGCACAGGGCCAATCGCGTGTGAAACTGCCCGCGAACCCCAGTAATACACGTACCCCACTCGCACAGGGCCCTTTCACGTGTAAAACTTCATGCAAACCCCAGGAATACACGTACCCCACTCGCACAGGGCCCTTTCGCGTGTAAAACTTCCCGTGAACCCCAGTAATACATGTACCCCACTCGCACAGGGCCAATCGCATGTAAAACTTCCCGCGAACCCCAGGAATACACGTACCCCACTCACACAGGGCCCTTTCGTGTGTAAAACTTCCCGCGAACCCCAGTAATACACGTACCCCACTCGCACAGGGCCCTTTCGTGTGTAAAACTACAGGCGAACCCAGTAATACACGCACCCCACTCGCACAGGGCCCTTTCGTGTGTAAAACGTCCTGCGAACCCCAGGAATACACGTACCCCACTCACACAGGGCCCTTTTGTGTGTAAAACTTCCCGCGAACCCCAGGAATACACTTACCCCACTCGCACAGGACCCTTTTGCATGTAAAACTTCCCACGAACCCCAGTAATACATGTACCCCACTCGCACAGGGCCCTTTCACGTGTAAAACGTCCTGCGAACAACAGTAATACACGTACCCCACTTGCACATGGCCCTTTTGCGCGTAAAACTTCCCGCGAACCCCAGTAATACACGTACCCCACTCGCACAGGGCCCTTTCATGTGTAAAGCTTCCCGCGAACCCCAGGAATACACTTACCCTCTCGAACAGGGTCCTTTTGCATGTAAAACCTTCCCGCGAACCCCAGTAATACACGTACCCCACTCGCACAGGGCCCTTTCGCATGTAAAACTTCCTGCGAACCCAGTAATACACGTACCCCACTCACACAGGGCCAATCGCATGTGAAACTGCCGCGAACCCCAGTAATACACGTACCCCACTCGCACAGGGCCCTTTCGCGTGTAAAACTTCCTCCTGTGAAACCCAGTAATACATGTACCCCACTCGCACAGTGCCAATCGTGTGTAAACTACCCGCGAACCCCAGTAATACCCGTACCCCACTCGCACAGGGCCCTTTCGCGTGTAAAACTTCCCGCGAACCCCAGGAATACACGTACCCCACTCGCACAGGGCCCTTTCGCATGTAAAACTTCCCGCGAACCCCAGTAATACATCTACCCCACTCGCACAGGGCCAATCGCGTGTGAAACTGCCCGCAAACCCCAGTAGTACACGTACCCCAATCGCACAGGGCCCTTTCACGTGTAAAACTGCCCGCAAACCCCAGTAATACACGTACCCCAATCGCACAGGGCCCTTTTACGTGTAAAACTTCCTGCGAACCCCAGGAATACACGTACCACACTCGCACAGGGCCCTTTCGCGTGTGAAACTGCCCGCGAACCCCAGTAATACACGTATCCCAGTCGCACAGGGCCCTTTCGCATATAAACCTTCCTGCGAACCCAGTAATACACGTACCCCACTCACACAGGGCCAATCGCGTGTAAAACTTCCTGCGAACCCCAGGAATACACGTACCCCACTCGTACAGGTCCCTATCGTGTGTAAAACTTCCCGCGAACCCCAGGCATACACGTAACCCACTCACACAGGGCCCTTTCGCGTGTAAAACTACCCGCGAACCCCAGTAAAACACGTACCCCCTCGTACACGTCCCTATCGCGTGTAAAACTTCCCGCGAACCCCAGGAATACACGTAACCCACTCACACAGGGCCCTTTCGTGTGTAAAACTTCCCGCAAACTCCAGGAATACACGTACCCCACTCGTACAGGGCCCTTTCGCATGTAAAACTTCCCGCGAACCGCAGTAATACACGTACCCCACTCGCACAGGGCCAATCGCGTGTGAAACTGCCCGCGAACCCCAGTAATACACGTACCCCACTCGCACAGGGCCCTTTCACGTGTAAAACTTCCTGCAAACCCCAGGAATACACATACCCCACTCGCACAGGGCCCTTTTGCGTGTAAAACTTCCCGTGAACCCCAGTAATACATGTACCCCACTCGCACAGGGCCAATCGGGTGTAAAACTTCCCGCGAACCCCAGGAATACACGTACCCCACTCACACAGGGCCCTTTCGTGTGTAAAACTTCCCGCGAAACCCAGTAATACACGTACCCCACTCGCACAGGGCCCTTTCGCGTGTAAAACTACAGGCGAACCCCAGTAATACAAGCACCCCACTTGCACAGGGCCCTTTTCGTGTGTAAAACATCCTGCGAACCCCAGGAATACACGTACCCCACTCACACAGGGCCCTTTTGTGTGTAAAACTTCCCGCGAACCCCAGGAATACACGTACCCCACTCGCACAGGACCCTTTTGCATGTAAAACTTCCCACGAACCCCAGTAATACATGTACCCCACTCGCACAGGGCCCTTTCACGTGTAAAACGTCCTGCGAACCCCAGTAATACACGTACCCCACTCGCACAGGACCCTTTTGCGTGTAAAACTTCCGGCAAACCCCAGTAATACACGTACCCCACTCGCACAGGGCCCTTTCATGTGTAAAACTTCCCGCGAACCACAGGAATACACGTACCCTCTCGAACAGGGCCCTTTTGCATGTAAAACCTTCCCGCGAACCTCAGTAATACATGTACCCCACTCGCATAGGGCCAATCGCGTGTGAAACTGCCCGCGAACCCCAGTAATACACGTACCCCACTCGCACAGGGCCCTTTAACATGTAAAACTTCCTGCGAACCCAGTAATACACGTACCCCACTCACACAGGGCCAATCGCATGTGAAACTGCCGTGAACCCCAGTAATACATGTACCCCACTCGCACAGGGCCCTTTTGCGTGTAAAACTTCCTGTGCACCCCAGTAATACACGTACCCCACTCGCACAGTGCCAATCATGTGTAAACTACCCGCGAACCCCAGTAATACCCATACCCCACTTGCACAGGGCCCTTTCGCGTGTAAAACTTCCCGCGAACCCCAGGAATACACGTACCCCACTCGCACAGGGCCCTTTCGCATGTAAAACTTCCCGCGAACCCCAGTAATACATCTACCCCACTCGCACAGGGCCAATCGCGTGTGAAACTGCCTGCAAACCCCAGTAATACACGTACCCCAATCGCACAGGGCCCTTTCACGTGTAAAACTTCCCGCGAACCCCAGGAATACACGTACCCCACTCGCACAGGGCCCTTTCGCGTGCAAAACTTCCCGTGAACCCCAGTAATACACGTACCCCACTCGCACTCGAGTGTAGTAAGCGACTGAGTATGGCGAGAGAACGCGTATGCGTCAAACGAACGAGAAATAAGAGCGAGAAAACGAGTACACAAAACAGATAAGTACATTGTACGGAAGAGTGAACGGAGCTGACGAATGCAGAACTGACAAAGTGGCAGATGAGCATCTGATGCGAATGAGTGCATAACAGATGAGCCTGGAGAGCGGGTGAACGCACGAAACAAATGAATGAATGGACCAGAACGCATGATTATGCTAGATGGAGGAGTACGCTATACGGATGAACCCGCTGACCCGATGAATAGAGCACAAGAGCAGATGAGAAACAAAACACATCGCACGGACCGGACCTGACCCCTGTGGATTGCGTGATGTGCAGTCTTTGATGTGGAACGCAAGGAACCGTTGTAAGAGCATACTTCATTTCACACCCCACGCTTACTCTCTCCTTACACCACCACTCAAGTAGAACACAGAGATACTATGACACCATTCGGTATAACTGTTCTCATATCAACATCCACCACTCACTCCCCATCACTCTAAATAAACATTGCTGGTTTCCCACCCCCAGCCAAGCGTTCTCGTCAGGTCTAACGCTGCCTCAATCGGACTGGATAACTCCCACCAGACCGAACACATACTCCTGATTCCTCAACCACCACACCTATCGCTAGGAAGCAGCTACCACAAAAATGCCGCACCAGCTGCACACATACCTGGTGCGCACACGCACCTTTGACCCTCTCTAATCTCTCCACTGACCAGAACCTCGGTTCCCAAGGGCGTTCAACCTACCAGCGCCTTCAGACCATACCAATGGTATATAAGGCGCTATATAAATGCAAAATAACAAAATAACAATAACAAAGCACAGGGCCAATCGCGTGTAAAACTTCCTGCGAACCCCAGGAATACACGTACCCCACTCACACAGGGCCCTTTCGTGTGTAAAACTTCCTGCGAACCCCAGTAATACACGTACCCCACTCGCACAGTGCCCTTTCGCATGTAAAACTACCCGCGAACTCCAGTAATACACATACCCCACTCGCATAGGGCCGTTTTGCGTGTAAAACTTCCCGCGAACCCCAGGAATACACGTACCCCACTCACACAGGGCCCTTTCGTGTGTAAAACATCCTGCGAACTCCAGGAATACACGTACCCCACTCACACAGGGCCCTTTTGTGTGTAAAACTTCCCGCGAAACCCAGGAATACACGTACCCCACTCGCACAGGACCCTTTTGCATGTAAAACTTCCCACGAACCCCAGTAATACATGTACCCCACTCGCACAGGGCCCTTTCACGTGTAAAACTTCCTGCGAACCCCAGTAATACACGTACCCCACTCGCACAGGGCCCTTTTGCGTGTACATCTTCCCATGAAACCCAGTAATACACGTACCCCACTCGCACAGGGCCCTTTCGTGTGTAAAACTTCCCGCGAACCCCAGGAATACACGTACCCTCTCGAACAGGGCCCTTTTGCGTGTAAAACCTTCCCGCGAACCCCAGTAATACACGTACCCCACTCGCACAGGGCCCTTTTGCATGTAAAACTTCCTGCGAACCCCAGTAATACACGTACCCCACTCACACAGGGCCAATCGCATGTGAAACTGCCCGCGAACCCCAGTAATACACGTACCCCACTCGCACAGGGCCCTTTCGCGTGTAAAACTTCCCGTGAACCCCAGTAATACACGTACCCCACTCGCACAGGGCCAATCGTGTGGAAAACTTCCCGCGAACCCGCGAACCCCAGTAATACACGTACCCCACTCGTACAGGGCCCTATCGCGTGTAAAACTTCCCGCGAACCCCAGGAATACACGTAACCCACTCACACAGGGCCCTTTCGTGTGTAAAACTTCCAGCAAACCCCAGGAATACACGTACCCCACTCGCACAGGGCCCTTTCGCATGTAAAACTTCCCGCGAACCCCAGTAATACACGTACCCCACTCGCACATGGCCAATCGCGTGTGAAACTGCCCGCGAACCCCAGTAATACACGTACCCCACTCGCACAGTGCCCTTTCACGTGTAAAACTTCCTGCAAACCCCAGGAATACACGTACCCCACTCGCACAGGGCCCTTTCGCGTGTAAAACTTCCCGTGAACCCCAGTAATACATGTACCCCACTCGCACAGGGCCAATCGCGTGTAAAACATCCCGCGAACCCCAGGAATACACGTACCCCACTCACACAGGGCCCTTTCGTGTGTAAAACTTCCCGCGAACCCCAGTAATACACGTACCCCACTCGCACAGGGCCCTTTCGCGTGTAAAACTACCGGCGAACCCCAGTAATACACGCACCCCACTCGCACAGGGCCCTTTTGTGTGTAAAACTTCCCGCGTACCACAGGAATACACGTACCCCACTCGCACAGGGCCCTTTTGTGTGTAAAACGTCCTGCGAACCCCAGGAATACATGTACCCCACTCACACAGGGCCCTTTTGTGTGTAAAACTTCCCGCGAACCCCAGGAATACACGTACCCCACTCGCACAGGACCCTTTTGCATGTAAAACTTCCCACGAACCCCAGTAATACATGTACCCCACTCGCACAGGGCCCTTTCACGTGTAAAACTTCCTGCGAACCCCAGTAATACACGTACCCCACTCGCACAGGGCCCTTTTGCGTGTAAAACTTCCTGCGAACCCCAGTAATACACGTACCCCACTCGCACAGGGCCCTTTCATGTGTAAAACTTCCCGCGAACCCCAGGAATACACGTACCCTCTCGCACAGGGCCCTTTTCGCGTTTAAAACTTCCCGCGAACCCCAGGAATACACGTACCATCTCGAACAGGGCCAGTCGCGTGTGAAACTGCCCGCGAAACCCAGGAATACACGTACCCCACTCATACAGGGCCAATCGCATGTGAAACTGCCCGCGAACCCCAGTAATACACGTACCCCACTCGCACAGGGCCCTTTCGCATGTAAAACTTCCTGTGAACCCCAGTAGTACACGTACCCCACTCTCACAGGGCCAATCGCGTGTTAAACTTCCCGCGAACCACAGGAATACACGTACCCCACTCACACAGGGCCCTTTCGTGTGTAAAACTTCCCACGAACCCCAGTAATACACGTACTCCACTCGTACAGGGCCCTTTCGCGTGTAAAACTACCCGCGAACCCCAGTAATACATGTACCCCACTCGCACAGGGCCCTTTCATGTGTAAAACTTCCCGCGAACCCCAGGAATACACGTACCCCACTCACACAGGGCCCTTTCGTGTGTAAAACTTCCCGCAAACCCCAGTAATACACGTACCCCACTCGCACAGGGCCAATCGCGTGTGAAACTACCCGCGAACCCCAGTAATACACGTACCCCACTCGCACAGGGCCCTTTCACGTTTAAAACTTCCCGCGAACCCCATGAATATACGTACCCCACTCGCACAGGGCCATTTTGTGTGTAAAACTTCCCATGAACCCCAGTAATACACGTACCCCACTCGCACAGGGCCCTTTCCCGTGTAAAACTTCCCGCGAACCCCAGGAATACACGTACCCTCTTGAACAGGGCCCTTTCGCGTGTAAAACTTCCGGCGAACCCCAGTAATACATGTGCCCCACTCGCACAGGGCCAATCGCGTGTGAAACTGCCCGCAAACCCCAGTAATACACGTACCCCACTCGCACAGGGCCCTTTCGCATGTAAAACTTCCCGCGAACCCCAAGAATACACGTACCCCACTCGCACAGGGCCCTTTCGCGTGTAAAACTTCCCGTGAACCCCAGTAATACACGTACCCCACTCGCACAGGGCCAATCGCGTGTAAAACTTCCTGCGAACCCCAGGAATACACGTACCCCACTCACACAGGGCCCTTTCGTGTGTAAAACTTCCTGCGAACCCCAGTAATACACGTACCCCACTCACACAGGGCCCTTTCGCGTGTAAAACTATCCGCGGACCCCAGTAATACACATACCCCACTCGCATAGGGCCCTTTTGCGTGTAAAACTTCCTGCGAACCCCAGGAATACACGTACCCCACTCACACAGGGCCCTTTCGTGTGTAAAACGTCCTGCGAACCCCAGGAATACACGTACCCCACTCACACAGGGCCCTTTTGTGTGTAAAACTTCCCGTGAACCCCAGGAATACACGTACCCCACTCGCACAGGATCCTTTTGCATGTAAAACTTCCCACGAACCCCAGTAATACACGTACCCCACTCGCACAGGGCCCTTTCACGTGTAAAACTGCCTGCAAACCCCAGTAATACACGTACCCCACTCGCACAGGGCCCTTTTGCGTGTACAACTTCCCATGAACCCCATTAATACATGTACCCCACTCGCACAGGGCCAATCGCGTGCAAAACTTCCCAAGAACCCCAGGAATACACGTACCCCACTCACACAGGGTCCTTTCATGTGTAAAACTTCCCGTGAACCCCAGTAATACACGTACCCCACTCGCACAAGGCCCTTTCGCGTGTAAAACTACAGGCGAACCCCAGTAATACACGCACCCCACTCGCACAGGGCCCTTTCGTGTGTAAAACGTCCTGCGAACCCCAGGAATACACGTACCCCACTCGCACAGGACCCTTTTGCATGTAAAACTTACTACGAACCCCAGTAATACATGTACCCCACTCGCACAGGGCCCTTTCACGTGTAAAACCTCCTGCGAACCCCAGTAATACACGTACCCCACTCGCACAGGGCCCTTTTGCGTGTAAAACTTCCCGCGAACCCCAGTAATACACGTACCCCACTCGCACAGGGCCCTTTCATGTGTAAAACTTCCTGCGAACCCCAGGAATACACATACCCTCTCGAACAGGGCCCTTTTGCATGTAAAACCTTCCCGCGAACCCCAGTAATACATGTACCCCACTCCCATAGGGCCAATCACGTGTGAAACTGCCCGCGAACCCCAGTAATACATGTACCCCACTCGCACAGGGCCCTTTCGCATGTAAAACTTCCTGCGATCCCAGTAATACACGTACCCCACTCACACAGGGCCAATCGCATGTGAAACTGCCGCGAACCCCAGTAATACACGTACCCCACTCGCACAGGGCCCTTTCGCGTGTAAAACTTCCTGTGAACCCCAGTAATGCACGTACCCCACTCGCACAGTGCCAATCATGTGTAAACTACCCGCGAACCCCAGTAATACCCGTACCCAACTCGCACAGGGCCCTTTCGCGTGTAAAACTTCCTGCAAACCCCAGGAATACACGTACCCCACTCGCACAGGGCCCTTTCGCGTGTAAAACTTCCCGTGAACCCCAGTAATACATGTACCCCACTCGCACAGGGCCAATCGCGTGTAAAACATCCCGCGAACCCCAGGAATACACGTACCCCACTCACACAGGGCCCTTTCGTGTGTAAAACTTCCCGCGAACCCCAGTAATACACGTACCCCACTCGCACAGGGCCCTTTCGCGTGTAAAACTACCGGCGAACCCCAGTAATACACGCACCCCACTCGCACAGGGCCCTTTTGTGTGTAAAACTTCCCGCGTACCACAGGAATACACGTACCCCACTCGCACAGGGCCCTTTTGTGTGTAAAACGTCCTGCGAACCCCAGGAATACATGTACCCCACTCACACAGGGCCCTTTTGTGTGTAAAACTTCCCGCGAACCCCAGGAATACACGTACCCCACTCGCACAGGACCCTTTTGCATGTAAAACTTCCCACGAACCCCAGTAATACATGTACCCCACTCGCACAGGGCCCTTTCACGTGTAAAACTTCCTGCGAACCCCAGTAATACACGTACCCCACTCGCACAGGGCCCTTTTGCGTGTAAAACTTCCTGCGAACCCCAGTAATACACGTACTCCACTCGCACAGGGCCCTTTCATGTGTAAAACTTCCCGCGAACCCCAGGAATACACGTACCCTCTCGCACAGGGCCCTTTTCGCGTTTAAAACTTCCCGCGAACCCCAGGAATACACGTACCGTCTCGAACAGGGCCAGTCGCGTGTGAAACTGCCCGCGAAACCCAGGAATACACGTACCCCACTCATACAGGGCCAATCGCATGTGAAACTGCCCGCGAACCCCAGTAATACACGTACCCCACTCGCACAGGGCCCTTTCGCATGTAAAACTTCCTGTGAACCCCAGTAGTACACGTACCCCACTCGCACAGGGCCAATCGCGTGTTAAACTTCCCGCGAACCACAGGAATACACGTACCCCACTCACACAGGGCCCTTTCGTGTGTAAAACTTCCCACGAACCCCAGTAATACACGTACTCCACTCGTACAGGGCCCTTTCGCGTGTAAAACTACCCGCGAACCCCAGTAATACATGTACCCCACTCGCACAGGGCCCTTTCATGTGTAAAACTTCCCGCGAACCCCAGGAATACACGTACCCCACTCACACAGGGCCCTTTCGTGTGTAAAACTTCCCGCAAACCCCAGTAATACACGTACCCCACTCGCACAGGGCCAATCGCGTGTGAAACTACCCGCGAACCCCAGTAATACACGTACCCCACTCGCACAGGGCCCTTTCACGTTTAAAACTTCCCGCGAACCCCATGAATATACGTACCCCACTCGCACAGGGCCATTTTGTGTGTAAAACTTCCCATGAACCCCAGTAATACACGTACCCCACTCGCACAGGGCCCTTTCCCGTGTAAAACTTCCGGCGAACCCCAGTAATACATGTGCCCCACTCGCACAGGGCCAATCGCGTGTGAAACTGCCCGCAAACCCCAGTAATACACGTACCCCACTCGCACAGGGCCCTTTCGCATGTAAAACTTCCCGCGAACCCCAAGAATACACGTACCCCACTCGCACAGGGCCCTTTCGCGTGTAAAACTTCCCGTGAACCCCAGTAATACACGTACCCCACTCGCACAGGGCCAATTGCGTGTAAAACTTCCTGCGAACCCCAGGAATACACGTACCCCACTCACACAGGGCCCTTTCGTGTGTAAAACTTCCTGCGAACCCCAGTAATACACGTACCCCACTCACACAGGGCCCTTTCGCGTGTAAAACTATCCGCGGACCCCAGTAATACACATACCCCACTCGCATAGGGCCCTTTTGCGTGTAAAACTTCCTGCGAACCCCAGGAATACACGTACCCCACTCACACAGGGCCCTTTCGTGTGTAAAACGTCCTGCGAACCCCAGGAATACACGTACCCCACTCACACAGGGCCCTTTTGTGTGTAAAACTTCCCGTGAACCCCAGGAATACACGTACCCCACTCGCACAGGATCCTTTTGCATGTAAAACTTCCCGCGAACCCCAGTAATACACGTACCCCACTCGCACAGGGCCCTTTCACGTGTAAAACTGCCTGCAAACCCCAGTAATACACGTACCCCACTCGCACAGGGCCCTTTTGCGTGTACAACTTCCCATGAACCCCATTAATACATGTACCCCACTCGCACAGGGCCAATCGCGTGCAAAACTTCCCAAGAACCCCAGGAATACACGTACCCCACTCACACAGGGTCCTTTCATGTGTAAAACTTCCCGTGAACCCCAGTAATACACGTACCCCACTCGCACAAGGCCCTTTCGCGTGTAAAACTACAGGCGAACCCCAGTAATACACGCACCCCACTCGCACAGGGCCCTTTCGTGTGTAAAACGTCCTGCGAACCCCAGGAATACACGTACCCCACTCGCACAGGACCCTTTTGCATGTAAAACTTACCACGAACCCCAGTAATACATGTACCCCACTCGCACAGGGCCCTTTCACGTGTAAAACCTCCTGCGAACCCCAGTAATACACGTACCCCACTCGCACAGGGCCCTTTTGCGTGTAAAACTTCCCGCGAACCCCAGTAATACACGTACCCCACTCGCACAGGGCCCTTTCATGTGTAAAACTTCCTGCGAACCCCAGGAATACACATACCCTCTCGAACAGGGCCCTTTTGCATGTAAAACCTTCCCGCGAACCCCAGTAATACATGTACCCCACTCCCATAGGGCCAATCACGTGTGAAACTGCCCGCGAACCCCAGTAATACATGTACCCCACTCGCACAGGGCCCTTTCGCATGTAAAACTTCCTGCGATCCCAGTAATACACGTACCCCACTCACACAGGGCCAATCGCATGTGAAACTGCCGCGAACCCCAGTAATACACGTACCCCACTCGCACAGGGCCCTTTCGCGTGTAAAACTTCCTGTGAACCCCAGTAATGCACGTACCCCACTCGCACAGTGCCAATCATGTGTAAACTACCCGCGAACCCCAGTAATACCCGTACCCAACTCGCACAGGGCCCTTTCGCGTGTAAAACTTCCCGCGAACCCCAGGAATACACGTACCCCACTCGCACAGGGCCCTTTCGCATGTAAAACTTCCCGCGAACCCCAGTAATACATCTACCCCACTCGCACAGGGCCAATCGCGTGTGAAACTGACCGCAAACCCCAGTAATACACGTACCCCAATCGCACAGGGCCCTTTCACGTGTAAAACTTCCCGCGAACCCCAGGAATACACGTACCCCACTCGCACAGGGCCCTTTCGCGTGTAAAACTTCCCGTGAACCCCAGTAATACACGTACCCCACTCGCACAGGGCCAATCGCGTGTAAAACTTCCTGCGAACCCCAGGAATACACGTACCCAACTCACACAGGGCCCTTTCGTGTGTAAAACTTCCTGCAAACCCCAGTAATACACGTACCCCACTCGCACAGGGCCCTTTTGCGTGTAAAACTTCCCGCGAACCCCAGGAATACACGTACCCCACTCACACAGGGCCCTTTCGTGTGTAAAACGGCCTGCGAACCCCAGGAATACACGTACCCCACTCACACAGGGCCCTTTTGTGTGTAAAACTTCCCACGAACCCCAGGAATACACGTACCCCACTCGCACAGGACCCTTTTGCATGTAAAACTTCCCACGAACCCCAGTAATACACGTACCCCACTCGCACAGGGCCCTTTTGCGTGTACAACTTCCCATGAACCCCAGTAATACACGTACCCCACTTGCACAGGGCCCTTTCGTGTGTAAAACTTCCCGCGAACCCCAGGAATACACGTACCCTCTCGAACAGGGCCCTTTTGCGTGTAAAACCTTCCCGTGAACCCCAGTAATACACGTACCCCACTCGCACAGGGCCCTTTTGCATGTAAAACTTCCTGCGAACCACAGTAATACACGTACCCCACTCACACAGGGCCAATCGCATGTGAAATTGCCCGCGAACCCCAGTAATACACGTACCCCACTCGCACAGGGCCCTTTCGCGTGTAAAACTTCCCGTGAACCCCAGTAATACACGTACCCCACTGGCACAGGGCCAATCTTGTGTAAAACTTCCCACGAACCCCAGGAATACACGTACCCCACTCACACAGGGCCCTTTCGTATGTAAAACTTCCCGCGAACCCCGGTAATACATGTACCCCACTTGCACAGGGCCCTTTCGCATGTAAAACTACAAGCGAACCCCAGTAATACACGTACCCCACTTGCACAGGGCCCTTTCGCGTGTAAAACTTCCCGCGAACCCCAGGAATACATGTACCCCACTCACACATGGCCCTTTCGTGTGTAAAACTTCCCGCAAACCCCAGGAATACACGTACTCCACTCGCACAGGGCCCTTTCGCATGTAAAACTTCCCACGAACCCCAGTAATACACGTACCCCACTCGCACAGGGCCAATCGCGTGTCAATCTTCCCGCGAACCCCAGGAATACACGTACCCCACTCACACAGGGCCCTTTCCTGTGTAAAACTTCCCGCGAACACCAGTAATACATGTACCCCACTCGCACAGGGAACTTTCGCGTGTAAAACTACCCGCGAACCCCAGTAATACACGTACCCCACTCGCACAGGGCCCTTTTGTGTGTAAAACGTCCTGCGAACCCCAGGAATACACGTACCCCACTCACACAGGGCCTTTTTGTGTGTAAAACTTCCCGCGAACCCCAGGAATACACGTACCCCACTCGCACAGGACCCTTTTGCATGTAAAACTTCCCACGAACCCCAGTAATACACGTACCCCACTCGCACAGGGCCCTTTCACGTGTAAAACTTCCTGCGAACCCCAGTAATACACGTACCCCACTCGCACAGGGCCCTTTCGCGTGTAAAACTACCCGCGAACCCCAGTAATACATGTACCCCACTCGCACAGGGCCCTTTCATGTGTAAAACTTCCCGCGAACCCCAGGAATACACGTACCCCACTCACACAGGGCCCTTTCGTGTGTAAAACTTCCCGCAAACCCCAGGAATACACGTACCCCACTCGCTCAGGGCCCTTTCGCATGTAAAACTTCCCGCGAACCCCAGTAATACAGGTACCCCACTCGCACAGGGCCAATCGCGTGTGAAACTACCCGCGAACCCCAGTAATACACATACCCCACTCGCACAGGGCCCTCTCACGTTTAAAACTTCCCGCGAACCCCATGAATATACGTACCCCACTCGCACAGGGCCCTTTTGTGTATAAAACTTCCCATGAACCCCAGTAATACACGTACCCCACTCGCACAGGGCCCTTTCCCGTGTAAAACTTCCCGCGAACCCCAGGAATACACGTACCCTCTTGAACAGGGCCCTTTTGCGTGTAAAACTTCCGGCGAACCCCAGTAATACATGTGCCCCACTCGCACAGGGCCAATCGCGTGTGAAACTGCCCGCAAACCCCAGTAATACACGTACCCCACTCGCACAGGGCCCTTTCGCATGTAAAACTTCCCGCGAACCCCAGGAATACACGTACCCCACTCGCACAGGGCCCTTTCGCGTGTAAAACTTCCAGTGAACCCCAGTAATACACGTACCCCACTTGCACAGGGCCAATCGCGTGTAAAACTTCCTGCGAACCCCAGGAATACATGTACCCCACTCACACAGGGCCCTTTCGTGTGTAAAACTTCCTGCGAACCCCAGTAATACACGTACCCCACTCGCACAGGGCCCTTTCGCGTGTAAAACTATCCGCGGACCCCAGTAATACACATACCCCACTTGCATAGGGCCCTTTAGCGTGTAAAACTTCCTGCGAACCCCAGGAATACACGTACCCCACTCACACAGGGCCCTTTCGTGTGTAAAACGTCCTGCGAACCCCAGGAATACACGTACCCCACTCACACAGGGCCCTTTTGTGTGTAAAACTTCCCGCGAACCCCAGGAATACACGTACCCCACTCACACAGGACCCTTTTGCATGTAAAACTTCCCGCCAACCCCAGTAATACACGTACCCCACTCGCACAGGGCCCTTTCACGTGTAAAACTTCGTGCAAACCCCAGTAATACACGTACCCCACTCGCACAGGGCCCTTTTGCGTGTACAACTTCCCATGAACCCCAGTAATACACGTACCCCACTCGCACAGGGCCCTTTCGTGTGTAAAACTTCCTGCGAACCCCAGGAATACACGTACCCTCTCGAACAGGGCCCTTTTGCATGTAAAACCTTCCCGCGAACCCCAGTAATACACGTACCCCACTCGCACAGGGCCCTTTTGCATGTAAAACTTCCTGCGAACCCCAGTAATACACGTACCCCACTCACACAGGGCCAATCGCATGTGAAACTGCCCGCGAACCCCAGTAATACACGTACCCCACTCGCACAGGGCCCTTTCGCTTGTAAAACTTCCCGTGAACCCCAGTAATACACGTACCCCACTCGCACAGGGCCAATCGCTTGTAAAACTTCCCGCGAACCCCAGGAATACACGTACCCCACTCACACAGGGCCCTTTCGTGTCTAAAACTTCCCGCGAACCCCAGTAATACATGTACCCCACTTGCACAGGGCCCTTTCGCATGTAAAACTACCCGCGAACCCCAGTAATACACGTACCCCACTCGCACAGGGCCCTTTCGCGTGTAAAACTTCCCGCGAACCCCAGGAATACATGTACCCCACTCACACAGGGCCCTTTCGTGTGTAAAATTTCCCGCAAATCCCAGGAATACACGTAGCCCACTCGCACAGGGCCCTTTCGCATGTAAAACTTCCCGCGAACCCCAGTAATACACGTACCCCACTCGCACAGGGCCAATCGCGTGTGAAACTGCCCGCAAACCCCAGTAATACACGTACCCCACTCGCACAGGGCCCTTTCACGTGTAAAACTTCCCGCGAACCCCAGGAATACACGTACCCCACTCGCACAGGGCCCTTTCGCGTGTAAAACTTCCCGTGAACCCCAGTAATACACGTACCCCACTCGCACAGGGCCAATCGCGTGTAAATCTTCCCGCGAACCCCAGGAATACATGTACCCCACTCACACAGGGCCCTTTCGTGTGTAAAACTTCCCACGAACCCCAGTAATACATGTACCCCACTCGCACAGGGCCCTTTCGCGTGCAAAACTACCCGCGAACCCCAGTAATACACGTACCCCACTTGCACAGGGCCCTTTTGTGTGTAAAACATCCTGCAAACCCCAGGAATACACGTACCCCACTCACACAGGGCCTTTTTGTGTTTAAAACTTCCTGCGAACCCCAGGAATACACGTACCCCACTCGCACAGGACCCTTTTGCATGTAAAACTTCCCACGAACCCCAGTAATACACATACCCCACTCGCACAGGGCCCTTTCACGTGTAAAACTTCCTGCGAACCCCAGTAATACACGTACCCCACTCGCACAGGGCCCTTTTGCGTGTAAAACTTCCCGCGAACCCCAGTAATACACGTACCCCACTCGCACAGGGCCCTTTCGCATGTAAAACTTCCCGCGATCCCCAGGAATAAACGTACCCTCTCGAACAGGGCCCTTTTGCATGTAAAACCTTCCTGCGAATCCCAGTAATACATGTACCCCACTCGCATAGGGCCAATCGCGTGTGAAACTGCCCGCGAACCCCAGTAATACACGTACCCCACTCGCACAGGGTCCTTTCGCATGTAAAACTTCCTGCGAACCCCAGTAATACACGTACCCCACTCACACAGGGCCAATCGCATGTGAAACTGCCCGCGAACCCCAGTAATACACGTACCCCACTCGCACAGGGCCCTTTCGCGTGTAAAACTTCCCGTGAACCCCAGTAATACACGTACCGCACTCGCACAGGGCCAATCGCGTGTAAAACTTCCCGCGAACCCCAGGAATACACGTACTCCACTCACACAGGGCCCTTTCGTGTGTAAAACTTCCCACGAACCCCAGTAATACACGTACTCCACTCGCACAGGGCCCTTTCGCGTGTAAAACTACCCGCGAACCCCAGTAATACATGTACCCCACTCGCACAGGGCCCTTTCATGTGTTAATCTTCCCGCGAACCCCAGGAATACACGTACCCCACTCACACAGGGCCCTTTGGTGTGTAAAACTTCCCACAAACCCCAGGAATACACGTACCCCACTCGCACAGGGCCCTTTCGCATGTAAAACTTCCCGCGAACCCCAGTAATACACGTACCCCACTCGCACAGGGCCAATCGCGTGTGAAACTGCCAGCGAACCCCAGTAATACACGTACCCCACTCGCACAGGGCCCTTTCACGTGTAAAACTTCCCGCGAACCCCAGGAATACATGTACCCCACTCGCACAGGGCCCTTTTGTGTGTAGAACTTCCCACGAACCCCAGTAATACACGTACCCCACTCGCACAGGGCCCTTTCCCGTGTAAAACTTCCCGCGAACCCCAGGAATACACGTACCCTCTTGAACAGGGCCCTTTCGCGTGTAAAACTTCCGGCGAACCCCAGTAATACATGTGCCCCACTCGCACAGGGCCAATCGCGTGTGAAACTGCCCGCGAACCCCAGTAATACATGTACCCCACTCGCACAGGGCCATTTCGCATGTAAAACTTCCTGCGAACCCCAGTAATACACGTACCCCACTCACACAGGGCCAATCACATGTGAAACTGCCCGCGAACCCCAGTAATACACGTACCCCACTCGCACAGGGCCCTTTCGCGTGTAAAACTTCCTGTGAACCCCAGTAATACACGTACCCCACTCGCACAGGGCCAATCGCGTGTCAAACTACCCGCAAACCCCAGTAATACACATACCCCACTCGCACAGGGCCCTTTTGTGTGTAAAACTTCCCACGAACCCCAGGAATACACGTAGCCCTCTCAGTATATACGTGCTTTTTATTTGTGCACACTTTTGTAATGCGCAGGGACACGACCACCTGCCTTCGTGTGGCGGAAGTGTTTAGGCCTGTGCGTGTCTTTGCCTGTGCGTGGGTTTGCCCTAATCGATTCCATGAATATGTGTGGTTCGCGTGCATGTGGGCGTTCCGTGTTCTTTCCAGCAGTACTTCCCCAGTTATGCCTTCTTTTTCACGCGTTATTCCCCATTCTGTGTGTTACGCCCCCTGTTCCGCCTACTTTTGTTGTTTGCGCTGCGCTATGTGCGCTTTCGCTGTGCGCTTAGCGCACGCTGTTTGGAGACGTGTGTACCTGAGTGCGCCATGCACGGATTTGGCATACAACCAGTAGGAAAGTAGCGCAGCACCTTCCTTGAATCGCACGCTTGCTTCACCACGCTTGCGCCTCCTTGCGCCTGCTTGTGCTGGGATTTTCGGCGCACGTTTGTTCCATGAATCGGCCCCTATATATGGCATTATATATGCACCCCATGGTATTGGCGGGTATCTAATCTTTGAAACAGAATATTATATATGGCATTATATATGCCACCCCATGGTATTGTAGGATATCTCATATTTGAAGAAGAACATTATATATGGAATTATATATGCCACCCCATTGTATTGTAGGGTATCTGATGTTTGAAACAGAACATTATATATGGCATTATATTTGCCACCCCAGGGCATTGCAGGGTAGCTAATGTTTGAAACTGAACATTATATATGGCATTCTATATGCCACCCCATGGTATTGGCGGGTATGTAATGTTTGAAACAGACCATTATATATGGCATTATATATGCCACTCAATGGTATTGTATGGTATCTAATGTTTGAAATAGAACATTATATATGGCATTTTATATGCCACCCCATGGTATTGGCAGGTATCTGATATTTGAAACAGAATATTATATATGGCATTATATATGCCACCCCATGGTATTGTAGGGTATCTGATGTTTGAAACAGAACATTATATATGGCCCTGTAATGGCTGATGGTGAATCGATTAGTATAGTGCAGTGGCCAGAAACCTGTGTCATTGCAGATGTTTTGAACTATGACTTCCATGATCCCTCGTCATTGACAATGCTGATCGCAGCTGTAGTCTAAAACAACTGCAGATCCAAAGCATGCAGGATCTGGGATTTTATACAATATGTTTTCCTCAAAACAGAAGAGCATCTTAGATGAGTAAATTTTTCACTATGCTTAGATTTTTTTTGGAAACAATTTGTTCTAATTGGCCATCTTCCTTTTGTCCCTTTCACATCAGCTCCCATGCCACTGATTGGGCCCATTGCAATGAGGTCAGGTGGTTGAAGGCACCTGTGAAGTGGATTAGGGAGGCGTGTGTTTCTCGCTCTGGAGTACTTTATCTCTGGCATCCAATTACCAAAGTGAATTTGACTCCTGTATATAAGTCCTAGGAACTAGAGCCTCAACAGTTGCAGTGTACTGCCTAAACAGAAACTTTGGCTTTTGGCCGATGTGCTGTCCCCTTACCCACAGTAATGAGTCTCCCTCTATTGCACAGCTGAGTCCCCCTCTATTGCACAGCTGAACTACCGCCTCCTCTCACTAATCACTTTGTCAGAATGACTGGAATGTTCGGTAAACAGTTCTGCCATCTTTATTGTTTTAAAAGCACCTATTTTGCAATCTACCAGATTTGCCCATTTAACCTGTATATCCTGCATTATATCGAATCGCACCTACTCTTTTGCTGCATTTTGCTTACATTTCTGTCCTGGATTCTCATTGTAGCACCCTAAATCCCGTTTGCTTTGCCTGATCTACTTGAATGTTTTTTGTTCTTTGCCTACTTGCCAACACCAAGTCTGCCCACTGGCCCACCTCAAGGTCTATACATTCAGAATCTGGTAGCATAGCCCTTAATCAGACTTTTTGGCAATGTGATTATCTCCAAGTGCCTTATCGGCAACTGTAACTGTAACTGCAACTACAACTAAGTAACCTTACCAAGATTTGCAACCTAACCTTATGTTCAAGCGCCTCATCGGTAACTGCAACTGTAACTGAAACTGTAACTAAGTAATCTTACCAAGATATGTAACTGTAACCTTAAGTGTACCTGTAACTAAGTAATCTCACCAAGATCTGTTTCCATATCCTTAAGACTAAGCGCCTAGATGCCTAAGGGTTAAGTGCACTCTACAAATGTAAATATCAAATAAATAAACAATGCACAACCATAGCCTAATAATTCCACTCAATGTTTACCCCTATGTCAGTAATGTTATCTCACTTATTTTATTCTTTATTTTTATTAGCATTTGGTTTTACAAAAGAAAACCTTAAGCATTATCGTATCCAAATAAACAAATAACATAAAAAACATTGAGTTTAAACAAATTAAAAGAAAATTACAAAAGTTACAAAATTACAAAGGAAGCAGAAGACAGAAAAACAAAATTACCTTCTGATCAGAACAAGTGGCAATTTTAAAACAGTCAAAGCAAAGAACCAAGTGTTCCTTCTCCTGTACTTTTTGAAAGACAATTTCCAAAAAAGCCAGAAGGGCTAATGTGAGGGATATCCAATTCCATTGAAGCAACTCCAGCCACCAATCCTCTGAGGTTCTTGTAGTATATTTTGCAAAGAATTTACCCAACCATCTGTCACGTTCTTGTTTTAAGTTAGGGCAAATCATAGTTAGATGAAACAGAGTCTCTTTTTGATCCCCACATATTCTGCAGCTATTGTCTGCCACATTTAATGCATTCCTTGCTTCCGTCCGTACTTTAGTTGACATTAGATTCATATGAAATCTCAAAAAGTTCATTCTTCGTTTAGGACAAGGGAATCTGTTTAAGTATCATCTCAGCTTACCTCTAGAACCATATGCAGGATCTTTACAACCGTATATTTAAAAAATGCTTACCTTTTCTATTGTTGAGGTCCAGTTAGGGTCTAGAAGTTATATTTTTATTTTTGCGGGTTGCGTTAATAACATTTCTTTCGTCGTACCCTGATCTTCCAGGATGGATCTGCATGTTGAGCTCCAGAGCATCAGCACTTTGTTAGTTTGTTCTTGAAAGGCCTTCTTCAGTACCCCAAAACCACCATCCAGATTGCAAAGGAAACATTTGCGGTAAAACGACAGCTTTTTCCATTGAACAGAAGTGAGGAGAGATGATAGTCCCATCTCCTCTCGGATTAGCTCAATAGGAGTAGCATTCGGGAGGGATAAAACCTGTCTCCAATAAACACCTTCCAGTTTAGGCCAAACGCCTGTAGTTAGCAGAATACCACTTTCGGAACCATATGTAATGGTCGGCACAACTTTTATTTTATAAATGTCAACTGCAGGCTTTAGAGTAAACCTGTAATATTTCCTCACAATCATTTTCCCTTGTGATATTAAATTTCTCTTCTTTGATTCAAGTCTTGTCACTTGCGGTGCCTCTGTAATGCTATTATTGATACAAACTCCTAAGTATATCAGGCTGGTTACCTCTGATATTTTTTCACCCTTTAGATTGCGTACTTATTTTGTTGACATTTTGTGTGCGAATTTGCCACTTAATGTAAGAATTTTCGATTTAGAAGCATTTGCAATAAGCCCATTTTCGTCCAAATACTTTGATGTGGCATGTGATTGTATTTGTAGACCGATTATCATTTGGGCTATCAGTATTAGATCGTCTGCATATAGCAAATGACCTACTGCCTCTCCTGCCAATCGATGTGGGAAGATCCTGAGTTTTTGAAAGGCGATTGGAATATCTGAGATGAATTGATTAAAGATTGTAGGAGCCAAGGTACAACCTTGTTTAAGGCCTCTTGTTGCATTGATTGGCTTTGTAAGTAGGCCATGTTTTACTTTTACACTGGTGTTAGTGTGCAATACCATTAGGGCCTCTCTTAGGTCATCAGGACAATCCCACGCTTTCAGTTTCTTCCATAACGTTGTTCTCTCAATTACATCAAAGGCCCTTTGCCGGATCGATTGAGGCCAGATAGACCCTGCTCCCCTTGGTTGCCTTTGCAACTGCTTTGAGGAGATTTATTGAGAAAAGGTTAAGGGCCGTTCCCATGCCTTTCTCGAAGCCGGCCTGCCATTTGTCATGACCTATGCTTATTCTCCAAGTATTTAAAGCCCTGAGAATCAGGGCTCTGAAAATGTGTCCCATTACATCAAAGGGATTTTCTTGGTTTCTTTGACCTCCTGAAAGAGGTCAAACATCAGGTCGGCCCATCCCTCCGGATCCTCTTTTAATTGACAATTTGTCAGGCCATCAGTGCCCTGCACCCTTGATTTGCTTGACGATAGTATCAAAGAATGTCGTCACTTTCGTTTCGAAAAAGACCAAGCTACGCTAGATAGATGTAGTTCTCGCTCCACTGCCTGATCTGATTTGAAGAGACTCTGAAAATGTTTTCTCCAGGAATCTGCTGGTACTCCATTCATTATAAGTGAGTTTTGTGGCACGTTTATTGCATTCAAAAGTCGCCATGTTTCTGATATGTTGTAATGAATTTTAACATCTCCTCAGCGTCATGCTGATATAGAAGCCATATCTGGGCCTTTAGCCAGTTTTTAAACTGTTGCTTTAATTTTTTGATCTTATAATCAGAGTTAGGTTCCTTTCTGACTTGGCCTAAAGCAGCTCTCAGAGCCTTCTTTTTACTCATTATGACTGTGTTTTAGGTGTGGGTTCGCCTAAAGCCTCCACTGTCATCATTAGATGGCATCATCTCTTCACTAACAACAGAAAGTCTATTGCAGCCTTGATTCACATATACATCAATAGCACTTTCAATCTGCGTATGAAAAGGCCAATTTAGTATGGAATAGAATGTTGTGGTAACTTGCCTCGGATTCAAGGATTTTAAGGTTACTTAAATCTTCAATTAAATTCTCTGAAGCAAATGGGTAGTCTAGCATTTGTCGATTGTTACCTTATCTCCAGGTAGCTTTTGCTGCAACATCCCCTGTATGAATCTGTTGCTCATGACACTATTTCTTCCGTCCTAAAAAGTTCTCTACGGACTTGGGTGCATAATGAATGCATCCTTTTGTTGGAATTCTAGCCTTATCATCAAAGCAGTGGAGATTAGGTCGTAATTCCATGGCGTCATCCATAATATTTGTTATCAATTTCATGAATTCTTCATCTGTAATTACTGACAAATTCCAATAAAGATGAATCAGTAATACATTTTTCATCTGATTCAAGCTGTTAGTCTCTATGTCGACTGGGAAGGCTTGAATTAAGGAAAGCGGGCAGTACTCTTTCATCACTCGAATGTTGATTTTTTTTAAGGGCCATTAAAAGGCCTGCCATCGGGCAACCTGTCTCACCCTTTTCAGCTGGATTTGTATATACCTCATAACCTTCTAACAAAGGTCTTTCACACAGCCAGGTTTCCTGCATGCAAATTATCTCAAAGTTCTCAAAGTGCAGATTACCGGGACAAAAAAAGGTGAGCAAAATCTTGCGTATTCCATGAGGCTAATGTAATTGTGTCACTCAGCTATAAACGTCTGTCATCCTTATTCAATATAACTTGCTATGAGTCATTTTTCCCAGCTGCAAGTGCTCCAGCTAGCCAGGAACAATTTTGTTCTGAGTTTGCTCTACTCTTTTGGATGTACCTTACCATGTAACCATCATTACTTTTAGTGGTGATTTCTGTTATTCTCAGAGGACTACTTTCATCTTCATGAGCTCCTGTTGGCATGGAGCCTTCCAGGTTCAGTGATGACGGCTTTTCCTCTTTTCTGGGAAGTCATGTTCTCTTTTGTCCATTTATTAGGTTTACCTTCTGGCAGGTCCTCCTCGTCATATGTAGTCATCCGAAAGCCCATAGAAAGAAGTTTATCTGCCGCTTACAGTAGTTAAGTTTTTCTCTCCTTTGATGAAACATAGATGATTACCTTTTCCAACCTATCGTCCTCGGGAAAGACTATTAGGTGCATATCCGCTGTTTGGATACTTCTTAATGAAGGAATACAGTGCATTAGCCTTAGACAATTAGCACGATTTAGCACTAGTTAATCGTTTATTTTAAGCACTCTCTCGAGTAGGGGACGAGAGGTAAAGTTATCTTTAGGTCTTGAGTCCGTAGGAATTTTCACCAAAGGTGTACCAACATCATTATACTCTGGTTTCTGCCCATTCTTGTTTGTTCTACAGGCCTTAAGTAAATTCTGCCTTTTCTCATCCATTGTTAAAAAGACACTTTCATGTTTCCGCTTTTTTGAATTTTGGGGTATACATTTGGAAGGATGCTCTTCCTCCTCAGAGTCAGGTTCCTCAAGATCATTGGTGCTTTTGTCTACCTGCTTCATGTGAACTTTAGCCCCTGAATTTGTTTTCAAGACCTGCAAAGGCTCAAAGGAGTGTGTTTTCCCCTCTGACGAGCTGATGTTATTAGCCATCTTATTTTGTTTCTCGCTCTCTTAGTCTTGCTAATAATTGTTGATTAGCAGTTGGTTCAGTGTTATATGACTCCATGGTTGTCTTTTGCCCTATTACAATGTGTCATGGTGGAGATATCTCATTGTCTGAGTCTGAGTCATGAGGCACAGAGTAATCCTATTTGGGGCATTGTATTTTCTGCTGTCTAATTCTTCTATCATTAGACTCAATGTCTTCTGATATTGAATAAGTCGATGGTTCCATAAGAATTTTAGTTTGGTCATCCAATCTTATTACTTCGTGGTCAGCCTTCTTGGTATTAGATGTAGCTAGAGAATCACCAACTTCTAGTTGGTCAGGATCTACTTGAGCTCTTTCCGATTTCTTAAGAGTAGTCTCTTTGATTTTAGATACTGAATTCTTAATGAAATGTAAGGTCTTCTGAGGGTTCTTTATTTTTGTCTAAAGAAGCACTTATTTCCATTTGCAATTTCTTTTGGGTCTTCTCTTTTGATAGGAGTGCTTTAAACTGCTTCTTTTTTGTATTTGGTGATGATAGTTTGCAATCTTCATCTTGCAATTTTGAAAAAATACCGTACTTCCTTTTATTTGGAATGCCAGGGTCTATGTCAACGATGGCCTCTATTTTATCATCAATTATCCTAATTTCTTGCTAGTTGATCATTGGATTCTCCCCTTATTATAGATTCCTGTTGTAGAGTTGGCTGTGGTACAGATTCTGTTGATGATGCTCCAATGTTGACCACTTGCAAAAGTTTGTCATCTGTTTTACCCTTTATTAAAACAGTTGTCAAATTATAACTCATATTGTTTTTTAATGCTTCTGCTCTCCGTTTCTCCCTGTCACATAAGATAGGGTCTATTATACTGTGCAGGATGTTAGTAACATCTTCTGTGTTCTTGTTGAGGTTTGATTGAAGTGCTGTAACAAAGCCCTCGATAAATATCAATTTTGAGTGAAGCATAGCAATTAGAGTCGATTGATCTTTAATTTGGTCACTAAGCACTTCATGTAACTTCATATATGGAGTTAGTGTCAAAGTTAGCGCAGCTATCAACACAGCATCCACTGAAGATTTATTTGTGGGTGCTATGTTAACAGGCGTTATTTCTGATGCCGTTAAAAGTTCTTTGTCAGTCAAAGGACAAAGTCTTGTTTGGTTCGCTTCATTCAATCCGGTGGTGTATAATTTATCTTCATCTATAGTTGCACACTCAAT
Organism: Ambystoma mexicanum; assembly: GCF_040938575.1. Taxonomy (NCBI): domain Eukaryota; kingdom Metazoa; phylum Chordata; class Amphibia; order Caudata; family Ambystomatidae; genus Ambystoma; species Ambystoma mexicanum. Next base: position 195,781,790 of record NC_090935.1, on the reverse strand, counting down.
CATTTCACTGGATTTCCTTCTTTCGGGACTTTTGTCCTTTGTAACCTCAGAGGTTTTTACTGGCATTTTTGAATTTGTCACACAACACAGAGGTTCTTTCGAAAAAAAGGAATCCATTCTATCCTCCCAATTTTGTTCAATAATATCCCTTTTTGCTGTAATCACACTTTTTGAAAATATTGTTTTTTTTAGGGACCAGCATCTCTGAAGTTAATGTAGATGGCTTCAACAACGTTGTGTCTTTGAAAGCAGTTGAGTTCTTTACTGGTTTATTTTGCGTATCCAATACACTGTTTTGTTTTCCAAATTTAGAGATCTTCGAGGGATGCGCACCAAAGAATGACAAACATAGTTCGTCAGAAGGACTCTCAAGGCCAGCAACTCTCTTTCTTTCACCCACCTGGGGGGTGTATAAAGAGCTGTTTTTTTTGCCAGAGATTTATTTGTCAGTATGGAATTAGCAATCAAAGATTTGTCAGGGCTTGTTCGTATCCTCTCAGTTGGGGAATTTGGGCAAACCTTTTTGTAAGGTATTCTCTGACGTATTTGTCGTTGAGACAATTTCTACACCGATGTCAATTGGGTACAAGTTAATCCCCACATTAGTTGTCAGTTTCAGTCCCGTTATTTTTTAAGCTGATTTTAAGATTCCCGCTTCATTGCTCGTATAGGGGACTCCTGTAGTTATACATTCATCATCTTGAGTGGAGTGTCCCTCAATTCCGGGACTCAGCATGAGAAGGACCATGTCCAGCTGATCACTTCCTTTTACTTTAGAACTAGCTTGACGGCAAATAACCACAGAATGTTTGGTAACAGATAGCCACAGAATGTTTCATAGTTTAATGAATGCCAATATTAATAGTGCGCCCGTTGTCTGTTGAGTATTAGCTGTTAAGTAGTAGTCTAAGCAAGAAAAATGCTGAAGTATGCAGTGTAGATTCAAGTCAGTGTGTGGTGCACTTAAACGGCTGCAGATTACCAATCACCGCTTGCAGCCGCAAGCTGTAGAACATGTAATGAAGAACAAGAACATGATAACAGGAGCAGACGTTACCCAATTACGAGCGCCAAGCCAGGATCAAAGGCGAGTTATGCCCCGCAGCCTCCTGGTGGATTAATACGGGTATGGTAACTATAGATTGAAGTTTTTTGCTTTCACCTTTTGATTTAATTCCACGTGTTTGGCCAGAGACTCTCGACTCAGAGCTCAGAGCTCGGCACTTGTAGTTAATTCGGGAGTTTCAGCTGCACAAGGCGTTACGCAAATAGGTCCTGTCAACGAACCTACAGCCGAACACTCGGCCCAACACTCTGCCCTCGCTCCGCTCGGGGTGAGTTTATGTAGCATCAGGCAGTATGTTGAGGTAGCGTTCAGCATTCAGCAGCTTCTCCTCCAATGGCACACAAAGAAAAGTATATCTGCACAGCAGGACAGCACTCAGCCCAATACTCTGCCCTTGCTCCGCTCGGGGGTGAGTTTATGTAGCCTCAGGCAGCACATTGAGGCAGCATTCAGTGTTCAGCAGCTCCTCCTCCAACGGCACACAAAGAAAAGTGTATCCGCACAGCAGGACCCAACACTCGGCCCAACACTTCGTCCTCGCTCCGTTCGGAGGTGAGTTTATGTAGCCTCAGGCAGTAGGTTGAGGCAGCGTTCAGCGTTCAGCAGCTCTTCCTCCAACAGCACACAAAGAAAAGTGTATCTGCACAGCATGACCCAACACTCGGCCCAACAATCCGCCCTTGCTCCGCTCGGGTGTGATTTTATGTAGCCTCAGGCAGCACATTGAGGAAGCATTTAGTGTTCAGCAGATCCTCCTCCAACAGCACACAAAGAACAGTTATTTTTTGAAAAATATTTTTATTAAGTTTTACAACATGAACATTTAGAACAATACCACTCCCCCCACCCCCTGGGAAATTCCACCTGGAGCTTAGTTTCTGATAGTCTTCTCAGTCTATTATCTGAACATATCAAGAATCCTAATTTTGTGTGGGCACCATTGTTCCATATAGTCACTTTGTAGATACTCCAACGTGACCGACCACTCCTCTCTAAATTTATGATAGTTCCCTTGCAGGTTATATGTAATGTGTTCCATTGTTATACCAAACTCTACGTATCGAGTCTATTGCGATGGGCGGGAGTCTCTGTTTCCATTTTTGGGCGATTTCCAACCACACCCCAATTAGTAGCCCCATGAAGTTTCTTTTCTGCGATTTAGTGAGGGTTTTCTCTTTCGGGTCCCAAATCCCACAAAACCACACTTCGTCCCCCAGAGCCCCTGCTCCCAGGAACATTGAGTTCATGTGATCTTTCACTTCTCTCCAGTATTGTTGTAGGTTTGGGCAGTCCCATCATATGTGTCGGCAATTTCCTTCCCCACCACATCTCCTCCAGCATTCGTTGGGGGAGTCTCGGAACATCGCTTGGAGCCTTTCTGGTGTGTAGTGCCATTGCAGGAGGATTTTCATCCACATTTCTTTTGAATGTATTGCTCTCGTGAGTTTGGCTATCATCCCCCACGTGTATTCCCACCGACCCCTGGGGATCGATCTTCTCAGAGTCTTCGCCCATCTCTTGATATATTGCCAAGTGACTTTCTCCTCTGGGGAATTTATGCATCTATATGTATTCGAGACAAACTTCTTCATCCCGTCGTTTGACATAATGTAGTTCTCTGGTGGCCGCTTGTCGTATTCTCGGCGTAGCTAGCCAATGGTATAGTTTTCGTATTTGAACCTATCCTTCCCATTTAGGTGCATTAAAGAAACGCAATCTTCAAACGATCTTATCTGTTGGTCCTGGTACATGTCCCCGGCCATTTTACAACCTTCTTCTTCCCACTTTTGAAAGGCATTTTTCTCAAGACCCGGCAGGAATTCTGGGTTTCTAAATATGGGCATAAAAGGGGCTGGATCTTTAGTTAGTGTGCCTTTCTTGGTTGCTCTAACCCATATTTCCAATGCTGCCTGCATGATTTCGCTTACTTGTAGGTTTCGGTGTCTATGTCTCTTCCCCGCCCATAACAAGTGTCTTATAGGGGTTGTCTCCACTGCCCTGTCTTGGTCCGCCCACAGCTTCTGGGAGCTGTCCGGGATCCATTCCTTAAGGACCCATAGTTGGGCGGCCTGATAGTATCTTCTGAAATGGGGCACTGTGCATCCCCCGTCTCTCCGAGAGGCAGTTAGAACCGAGTTTGAAACTCTAGGTGTTTTCCCTTGCCAGATGTACTCCGTGACTGCTTTCGTTAGGGATTTAAAGAATGACATTGGGAGTCTTATTGGCAGGGCCTGAAATAGGTACAGGAGTTTGGGTAGGATGGACATCTTAATAACCGTTATCCGCCCCCACCATGTTATCGATAATGGATTCCACCTATCCATGTCCCATTTAATTTGTCTTAGTAGGTTTGGGTCGTTTTGAGAATATAATTGCTGTATTTTATGTGTCAGGGTGATACCCAGGTATTTGGCCCTCGTTTTAGCAATTTTTAATTGGAGGTTTTGTGCGACAGATTGGATTTGAGTTGTGTCCCCCGCCAGTATCAGAATTTCTGATTTCTGCCTGTTAATCTTAAGTCCTGATAGGGATCCGTATGTGTCTATCTCTTGCATGAGGCTTGGGAGAGAGTTTTCAGGTTCTCCCATCATCACCAACATGTCATCTGCATATGCTGCTGTTTTGTGGTTAGTCCCTCCCATATCTATGCCCCTTGTGTCCTTTTTGCTCCTTATTTGCGTCAGCAGTGGCTCCAGAAAGATTGCATATAATAAGGGGGATAGTGGCCATCCCTGTTTCGTCCCTCTTTCGATATGTATCTTGTTGGATAAGGACCCAATCACTGCTACTCTGATGTTAGGGGAGTTTAGTTGGCTTCTATCATTTTAATGAACATTTCCCCTATCCCCATTCTTCTCAATGTGTGGAATAGTAGGGACCATTTCACACGATCGAACGCCTTCTCGGCGTCCAGGGTTAGTATTACTGCCAGCGTAGGTGTTATTCCTATTTTTTCCAAAATATGTAGGACCCTTCTAATGTTGTCATGCATTTGTCGTCCGGGGACGAACCCAGACTGGTCCTGATGGATCAACTTTGGGAGTACTTGCGTGAGTCTGGAGGCCAGAATTTTAGTGTACAACTTAGCATCTAAATTTATCAGCGCTATTGGTCGATAGGAGGATGGTAATTTAGGGCCTTTCCCATGTTTGTGTATCACCAGCATCTTAGCCTGATTCATCGTTGGGGTGATGTTAGCTTTGTCTTAGAAGGAGTTATACAGTTCATTCAGGATCGGGGCCAGTATGTCTCTATATTCCTTGTAGAATATCACTGTCTAACCGCCTGGGCCCGGAGCCTTATTTCTGGGGAGATCTCTAATCGCCTTGTTAACCTCTTCTAGTGTTATATCTTTGTCTAGCATGTGCTTCTCTCTGTCCGATAGTACTGGGAGGTACCCCCCTCCAAATATGACTTTTGAAGATTCTCATCTGGATGGTCTGAGGAATACAAACGTCTATAGAACTGCTCAAATATTTCCCCCATTTCCGTTGTTTGGGTCTTTCTATTCCCCATATCATCCAGAGAGCCGTTACTGTCCTATCTTGAAGTTTCCCCTTCAGCTGTCTGGCTAGTAATTTGTCCACTCTATTTGCCTTTGTGTAATACCAGTGTTGTAGCCTAATTAGATGCCTTTCTGCTTTTTTTTGTGCTGATAGATTCTAGCTGTCCTTGGACGTGTCTCAGAGCCTTTTGTAGTTTGATGGGTGGTTTCAGCAATATCTCTGCTTGAATGCTACTGATTTTGGCCTCCAGCTCCCTTTCCCATTAGTAGTTAAACTTCTCTTTTTGGACCTTCAATGCAATTAAATGACCCCTTGTTACTGCCTTTAATGCTTCCCATTGAGTTTCTATCGATAAGTCTGGGTGGTTATTGTTTGTGAGTTACTCAGAGATGTGTTCTCGGATATTGTTCCCCAACACTGGATCTCGGACTATCTCCTCAGGGAGTCGCCATTTCCATAACCCGGGCACTCGTGGGGTGAGCGCTATCTCGGCCCAAAGAGGGGCATGGTCGGATAATGAAATGGAGCCGATGTCTATCGTTCCTGTTTTCCCTAGGATGCCTGGCGAGGCTCATAGATAGTCTATCCTGGACATAGTGTGGTGACCGTGTGAGAAGTATGTAAAGCCTCTCTGGTTGGTATTAATGTGTCTCCAGATGTCCCCCAGTGCTAGGTTGGACATTTTCTTTTTTAGGGCATCCGAGGGAGGGAATTGTCCCTGTTGTCTGGGAGCCGATCTGTCTAGTGAGGGGTCCCATGCTATGTTCGGGTCTCCCCCCAGTATTATTTCCGCTGAGGCAAAGCATTCCAGTTTTTCAACCATATCCTTAAGAAATCCCTCTTGCCCTGGTTTGGGAGCGTAAATGTCCGCCAGCGTTAGGGGTAAGCCTTCAATTTCCATGTTTGCTAAAAGATATCTGCCCTGCCTATCTGCCTCTACTTGGAGCACCTGTACCTTCAGGGAGTCCCTGAATGCAATCAGAATCCCCACCGTTTTGTCTTTTGCATTTGCCTGTATTATCTGGTTGCATCCCTTCAACCAGACCTTTCCCTTGTCCTGACTCTTTATGTGCGTTTCTTGAAGCACAATGATGTCAAATCTTTCTTGTTTCAGATAGTGTTCGACCTTTTTCGTTTTGACAGGAGAATTAAGACCTCGGACATTGTATGTTAGAATCTTAGTACCCATCACGTTTCTAGAAAGAGAGTCTCTGATTGGTTGCCTCGATATGTTCCTTGGGTACTCTGGTTGTTCCCAGATTCCCTCCCCTCCCCCATTGGGCTTCCCCCAACTTGCCTTCGTCCCTGCCTCCCTCCAAAACCGCCCTGGGATTAGCTCTGGTTCCTATGATCGCTCAGGCATTGCGCATCGCACACCATTCTAATCTATACTCAGGGGTAACTTGTAGGGTGTACTAAAACCCTCTGGAGTCCAACTGGTGCACGGGGGGCCTCCACCATCCCTCCGCATCTTAAGTTGTGGAAGACACTCCTCCCTTTAATGTTGTTCTCTTCATGTTGGTATGCATGGACCTATCATGGTTATTCTGATGGAGACTGCACGTGCTTCTCCTTTTTTTGCTACTTCTCTTTTGGCGAGGGACCTTTTCCCTTCCTTTCTGTTCTCATCCATTGCCATTCCGACCTTTTCTGGGTTCTTTTGTCTCTCTTCTCCCCGTGTGGTTCTTAATCTTGGTTGTGAATGCCCAATATTAGTCTCCCCTCGTCACATGTCGTTATCCTCCTCTGCACCCCCTCCCGTGTAAATAGAAGCCCGAATGGGAATGTCCATTTATATCTGATTTGTTTTAACATTAGGGCTTTTACCACTGGGCCCATGTCTCTGCGCTTCTGTAATGTGGACTGAGCAAGATCCTGATATAGTTGCACCTCCTCCCCATTCTTCCTGATGTGTTCCATTGTCCGGGCTTTCCGTTGTATCAGCTCTTTTTGGGGATATGAGGAGAGAGCGACCAGAACGTCTTGTGGCCTCGCTCCTGGTTCTTCTGCTCTCTTTGGACCTACCCTATGGACCCTGTCTATTTCCACTTCTTCGTCCTCCTTTGCATCCAGGATTTCTTTAAAGACCTGTTGGATTGCTTCTTTCAGGTCCCTGTTCTCCACAGTTTCTACCATGTTTTTTATTTTTGTGTTCGATCTTCGTGATCGATTTTCAAGGTCCTCGCACTGTAATTCGAGGTTGTGGGTACATCTCAAAAGCTGTTTTTGGACCTCTGCATATTGTTGAGCCTCCTCATCCAGGTTTTGGGTTATTTTCTCCAGGGTGTCCGTCCTTTCGCCCAGATTTGTAATCTCCATTCTTAGTTCTTGCATTGCTGTTTGCATGTCCTTTTTCATGGCCTCGAATTGTGTCTGTGTCGTGGCTAAAAATTGCGTCTGGAACTCCTCGAACCACGATTTCATGTCTTCTTTGGTTGCCATTTCAGGATTAAACGTGTCCGTGGTCGCTTTCGTGGGTTGTGATTCTTGTTTTTTTTCCTTGCGGATGAGGATGGGTTTGAATATTCTGGCTCCCACCATTGTGATAGGCTCTGATCCCCTTTCTTCTGCGATGCCTGTTGGTCGTGTTGCGCTGTCGTCCCCCTAGATTTTGACATAGGTGCTGATGGGTTCATCTGTAGTATTGGTCCAGATGCCCTTCCAGCCCTTTGACCCATCTGAGCACAGTGGGTGTATGCCGTGGCCCCTTCTTTTTGCCCCTGCTTGGCGGTTGCGGGTCCTAGTGGATGTTGCCGTGCCCTTAGTACTGCGTTTGGGATCCCTGTAGACCTTCTTCACCTCCCCTTGTTGGGGGTGTTGTTGCCGCTTACTGCTACCACTCTGTCTTTACGGACCCTCTGTCCCAGGTCCGGTTTGGGGCCCTTTGCTGCTTGTAGGTACTTAGAGGCTATTGCTGAGACTTTTAGAGCTTTTTGTCAGCCTCTCTCCCTTCTGTTGTATTAAGTCTGTACCTCTCCTATGGTGGGGGGGGGTGGGAGGATATCCCGTCTCACTGGTCGTCCTGTGCCGCTGTCGGTGGCGTTATGATGCAGCATCCGGTGGGATGTTGATGCGGCCTAGATGGGGGGACGGAGCGATGCTCAAGCACATCCACTTCCCATCGCCGCCATCTTGGAGTTCACACACAAAGAAAAGTTTATCTGCACAGCAGGACCCAACACTCTGCCCAACACTGCCCTCGTTGCGCTGAGGGGTAAGTTTATGTAGCCTCAGGCAGCATGTTGAGGCAGCGTTCAGCAGCTCCTCCTCCAACGGCACACAAAGAAAAGTTTATCCCCACAGCAGGACCCAACACTCGGCCCAACTTTATTCTTTATTTCGGGAGAAATGCCAGAAAAGAATTAAACAGCAGACAGTTAGAAAACAAACAATCATAAAACTCATAAAATGCTGAAAATCACATCTTTAAAATTCAAACCTGCAATCGTTAATTGCACTCGCTAGCTACGCCGCATGATATTATTTGAAACAGTAATTAAATATAATGTAACATAATGTTCTCTTTTTAAAAGTAGAACTAAGAAAGGCAGAAACAGCCATCACAGTTGCGCAGATAGCACAACATTGTAAAACATCCATGGCCAAAGATGTGGATGTTACGTTTAACTGAACCCATAATGGCTTAAGCCAATGAGACCTCTCTGCATTATAAAGTGGGCAAAAGTACTTCATCTTCAGCCACGTCAATGCAGAATGGGCAATCGGGTGAATAGCGACCCGTGCTCCATATGGCAATGAAGTGGGCGAGTGGGAGGATGCCCAAGCGAAGCTTTACATACTAGCTACTGGTAATCCAAAGGCGCTTCCAAGCCACAGTGCTTTTTAAGCTGCAGATACATCTCTGACGTTTAACCCCTGTGCAAGTGTCAATCATCACACTCCATGCCCAAGTAGTGAATGCATTCTTAACACAGCCTTTGCACCACTTTTTGCTGCATTTTCCCATAAGTGCATGAGCCCAATATTGGTTAACATGTTTTTTTTACATGTCTGAACCACAGGAGTTGCCTTCCACCTAACATATGGAGTACCTCCGCTAGCCCTTCTCTACATAGTGTAAGTGTCTAAGTGTTCCAAACTAATGGTATCATTCACTCCTTTTTCTAGCTATATTACGACTTGCTTTTAACATGCATCTTACCTTCTAAAAAGAACACAATTGAAAATCATCTGTATTCTTGTGCTTGTCCTTCTTGCCATCCTCTGTTCTAGCAGTATCCTAATTTCATTTCTAATTATTGCTAATAATATCAAACGACAAGGCATATCAAGAAACGGCCAAAGAACCGTGCCGCAGTTCGGATACCGCGGATACATGTTCCAGATCTAAAACATGTTTAGGCTCAAACATTATATGTATGGAGAGAGGCAAAAGAAAGTTTTAGCTACATTTCACACCTTATGATAAAAAAAATCAATGTATTAAGAAATGAAGGAATATGTTAATGAAAAGTAATGGTTACATTTGGGATCTGCCACATGGGTATTCCTTGGGGAGCGGTAATCTTCAGGGTTTGAAGATTAGCAGACACAAACTATACAATCCTTAAAGCTTCACCATAACACATTAAATAACGTTACATCTTTCGTCTGCAACCGGGAGTCTACTATTGTGTCGTAGGTGACCATTAGTGACCGTGAGCAAAGGGCAAGGTTCGCTAACCAGGGCAAACTTCACTTTGCACACTCTAGACCCTGATGATAAATGTTCTAATGCTACTAGAGCTTGTGTAGTGGGACAACAGAGTGGGCTCACCTGGGGCTTTCAGTGGCACAGCTTACCCATGCTTCCTTGACAGGTGCCCAATGAGACCACATCACAAAGGGAAGTTTGGAATGCAGCTTTTACAGGAGGTTAGAGCCTCCATTCCAACCTCTCCTATTTGTTTCGGCTCCGGAAGCTGTCAGAAGAGCAAACGAGAAGTATAGAATGCAAGCTTCCACTGTGGTTAGAATCTGGACTTAACACTTTCTGATTGTCTAAAGAGAAGAAAAGATGCTCAAACGTTGCTTCATCAACTCAGTTCGAGGGCTGTACAAACCAATATGGAGTTAAAGTCCTTAGAGCAATATGAGATTTATGGACCCATAACACTATGTATAGCCTGAGTGTGTGTCTATATAGATATTATAAGCCACCTCACTTTTGATAATATATAGCAATAATCACCCGCCCCCACACCCCCTTGCGGGATTCATGGCCGGTAATGGCTTAGGGCACCAATTTATAGGGTGGTACTAAGCAAGTGCATTAACACTGGGTCCCAGCAGTGTTACCTGTCTGTGTGCCCTGCAGGAAGATTGAATATTGTTATTATCACCATAGGTTTATAAACCATGGTGCTGATAGCAATTTATCTGTTTGAAAAAACGGGTTGTGGCGAGCAAGCAACACATTGTTTCAAGCAAATACTCACCCAACATGGCCACCATGGAAATGAAAGTGGGGCTCCATGTGAAGTCCCTCTTCCATTTCAGTGGTGGCATGAGAGCTTGTTAGCAGCAGTACTGCAAATCCGACCAGTAAGTGGTAGCCAGGGAGTGGAGAGGGGAGAGGGGGACCGGATCTGGTGAGGAGAGTGGATTGGCCATACTCGCCCCAGTGTTAATATAGTATATACAAGTATATAGGGCTTGTTGGCACATAAAACAGTCTCAGGTGCCTTTGAGTATGCTCCAATAACATTAGACTTCAGGGTTCTGAATAATGTGTAGGCTACACAAACTAATCTGGGAGCTATACTCATTCTTATAGCATTCAGAGTATCAAATGAGAATAAATACTCTTGGAACATTATAAGGGTTGTAATAAGGACGAAAACAGCCAGATAACAAAATGAAGTGTAATTAGGCTAGAAGCACTCCCTTTCTCGAAAGATTGTAATTTTTTGAATGATTCCTAATGTAGAGCAAACCATTATGTATATGAGCCAGGACCTCCAACTGTAAAATACAAATACAAATCCTGCTATGGTCTCGAGAGGATAGACCAGGGGCAACATGCTCGTCTTGGAAGCAAAATGACACAGAGCACCACATGTTCAATCCCTCAGTCCGCGAATAACCTATCATATCATAACTATTAAACATATTTATAATCTGCACATTAAACACGGGCTGACAAAATGTAACATAAATAACGAATTGCCATTAGATTTTTAAGATGTGCTTACTCTGGCCACTGATGTAGTGCCACTGTCCTATCAAAAACTGTGTTGTGATGAAGCCTGAGTGGGAGACGCAGGAAACCAGGCTTAGCGATCATTGTGCCTCCATGAACCCCGCTAATGCTTGGTACTCTGGCCGGTACTGACGGCCATCTTGTGGAATGATGCTTCCAGACAATGCTTAATTCCCTGTGGCGTACAGGCTCCAACTCTAATAAAGGGATAACTGGGGAGATTCTAGGCACCAACAGGTGTCTTTTTACCTCTGCTTTCCCAGAAGAAGGGATTACATGCAGGAAATAGGCTCTCATGTATGGCCAAGTGTTGTCGTTTATTCAAGTGCAGCATTGCAAACCGACTTTTCCCCACATGCCTTCACCCACAACAATATGTCTACATCTCAAAAATAGATATTATTGAATTTTTGTTTTACCTTCCACTTCTTTGCTCCAGCCAACAGTGACCATGATAGATTGGGAATCCCCATTATTGTAATCTTTAAGCCGCCGCACACGACTTTAACAGTAGTGGCCATGATGAATTGTGAAGCTCATCAAGCAGATCATAAAAGGCAAATGATAGGAACCTTTTTCATCATAAATGCAGCACGAAGATGCAAAGATTTAAAGTTTTAGGAAAGGAAAAAACATAAGGGGCTATTAGAGGCACCACTCTACATCTGTAACCCTCTGCAAAATGGCTAACTCTATAAGAGATGAATTCACCCGGATGAAAACATGCTGCATCACAGAGCGGGTGATAAGTCCTAATATCTGCATTGGGTAGAACAAAAAAGTAATTGGGTAGAACAAAAGAGTAAAGGAAAAAAATGCTATTTTGCTCCAATCAAGCAGCTGAATGTATGCATGCAGAGAAAGAAATGCCCTTTGCAATCACCAAACTTTCAGGAGATATTGCTTGGTTTCTCCTGGTGGAATGAATGTCAACCAATCTGAATGGCTGAACAGTGCAGTGAATGAAAATGCAGGTGGCCATCTTTACCAAATTGATAGCCTATAGTGCCAAGACACAGTCCAGTTCATGGATCATTCAGGATCTCCTTGTGAGTATGACAGTATTTGCAATGGAAATAATCCCATACCCACTACCACCACTCATTTTGGCAGGAAATCCATTGAATTATGAGTTATGTTATGTTATGTTATTTTGCATTTATATGGCGCCTTATGTACCATTGGCATGATCTCAAGGTGCTGGTAGGTTGAACGCCCTCGGGAACCGAAGTTCAAGTCAGTAGAGAGAGAGAGAGTCATAAGGTGCGTGTGAGCACCGGGTATGTGTGCAGAACGTATTCGTGTGATAGCTGCTTCTTAGCGGGAGGTGTGGTTGTTTCGAGATAAAGAGTATGTGTTCATTCTGGCAGGTTGTTATCCAGACCGATTCTGGCTGCGTTAGGCCTGAGGAGAACGCCTAGGCTGGAGGGTGCGTAACCAGCTGTGTTTAGTTAGGATGATGGGCAGTATGAGGCAATTGATGGTATGAGAACGCCTATACTGAATGGTGTCATAGTATTGCTGTGTTCTAGAAGAGTGGTGGTGTAAAAGAAGAGAGTACGCGTGGAGATGTCATATGGTGGTTTACCTAGGTGCTTGAGATCAAGCACACTCCAATGGTTCCAGGCACTCCAACCGTTCCATGCACTCCGACCGTTCCATGCACTCCGACCGTTCCATGCACTCCGGAGCATTCTGTGTTCTGAAAACCTTTCTATACACTCAAACCATTCCATACACTCCAAACCGTTCCATACACTCCATTTTATGCACTCGACCATACTATGCATTCCAACCATTCTGTGCACTCCAACCATTCTATGCACTCCAACCCTTCTATGCATTCCAATCATTCTATGCACTCCAACCTTACTATGCACTTCGATCGTTTTATGCACTTCGATCGTTCCATGCACTCTAATCATTTTTGTAAGTGTCCAAACCGTGCCCTCTATCCGTTCCGTGCATTCGATCCGTTGCATGTACTTGCTCAGATTCTATGCACATTATCAGTTCGATCAGTTCTGTGTGTTCCTTCTGATCAATGCACTTCGTCTGATCTATACATCTATACATGTTATTCCTTCATCATCCGGTCTGCTGATTTCCATGTTATCCGTTCTCCATGCATCATCCATCCACATACTTGACCCATTCCATACATCCTGTTTCACTCGTTCCACCCACACACGTCATCCGTTCATCCACCTACTTCATCTGTTCCACCCACTTCACCCGTTTCATCCACACACTTCTACGGTTCCATCAACTTCACTCGTTCCACCCACTTCACTGGTTCCACCCACTTCACCCATTCCACCCACTTCACCCGTTCCATCCACAGGCTTTATCGGTTTTATCCATCTACTTCATCCGTTCTATCAACTTCACCCGTTTCGTCCACATACTTCTTTTGTTTCATCCGTTCCACCCATTCCACTCACTCCACCCGTTCGACCCACTCCACCTGTTCCACCACATACTTCCTTGTTCCAACCCCATACTTCGTCTGTTCCATCCACATACTTCACCCATTCCATCCACATACTTCACCCGTTCCATCCACATACTTCACCCGTTCCATCCGTCCACTTCATCCGTTCCATCGATAATCTTCACACGTTCATCCGCATACTTGACCCGTTCCAAACACACACTCGACTCGTTCCATCCACATACTTGACCCGTTCCATCTACATACTTGACCTGTTCGATCCACAAACTTGACCCTTGCCTTCCACATATTTCACCGTTCCATCCATCTACATACTTCACCCGTTCCAAACATATACTTCACCCGTTCCATACACCCACTTTCTCTGTTCCATCTACCTGCTTTACACATTCCATATGAGTGGTGGGGTGACAGCATTAATCCCATTTCACAGCTTATAGGACTACATATTTGTTTTGGAGCATTTACTATGGTTTATAATTCTGCCACTGGTATACTCTCCATTTAGTGGAGGGGAGCTTAATGGAATATTTCGAGCAAAGAAGTAGGGGGTTTTCCTTCTCCTCACTTGCAACCTTGCAATGTGGCAGCACTGTGAAAATGGCCGTATTTCTGTATCGGCCACTTTTGTGCTGTATCGGCATACACCCTTACGTTGCACTCTACAGCGGGTCAAGGCAGTTTAATCATTTCTGTCACTGTAAACAAAGTGGAAATTTACCTCTGATTCCCAACAGCCATCAGATATTAAGCATATTGTTTTTGCCTGATCAGATATTCATTTGCCCACAGTAAATGCTCAAAAGCAGATGCATGCAGATAAAGCCCCATATTGATTGGAAAAGGCACTTATTGTCTCGTGTCATTTATCTAGATCACTGCTCAGCCAATAAGTGATATGTGTGTTACTGAAGGACCATTAATAAGTGTTTTTTTGGAAATGGAGAGTTTCATGCTCTGTTAAACACATCTGAAAAAGATGAACTTAAGGAAAAACCTTACCATCTTTGGTTTCGGTTAACTTCGTCTTATTAGGACGGGTCCTAAAAAGTTACAAATAATGAATAGTTATTTAGCCTTTACTGTCTGGTGTTATTGTTTTGCCATTAAGGTATGAGAGTGGTCTATTTAAGCATTGAAGGAACAGCTTATTGAATATAAAAAGGTCATGTTATGCAATGGCAATGTATGACATGTGTACGGTCTATTTGCGCTGAGGGCAGTCACATACACTCATGTGTTCGGTTTTCCCGGTCCTATGGTTCCATTAATGAGGTCTTCCGGAGTGGTGGGAAGCCTTTTCCAAGTACAACGGCAGGTACAATGGATTGTTGGGAGTAGTGGCTGTAGGTCACTCAGACATATAATTCACAGCGTGTAGATGCAACTGGTTATTGTCAGGGATACTAGCCAATCTTTGGTGGGTGTCTTTGTCGGAATAATGAGGTTCCCACAGACCTTCTGCTGGAATTCTAATCAGTGATGGCTTGGAAAGAAGGTGCTCTAGAGTGCACATCGCTGTCAGTAACTGTCCACCGACCAATTCGGGAGTGTCTGATGCTGATATATTGATCCCAGAGCAGAGGTAAGGTTTGTGTTTCTCGTACCCATTCTGAACAATAATTCGGGTTCTTGGAATGTTCCAGATTTCATGCTGTGGGCTTTCAAGTGGATTATATGTTCAGGGCTGACAGGTATGGGGATCGCAGCACTGGAGAGTGCTACTCTCTGTCAGGATGGACATGGTGCAACAGCCAGCCCGTAATATTATGGACATTAGGCTTAGGGAGTCTTTTTGAGTTGTCTATAGAGATGCAAAATGTGAACATATTTGACAGTGCATTACAGACAGAATGAGCACTCAGTGCTCACATGCATAGATCTTCTATAAAATGTTCAACGGTCAGTGTCATCAAAAAAGACTATACTGTCATGACTAGTCAGTATCATTACAACACACCCCTTCAATAAAAGATACACGACTTTAAATCCTGTATATAATGTCTTAGGATGTTTGTGCATTGGAACTGATCCTATGCACAGCCATCCTTACCCTGAGACCAGGCTCAAATTTGTGTAGTTAATGATACTCAAGCCCTACTAGAATGAATGTTGTTGTGCAAGAAGTGTGTTCAGGGGCGAACGTTTCTGAATATTCCATGAGTGTCTCCTAATGTTTATATATGTTTTTAGTAAGGCTATTGGTCGTGAAACATTTTCTTTACCCATCGTAGGTGCAATAGACCAACACGTTGGCGTGTACAATTGATCACTAATGGGCGCAGACAAAACCAAGGGTTATGACGACAAATATATCACTGAACTACTTGCTAGTACCTCCATGTTAGTTTCAGATGGAGAGATCCCACAGCTGTCCAACTTGAGCAACTGGGACGAGTTATTATAACTTAAAAAATGTGTAATACGTACTGAAATTCACAACACTATTATGCTGGAATATTTAAGAAACAGTAATCTCCCATAGGGGTTGGTGGTGCATAATGAACCACGTCTCTACCTTGACAACAAAGATTTTGTTGTCCAGTGGAGTTACATCGCAAACAAAATGCAGGATAGACTGGATTATTCTTATTATTGGCACTGCAAACGAAATGACAGATACACTAATAAACAAACTGACAATCTTTGAGGATGAAATAAAACAATTGGTCTCACTTGATGTTTTTGAAAACATCTCGATGAAATTAATAAAGAGCTAGATGACTTTAAAGTTTTCACCACCAGAGATCATATCCATAGGATGAGGAAGGATCTGTTACATTTTTCACACTAAAAAGCATTTAAATATACAAAGGATGGTTACATAACCCTCTTTAGATCCGAAAGGCGGGGTGGTAAAAAGGTACATTTCAATAGCACGTACTTCAGTTCTGGTGACGACAGCTCCGCAGATGAAAGATTTCAAGTAAGAGATATTTTCCAATTCAGAGGGATCCCGAGAGCAAGGGATAATAGAAGAGGGAGAAATCAATACAGTGCCGGAAGTAATCAAGAGAATAGAGATAGACAGGGAAATTATTTTTTAGAGAGAGATACAAGGAGAACAGAGTAGGAGAAACAGCCTCGGTTGACGAGGAGCAGAAAAGCCTACTAGTTGAATTCTATAATTATCCCCCAACTGCTGAAGAAATTTCAGTATTAGAAAAGGGGTTGGGTTTTGTACCCACCGTAATTCATGATAATTTCAAACGTTGCTTAGAATTTCAACAATTGATGAGAAAGATCCATCTTAAACACTTTTTCGTCAATAACACCTTTGAGCTTATAGAAAATGAAACTGGACTGAAAGCCCCCTCATTGTTTTGTGCTTGGAGTAGTAGACATACCGTAGAAGCAATTATGTTTCAAGAACGGGTTATAAAAGCCTTAGATAAATTGGAAAACACCTCCCAGAAAACATTCAAAAACATTTCAAATAGTGATCCAAATTAGTTTTTTCAACTGATCAGTTGAAAAAACTAATTTCGGTCAGAAAAAGCCTTAGAAAGAGGCTGGATCGCCAAACAAGAAGCAAAAGACCTTGTCACAGATAAACCGTCATCCAGGTCGACCAATCGTGTCTAGTACAAGTACAATTTTGGAACACTTGTCAAAGTTTGCCCATTTTCATTTGAAACCTTTTGTAAAAGTCATGACATTGTATGTACAAGACACAACCTCTGTCATTAATCTGATTGAAAACTATCATTTTGATAGCACAAGCAAACTTCTTTTAACACTAGACATAGTGTCATTATACACTAAAATCCCACAGGCAGCAACATTGAGTATGATAGAAGAACTTCTATACTCTAAAGGCCAACAAGGTTCTACCCCAAACTCATTTATATCCTGGTGTACTGAACTTGCTTTGATGGAGAATAATTTCTTTTTTGATGGTAAACTAAATCATCATATTGTTAAGGATTTCAATCGGGCATCACACACTGGACCAGGACACTTGGTCTTGGCCTTAGCCTGGAATGTGGTGCTCAATAGGAATGCGTTTTCTTTATTTTCAACAAATTGAAATTGAGCCGGCACCCGACCCGTCTCACACCCCCTTTTACAAATACCCCGGGTCACAATGGATCATGAACCAGGCCGGTTGGTGAAAATACAATATTTTATTTATTTTTAAAATTCACAAAAATCACACACATTTTTATATTGGGCAGCAATCATCAATGGGGTGATAGTGACAATGGAAGTGAAAGTAATGCACTTGGTTAACCTTCTAGCAGAACATATCCAACGCACAAATGAAGAGGAGCACTTTTGGAATTAGGATAGATAGCACCCAAGTTAAGGTTTCCCACTGCAATATTCCCTCAACCCACAAATAATCAAATTCTGAGTGGATAGAAAGAAGCAGCAGGTAGTCAGGGATAAGAAACAGCAAACAGAATCAAAATCCATGTGTGTTTAAATGATGATATGCATATATTTTTTCCCAGTACTAGGGATGTTATCTCACTATCAACCATCAGACAAAGGGCCTCATCACGACATTGGCGGTAACCCTTAAGTCCGCGGGTCGTGCTATTACCGCCGGATTTAAGGGTCCCCCAAATCAGGACTTTGGCGGATTTCGCCCCAGATCTTGGCTGGGGGGAAATCCGCCGAAAATTTGCGCTATTACCACCGGCGGGAAATCCGCCAGCGGTAAGAGCGCAAATTTTCCCCATTGAGCCGAATGGGGCATTCCCGAATGGGCTCAATGGGGAATGGGGAATTACATTACAGCCAAACTCGTGATCCGGCGCTATTAGCGCCAGGAGTTCGGCGGTAGGGCTAATACCGCCGGCGGTAATACCGCCGGCGTTACCGCCAAAGTCGTGATCAGGCCCAAAGTACCACAAAAGTATATAGTTCACAAAACAGATTGAAATTGCAAACCCAGTGCAGCCGGATTCACACGTGGAAAAGTTGCATTTACACTTTTTCAGCTTTAAATGTTAAAAACCTTTTTTACAAAAACGGGTGAAAAACACTAATTTCAAATGTGGTTTTCGGGTGGGGGAACGGAGGCACATCACAGTGATAATGTAGAGGTGAAAGGAGGGGTATAGCTGGTGAATTGAGAGGGATTTGGACGGTAGAATGAGTTTCGTTTTTAGGAAAATAAAGCAGTTAAAAACGCGAAAATTGGTTTTGAAAGAAAGGCTCATTTTACTTAAACTAAATTATTTAGACCATATTGTTAAAGAGGGACACAGTAAGATCCAAAGTTGATTCGCGACATCAACCTTGTCACCCCCGCGTACAACTTTATGTGGAAATTAGTTTGATTACTCAAAGACCACGGTGAACAGAGAATTACAACTGTCTATACAATTTAATTATCCAGTGAAAGTTATCAGGGTAAGGATAGGGTTAGTTAGAGCGTGGAACAAAGACAAAAGTTAAGATGGCGTAGAGTATGTGTCATGGGATGTGGGATACACACAGTCCACTTTTAAATCTGGGATTTTGGACAGTCAACCGGTTCTGGTCACAAAAGATTCTGATCACCGGATAGCAGCCTCTCCTGGCAAAAGACAGCTGGGCAAAGGTCCTTTCACTGGATAATCAGGATAGCAGGATGGCAGGGTTGCAGCAGGCATGCAGTCAGTGGGCAAAAAGCCAGGCTGGTTTCAGGATGCTTCCCAACAGAATACAACAGCTTCTCCCTTTGGGTATTGGGATTTTCAGTGGGGTTTCAGGATTTGGCTTTGCAGTGGGATCTGGAGTCTAGCAAGATGAAGGTAGAAGATCAGGAACGCAGGAGCAGGAAATTCAGGGAAGAATCTGTCTAGAGTGCTGTCAACCACCCTTATTTATAAGGCATGGTAACATCATCAGATGATGTGGTGGGGCAGGCTTAGCTAAGCACGCCTCTAAACAACTGGATTGGTCATGGCCGTATCCAACATACACTTTTAAACAAGTATTTTTCTTTATTTGCAAAAGTACATTTAAACATGTAGTGCTGCCGGCCTTTTTCTTGCAAATTCGGTCTCATCTGAATTTCCACATTGTTTTGTAACCATAGTTAGCTTCTTGTACACAACAGTCTGTACAAGGCCAAGGTCTTTTGAGTTTGACATGTGCGCAGAGAGCTAGATTTTAAAGCAGTCATTTTTGACATTTTGTAGCAAACGTCAAGTGTTTTTCCATGCAGCTGAAGTAAAGCTTTTGTTGATTTTCCCAGATTTGGCTGACAGAGCCTGTCATTTGGGGATCATGCTTTCTTTTGCTGAAGCACAATGTGGATATGGATGGACAATGCTGCATTTTCACTCCCCTTAGTTTGTACATGTAAGCAACACACTGGCAGGCTTTTCCAGTGTGCCCCCTTGTTCCAAACGGCCCAATATATGCCTGGCATGATGGTGCAGCCATCTTTTTGTAGTTGCAAAATGCAGTTTTGCCGTGAGGCAATGGTACTCAAAGGAGCCAGCACAGCCATTTTGCTGTTTCTGCCGAAATGCAGCTTTGTTTTGGATGGGAGTACTGCTGAGTGGGTCAAAGTAGCCCACAACATCCATGGCACAGCCATGGGCTCAGCTGTGGGCCCTACGTGGGATCATCTTTATGTGGATAGTCTTCAACTGAGTAAAATCAGTAATCCTATTAACTCTTTTTGAGACAAATTCATAATGTGGCGTCGTTTTATAGATGACATACTTAAGATTTGGAGAGGAACTTGGATTGGGTTGACTGCATTTCTGATATAGTTAAATAATCAGAACCTGTTTCCGAAATTCACTTTGAATTACAACAATGTTGATATCAATTTCTTAGATTTGACAATCTGTGTCAATAAAGAAAATACATTTTTAATAGTAAAAGCATTTCATAAAGTGACAGAGAGAACTTCTCTTCTTTTATCTCTTCTTTTATTCTCAAGTTGCCACCCTAAAAATGTAAAAGATAGTCTTCCGGTTGGCCAGTTCCTCTGTTTAAAAAGGAACAGTTCTACAAAATATTTTTCTCTGAGAAGCTGATATAATAGGAAAAAATAGACACTTTGCAGTTACTGAAAGAAATCTATTCACAGAAATCTGATGAGTGAAAAATAACAACAGGGAGGTCTTGCTTAAGTATAATAATAAAAAAACAATAGCTGGTGATGAGATAGTCTTCGTAAGTACATTCACTAACGTTTCTAATCAAGTGAGTAAAATCATTAAAAAGAATTGGAAAATCTTAGATAAAACTCCTCTTAAAACACCCTCCTTTGCCTATAAAAGAGGGGGAAATCTCAAAGATCTGCTTACCAGAAATGATATTTCATTGGCAAAAACAAAAAAAACAACTATTACTGAAACCTGGGGCATGAATAACCTTTTAGGTCATGCAGCATATGGGAAATGGAGCTTTTGCTCTCATACAAAAAGAAGTCTTCATGTATTGTATTGTATTGTTTATTTATTTATAGAGCGCAGCCTGGCCGTTAAGCAACTGGGCTCTTGCAAAAGTAAAATCTTGGGTTACAGGTACATAAATAAGTTACACTTCTTATGTTACAGGCGCTTGCAAAGTAAAATCTTGGGTTACATGTACATAAATATGTTACATTTCTTATGTTACAGGATCATATATCAAGCATATCTTATGTTACAATGTCAGAAGACTTACATGTAGGATATGTAGCAGTTTCAAGTATTTTGCAGTAAGTGTACAGGGTATTTGGTACAGTTGAGGCATTTAGCAGTCATTAGTGTGAAGCCAGAGTTTGACGTTATTTTTGAACACATGGAATGAGGGGATGGCTCTGAGTGCGTATGGGATGGAGTTCCAGAGCTGAGCTGCTAGCACTGGGAAGCTGGACCCACCAGTTCATTTCAGTTTAAAGTTGGGGATTTTGATGCTGTTTGAGAGGGCCTTTCTGATAGGTCGTCCGGACGTGTGCTTAGTGAATTTTTCTGTGAGGTATACAGGTGCTTTATTGTTCAGACAATTGTGTGTAATGTTCGAGGTTTTAAATTTGATACGGTCATTGATGGCCAGCCAGTTGGCGGTTCTTCTGTGGACAGATATGCAATGCCCTTTGGGAATACCTAAGGCTGTTCTAAGGGCATTGTTCTGCAGGGTTTGGAGTTTGTTGATGTTATGTATAATAGTGCCTAGATAGAGTGCATTAGAGTAGTCTAGTTTGAAAAGGATGAAGGCTCGCGCAATGGTGGTGCAGCTGTCTGTGGAAAGGTATGGTTTACATGTGTGAATTAGTTTGCAGGTGTAACTGGTTGCTGAGGCTGTGGCATTTACTTGCTTGTCAAGGCTAAGAGCTTAATCTAGGCAGAATCCTAGGGTTTTAACTTTCTTGGCTACCTAAATTTTGATACCATCAATCGTGATGGAGTTGTACAGATGGGGCAATTTGTTAAGTTTACTGGTGGATCCGATGATTAATAGCTCGGTCTTGTCATCGTTAAGACATAGGCCGTGTGTGGCCATCCAGGTTTGGATGATTTGGTAGATTTTATTTATGAGGCTGGTGTCCTTATCATAGTCCCCTTGGATTGGGATAAGGATCTAGGTATCATCAGTGTAGTTGGTATATGAGACCCCTAGTTTGTCCAATATGTCAAAGAGAGGCTTTGTAAAAATATTGTACAAAGTGGGGGAAACACATGAACCTTGAGGGACTCCACAGGTGATGGGGACTGGGTCCGCTGCTGATGTAGGTGAGATGAATCTTATGGTTCTCTGGTCCAAGAATGAGTTTGTCCACTCCGTGGGTTTTGTGGAGAAGTTGGCCGCCGATTTGAGGTGATTACAAAGTACCTTGTGGTTTACCAGGTCGAAGGCAGCTGATAGGTCTAGGAGTAGGAGAATAGAGATTTTTCCTCTATCTTTGTGCTCGTCTAGGTGGGTTTTAAGATCAAGGAGGGCCGTTTCGGTTCCATGTCTCGGTCTAAATCCTGATTGTCTTATCCCTAGTAGATTATTGATCTCCAGATAAGATTGGATTTGTAGATATGCAGCTTTATCTAAGATTTTGAGGAGGAACGGGACAGTTGTTATGGGCCTATAGTTCGTTGGGACATTGGGGTCCAGGTTTGCCTTTTTTAGGAGAGGTAATATCCAGGCATCTTTAAGGTTAGTTGGCACAAAGCATGTTTTGAATGATGAGTTGATAAATGATGCGATGTAGGGGGCTAGTTCATTAGCGGCCTCTTTAATAATTGGGGCTGGGCAGGTGTCACCGAGGCATCGGGGCGGTTTGAGCGACATGATGATGTTCTTGGTTTCCGCAATAGAAATGGCTCTGAAACTAAATTGGTTCGGGGGTTTGGTTTGGTTGGCGGCAACTTCAAGTTCCTGAAGTATGGTCTCTTGCGTGGAGAGGGCAATGTTGTGGAGGGCAGATTTTTTGGCTAATATTTTGTCTTGCAACATTGTGATTTTATTGCATAAGGCATTTTGAATGTTTGTGCACCAGGCTTTGTCTTTGGTACAAGAGTCTATGGGTGTGATTGGGATTCTAATTCTGTCAGGATGGAGAAGATTTCCCTGGTATTCGAATTCGCTTTTTTGATTCTGTCATTAAAGGTCTCTTTTTGTGCCTGAATAATTTGTTTTTTGTAGCTATTAGTAAGGGTAGTGAGGAGATTTGTATTATGGGGAGAAGGGTTTTTTCTCCGGCAAGCTTATGCGTGTCGTTTCTCTTTGGTAAGGCTTTTAGCGTGGGAGTGAACCAAGTGTTAAGATGGGCAATAGGTTTAGATTTGGTGAGTTTCAGCGGCGCAATGGCGTCAATCGCTGAGTTGATGGTGTTATTGTACAGGTCAACTAGATCATTGGGGTTAGAGATCAGACTAGAGTTATTAGTGATAGGCTGGATCAAGGGGAGAAGATTCGAGAGTGTTATGTTTTTTTTGCAGCGGATAAGGGCAGGAGGAGCATGAGGTTTGGTAGATTTAGGCTGTTGAAGGTCTGAAATGGACAATGAGATCAGATAGTGATCAGTCCATATGCAGGGTTCAATTGCGGTTATGAGGGAAACGCAGTTGATGTCTGCGACCCAGTCCAATGTGCGGCCTTTGGAGTGCGTGGGTCCGTTATTCCGTATAGTGAGGCCCGCTTCCACAATAGTGTTGGCTATGGTGGAGGCATTAGTGTCTTTTAGGTCCTTACAGCCTAAGTTAAACTCGCCTAGTAGAATGATTTGTGTTCCCGGTTTAGCATTAGTGTTTAAGAGGGTGGTTAAGTCTTCTTCAAAAGTGCCTAATGGACCGGGGGGTCTGTAGATAAGGTGTACCGTCATAGTACGTGAAGTGGAGATTTCTAGTTTTAGGGAGAGTAGTTCAGCGGACGGCATTGTAATACTGTCTATTTCTTTGATGGTGAGGTTGGCTCTGCAGATAAAAGCTATGCCTCCACCTTTGGACATTTCACTGTCTTTTCTGAAGATGGTAAAGTTAGGGGGGATGGCTATCATAAGGCTAGGGCCAGCAGCTTTGTGTAGCCATGTTTCGGTAACAACTAGGAAGTCAAGTTGGTTACAGGTAATAATGTCAGCAATTTCAGAGGCGTGGGCTATTAGAGATCTGGCGCTGATGAGACCTCCCTTGAGGTTTTGTGTTATTTTAGTGTTATTGCTGATGTGGTTCTTGTTGGGTGAGGTTTCAGATGAATTGGCAAAGGTGTTTGATTGCCTCTAGGTTTCCTTTTGTGCGTATTTCGGCTGGCGTGTGTTAGATCATTCTTAGGGTGGCTATGAGGTGGGTGTGTGCCTGGGAGTTTGGGAAGTCTATTGCCTAGTCTAAAATTCCTTAGTCCGGTAGGACAAGCCTGGTTCGGTTGGGTCTGGGTAAAGAGAGCAGGCTGTATGGGTAGTCTAGTGCCTAGTCTAAAATTCCTTAGTCCAGTAGGACAAGCCTGATTCGGTTGGGTCTCGGTAAAGGGAGCAGGCTGTTGGGGTGGTAGCTGTGTATGCATCTTTCTGGTTGGTTCCCTTTCTGTAGGCAGATTGTGGTATGGGGCTACCATAATGGCTAAAGCAGAAAGAATACGAAGTGTAGATAAGTAGCTTATAGGTGTGTCAGACATAGGAGATGTCATGACGGAGATTATTGGTACGTTGGCTCGTAGTATTCTAGTGCCTAGGGGTAGTATGATCAAAGAGTGCAGAGTGCATGGGTTAACTTAGATACAGGAATCATAATATGAACTAAAATGCATAGCTTCACGTGGTTAGCAGTGTACAGGGCGAGCGACCAAAATGGTCTTAAATAGGTTGCAGGGTGCAATGGTCGGTGACCAGGAGGGGGGACTCGGATAGGTCACAGGGTGCAGTTATACCAGTGCGGCAGTCTTGGCAATACTGAGTGAGTGAGTGGGCACATTCATAGCAGAAGTACAGGCAGCAAAGCAAATACCAGGCTTGCAGTGACTGTGGGCATATCAGGCAACATATTCAGGTCAGCAAAATTACAATGCCTAGATTTGAAATACTAGGTTGCGGCAGAAAACAATTGTGTCATAATAGGTAGCAATTCACCAAAATCATAGTCAACCTGTTTAGATCAGCAAGAAAAACACAGCGTCTAGATTCGAATTTCTAGGTTGAGGCAATAATCAATAGTGTCACAGTGGGTGGCAGTTCACCAAAATCACAGGCAACATATTCAGTTTAACAAAATCACAGTGCCTAGATTCGAGTTTCTAGGGGAGCATGAGAATCAATAAGGTCACGATAGGGTAAGATTGTCAATGTCAATTGTGGCGGGGTGCATTATCATGGCCAGAGTAGGCAAATGGCAAAGAAATTGCAATATTTAAACACATAAGGTTGCAACATGAGGTTGCAGTGAGCAAGTATCAACCATTCTCCGTGACACAGATGGTTAGATAGTATGCTCACAATATGCTGATCGCAGCACAGCAAGGTCGCCGTAGGCTGGGGACAGCAGAATGGGCAGCATATTAGAGTGGCAGCATGGCAGTGCATGTAGAGAAGTTCCATCGATCATTTGATAGACGTACCAATGAGCAGGGATGCGCCCATGTAGGCAGTACCACGAGTGACATTGCAGTGCCTAGTCGGTCGCGAGTTCAGTCATGATGAGGGGTGTTAAGTAGTTAAAGCGCCGAGACGCACGCTGGCGAGTAGGCTGGGAGCCAGATATTAGCAGGATGTACACATGAGAGGGGATAAATGAGGGGCGGGCGCACAGAAGCTTCTTAGTGGATGACTTATAGGTTGGGGACGTGCCGTCTGCTTACCAGGGTGATGGGCGCTTGAAAGTTGTGGATAACAGCAGCTGAGAAAGGATGCCGGGGATCCAGAGCTCTGGACAGGCTCGGGACAGGAAATGTCCCTTGTTGTGCGTGGTGCCTTGGTGGGTGTGCACTGGATCGGACCTTAAGAGAGGCCCACTGACCAATGGCGGCACGGCAGTCCCTGGTAGGGGAAGAACAGTGTTAGGCTGCAATAACGAAGCTGCAGTCGGCCATCTTTGGCTATGTCGAGCCACGTGTGTTATAATGGTGGCTTGACACACAGGTGACGATTCAGGTCGAAATTCAATGCTGGGCAGCACAAGGTCGATTACGGCCAAAACGGTAGCAAATGTATGCAAAAAAAATGCAGTGGCAGCAGATGTAGATCGGGGTGTTAGTTGTTCCAAATGTGAACATTGGCTTGTCAACTCCTTGGCAGCAAAAAGCGCTGAGTAACTGTAATCCTTCAATGGTGGTGTATGCCATATGGTGCCCATGTGGGCAACTATATATTGGTAAAACCGAACGGAAGATTAGGATGTGAATCTGTGAGCACAAAAGCTGAAATCGTAATAAAATACTTACAGCACTATTGGTTTCACATTAGGTGACCATTGGACACAGACGTGATGAATTAACATGGACAGCTTTGCTTAGATTTAGGCTTACCAATGACATAGAAAGTGACACGGAAAGACTTATAGAGACAGAACAGCTCCTCTTCTTTCTTACCAAATGCAATCTGACTGCATTGAATGAGGCAGTGAATGGTACAAATTCTAATGACTCACCAGCCAAGCTCCCTAGATGCACATACGCTTCAATGGGCTCTCAGCTGCCTCCACAAAATCACCCACCCTGATGACACAAAAGGTTGAGAGCTATGCAATAATTTGTATTATCATAAAATAACAGGACATAACATCACCTACCATATCTCCCTGAACAGGAACTGTGTCATGGGCTTATAATCATTTGAGTTGAAGTGGTCCCGAGCATCAGGTGGCACCAGCAACTGCCCCCATGATGGCAGTCAGATGTCTCATGAAACAACAATATACACCTCTAATTCTGGACTTTAAGTGCACTCACAAGCACGCACATTACAAGGTGCATTTACTGGAGCCCATCCGGCATCACCACCCTCAGACCTCTGTGGTACCTTTTAACTCTGGTTTCTCTTCATTAGATCTTTGCTGACAAAGAAGGCATACTAGCTTTTCAGTGGACATTTAGTGTTTCAGCTCTGTGCTTGCTGGCTGTCTCATGATAATCAGTGGCTATTACCGCCATGGTTGTATTTCTTTGTCTCCATTACAATGTATGCACCCAAGAGTACTGCCTCAGATGTGTTCTTCACTCGAAGCAAGCACCAACAACTCATCCCCAACCATCATGATAAAATGGTATTTCCGAAAAAGCATGTGAGATTTAGAAACACCAAGACATTGGGGGAAGGAGGAGTGACTGGGGCAAAGACAGAGTGAGAAAGACTGAAGAACTGGAGACTTCAAGAGCAAATGGAGACTGCAAGGGTAAGTTGGGAGCCCGGTTGGGAGTGTATCAGGGATTGGGGAGTGTGGGTTGTGATTGGCAGCATGACAGGAATATGGAGTATACCCATGACTGGGAGAGCAAGAGGTATGGCAAAGTAAGTTGTGATGGGGAATTGGTGATACATTATAGGTGTTCGTGACTGGGGGTGGGAGAACACAGAAGGGGATATTTTCTCCATTATCAGTGATAATGATCAATAACAATAACATTATAAAATGGGTATGAACTTCAAGCAAACGATTAGAATAAAATAAATATTGTTCTTCCAAGCCTGGGACATCTGGGACTCTTTGCACCTGTCACACCATGACATTGTGACATGTTCCCTATCACTTTTAATTCATAAAATGATTCCCTGGCAGAGGGACAACATCCTAGAGTAAACACAATAATCAAGTCCTAGTATTTCAACTAAACAAATATCTTGTCAAATTACAGAACTAAATATCAGTGGCTGTTTTGTAAAGATGCAGATATTTCAGAAGGATGTTTAAGTTACAAGGTATGCACACAAGAAAAAACTTTGAATGTGCACACCTGGCATGTGGAATGAAATATAGTTTGTACCCGTTCCCAGTTTACTTTTCAAATTTGTATCAGCACTAGATTTAAAAACTTTAGCTGCAAATGCTGCTGGCTGCATAGGACAGTAAGGGATTCCTTGGTTGTTTTTTCCACAAGCATGGCTTCCAGGGACGACACATTTTATGAAAGAACATTGGCACCAGAGCTAAGGGGGGCATGAGGGGGCTATAGCCCCAGGTGTTTTTTGGTTGTAGCCCTGGATAGAAGCTCAGGGGCAACTACCAAAAGGCTAGCTATCCACGAGTCCCAATATTCCCGACATTAGCATAGCCCCAGATCTTTTCCAGATCTAGTAACACCCCTGTCCCAGAGTGCCCCTGGATTTGTCACAGGACTGGAGCTTTCAATCCACACTGGTGATGGGGATGTTTTAAATGTTTGACATGTTATTTTTAATATAAAACACGTATTTACCTTGGCCAAAGATGAATACATCACAGAAATTGCACGCAACATTTGCTGCCCTGTGTTGAAAATCAGCCAGATTGGACAGGTAGGCATCTGTGTGAAGAGCGCTGCAGCACGGCACACACCATTTTTGAAGTTTATATCAAACTTTATTGGCTCACCTTTTTACTTTACGTCGAACCTATTCACTGGACCTTTCTTTCTATACCCAGAAGTGATGGAAAGATTGCAAGCGCTCAATCTGTTTGAAGTCATCCATTCTTGATCTTGGCAGAAGAAGAATTACTCTCAAATAAGTGGGAGTTGACATTGGTCACCCCGTGGCAGCATAGCCTCTACAGCATGATTATTTCTGAATGCACTGCAGTCAACATGGATACAGCTCTCAGGCAGGCACTGGCTGTGTGGTATCTGCTTTAATGCCCCAGTGAAGACCTGGCCAGTCAGAGTTCCTCAAATGACATCAATCAAAATAAATGACTTGACACCCACCCACCAATAGCTTGCACACTCTGACCTACTCTCTCGTTCTGAAGTTCTGAGCACTGCAGCCCCGTGTGTCTTGGGGTCGGTCTCCAAAGCAGCAGCCTGTGCAGCCATAAATCAAAGTGGAACTGTAAAAAAGCGGTAGGATCAAACACCCAATCTGTAGGTGGTAGGACTGCCTAAAAAGCAGTAGCCTACTGCCTAAATCAGTAGGGTTGACAAGTGTGGTGACAGAGCATTCAAGTAAATGCAGCTATTCCCGCTTTTGTATTCCAGAAACAGGGTGGAATAATGGTACTGCTCTAATATTGCCCTCCAGTGCAGAAGAAATAGCACAGTGCAGATTGATTTGCAGTTTCAATGTCCTTGGACAAGTGGCAGCTCATAGAGAAGCCAGGTAAAAGAACTAGCTGTGTTTCTTTGATTAAGGTGAAACGCGGAGGAGGCTTTATATGATTTTCTGGTAATATTTGTGGTACTTTGTACTATTTGTGTAGTTACTGATACTCAATTCCTACAATAAAATTAATCAGAGAGGTCTTTTTTATTGTGTTCAAATTCTACTGGGCCAGACCCTGAGCTCCAATGTGACTGACATCCAAGTTTGGAGGCTGTTCGAGTCAGTTTTTATGTGTCAAAAGGACAAACATTTTAATGTTAGAGTGAATATTGTAGCCAATGCCCCGAGGCGTTGGGCTGACCCTATAAGTAATGGCCTGCCGCCCAAGTTAAGGGAACTAGTGCAGCAAGAGTTCCTTAGCTAGAGAGGCGGTTCTGTTACCGAAAGGGTCGGCACGCCGCCAAGGGTCATATCGCCATTAGCACCTGTGTAGTCCCCTACACGGACGCTAATGGTATCTTTTAAAATAAATAAATAAACATACCTTTCTTGCGCAACCTGGCGCTTCGCAGTGCTGCTGTCAGCATGTCTGTTTTCCATGCTGATGACTGTGACGTCATCAAGAGGAAATCTGCCTAAGCTGACAACTGCACTGCATGGCGCCTGGCCGTGTAAGAAAAAAAAAAGACACTATTAGCATGTTGGAAACTACACGGATGCTAAGTGGTAAACGGGGAGCGGGGAAGGGAAGGGAAGGGACAAGGGCGCTGGCCACCCAGGCTGCTCAGAACAGGGGCTTGTACGAGAGAATACAGCTTGCGTTCCGAGCATCCTAACTGGAAAGCACCCCCTCCCAGGGTACTAATGCGAGGAACACGAGGAACACCAAATCCAGCCTGCATTATGTATTTAATGATTCCAGTGTACAGCTATTTATATGAGACATGTTCGCCAAATATGAGAATCCGTTGCCATTCTTATGTTCCCAACATGTTGTTGTGTTTTATGTAAAGGAATTCTGTGCAATGCGTCTCCTTCCACATTGGGGCATTTTGAAATAGGAAAATAGGAGTGTACATGACTGTCCATTTTTTAATGATAACCCCATAACTGAGGGAGACTGGGTGAAGCATTTCCTCCATGTATACAGGGAGTCACAACTGTGAACTAACCTTCACCCACCTGGACACTCCCTGGATTCTGCCATTGTCAATAGAATCCATAGAAACTTTCATTAGGAGGTCATCTAATTCTAGGGCTGGAGGCCCTAATGGAATGTCAAATGTAATCTTGAAAGATAATGCTGTGTTAAGGTCCAGGATAATATATATTTTGTTAAATGAAATCTTGGTGACAAGAAAAAACACCTGTCTACTGGAGCCGGCAGTAATCGTGCCAATATACAAGAAGGGAAATATACATCGTCCTGCAAATTACTAACCTACCTCTTTTCTTCACAGCACGAATAAAGTCTTTGCAGTCATGGTGTTGAAAGAATTTGAACACTGGGCCACTTTATCTGGTCACTTACCAAAATATCAAACCGGGTTCCGAAAGGGGCTCAGAACCGAATTGATGGCCTGGTGGTCAGTTGCTTGAAGGAGGAGTAAGGGCTGCCAGTCTGTCCTTGAGCAGGGCAGCCATAGTTTATACCGAGGCCTTTGCCTGCATCAACCAACATCTTTTGTGGTCAAAATTAAGAGATTTGCAAAAATAATTAGCTTTACTTTTCATCTTGGTCCATCTGCATGTGAACACGCTTCTCCAAGTTAGGTTGTACGGGCAGGGTGTGCTACCAGAGAGCTTCCGTTCCAGTTGGGGCCTCCATCAGGGATGCATTTTGTCTCTGTGCCTGTTCAACCTCTACTTGTCTGACTTGGGAAATCCCTTGACAAAATCTGCATTTGCTCCCCGAGCATTTCTACCCTGTCGGTTACAGACGCCGACTGTGTGCTCCTTCTTGATAGGACGCAGGTGGGCCTTCAAAGGCATTTTCCTCAGTATGGGATTACTCGATAACTAACAAACTAACTAAAAATTAGAGTAAAAAGTGTGTTATTAGATTTACCTACATTCCTAAAAAAGAAATGGGTTACACTTGGGTAGTCGGTAGCCAGACAATAATTCCCACTCAAGGACTTACCTACTTGGGTTGTATGCTGGTCTCGGTCATCAGGATGGGGATTTTTATGCCACGTATATTGAGCAAGGTGACTTAGGCCGCTGCTGAGATGAGGAAAATCCAGATCAGGTACTGTCGTTTTTCGCTTTCCCAAATAATAATTTACAGCAGGGTGAAAGTATTGCCATAACTATTTTATGGCATGGAAATCAGCCACAAAATGAGAGCCTTTCTGTACTATAAGGTTGAGCCAAGGTTGTGAAATGGAGCGTTGATCCTGCCTGACTGTTTACCAATCGCACCCCTTAGATATGAATTGGGTCTAACAACGTTGGGCTGGAGGATCCTGTCTTTGTACAGAAAGCTGCTGGTCCCGCCAGGGAGATCTTTGTATGTGGATATTGTGGGTGCTCTTAAAAGGCCAGGACCTAGTTCCTTGACTAAATTCAGAAAGTGTGCAGAGTCAATATTGGGTAGATTGGAACTAACTTGTAGTCATCTTGTTAGCAATCCTGATGCAGTTAAAAATAGGTTACACAAAT
Source organism: Ambystoma mexicanum (assembly GCF_040938575.1). Classification (NCBI taxonomy): domain Eukaryota; kingdom Metazoa; phylum Chordata; class Amphibia; order Caudata; family Ambystomatidae; genus Ambystoma; species Ambystoma mexicanum. The sequence continues at coordinate 195,750,308 of NC_090935.1, read as the reverse complement.
AAGACTAGATGGCAACTATTACAAGGATGAGATCCTTTAAACTGTACAACAGTCTGTTCCCTGGTGAGTTCCCTGTGGGTTATCCCCAAGTATTTAAATAAATTCCTCAATGGCTATTGGTGTTTCCAAAATGTTAAGATACAGATTAAATCTGTTGCCCACAGGAGAAAACGGTACTGTTTGATTTCCTGGTGGTGCAGACCATGGAGTACGTTGTGGTGGATTGTCCGTTTTTGCAAACACAATGAACAAGGTGGTTGGGCAGGTTTTTTCATAATTCGGCTTATTTAGACTATGGGGATTTTTCAGATGCATTTCGAGAAGAAATGAAATTGTTGTGACTATATCTGTGATAAATATACTTCACTTAGCGGGTTTGGTGCGCCTTAGGTGGTGAAGGATTTAATTAATTGGTTCTCGGGCTGTGATAAATTGACTTGCCTTCTTTTCTTTCAATTGTTTTTTTTTCTCCCATTTTTTCGTTTCTGTTTTTCATAAGGTATGGATTTTACTGGAATGTATTAGCTCTTGTTTTTTTTTTCTCGTTTTAGCTATTGTTCTTTATTTTTGTCGTATTGCTAAGATGCATGATAGGACATTTTCTAATTGGTTTCCTGTATCCTTGTGGACGGGTGAGTAAGAGCAACCAATATCATAATAAAAGAAAAAAAACACGTTTTATTATTTATATGATTTTTCTAGGGTTTCATAATGTTCTTTGCTCAGTAAGACACAGGTGGCATTCTTATGACTAAAATGTGTATGGGATATATAGTTTAAAAAGAGACATCTTGCAATGCACAATGAAATAATGTCTGTTTTTTGCTTTGTTTTTCGCTACTTTTGAAAAATAACACCTCCCCAAAGTCCAAAATGTCTGTTTTTATCCACTCTGATCATGCAGCTCTCAGCCATGCCTGGGATGTCTTAAGCAAACGTGCACCTGTTAATGTCACTGTCACTCTTCCCCAAGTAGAAAAAGACAACGATAGGAAACGAGTGCAGAGGCAGAGCGAGAGGGCCTGCTAGATCGACCTATTTACATTGGGTACAGCCAGTATTAAATACACACTCAGTCGCAAGCAGCATATCAAACTCATGGCTGTTACTAAGTCTTTGCTCCTGGACTTAAAAATGACAAGACGTCCTTTTCAAGCTGTATTCAAACGGAATTGGACAAAATGAACGAGGGCAAAAAGTCTGAAACCCAAAAGTCTGACCCCTATTTGTTTGTATATATATGTCGGAGGGTTAAAGTTAATAAAAATGTATAGGGGTAAGGTGGGGAGGCGTGGGGGTTCTCCCCCCCATATATATATGAAAACAAATAGGGGGGGGGGAATTGACATTTTGGGACTCAGACTTTTCCATTCAGTAATTTCATACAGATCCATTCAAACAGCCTTACTTCAAGTAATTCGGAGTCAATGGAGTGAAATACTTTTGAACAATGGTTCTATTCGGAACACATTGATACACATAAACAATAATCAAAAGGTATCATCAGACAAACCGGAACATGTGGTACTTATCAAATTAATATTATCATGGTTTATGTCAAGACTGTGGGCCCAATTCTGAGGCATGAAGAAACAAGAAAGTGTTCATCCATCAAGCATGAACCCTTTCTATGAAAGCACCATATTCTGATAAAGTGCTAATGTGGCGGTCTGGCATCAAAGCCACAACTTTAGCATGAGCCTGATTTACTGCTTGACAACAGCCTTAGTAACCATGAGAAATGCAGGGCTGGCACGGGGCGGGGATTCTGCTCTCAAGAGCACAGCCTTAGCATGTGAATAAGAGGAGTTAAATAATACTCCAGTGAGGTGCCATTAAACACTGCTTCACACTTTTTCCCTTTATAAAAATGCCATTTCCGAGACTGCAGCACCACTTTTCTAGTTTAATGAAAGCTTAAGAAAACTTTCTTAAACTAGAATAGTGCCACTCTTTTAGAAAATGCATGCAGTGCCACTGGAGCACATGTTTCTATGTAATTGATAGAATCATGCAGCTTTTGCCGCTGGAAAGCACAACATTTCCCCTCCAATATTTCCACCCACTCCAGAATGGTGCTGCAGGGAACTGGAGGGGAGAATGTCGGCTTTCCACACTATAATTAGTGCATGCTCAGAATCACTCCATCTGTGTTCTGCAGCACAGAATTGATCTTTATATCTTTTACCCGCATATACGCTTGAGCACATTATGAACAAGTTTGGGATTGTTTTGGCTTTCCTTAGTGTCACTTACTTCAGAGGTGTGGGCAAGTCCATCACAATGGTCCAGTCTAGCAAGAGCCATCACTGTTATCGATCAGTTAAAACTTGTGTACTTACTTTATTGGTACGTTTGGTGTCAGACTAACCTACCTGTGAAGCTCACTTGTAAAGGACGGGGCCACTCACCCAATATTCATGTATCAAGGAATTGAAGCCTGCCCTTTTAAAAAATGATTCCCCCTTAGGGAAGTTCCTTGGGGAATTTTCACATATCAAAGCTATACAAATATTTCAGACACCACCGTTCTCCTGGTTAGCTAAGGTAGCTAGAGTGGTATGTTTTAAAAGTGATCCACTGGTGAGCTGTTCAATAACTTGCTGCTTTCTCTCGATCCTCTGTTTTTTTGTCTTAATAGAAGACATGCTGAACTTTTTCAGGCAATAATTGTGAAGGTTTCAAAAGAATGATCCCTTGTTAAAGAAATTAAACACACTAAGAAATATACCTTTTATTTGTAGTCTGTTACGTTAAAAGGTTAGAAAATAAATAGGAAGCTTGAAGACAACATCTTTCTTTACAATATCTTAAAGGACCTGTGAGCAAAATACAGAGCAGCTATTTATCACACAAATTCAAAATAACTTGTAATTGGCCCCTGATGGCCCAGGAGGACTATCTCTCTCCAGGGGAACGAGTATAGAAATCCCGTTACTACACCTTAGATACACTTTTCCTTTGATGAAGTCTCTCAAATGATTACTTGTTTCACAGCAAATAGCACCATGTGAGATCCTTTCTTTTATTACAACAACGATGGAGATGTAACTCGGAGGTGCTCTCAGACGAGAAGCTAAACTACAATCTGATTCATTTATTGACAGCGACCATTTATGGTGACAATTTCTCTCAGGCTATATTATTCAGGCCTCTGCCCCATCTTCAGTCCCATTTACATATCCACTATTCATTTATTCTCTTGTCCAGGATATTGTTCCCCTTTATCTATAAAATGGCCCAGCAGTTGCTAAAAGGTATTGGGCCTCATTACACGGATTGCGGTGAACCATGGCGCTATGAGCGCCATGGTTCATGCCGGTAAAATACCGGCACCGCCTTGGTGGAAAGGGGAATTACCACCCTATTCCAAGGTTGGTGGGGCGGTAATTCCCCCTTCCACCATTGCCCTTCCCCATTCCCATTTTTGCCCCATAGGGCTCTATGGGAATGGGGAAGGCGCTAATTACGGTACCGCAAATTGCGGTACCGTAATTTGCTCCCTGGTCCCTTTGCGGGTTGGTTTTTAATGCCTGCAAAAAGCAGGCGTTACATTCCCCAACCCGCAAAAGGACCTCATAGTAAGGCGGTAAGTATTTACCGGTACCGGTAAAATACCGGTACCGGTAAACCCTTACCGCCATCCGTGTAATGAGGCCCATTGTCTGCATGCAACACATTTGTTCAATTTCTGACTCCTTACAGCTCTACCTTTATAGGGCAAGTTCCTTAAACATCATGTATCATCACAACTAGGAGATCAGCTTTTCACAAACTCTAAACTTAGTTCTTATCAATCCATGCCTGGTCCTTCTGAGTAACGGACTCAGCAACCATTGAGGTGGTGGAAGGTGCCTTGCATATACCAGATAATGGTGAATCTGTTTAATCATCCTCTTTGATCTGTCATTGGCTTTTGTCAGTTTCAATGACTGGTGAACATTCTCTGCAGTAGGATGGGTGTAGAGGGCCATGCCCTGCAACGGTAGGCCTCCTTGCTTAGGGGCTTTTTTTATCGAATAGCGTGGACGATATCACAAATGCTGCCAGTGAAAATACGTCACATGTGGTTGGAAAGACTACACAATTTTTATCTGTTGCTAGGTAACCGATAGTGTGAGTTGAGACACAATGACACATATTTTGAAATAAAGGGCGCAGGTAGGAAGAAAGACCGAGTTATAGCTTAAAAGTGACTCTTTGAACATGAAAGTTGATGGTAGATGGAAACAGATCTTGCACAGTGTGTAGTTATTGGGATTGAGTCGGGGACTGTGGCCTACAAGACTTATTGATTTCATTTGCTTTTTAGGTTTTGGTGCTATATAACTTATGACGTAGATATGCAGGACCATGAATATCAGTTGGACCAACGCTTCACAATTGTGGCATGCGATGCGGATAGAAAAGATCACACAGTTTAAACCACTTTCATGCTCAGTTTCTTAATTGCTTTCACTGAACTGAAAAACGCATCATTTTTCACACAACTGTCTATGATGCATATTGCATAGTGACCAGTCTCACATAGAGGGCTTTATATATTTATTAGCATAACATTACTTATGTATCAGAAGTTTGCTGTTGATTTAATTTCTTTTCAATTACACTGCTGAAGCCCAGGAAAGACAACACGACCTCCTCAGTCACTTGCACTGTATTTCTGATGCAAATATCGCCTAACTTCTTTAATTTCATAGCTCAATATGTAATGAAACACTGATCTCTCAGCATTGTATCAAAGACACACATTCAGACAGAACCAGCAATCCATAGTCGTCTGTTCTCGTCAATTACGCCTTGACACACATTGTGTATAGGCGCATTATAAAAACTCAATACATACATACATAAATACAGTTTTTAATCAACATTTAAATAAAAGTGTTATTCTTAAAGGGCAGTGATTATGCAACTCCAGTGTGATTTAATTGTTCTTTTTCCTTAATTTCAAAACTTGGTTTCTGTGATATTAGTTTCTAAAAGCATAAGATCGTTTGCCAGATCAAACTCAGAGACTGCAATCTTCACATCCATCTTGTAGTTGCAATGGGAGTCCTGACATGTTTTGTTAATTCTAGGAAATTTGAACATGGTTTTCCTTTTCCTTTAGGAAACCAATTGCCAAATTATAGGGAGATGTTTCATTTTTGTGTGTGAAAAAGTGCCAAAATAGCAGACCAATGATGGAGAACAAAGAATCCTTTGCTGGGAGTCCTTTCTCTCAACTGCTGCTGCAACGTCCCTTCCAGAGTCCCCCGTTTTGTCACCATGACCAAGGTACAGGAGAACGGGTCCACTGCTGTTGCACATTAAAAATATCCAGCTACATCTTCTTCATAACTTCTCAGCTACTGTGGGACTCTGTGTGGTATTATGAAAAAGTGCTTGTGTCATTGTCAAAATACCTTCATTTATCTCCCAACTTGCCCGTTTCACACAAAGCATGATTTACCTTGTCGTTGGGCATGGGGAATTAATGAAGATTGCATGGAGAAATATTTGATGATCTAAAACTGTGCTTTAGTAGCAAAGTAAGGGATGTCAGTTAACAGTAGTGGAATAGGCATCTAATTCAGCACTTGCTAGAGCTCAACCTCCACTCTAGAGGCAGGTTGCCAACATCCAATTGGTGCTATGGCGTGATGTGTGACAGAGAATAGTGATAACCTAGATGTACGGATTCAGAAAGTTGGTTACTGCACTTATGGCAGTGAACTATCACTCTTATGGACATCACGTGCTTTTTATTGGTCAGGGACATTTTTATGTCTACCACCAAAACCCATGAGAATCCACTCTTTATCATTTTTTAAACAAGCATTATAACAGTGTTATTGAATGTCCCGGCAGAAGTTACTCTTTAAAATAGCAAATATTTACGCTTGCAATATAGGGGTTCTAATACACAAACCCTGTTCTCATACTTCCATTCAACATCTATATATGTTACAGGGCCTGCGCTAGCAGGATATGTAGTTATGGTTAAGTTGTTCAACTAATACAAAAGAGTACTTTCTGGGCAGCTTATAACTTTGGCGCCGTTGGACAAATCCTCACCAAACATTGAGGAAAACGTATATGCCACCTTGGAACGATTCTGCGAAGTTTGGTGCGGTTTCATTCAGGCGGGACAAAGTTATAGGTGGGTCCCAACATTTTTGAAAATCCTTCTAGATGCAAAGATACAATGGAAAAAATGTTTTGCTCGCGTTTACAGTCCAAACTGCTGGAAGGATTTTCACCAAACTTGTGGGCCAGAGGGTTCACGAAAGCGTGCTTTTGTAAATTTGGTGTAAATCTATCAGGTAGTTTTTTTAAAAATTGGCAAAAAGTTGTTACAAAAATATTAGTGATATGAGTCCGGTCCTGGGACTCATTTACTGATTCAGAGTCGGTAGACGCCTCTGGGCCAATCGGGAGGCTGCTCGATGTCTGCAGACATCAAAAACGCATGCTGATTGGATGTTAAAAAACATGAGGTGCGTGAGATTTTTTTGAAAGGGTCTCCATATGGGTTCCTCGGACAGCTACTGTTGTCCGCGGACATCGCAGTGAGAAAAGGTTATGGGAAATACATTTGGGGTGATGATTTTGTGTCTGAAAGAGGGCCTGGAAAGGGTAGGGGAGTGAATAAAAGTTGATAGGGAGCTGGTTTATAGGTGAAAAAAAAGTGGTGCAGGTGCCACCAAGTCTGCAGTCATTTTTATTGTCCGTGGACATCATTGGAAGTGGGGAGATTCCGAGTACGTTTTGTTATTTGTAGGTGTGTTGTACGTACTTATATGTGGTGGTTGTGTATAGTAATTATAGGTACTGTAGGGGGTGTATATCATATTTTTAATATGGTGGACCAATATTATTGAAGTAAATATGGCATTTATGATCATAGCAAAATTGAGGATAGTGCTTATGGAATCTGTATTTGTTTCCTTGTGAAGGCCATGCCCCCCAGAATCTGGCCACAGTCATATGTGTATAGTAATTATAGGTACTGTAGGGGGAGTATATCATATTTGTAATATGGTGGACTGATGTAATTGACGTATATATGGTATTTATGATTGTAGCAGAACTGAGGATAGTGCATATGGAATCTGTATGTGTTTCTTTGTAAAGAAAGAAATAGGATCATTGTGGGTATGGTTACTTAGTTGCATATGGCAATAAAACTGGAACCTCTGGTTCCTTTTCTGTGAAAAACAACAGTACAATGTGTTAAACAAGATAGTGTAAACCTTTAATTGCATACAATTGCACATACATATTTACTTTTTTGACCCTCATAAGTAGTACATTCTATGTACTATGTTTGGTACAACATTAGTGTTTGGTACACTGTTGTCGTATTGACATGAAATAATCATTGAGTCTTTGGGGAACAAATTCACAGTGGATTAAAAAGAAACCTACTTTAAATATATACAGTTTTTTGCATTTATATAGTTTTAAGGAATGGACATGTTACAAGACTGAAACATTATGTGAGTGTAAGTGTGATATGATGATTGTTTGAAGTGTGCTGTAATTAAGGGTATGTTTATAGTAGTTAGATGCTCATTGGCATATTCAAACTATATTGCATTTAAACAAGGTTTTATAGTACCAATAACTGTGATGGGATATTTTAAGTGTATTACAATGAAAGGTATCATTGATGTAGTTAGATACCCGTTGGCATATTCTAACTGTCTTGAATTTTAAAAATACTATTGTAGTACTATGGATGAAATTAGATACCAGTTGGCATATTCTAACTTTGTATTGTACTATATTTTAGTGAGTACATTTGGGGTTGAATGAATATTAGGTAGACATTTGTCCAATTTGCTGGTAACCTATATTTTGGAGTAACAGAAATGTTGCTACATTCAAACCAAACACTTCTTTTCTTGGCATATGCAGTATAGTGGGCTGAAATGGCTCTGGCACCAGTGTGGTATGTTATTCCCATTGTTGTGAAGGTTTTCTTGCCAAGAGATACTTGGCCATGTGTAAAGCTAGTGAGCTTACACTTATTTTTGGTAAAATCTACATTCTACCTTAGAAGCATTAGTATGGCATATTGGCTATGTGAGTATATATGTATGCTGGCATGATTGTCTGAATTGGAAAAAGGACATACTATACCATGATTTGCATTCTTGAGAAGCTGATGCAATTGAATGGATTCACAATTTGGTATGGATACATACACAAATTGTTCATTAGGAATGTGCTCTTGTGAAACATGGTTGCAGAGAGTGCATGTATGTTTCCACGTGCATGAAATCTTTAAGATTTCATTTCTAGGGATGTTTATGGTTTGTACTATTTGTAGTAAGTACATTAGGAATTCTTGTGGATCTTCCTGTGTGTTTATGGTGAGTTTTACCATTCCTGTACAGTAGTCTAATTCTTGCCTTATACCTGAGACACTGTAAGTGCTGTTAGGATTATTTGTGGCTTTTCTATGAAGGACGAGCATTTGCAAACACAACTGTTCTGAGCCCTTTAAGTAAATGTTCTGAACAATTGGTGGTAATTGGAAGAGAAGATTGATTCCTACATTTACATAGCAGTTTACTCCAGTTGTGTTGATTAATTTAAATGGACCAGAGAGTTGTGCCTCTGTATGCTTTGATGGGCCTGCTGTCATAGGTTTCCCTCCTTCTCACCTGTCTGTGTTGTTTGTTTGTGATCTTCGAAGAAGTCTTCTTTCGCACTGTTCAGGTTTTGTATAACCCTGTGCGTGGATCCTCGGGTTCCAGCGTGCGGTCCGTGACCCGACTCCAGGAAGCGTTCAGAAGTCCGGGAAAAAAGTCCAGGAAATGGCGAGGTGCGCACTTGGATAAACGAATGCGCTGGCAATCCAGGGAATGCAAGGTGAGGAAAAAGAGGAGATTTAGGGGACCGGGAACCAGGAATAAGAAGTAATTGCTGTACGAACTCCGGCCGCACACTACTGCAAGCGGTAGCGTTGAAACGCGCAGGGCCGCAGGGGTGTGTCCGCTTTGGAGAAAGTAGAGTGTACAACATGGAGACTGGCAAACAGCGTTCCACGTTCAGCAGCCATGTTGGTAGTACTGCTGAGTTCAGTCCCCTATGGGTCAGGGACCACAAAGTCCAGAAGGGACGCGTACGGTGGTTCATGACAGCATGCCTCCTCCGAAAACCAGTTCCTCCAGGTTTGCCGGGTGTATAAGGTGGTACCTTCGGAGCAGTCTGGGGGCATTTATGTTTGAGACTGGTTCCCAGGTGCGTTCACTGGCAGGATACCCTTTCCACTCAACCAGATACTGTAGCTGTCTATGTCTGTACCTGGAGTCACATATTCTGGAAACCTCGTATTCTAACTGATCATTAACAAACACAGGGGTGATCTTGGAGCAGTTTGCGAGGACTGGACATATGGTTTCAACAGAGAAGTGTGAAAAACTGGGTGGATCCTCTTCCAAGATTCTGGTAGTCTGAGTCAGAAGGCCACTGGGTTAATGATTTCCTTTATGGAGAAGGGACCATAGTACCGGGGAGCCAATTTATTTGTTCGTAAGTGCCGAGGCAGAAGTTTCGAGGATAGCCAGACCTTATCACCTATTGAGTATGAAGGCCCTGGTCTTCTTTTGGAGTCAGCATAGTGCTTGGTGTTTGTTCTGGCCTTTTGGAGGTGTTGTTTTGCTTCTTTGTGTACATTGATCAGGGTTTCAATCCAGGAGTCAACTGCAGGAACAGGGGTAGGATGTGGGAGAATGGGTGGTAGAACCAAAGGGTGGAATCCTTGGCTACAGAAGAAGGGACTGGTTTTGACAGCCGAGTGGTCCAAATTGTTGTAAGCAAATTCAGGCACAGGTATTAAGAGTGACCAATCGTCCTGGACATTGGTGGCGAATCAGCGAAGATATTGTTCCAGAGTTTGGTTCATGCGTTCAGTAGCTCCATTCGTTTGCGGATGATAGCCTGAGGATAGGGCACGTTGGATTCCTAGTAAGCAACATCATTGTTTCCAGAACTGAGATATGTAATGGGGTCCTCTGTCGGATATGATCTTGGAATGTAGTCCGTGAAGTCGGAATATGTGTTCCAGGAAGATTCCGGCTAGTTCATAGGAGGATGGTAGTTTATGCAAAGGTGTAAAATGAGCCATGTGAGTGAATAAATCAATGGTAACCATGATTGTTGTGTATCCCCTGGAAAGTGGTAGTTCTACAATAAAGTCTGTAGCGATGAATTCCCAAGGTCTTGTTGGCAGCGCTGGTTGGAGCAAGAGACCTGCTGGTTTCTGGTTGTCATGCTTGTTTTCAGTACAGACTGCACAGGATTGGATGTAAAGCTGGACATCATCCTTCATCTTAGGCCACCAAAATTGTCTTTGTATTAGACGGAGGGTGTTGGTGATGCCACGGTGTCCTGAATGAAGGGTATCATGACATAGGCTTGTGATCTTTTGTCCTAGTCTCTGAGTGGGAATGACATGGTAATTGTCCTTGAATAAATATCCGACCTTCGTCTTGAGGTTCCATCGATTCTTTTCGTTAAACTCCTTCCAGATTTCAGAGGACTGAGTTTGAAACCGAATGTCTTCTAAGAGACTGATTGCTTGGGCAACAAATATTGTGTGGGTAAACATCTTTGGAAAGGATTGGTCTTCAAGAACTTCGTAGTCAGGACGTCTGGATAAGGCATCATCTATTATATTGTGTGTTCCAGGAACATGATGGATTTGAAACTGGTACTGGGCAAAGAAAAAGGCCCAACGGGCTTGACGACTGTTCCTACATTCCAGGGATTGCAGGACTTGAAGATTCCGATGGTCCGCGCGGACCTGAACAGGATGTTTCGCTCCCAGGAGTAGATGACGCCATTTTGTGAAGACTAAACGGATGGCTAGTAGTTCCTTTTCCAAAACAGAATAGTGGGTTTCGCTAGGGGTCAGGGTGCGAGAAAGGTAGGCGATGGGGTGTCATAGCTTGTCATCAAATTCCTGTTTCAGGACTGCTCTGATGGCGTAGTTAGAGGCATCAGCTTCCACTAGGAAGGGTCGATCAATGTCAGGTTGGGCAAGGATGGGGGCTTGTGTAAACTCTGACTTTAACCATTGAAACGCCTCATCTTGGACTGCTGTCCAGTGAAAGGGTGTATCCTTCTTCAATAATGTAATGATTGGATGTACAATCTCCGAAAAGGAAGGTATGAATTTCTGGTATAAGTTAGCAAGCCCCAGGAAGGATTGAATTTCTTTCACAGTAGTTGGAACAGGCCAGGATAGAATGGAGTCTACTTTCGAACGGTCCATTCCAATTCCCTGTGGGCTGAGGACGAATCAGAGATAGTGAACAGTAGGCACATGGAAAAGCCATTTCTGGGGTTTGGCCAGGAGCTTATGTTCACGTAGGCGTTGTAAAACTGATTTAACATGTTCTTCATGCTTCAGACGGTCCTTGGAGTATATCAGTATGTCGTCCAGGTATACTATGATGAAGAGGAACAGCATATCGGAGAACACCCGGTCCATAAAATGTTGGAAGACCGCTGGGGCATTGGCAAGTCCGAAGGGCATAACCAAGTATTCAAAATATCCAAAGGGTGTTCTAACGGCTGTTTTCCATTCATCGCCTTCCTTTATACGGATCAGATGGTAGGCACCTTGGAGATCTAATTTCGTGAACACTACAGCTCCTATTACCGCTTCCAGGATATCCAAGATTAGGGGCAATGGATAGTGGTCCTTGAGCGTGCATTGATTTAGACCACGATAATCCAGGCAAGGCCTAAACTCTTTGGTATCTTTCTTGGGAACAAAAAACAACGAAGCTGCCACCGGGGATTTGGATGGTTGTATAGTGCCATTTTCCAAGTTGGTATCCAGGTATTTTCGGAGGGCTCTTTTCTCAGGTTCTGATAGAATGAACATCCTTCCAAAATGAATCACTGCTGAGGGTTCAGAATCAATAGTGCAGCCTTCAGGTCTGTGAGGAGGAAGGGCTTGAACTATGGCAGTCGAAAACATATCCGTATATTCCTGGAAGGTCTTGGGAACCTGGATGATATTCAAGACAGTGAATGGACCTTGCTGGTTAGTTTGCGTATCTTCAGAAGATCTTGACGAGGAATCCAGGGACAAACAGTGGGACATACAATATTCTGAACCAAGAAACAAGGATCCTACTGCCCAGTTGATGTAGGGGTTGTGTTTCTGTAACCAAGGCATACCCAGAACCTTTGGGTAATGGGCAGATCGTATGATGTTGTCGGGGGGAAATTCTGCCGGGGTCGGCCGGGCCGTCCGCGGACCTCCAGGCAGGGAGGCCCCAACTCCTCCCGTGTATATCCCAGATGAGATGAGATAGAGTATGAGACGCACACAAGGAGCAAGGTGACTCTGCTGTTTATTAGACAAAACGGCAGGGATGGGTCAAGGAGCGTACGCGTTCGTCCTGACACACACACAATCGTGGGGCTCGCAGGCCCCTTTTACTGTATTATGACGCGCTACTTGCGTCACTTCAGAAAGTTAACAAAAAACCTATCGCCACTCTTAATTGGGTGTTCGAGTGGTAGGGTTAGTATAGCACACATATAGAGAAAGATATTAGTGGACAAGGTGTAGTCAGGTGGTATATCTGGGTTGTCCCTACAATTAGATACATGAGAATTGTTACATGAAGACTCCTGAGGATTGGCTAAATTTGCTGGCGTCAGTGATAAGAGCCCCATGTTCTGATTGGTGCGCCCGTGAGCTTCCCAGCCTGGGACCACCGTCGTTCCCAGCTCTCGGTGTACCTGTAAGTTGCAACAATGTTTCACTATGGGTACATGCAGACAATGTGAGGACTTATTCATAGCTGGACGGGGTACCGCTCCCACTGTTGCAGATGTCCATTGAGCCTTTCAAGTGTATCTGCCAGTGTCTCGTAGCCAGGGATCCAGACGCCTCTGTTCTCCTGGGTTTGGCATCTCGTCAGGTTCGGCTTGGTCACGTGGGGAGGGACCGTGAAAGAGGCAGAATTCTGCACAATTAATATTGTTTTTCTACTGCGCGTCTGGTTTAATTTGTCGGTGTGACTTTAACGTTGGTGCGCGGAGTACGAGGTTGCAACATCGTGCCTTTGATGATTTGCTCTTGGAACGTGGGTTTGCAACATTGCGACCTTGGCTGGTTGCTTCGCCGAGCTCATTCTGCAGGATCAGCAACTGACTCTTGCCTTGTTGATGTCCACGGGAGCTCTTGTTTGAGGCCTACTTGGGCCTGGTGCATAAGTTGTCCGTTTGGTGCACAGGTACTTTAGGTTATAGGAGCATATAATTTCATGACCAGTATTGTCTTCATTATACTTCTCATGGCGGTAACTGGTTTCAAGAGAAGCGTGAGCAAGCTAGTAAAAGAGTTCATGACGCGTCTTGCGTTTCTGCATTCTGAAAGCCTATGTAAAAATAATAAAGATGCACGTCCGTGAATATGCCTGTCGCCTACGTCATAGCACTGAGTATATTCTTCGTGTAGGTTGGTGTGGGAATGTCCAGTGTGTACATTTGTCCAGATGTGCTTCCCGTTGTCTAGGTCGTCATGGCATCTCTAACGACGTGTAGATTTTAGTCTAGTTGATCCGTGCCGCAGGTGTCGGCATGGCCAGTGCGGGCTGCTGGGCAAGCAGATGGACACATCCGTATGTTCCTGTACCAGGGTATCTGGTCGTCTGGTAAATGGACAAACTCTTCTCGTGGCGGGTGTTTGGGTCGTGACCCTCTAGGCCAAGCGCGAGAGGCGAAGGACGGGAGCCTGGTCTTCCATTCTCCCACTTCAGTCCCCCCTCTGGTCGACTTGTCGACCACAAACATATCCTTCTCGTTATCTCCTCTTACTCGCCATATCTTAGTTATTCCTCCGAGATGTCCATAGTGGTTTACATGATCTTCAAAGGACCAATACATATATTCACAGGTACCTCCAGGAATACAGTATACCCATCTTCCTATGTAGCTCCTGGTGTTTCTTGGGTTCTCGATCTTCACTGATGGTGGATCTAGATGGTTGGTAATTATTTGGGTGCGCAGCTTCTCCCTCTCCTGTATTATTACACCTGTATGCTGGCCGTCATCTGCTGGCATCAAGGGGTGCATTCCCACCATTTCCAGCAACTCGTCAGTAGTGCGTGCCTTTCGTGCCTTCCAAAATCTAATTATGATCAGGGTAGCTCCAGCCAATATAGTACAGCCCACTATTATTTTCAGTCCATCTGACAGCCAGGATGGCATCCATGACCATAATAGTGAAAACCAGCTCTTATCCTTGTTCACACCGTTGCTTTCATCCATCATTTTGGAGTGCATCTGGGCCAATTGCGAAACTGCTTCTGTCAGTGTACCATTGTCAGCATCATTGGCAGGTATGAACGTGCAGCATGATTGTCCTATCTTTGCACAAACTCCTCCTTCCATTGCTGTGAGAAGGTCCAATACATATCTGTTCTGGAGTGCTACCATCCTTACAGCTCGCAGCTCCTCTTTTATTGCGTTGAACCCATTTACTGTAGAATTGATGGTCATCATTAGTTCCCATCTAGTTATTTGGAGCCATTTTGCGTTTGCGTAAGCCTGTAGTCCCGGGTGTATTATTGAGGAGAAGAACATTGCTGCTCTGCTAAATAGTCTGTGTTCTGGCGGTATTGATGTTAGTGCCGTTTCCGACCTTCCCCACAGGTAATTTCCTGTCAGCGGCTCTCCTTGTCTTTTTCTTCTATTTAGGACAGTGTCATTGCTGTTGGTCCTGTTCCCTTGCTCCTCCTGAAGTGGTGCAGATCTCTTTCTTCTCTTATCCCCTTAATTCATTCTAGGAAATTTCGCCACATTGACGTGCTTCTTAGGTACCACTAGTGATGGTACATTGACGTGTACCATTGTGCACACACCATTCCACAGGGGAGGCAGTGTATGGTATGCCTTTTCTCCACAGGCCCAATAATGGTCCATTATTACTGCTGTTCCCGCTCCCCCCTCAGGTAACTCCGTCACACTTGCGCAGTTGGTGTTATATCCTACGTCCACCTCTCCTTTATGCTGGTAGCATACCTTGGGCGCAGTCAACGGTAGTATCGTTATTGGGTCTTCATCTTCTTCTACCCACGTGAGCATTGGTACATACTTGATCCACGTCGTCCAACATCGGTGATTGTGTGTCTCGATGGTTGAGATAGTTTCTTTTGTTACCATGTTGCTGCCAATCACTCCTATCTCCCAGCTGTTGTCCAGATACACCTTTCCTGTTATCGTCAGTAGCGGCCTCTCCCAACATCCTTGTTTACCCGGAACTTCAGTGGCGTACCAATCACATGGTAGATACTGCAGTGTTACTTTCTGTGTTTCTCCTTTTGCAGGGCCACTTGTTATATATTTGAATGCTTCAGCATGTAAACTGGTTTTGTGATAACTCAAGTAGGTCTTGAGGAAGTTGTTTTCATATGGGTATGAGTCTCGTGTTTTCCATGTCATGTGCACTACAGTTCCTTGGAATCTTCCTTTCGTCTGGAACAGTGCCAAGTATATTATGCACTGCGCTATCTTCTCATTTATTTCTGTGGCAACAAATGTTCGTGAAGCACTCATGGCGTATGGTATTAATGAGCAGACGTAGCAGCTATCCTCAGTTGTCTGCTTACCAATGCGGGTCATGTGTTGGTACCATATGTTGTTTGTGACGTGTGCTGAATCTTGTATATAATTATCAATACCTTTATTGTCTGAGTATGTGCTGCGTTTAACTCTATTTTGCTTGGGTGCAATGTTACTACTACCACCTGACGTAACACCTGTTGCAGCAAGGAACGGGGGTATATTAGGTTTGGGTGCAGCAACAAAATTGATAGCACAGCTGTACTGCCAGACAGAGGCAGCCAAAAATCCGGTGATCATCAAAATCCCTATTATTTTTATTACAACTGCTAATCTCACCGGCATTTTGCTCTTACCTTGCTGCAGTCCTGGCAGCGTATTCTTGCGACGTTAAAGTTGCCCGCCTAAAAATTCTCAGAAATGCTCGTTTTTAGATGTTAGTTTTGTTTTATTTAAGCTCTCCCTATCAAATAGTCATTCAGTGCCCAGGCGAAGAGCTGCTCCCACGCTACTCTAAGTGATTGGTCTCTTAGGACCGGCAAGTATGGGCGGAGGTGGGGCATGTAATATTCTATGGCCAGGAGGAAGGCTGTGTAGTAGACACGTACCCTTCTTCTTTTTAGGTATGTTGGCCTTTTTATTTCGTATACAAATTGGTGTGACAATTCTTCTGGGTAGTTATCGTCTGGGAGTACCATCTACGCCTGGACAGTGGACTTGTTAGTTAGCTTTCTACTTAACAATACAATAATACGCAGTTCCTGTATGTGCGAGAGAAAAAAGAGAACATTCACGTGTTTACATGTGTATTTGTGCGAGAGAACATTCAGTTTAAGTTGCATTTATACAATAATACGCAGTTCCTGTATGTGCGAGAGAAAAAGAGAACATTCACGTGTTTACATGTGTATTTGTGCGGCCAGTGGCTTTCAGTTTAAGTTACAACTGTCCTTGGCAGTCAATGGGCGGGGGGGGGGGTTTTAGCGCTCAGATGGCGGAAGTATTTTTACTCTTTGAACGTGTGACCATGGGGTGGGCAGTGTAGTGATCACTCCTTTCTTCGTCAGTTGTAGTCTCTGGGGTAGCTGGGTAGTGACACGGTAAGGGAACAATTGGGTCGTTGTCTGTGGTAGAACTTCCTTCCGCTGTCAGGGATGTTGTTGCTGTTTTTCCAATGGACCTGTCGTTGGCGCTGGGGCGGGTCTGCAGTTTATATATCTTTACATCATGTAGGTGGTTCCAGGCACGCTTGTCCTTTAGTTTTACTGCTCTTGTTGATACGTCTTCTACCAGATGTGGGCCGGTGAACCTTTTGTCGTTCCACCTCCTATTGAAATTGCGAAGTAGCACGTGGTCACCTTTGGCAAGTTTGCACAAGTTCTCTTTTTCTAATTCTGTACTTGCGCCTTCTTCTTTATTTCTGGTGGACCCGCCCCGCGTGCGCTCGAGCTGTTGAGACACAAACACAACACTAGTAATCAAAGACGACACATATTGATACATTTCATCACCTAGTATACTCGCTGAACTTTCGTGGTCAGTGAATGCCCTTGACGTTGGCGTTAGGGGAAGGTGCATTTGACGTCCAGTAACCACCTCGTGTGGGGTGAGGTGGTGGTCGGACCCTGGCCTGTTCCTTAGTTCGAATAGGGCTAACGGAAGGCAATACAACCAACTTTTCTTTGTTGTTTGTTGTATCTTTGCAATTGCCTCCTTCAATAAGCCATTTAGGCGTTCACATACACCGTTAGCCTGTGGGTGATATGCACATGCAAATTTGTGCTTTATGCTCAGCAGGGCTGTGATATGTTGGAACATTTCGTTTGCGAAATGTGGGCCGTTGTCTGATCTTAACACCTCGCACACTCCCCACCTGGGGAAGACCTCCCTTACTATAAATTTGGCTGCTCTAAATGCATCTGGGTGTGAACAGGGCCCTGCTTCAATCCACCTAGAAAATGGGCATACTACTACAATCATGTACCTATTACCTTGACATATGTTGATCATATCAACATAGTCAATGTGAAGGTGCCGAAAAGGTCCTTCTGGCCGGGGTATGGTACCTCTTATCACTTTTAGGGTATGACCGGCCGTAAACTGTTGGCATGTGAGACAATTGCTGATAAAATTTGACACATGACAATTTAACTCGGGACAGAACCAATCTTCTCTAATTCGTGCTGCAATTATTTCCTTGCCTGTATGGGCTGGGTGATGTAATTGGCTCAGGGCGGTATTTAAAAGTGCCAACGGTATTACAACTTTCCCAGTACCACCCTGGCGCCATAGTGCGTCGGTTGGTGACATTGTACATCCTCTTTTTACCCATATTTCCTTTTCGGCCATTGGTGCTGCTGCTTGTAATTCCATAATCTGTGTGGCTGGGAGATGGGTGTACCCTTCTCTTATTAACATCTCCCTAGCCATTCCCCTCCCTCTCCCTCTCTGTGAGTCTGTGGGGTTCCATATCTCACCAAAGTATGCAGCATATTTCGCATGTGCGTCTGCTGCTGCATTCCCTTTTGAGACGTGGTCTTCACCATTGGTGTGTGCGGTGCATTTTACTAGGGCTAGCTCTTGGGGGTCGTTTATTACTTCAATTAATTCAGCCAACAAGAGGGCATGTTGCACTGGAGTGCCATCAGCTCTCCTAAACCCTCTTCTCCTCCATTTTGATAGCCCTGAGTGGACAGTGGATGTAACATATGCACTGTCGGAATATATTGTTACACGTTTGTTAAAACTTTCCTTTAATGCCAATATTAGTGCAACTAGTTCAGCGGCTTGAGCAGAGTAATGCTGTGGTAACTGTACACACTTCATAGCCACACACACCGGAGCCTCCATCATTTTTACCACTGCTGCCCCAGTTCTCCGTATCCCATCTCCTTGATCAATAGTTGATGACCCATCAATAAACAAAAGCTCACCTCCCTCTAGTGCATTTTCTTCAACTTTTCTAGTACATGAATATATTTCATTTAGTTGGGTGCAGTCGTGGGCGTAATCTCCCTCCTCAATTATTTCTGCTAGAAATCTTGCAGGGTTAACAGTGCTACATCTAACAATCGCTAGTTCAGCCCTAGACAAAATGATCTCATAACCTGATGCCCTTTGTGTCGTTAGTGTTGACTTGGGTTTATTCAATATTGCAAATAGTGCATGTTCCACAAACAGTGTAGTTGGACACCCCATGGTTATTGCTGATGCCTTTTCTACTGCAAAAGCAGCTGCAGCGAGACCTTGTTCGCAAGGGAAGTGGCCTAACATCACAGGGTCTAAGTGACCGCTATAAAATGCTACTGGTTTATAGCCCATGCTTGTTTTTTGGGCCAATACTGCTTTCATTACTGCTGAGTCGCAATGTGAAAATATAAAAAAGCGTCGCTCATAGTCTGGGGATGCCAGTACTGGAGCTGTTGATATCGCGTCCTTCAATTCGTCAAATGCCTCCCTCATTTCCATAGTCCACCCCAACTTTTTCTCCCCTTTATTTGCTTCCTTCAAACCCTCAAGCAGGGGTCCTATGTATGAGCTGTAATCAAATACCCATGCTATACAGTAGTTGCATAACCCCAGAAATTGCTGCAGTTCTCGCACAGTCTGTGGCATGGGAGTGCTTGAGATGGCCTGTGCTCTTTGTGGTGCAATCTTTCTTCCATGTTGTGATATCAGTTGGCCAATGTAAAGTACCTGTTCCTGACAGTATTGTATTTTTTCCATGTCTACCTTATACCCCTTTTCAGCCAATATAGTCAACATTTTTAAAGAGTCCTCTCTGCATTTACTTTCGTTTATACTGCAAATTATTATGTCATCCACATACTGTAACACTGTGCTTTCCACCTCAACGTTACCCAAATCCATCTGTATTACTCTATTGAAAATTGAGGGTGATTCACAATACCCCTGTGGTAACCTGGTATGTTTCCATTTTGTATTTCGGTAAGTGAAACTTGTCAAATCTTGTGAGTCGGGGTGTAATGGTATTGAGAAAAATGCATTTTTAAGGTCTATTACTGTAAATCGTGATGCTTCTGCTGGAATGCCACACAATATTGTGGCCGGGTTTGCTGTTACTGGATATTCTGCTTCCACTATGTTGTTCAAGGGCCTGAGGTCCTGTATGAAGCGCCAAGACCCCCCTTTAGCTTTGCGCACTGGGTACACAGCCGTGTTACATGGTGATTCTGAGGGGACCAATATGCCATTGTTTATAAGGGCCGTTATAGTTTCATATATGCCCTCATCTGCCTCTTTTGACAATGGGTACTGCTTTACTCTTGGTAGTATGGCACCTTTTTTCAATTTTATCCGTACACCCCCTATGCTTTTTATCCATCCTACGTCATAAGGGCTAATGGTCCATAATGATTTGGGCACCTTTGACATATCCTCCTTAAAGAAAGGGACTGGGGTGCATGCAGGTGCCTCAAGTGCCATCGCAATTTTCTGCGCTATTTGTTTGTGAGCCACTCTTAACCATATTTCTACACTCATCATAAACACCATTTCCCCCTCCTCCTTTTCTTCAGAAAACAGCTCCTCATCTGACACCTGGGTCAACCTACATCCTTCTGCTAGTGCTATCACTGCCCTCCATGCTCTTCCTTCTTTGTCTTGGGCGTGCACAGCAATATACTCAGCTGTTGCAATAATGCTCTCAATGTCTATTACAAACACCTTTCCTTCTTGTTCATTAACAGGTGTTTCTGGTCGGAACAGATAAGCTGCTGGCCTCCTCCATATTTTCCCTTCTATCCCTGGCATCCATGCAAATGCCATGTCTGTTCCATACTGGAATAGCTCGCCATCTACTGGTTCCGCCCTAATTGCTGTCTGCCCGCAGTATGCTTGCATAATCTGTCGTGCTGCTAGCATGTTAATCCCTGGAGTAGAGCAAATTATACCATCCTCTGTAAAGGAGATTGTCATATTTAACCTATTCATTATGTCCCTCCCCAGTATATTTACTGGTGAGGCACTATAATACAAAAGTGGAACTGACAGATCATAATCTCCGATAGATAAGGGAACGTTATCAGTAAAAGGAACCAATCCTTTAGCCCCAGAAAATCCTTGGGTGTTCATGGCTTCGCCTGACATCTTAAATTTACCTTCCCTTATGCAAGACCGGGTTGCCCCGGTGTCAACAAGGAATGATAACTTTTTGTCACCTATCGTTACCTCTATGCGTGGCTCCTCCGCACTATTAGGTGTTACTGACAAGATGGGACACACCAAGGCCGTCTGTGGGCTGTCCTATTGGGGGTACAATGATTGGCCATTCCCTGTGTAAGGGTTGTGTCCCAAGACCGTCACCCTACCCAATTGCGTTTGTTCAGTTTGGGGTTGTTGTGTTAGCGCTACTTGTTGTTGTGGCAGTGGCTGTTGTTGTGTTAATTGCTGTTGTTGTATGCCCTGCTGTTCTTGTGGTGGCCTAGGTTGTGCCTGCTCATTCCATGCTGGTGTTCCTGGCCTGACCCTACACGTACGTGACATGTGTCCTAGTAGTCCACAACTCCAACACACGGGTGGTTCTCTGCTCTGCCATGGGAAGCTCCCTGTGTTGTCCTGGTATACCGGTTGCCCTGCGGGGTAGGAATTTCCAGGTCCCCCCACCTGCTGTTGGGTATTATATCCGTATCCTCTCCCTCTCATAAATCCTCCTCTCCCCCTGTTATAACTATAATACCCAGCTCCTTGCATTGGGTACCCTCCTCCCACGTTTGGTGCGTGTAATTGCAGTGGCGGCACTTGCTGTATTATACTTTGTGGAGGTGCTATTGGAGCTGGATCTTGTGCAGCCACTACTTGTGTGGGGCTTTGGGCCATTGGTGTGGGCGCAGTTATTAGTGCCCCTTCCATTGTGTATTTAGTGAGTTTTTTCTGTACTAGTTTGGCCTCTTCTGTTTTCCTGTCCTCTTCCTTTTGTTTCATTTTTCCTTGCCATATCCTGCAATGATGTACTATAGTCAACTGTATTTCTGGCCATGGTTTTGCTTCCATTCCCACTACTTTCTTTAGTTGTTTCTGAACTCCTTCTGGGAGCCCTTGTACTAGTATATGATAAAATATGGCTGGTGTTTTATCCCATTGTTCTCTAGTTTCCATGCGCCACTTCTCTTGAATATCCTGGATATAATCGACAGGATCCTCATTCTCACGCATCTTACGGGAAGTAATTGCTCCTATGTCTGATGTGTCTGGGTACTGTACTCTCAGTGCCTGCCATAGCGCATGTCTGCAGTTTGCAAATGGCGCCCCATCATGCGATGTGTTCGTTATTGTTACCCCATGGAATCCCGCTCTCTTCCAGATGTCGTCCGCTCTATCCCCTAATATTGATATTAACAGGCCCTTCACATCTCCCACTGCTAGTTTCTGTCCTGCGGTGTGTTTTTCCATTTCATATATCCACTTACCCGCACCTCCACTTAGTGATGGGAGCCTACATTTTATATTTTCTTTATCCGTATGCTTCCAAGGTACATACTGCGGTCTAACCCCTCCTCTCTCCAACAGTGGAATTAAGTTGTGTCTTGTGTCACCCTTTATGCTCCATAATATTGAGTCCTCACACCCCTCCTCTTCCCCCGTTTCCTTTACCACTTCAAATTCTTCCTTACTACCCCTGCTCCTACCTACCTCTCCGTCCTTTCCCCTTTTTTCGTCATTTCCTGTGTTTAATATGGGTATGTTTATTTGTCTGTCTTGCCTGCGGCTAGGGAGGTCTCTAAGCCGACATGCATAGGGAGTCAATTCGTCCATGAAGGGCGCAAGCTTTATTGTGCGCAGCGAGCGTGTGGCGGTTGAGCATGTAGGGTGGAATGGGGGAGGGCGTGATGGAGATGGCGATGATGTGGCTTCATGGGTTTGTTTTTCCACTAGTTGTTGCACCCTCTCCTCACT
Organism: Ambystoma mexicanum; assembly: GCF_040938575.1. Classification (NCBI taxonomy): domain Eukaryota; kingdom Metazoa; phylum Chordata; class Amphibia; order Caudata; family Ambystomatidae; genus Ambystoma; species Ambystoma mexicanum. Next base: position 195,727,808 of record NC_090935.1, on the reverse strand, counting down.
TTGTTCCAGCTCCTCCCTTCTCTTACTGATCCATGGCGAGTCTATGTTTGTTCTAGTGAGGTACAGCTTATCTAAGCTTTCCCTTTCACTCTTTCTTCCTACCCTCTCTACTCCTTCTTCCTCCTCACTGCAAAAATCAGTCATAAATGGTATCCCCCACTCTGCCTTTTTCCCTTTTACTGTTACTGTTTCTAAGTCTATTAGCTCCATTTCTCCTCTTCCTTTGTTACCAACTGTTCCCCCTGGTGTTGATGTTGTTGCTACTTCTCTACTTCTATATACATCCCCCCATTTTTCACTCTCCTTATTACTCCCTCCTCTTTCCCCTTCACTCCTATCCTCCATCTCCCTACTATTTTCCTCCCTTTTCCTTTTTAATTCCTCCATCACTTCGTTGCTCATCTGTTCCAATATTCTTTCATCTTCTTTCTTTCTTTCCCATTTCACCCTTTCTCTTTCTATTGCTTTCCCCTCTTCATATTTCTTAGCTGCCTCTGATACTACCCTCCTCCTCCATATTTCCAATTCCCTTTCTTTATCTTCTTCTTCCTTCTTTTTTTCTCTCAACACTACTCTTGACACCCTTTCTGCTGCTGCTTTTACCCTTTCAGCTTCTATCCTTTGCTCCTCATTTCGTTCCCTTAATTTGTCCAATTCGTCTTTACCCTCTTTCCTTTTCCTCACTCTCTCTTTTTCCCCCTTCTCAAGCTGTTTTATTAATTCATTCTGCTCATCCCTTAGTTTTGCCAATTTTTCCTCCAAAATCTCTTCTCTTTGTCGTAATAGCTCCTCCCCCTTCATCTCACTCTCCCTTGTACTATCCTCGTCTGTTCTCTTTACTGCCTCCCTCTCTTCTCCCGTTAGTGAACCCCGTAATTTTAATAATATCTGTGCAGCTACCCACTCATCATGTCCTATCTCTACAATCTGCTCTTCTCCAATCCTCCCCTCCCCCACTATCATCTTCCTATGAGCCACATATGGTGGAGGGCTGTATGCCGGGTTCGAGTATCCTTCAGCCGCCCTTAACTGTCCTTCTATTTCTCCTAATTCTCTTAAAGGGTACAACCCTTCTCCCTCTGTTTTCACTCCCGGTGTTAGGGGTATCTCGTTGCTCGGTTCCTTTTTTATGTTTTCTAATTTATCAATCTTTTCTCCTCCCTCTCCTTCATTCCCCGTATTCTTTATCCTTTCACACCCCTTTTCCCCATCCGTTCCCTCTTTCTTAATCTCCTTTACTTCCGGTGTTTCTCCCATAGAGAACATTCCATTTGGTCCTGGTCGGGACCCCTGGAACATCCTCCATAAGTTAAACACCTCCACATGGCTCGCCAACTTCTTCCCCTTGTATGTATTGTGCAGATGGTTTAGCAATGAATGTTGGGCATATGGATCGAAACTACCATTAGGCGGCCATGGTGTTAACATTTTGTTATCCGTCCCCTGGGTCCACTCTATGCTGTACTTAATTAATTTCTCCCTATGGGGTGGCAGTGTGGTGCATATGTGTTGTAGTGGGGTAGTGAGGGTGTTCCCCCACCCTCCCGACCCTGTCCCATGTGACATAGTGGTGCCCCACTTGTTACTCCTCCCTTCACTATCAGTTTGCAATTTACAACCTTATATTGTTTACCTGGCCCCGTAAGTGTGGGGACTTACGACAATCCTTGACAAATTATGCAATAATAATAATTAATAAAAAACAAAAAATAATAAAACACAAATATATATATGTATAATTTTGTATTGTATATTCCTTCCCCTACGGCCCCCTGCGGCCGAGGCGCACGCAGCCCCCTGTGGCTGCGTACCCCTTACGACGATCTTATACAGTCGTCCTTATTCCTCGTTCTCCTCCCCCTTTTACACTTGCCGTGGCCGGCGTTCTCCGTGCGCAGCCACGCCCCTCTCCCCTTCTCCTCTTCCGATCCACTCGTTTATCGTTTATCTTCGTATCCGCTCCCTTATCATGTTTCTCTTCCCCACCACTTTCAAAACCCAATGTTCCTTGTGCTCGCGATATCCTATTAAATCCCTACTGGTGACATCACCGATGTCTTTACGCTACTGGTACATTCTCATTATTAATTTCAAAATACACTTGCAATCTACCCCCGCTAACCCTACAGCTGTCTTCCTGTCTCTCCTGGAACAAGGTAATCTCATCAATAATATAATCGGACTGCGCACGCTGCGTCGCCTCGCGTGTGATACGCCCCTCAACAGGAGGGCTTAACCAGCCAATTATCTTCCGTATTGGGCAACTATGCAACTAGCTACCGCCTACAGGGAAACGTCATCTACCTATCGAGTTTCTTGCTCGAACAATAGGGAACCTCGTCATCTACCTATCGAGTTTCTTGCTCGAACAATAGGGAACCTCATCTACTCATTGATCAATAAATGCCAAATCGTAGGAAACCACACACACCCCTACACGTTAGTCGCGACTTAGGCCAATCAGTGTCTACGAGCGGCCACACGTGATGTTTCGTGCTCCGCCCCCCTCTTTCGCGTGACGTAGCCGACTGCTCTCGCACTCGTCTCGCCACCATTCATTCCATTATCAACACTCAGTTGTTAAACCTTCGCCGCACATCTGTACAATACCTCCCTCCTCCCTTATTTACTTCCTCCCCCTCCCTCACAATTTCGCATTGCTCGTTGTGTGTGTCATGCTCACCAAGTTCTCTCGATGCAGGGCCGCTCGACTGCGTGCACCCCTCCAAGCGGCTCGCCACCTCCCCTCGTCTGGACCACGTCTGGACACTCGCCAACCGCGGGCGGGATACTTCTCAACCGGCTCCCGAGGGCCAATATCCGGATTGCGCTGTCCGGTCTTCTCGCAGCTCCGCGATGGTCCTGTAGTCCTCAGAAGGGGGCAACGGCAGAGGGGGCCGCGCCGCCGGGCCTCCCTGCAACGGGAGTGCCTGGAAAAAGTAAAAATAAAAAGTCGATCTTAAACAGATCTCAGCAGTGCCTCCAACTTGTCGGGGGGAAATTCTGCCGGGGTCGGCCGGGCCGTCCGCGGACCTCCAGGCAGGGAGGCCCCAACTCCTCCCGTGTATATCCCAGATGAGATGAGATAGAGTATGAGACGCACACAAGGAGCAAGGTGACTCTGCTGTTTATTAGACAAAACGGCAGGGATGGGTCAAGGAGCGTACGCGTTCGTCCTGACACACACACAATCGTGGGGCTCGCAGGCCCCTTTTACTGTATTATGACGCGCTACTTGCGTCACTTCAGAAAGTTAACAAAAAACCTATCGCCACTCTTAATTGGGTGTTCGAGTGGTAGGGTTAGTATAGCACACATATAGAGAAAGATATTAGTGGACAAGGTGTAGTCAGGTGGTATATCTGGGTTGTCCCTACAATTAGATACATGAGAATTGTTACATGAAGACTCCTGAGGATTGGCTAAATTTGCTGGCGTCAGTGATAAGAGCCCCATGTTCTGATTGGTGCGCCCGTGAGCTTCCCAGCCTGGGACCACCGTCGTTCCCAGCTCTCGGTGTACCTGTAAGTTGCAACAATGTTTCACTATGGGTACATGCAGACAATGTGAGGACTTATTCATAGCTGGACGGGGTACCGCTCCCACTGTTGCAGATGTCCATTGAGCCTTTCAAGTGTATCTGCCAGTGTCTCGTAGCGAGGGATCCAGACGCCTCTGTTCTCCTGGGTTTGGCATCTCGTCAGGTTCGGCTTGGTCACGTGGGGAGGGACCGTGAAAGAGGCAGAATTCTGCACAATTAATATTGTTTTTCTACTGCGCGTCTGGTTTAATTTGTCGGTGTGACTTTAACGTTGGTGCGCGGAGTACGAGGTTGCAACATCGTGCCTTTGATGATTTGCTCTTGGAACGTGGGTTTGCAACATTGCAACCTTGGCTGGTTGCTTCGCCGAGCTCATTCTGCAGGATCAGCAACTGACTCTTGCCTTGTTGATGTCCACGGGAGCTCTTGTTTGAGGCCTACTTGGGCCTGGTGCATAAGTTGTCCGTTTGGTCACAGGTACTTTAGGTTATAGGAGCATATAATTTCATGACCAGTATTGTCTTCATTATACTTCTCATGGCGGTAACTGGTTTCAAGAGAAGCGTGAGCAAACTAGTAAAAGAGTTCATGACGCGTCTTGCGTTTCTGCATTCTGAAAGCCTATGTAAAAATAATAAAGATGCACGTCCGTGAATATGCCTGTCGCCTACGTCATAGCACTGAGTATATTCTTCGTGTAGGTTGGTGTGGGAATGTCCAGTGTGTACATTTGTCCAGATGTGCTTCCCGTTGTCTAGGTCGTCATGGCATCTCTAACGACGTGTAGATTTTAGTCTAGTTGATCCGTGCCGCAGGTGTCGGCATGGCCAGTGCGGGCTGCTGGGCAAGCAGATGGACACATCCGTATGTTCCTGTACCAGGGTATCTGGTCGTCTGGTAAATGGACAAACTCTTCTCGTGGCGGGTGTTTGGGTCGTGACCCTCTAGGCCAAGCGCGAGAGGCGAAGGACGGGAGCCTGGTCTTCCATTCTCCCACTTCAATGTCAAATTTGATCCTTTCTTGATGGTGGTTTATAGAAAGCAGGATCTCTTTGGTTTGAAGGGTACTGGGTCCTGAAGAGAGAGGTTTTCCATCGATAGCTTCTACAGGTTGCATGACATCTCTTGTTTCATATGGAATGTTATGGGTAGTGACCCAGTCATGATCTATGAATATCCCCATGGCCCCACAATTCACGAATGCCAGAATGGGATATGATTCTTTCTTGGAAGGCGATAGAAAGGCCTGCAGAATCACAAGATTGTTTTGTCCAGGAGAGTTCAAGGATGGAATAGATGTGGAGCAAACATCTCTCTCCCAAAGCTGTGCTCCATCTAGGATCGGGAGCTGGCGTTTCCCGAACACCATGGAGGGGCAATAGGGCACTCTCTCACAAGATGTTTATCAGAGGCACAATACATGCACAGACCAGTGTGAATTTGTCGCATCCTTTCTTGCGAAGTTATGGGTCTGCGGAAGGCTCCTAGTTGCATGGGTTCTGGGTCCGTGGTCGGGGAAGAAGCAGTCTCTGGTCTAGGGGAAGGTTCTGTAGAGGCCTTTTGGTAGTGTATTTTGGTCTTCTTCTTTTCCGCTTTTCTTTCCTGGATACGAAAGTCAATTTGTAAGGAAAGATCCATGAGAGCCTGGAAGGAACCTGGGCGATGTCATGATGCCTACCTCCAAGGAGCCAGGTCCGACCCAGCAACCCCAGATGCAGGCATAATTTCCCCCAGTGAAGTTCCAGCGGGCCCAAGCTGGGGCCCTTTGGACAAAGTCCTGGCGCCTTATGCGCCAGGCTCATGTTGGACCCCTGTCCTGGCGCCTTAGGCGCCAGGCTCATAAAGCTAGACATGTGTTCAAGTGTTTTAAGGTGCACTTACCTGATGCAGACCATGCTGCTACATCCAGGCCCTCTTGAGGCCTGTATGGAACTACTTTACCTGTGGAACTACTTTCCCCTGGGTGTGGTCGGGGAAGGATACATACCTGATCGGTGGAAGGATTCATACCGGGAACTTCTTCCAAAGCTATTTAAACCACGCCCGATCAGCAACTCACGCTTCGCGTTGTTCTGCTCCTCGCAGCTGGACGCTCACCGTGTCAGCTCCTGCATTTGGACTTCAGCCACACCTGTCAGCATCCTGGGTTACCTGTTAAGAGAGAATTGGAGAGAAAGAAGACCTTACCTGCTAAAGCTGCATCACGGAGACATCACACCGACAATCCTGAAAGGGAAGACATCATTTTAAAAGCATTTCGCTTCGATCGCTGCAGCGCTGCATTTCACTCACCTTTCCTGGGCACCTCCATCTTCAGCAGCGATCATCCGGATCCGCAGCCACTTCCCAGAGCCTAGAGAGAAAAAGACAAGAACACAAGGTGAGAGAAGGAAGGGAATAGGAAAAGCTAAGTTTCCTTCTAAGACTTACCTGTTGGGTCATTCCCATTTCATTTCGGGTCCTGCCGCTTCCTGGCATTCCGGACCCCGGCCCCTATGGGGAAAAAAGACAAAGACATTGAATGAGCGAATGCAAAGACATTACCCGAACGCTCATCCAGAACTTACCTGTCATTTACTGGAACTGCATGTTTCACTTCGGGTTGGCGCCATATCTCCGGCATTCCGAACCCCGGCCCCTAAGGGGAAAAAGACATAAGCGTTAGCGCTTGCTGCAATAAGACAATGAACATTATTATTAAGCTTGAACTTTTGAACTTGCTACAGAACTCGTACAGCACCTTACCTGAATAGTCAAGCTTATTTGAACTCCCATCAAACCTCAATCCAGTAAAGTAACTGTGTTTCAACGCGCCCCTGCATCAGAAGCTGGATGGAGATCTCATCCTTCCAGACTCTAAGGTGAGACTTCACGGGGAATCGAAGAAGGGTATCGTGGAGGGTTGGAAGGGAGTGGGAGGCGTGAGCATTATTCCGTCAGTAGGTAATACTCCCTTTTCACGCACAGGGGAATATTCCTGCGAGCCAGAGAGTCCAACTTCAGAGTCCTGCGCTTCACCATTGAAGAAACATCAGCACTCGAAGCCAGACCTGCGCCTCCGTGGGAATCAGGTGAGCGTGACAGAACGCAAAGCCTACCCACAATTTCCCACCCGGGCGCTATGGAGACTTCCGAGACAGATCAGCTGGCCCAGCTTTTGGGGGAATTACGGGCAGAAGTGCACTCAGCCCGCCAGGAGACTAACGCTCTCAAAAGAGAACTGATCCTATCCAAGGAAAGAACAGATGACCTGGCCAAAAGGTTATTGCAGGCCCAGGCAGGGCACACTCCTTTACCAAATTCCGGAGGTAATTCCACATCAATGGGTTTGAATAACCCGGTACAAATCAATCTACCTGGACACATGCCTTTGGCCCCGCCTGAACTTTTTGCGGAGGATCCCAAGAAATATGCCGTCTTTATGAACCAATGTCGTTTACACTTTCTATGCAGACCCGGGGCCTTCCTAACGAGCAGACCAAGGTAGCCTTTATACTATCTTACCTCAGTGGCAGTGCTGCCGATTGGTCTATTCCATTGATAAATCAGGATGATCCCATTCTCCAGAATTTTCAGGGTTTCCAGGCCAGTATGGAAAGATTGTTTGCTCGACACTCTCAAGGACAGGCCCTTGATAACGAACTGCTATCCTTACGACAGGGTAATCAGGATCTCCTGTCCTACGTTGCCACCTTTAATAGACTGGTTGTGGAAACTGGATGGCCAGAAAACAAAAGGATCACATTGTTTCATCGAGGCCTGCGCGGAGAGCTTAAGGATGTTCTTGCTCAGATAGTAGATCCACCCCAGGTCTGCACTGACTACATAGACTTGGTGGTTCAACTTGATCACAGACTTCAAAATAGAAAAGCAGATCGGTTCAAGTACGAAACCCGAGTACCGATCAAAACCCACGCTAACTCCAAGAGTACAGACGTATCCGAACCTATGCAAATAGGCGGTGTTAAAGGACCATTAACGCAGAAGGAACGAGAGAGAAGGCGGCAAATGCAACTTTGTCTGTATTGCGGGACTTCCGGTCACTTTCTTCGAAATTGTCCGGTTAAACCACCTAAAAAGGTGATTGGAGCCACTGATAACGATTTATTGACACCTGATCCGGGAAACGACCTAGCCCGACAAGCGTAGGGGCCCGCTTGACGAGCTTGAAAACAAACTCTTTGACCTCGCATTTTGTCATGCCAATGGTGCTTGTGGACCCAAAACAGCCTCAGCTGTTGCATGCTATAAAAGCATACATCGACAGTGGAGCTATTGGAAATTACATAGACCGTGAATTGGCTTCCAGGATTAAGCTCCCTCTCTGCCCGAAAGTAACCCAAGATGTCATTACTACAGTAGATGGAACCGAAATAGCCTCAGGGCGTGTAACGCATTCCACTGTTGAAACGACACTGGTGGGTCAGGATGGACATCGGGAAGCAATCGTGTTTGATGTGATCAAGGCCCCACAATTTCAAGTAATTCTTGGAATTCCTTGGTTAGAAACACATAATCCCAGACTTGACTGGCGAGCAAAGAAGATAAGTTTTCCTGATTGTGAACCAACTTGTTACCCAAGAAATCCAGTTATGGGTCTAGCCTAAGCAACTTCCACCCCTGTACAGCTACCGTCAGAATACCAAGAATTCCAAGACGTTTTTCAGAAAGAACAGGCTAACACGTTACCTCCCCATCGGTCTTATGATTGCCAAATCGATCTGGTACCCAATGCTCAACTACCTTGTAGTAGGATTTATGCTCTTACGGAACCTGAGAACCTACTTTGCGTCAGTATTTAGATCAGTACCTAGCCAATGGTTTTATTCGCCCGTTCAAGTCTCCTGTCTCCTCAGCTCTGTTCTTCGTGCCGAAAAAAGAGGGCGACCTTAGAACATGTATATACTATCGCGCCCTAAATCAAATAACGATTAAGAATCGTTATCCTCTGCCCCTGATCCCTGAGCTTATCGGCCAGGTGAAAGACGCTTGTGTGTACACCAAGTTAGATCTCAGAGGAGCTTATCACCTGGTGCGTATAAAAGAAGGCGACGAATGGAAGACTGCATTCCGCACCAAATTTGGGCTCTTCGAATATCAGGTGATGCCCTTCGGTTTGTGCAATGCACCTGCCGCCTTTCAGTACTTTATGAATGATGTTCTTCGGGAACTTATCGACGTCTGTGTCATTGTTTATATTGACAACATCCTGGTGTACTCTTCTTCAGAATCCGATCACAGAAAACATGTTAGGGCAGTTCTTGAGAAATTGCGCCAGCACAGACTATTTGCAAAGCTCGAAAAATGCGTTTTTCATACCACAGAAGTGGAGTTTCTCGGATTCATCCTGACACCTCAAGGAGTCCGAATGGACTCGCGAAAGGTGGACGCCATCCTCCTAGCTAGGTGAAGGGAGTTCAGAGCATGCTTGGCTTTGCCAATTTCTATCGAAGATTCATCCCGGAATTTTCCCGAACAGTCCAACCCATCACAGCCGAACAAGCCTTTCAGGACCTGAAAACCAAATTCACCTCTGCACCTATATTGAAGCACCCACACCCAGATCTCCCTTACATTGTGGAAACCGACGCATCCAGTTCGGCCATGGGAGCTGTCCTGTCGCAAAGAGACCCAGAAACTAACCAACTACACCCAGTGGCCTTTTGGTCCAGGAAATTTTCTCCTCCTGAAATCAACTACGCAATTACCGACAAAGAGTTACTGGCTATTAAATCTGCTTTCAAGGCTTGGCGTCACTACCTTCTCGGGGCAAGACACACCATCACCGTAATTACGGACCACAGAAATTTACAGTATTTAAAGACGGCCAAAGCTCAATCTTCACGACAACTCCGATGGGCTCTATTCTTTGCGGAATTTGATTTTGTAATTACCTATCGCCCTGGCTGCAAGAATGGTAAAGCGGACGCCTTATCCCGGATTGGCATGGAAGAACCCAATTCGAGTTTAGAACCTGTGCCAATCATACCTGAACAAAGAATCTTAGGCCTAACTTCATTGAAAACTATTGAGGACATCCAAACGCAAGTAAAACAACTTCTAGACACTTCAGCCTTACTGGAATGGAGTCAAAAGGGTCCTCATTACACCATTAAGGATGATTTACCCTACTTCCAGGAGCGGTTGTTTCTGCAAAGCAAAGAATTGCAAGAACTTGTTATTGCCCATCATCATGAATCATTAATGGAAGGACACCCTGGTATCGCTAAAACGGAGGAAAAAATCAAACGCCACTTCTGGTGGCCTTCTTGGAGAAAAGACATAAAGTCTTTTGTATTGTCTTGCGGAATTTGCGCCCAAAACAAGGGTCAAAAGAAAAGGCCAGCCGGCCTACTTCAACCCTTGGATATTCCACCGGCACCATGGCACACCTTGTCAATGGACTTTATAACTGACCTGCCTCCTTGTGCTGGTTACAACACTATTCTTGTAATTGTGGATCTATTCTCCAAAATGGCCCACTTTATCCCTTTAAAAGGTTTGCCTTCAGCTTCCACCTTGGCCAAGGAATTTCTGGAGAATATAGTTTGCATACATGGTTTCCCTTCCATATTAGTCTCGGATCGTGGAAGTCAATTTATCTCCCATTTTTGGAAGAAGTGTTGCCAACTAGCACAAATAGATGTGCGGCTATCCACCAGCCACCACCCCCAGACCGACGGACAAACCGAGAGAACCAATCAGACTCTCGAGCAATATCTTCGGTGCATGTTACACCAATCTGAGTTAAATTGGAAAGACATCCTTTGGATCGCAGAATATGCATACAGCAATTCAGTGCATTCTGGAACCGGACAAACTCCTTTTTTATACTTTGTATGGTCACCATCCTCGGACCTCTGATCTAGATCCACCTCTGACCCTGGAAATGCCCGCAGTAAATCATCTGCATTCCACAATAACCTGAGCCTTCAAAGAAGCTGCAACTCATTTACAGCAAGCCAAGAAAAAGTATAAAGAAAACGCTGATTTGCACCGAAGTAAAACTCCTCCTTACCAAGTAGGAGATCAGGTATGGCTAGCAACGAAACAGTTACCCCTCAAGGGCCCGCGAACCTTCAATCCCAGATTCATAGGACCTTATCCCATCAAGGCTATAATCAATCCCATGGCCTTTAAACTGGATTTACCGTCTAACAAGTGTATTCATCCAGTTTTTCATGCATCACTTTTGAAGCCAGTACAACCAGGGACCCGCAGTCCAAGCCTCCAGACCCAGTTCAAATTGAAGGGGAATTAGAATTCGAAGTAAACGACATTTTAGACTCTAAGGTGTTAAAGTCCAAACTCTTCTATCTTGTTGACTGGAAGGGATATGGACCTCAGGAGAGATTGTGGGAGCCTAGTAACGATGGTCACGCACCTCGATTAATACAAAGGTTCCACCGGAGATTTCCGAACAAGCCAAAACCCCCGGAGGGAACAACCTTGGGAGGGGCCTTGAGGGGGGGTACTGTCATGATGCCTACCTCCAAGGAGCCAGATCCGACCCAGCAACCCCAGAGGCAGGCATAATTTCCCCCAGGGAAGTGCCAGCGGGCCCAAGCTGGGGCCCTTTGGACACAGTCCTGGCGCCTTAGGCGCCAGGCTCATGTTGGACCCCTGTCCTGGCGGCTTAGGCGCCAGGCTCATAAAGCTAGACATGTGTTCAAGTGTTTTAAGGTGCACTTACCTGATGCAGACCATGCTGCTACATCCAGGCCCTCTTGAGGCCTGAATGGAACTACTTTACCTGTGGAACTACTTTCCCCTGGGTGTGGTCGGGGAAGGATACATACCTGATCGGTGGAAGGATACATACCTGGAACTTCTTCCAAAGCTATTTAAACCACGCCCGATCAGCAACTCACGCTTCGCGTTGTTCTGCTCCTTGCAGCTGGACGCTCACCGTGTCAGCTCCTGCATTTGGACTTCAGCCACGCCTGTCAGCATCCTGGGTCACCTGTTAAGAGAGAATTGGAGAGAAAGAAGACCTTACCTGCTAAAACTGCATCACGGAGACATCACACCGACAATCCTGAAAGGGAAGACATCATTTTAAAAGCATTTCGCTTCGATTGCTGCAGCGCTGCATTTCACTCACCTTTCCTGGGCACCTCCATCTTCAGCAGCGATCATCCGGATCCGCAGCCACTTCCCAGAGCCTAGAGAGAAAAAGACAAGAACACAAGGTGAGAGAAGGAAGGGAATAGGAAAAGCTCAGTTTCCTTCTAAGACTTACCTGTTGGGTCATTCCCATTTCATTTCTGGTCCTGCCGCTTCCTGGCATTCCGGACCCCTTTTCACGCACAGGGGAATATTCCTGCGAGCCAAAGAGTCCATCTTCAGAGTCCTGCGCTTCACCATTGAAGAAGCATCAGCACTCGAAGCCAGACCTGCGCCTCCGTGGGAATCAGGTGAGCGTGACAGGCGAGCTACCCTGGCCAGCTCATCTTTTATCTCTTCATTCAAACCTCTTCGAAAGAGGGTAAAACAGTCTTCAGAGGACCAGTCTGCTTCCTTGGCAAGCTGTTTAAAACGTGTCACATAGGTAAGCATATCCTGGGATCTTTGTTGGAAGTCCAATAAACATTCTTGGGCACTATAAACCTGTTCTGGGCAATCAAACATGGTCTTTAGCGCCTGCACAAAACCATAATAGTCATCCAGGAGAGCATCACTTGAATTCACTAAAGGGGTTGCCCAAGTTAATGCATTCCTGGAGAGATGTGAAATCATAAAGCCCACCTTTGCCCTAGGGGTGGAGAAGGGCTTAAAGGTGAAGGGCTTAAAGGTGAAGTGCACTAAACATGAATCGGGGAAGCCGCAAAGGGTCTTTGAAGAGCCATCATATTTATCCACCACTCCGCCCAACAAAACACTTTCCTTGGTTGCAGAGTCACGTGACAGGACCAATTGTTTCAATGCTGCATTTTCAGCTTTAAGATTTTGAACTTCTGTTGTTAACTCCTGCATGCCGCGCATGCGGTCTTGCACTTCAGCCTCCATTTACGTAACTGTATCGGTTTGTTGGCGTCTCAATCTGTCACAGGTTTCCCCCTTCTCACCTGTCTGTGTTGTTTGTTTGTGATCTTCGAAGAAGTCTTCTTTCGCACTGTTCGGGTTTTGTATAACCCTTGCGTGGATCCTCCGGTTCCTGCGTGCGGTCCGTGACCCGACTCCAGGAAGCGTTCAGATGTCCGGGAAAAAAGTCCAGGAAATGGCGAGGAGCGCACTCGGATAAACGAATGCGCTGGCAATCCAGGGAATGCAAGGTGAGGAAAAAGGGGAAGGATGAAGGAAGAGGAGATTCAGGGGACCGGGAACCAGGAATCAGAAGTAATCGCTGTACGAACTCTGGCCGCACACGTCAGACTACTGCAAGCGGTAGCGTTGAAACGCGCAGGGCCGCAGGGGTGTGTCCGCTTTGTAGAACGTAGAGCGTACAACATGGAGACTGGCAAACAGCATTCCGCGTTCAGCGGCCATGTTGGTAGTACTGCTGAGTTCAGTCGCCTATGGGTCAGGGACCACAAAGTCCAGAAGGGACGTGTGCGATGGTTCATGACACCTGCAGTTGTTTTTTGAGAAGAGACATTTGTCTCTTTGTCTTCTGATGGATGTGCAGTTGTTTTTGGACTAGAGAGTTTTTTTTAATTAAGTTTATAGTACAATTGGTTAATTAAAACTTTTTGCACTTCGTGAAAAACTGTGAAATTACACAATTTATATACAATATTCCATTACATATCATATCATACAATACTAAAATAAAGCCAACACATCATTATATTCCAAGGATATAATGATGGTGTTAGAGTACAATAAAACAAACTTAAAATACATCAATTTACTTTTCCCTCTACAGAATTGCTACCTCTGTGCTTTTTATCCTTTGTTTCCAGAGTTATACATTCAATTCATTACATTTCCCAAAATAAACACAGTGTAGCTATTATCCATCTCTCCACTGGTATTCTAACTCAGTTTCCTTCCACCTGCAAGCTATTTTCTTCCATATATAGTATGCTACACATACCAATGTATATTGGCATAAGGGCATTGCTGTACTTGAGTTGTTTTTGGAAAGTTTAACGGATCTAGTACTTACATGGAGATCTTTATATCCCAGGGGGAAGTTGATCTTGGCTGGAGATCTTAACTCTGACTGTTCCATTTCATCCGAGGCCAAATATGATGATCTGGCCTTGATTGGGTAGGACGATAATCGGTGAGGACAGAAATTTGATTGGGGTAAACTTTGGAATTTAGCCCTGGACTCGGTTGGGCTAACTTGCCTTAATGGTTACTATGATGCTACTCTTCCATCACGTTTCACTTGGCATAGAGGTCTTTCAGTGTCTACTATAGACTATGGGCCTCATTACAACCTGGCAGCTTCAGATCACCGTGATTATGTGACGGCGGTAATAAAGTTTCTGTGTCCGCAAGGTTGCTGAAAGACCGTCCGATTACGTGCTGTCGGTCGCGCGCACCACATGGACGCGGAAATGTTGTTACCACCGTCACGGAAAAAGCCACGGAAATGGACATAGAGCTGCCACAAGTAGTGCAAAACCCGTGTCCGCCTCTGTCGCCACGGAAACGGAACTGGAAATACCGTGATTGCCAAAAACCGGAAACAGAGAGGCGGCCATCATATAAAGCACAATCCATTGCCATCCAGAGTCAGCACAAGCACAATCCATACTGTGAGAAGGCAAAAGGGACCACCAGCATGTCTGCCAGGATTCCAGCGCAGAGGCAGCGCAAACAGCACTTCAGTGAGGCGGAGCTAACTGTGCTCGTGGAGCACATAGTGGAGCATGCAGAGATGCTGGTCAGTGCCGATCAACGGCGTGCCACACAGCAGCGGAGGAAGGAAGTGTGGGCAGAAGCAGCACGCAAGTGCACCGCTGTGGGCGTGACAGTGAGGAACGTCAAGGACTGCCACAAGCGGTGGGACGGCCTCAGGCTGAGGGTTTGCAACCTCATCTCCACACACCGCCAACGCAGCAGTGGGACAGGTGGAGGACCCCTTCCTGACGGAGGCTGCAAGCCTGGGAGGAGCTTTGCAGCAGTGTCCTCCACCTTGAGGGCATTCATGGGATCGGGAAGGCTGAGGCAGGAGTGAGCCCACCTGCAGATGCTGGTAAGTGGTCAAACATGAATGCCATATGAGAATATGTTGATGGCATTACAGTGCCAAAGGACCCATTAAACCCCCCCAGGCAGTGCATGACTGGCCCATAGGACCCATTAAACCCCCCCCAAGGCAGTGCATGACTGGCCCAAAGGACCCGTTAATAACCCCCCCCCCCAGGCAGTGCATGACTGGCCCAAAGGACCCATCAAGATCCGTACGGCACCCAATATCACAACAATGCATACCCCCAGCAATCAGATGCATGTAACAAACACTATACAATGACCAACCTGTATGATGCATGTGATGCTCCCATCAGCCACCACCACAACACTAATTGCATGTCCTCTGTGTCCCCACAGCCATATCCAGTGACAGTGACACTGCACAACAGGCCGGGCAATCAGCACCGGCACGTGCCCAAGCCACCGCCCCCACACAAGAGGTTGCTGCCAGCAGTTCGGCATCTCAGCCCCCACTACCAACTGCAACAGATGTGCCGGCCACCACCACCAACATCCCCACCGTCTCCATGCTGCCTGAGGAAAGACAGGTGCCACGGGAACCCACCATGCCCACCCAAAACCAAAACAGAAGGCAGCTGCACTGCAGAGGAGGCGGCCTGTAGTGGCAACAATGCCCTGGTAGAGCACTCTGATACTGGGACACAGGGGGAGACGCCCACATTTGATGACCTGGGTTCAGCTGGAGTTTAGCCCCACTTCACTCAGAAGTCCCATGAGGTCACCCACCCCATCCATGGCAGAGCTGAATTCCCGCATGCAGCAGATGGAGGAGCAGCAGGCAACCCTCACCCAGCTGGTGGAGAGGAAGCTTGAAGAATCTAGGCTGCAGAGGGAGTGCTATAGCACGTCAGTGCGTCGCCTCTCAAGGTCTATTGGACGCTTTTCAAGCACAATAGTCACCCTGGCACGCCATGTGCGGGAGGGTAACGACAACACCTCCAGGCTCATTGAGGCCATGTTGATTGGGCAACAGGCAAATCTTTCACGGATGCCATCCATACCGGATTCTGTGCCATCAAATACCACCACCCCATCAAGCTCCAGTATTGCCAGTCCAAGGAGGCACTCAAGTCGGCTAACGGGGCTCTCGGGCAAGGATGCACAGGCACAGAAGCGCACACGGAAGTGATGATATGTCTGTGGGGCACTGCAAGACACACGTGGACTTGAAGGGTGTGAGGGGTGGGTACGTTTGGGTGCTGGGGGAGGTTGTTTTGGGTGTTTGAACATTGGGGCCTGGGTGGGGGTGGGTACGTTTGGGAGGTGGGGGAGGTTGTTTTGGGTGTTTGAACATTGGGGCCTGGGTGGGGGTGGGTATGTTTGGGTGGTGGGTGGGCTCGGGTGTACAGCTTCCCTAACCATTTCACCTCCTTCCCTGTTGTGAATTCATCAATATATCATCATTTGAAAGCAAAACATACATGTGTGGACATCTATCATTTCATTTGCAGTACAACAAATCATGTATTGTCGTCACTCTATGCATTGATGTGAATGTGCTGTGTTTCAAATGTAAATGCGAATCAGCTCATCCCGTGCTCTTTGGCCATCAAGTACACCCCCAGGGGGAGGTGGTGCCATCCCATCCCCATCCCCATCTCCATCCCCATCCCCATCCCCATCTCCATCCCCATCTTCTGCATCTGCGTCTGGGGGCATTGGGATGTTCCTGCGCAGGCACAGATAGTGCAGCATGGCACATACGAGTGTGATTTCACCCGTCTTCACTGGGCTGTACACCAGTGATCCCCCAGATCTGCTCAGACCGCGAAAACGGGCCTTCAGCAGTCCGAATGTCCGAATGTCCTCTCAATCATTCCACGTGTGTGGACATGTGCCCTATTGTATGCCTCTTCATGCCTGTTCCTTGGTCTCCGTACAGGTGTCATCATCCATGGCGTGAGTGCATATCCAGCATCACCTACATGGGATGAAGATGGGGGGACATGTCAGTGTTTGTGGTATCATATCTTAATCTGATGCTGTGCTATCTTGTATCATTGTTCATTCATGCATATGTGCCATGCAGTGGTTTGAAGTGTTCATTTGGAATCACAGTGGATGTCCCCAACTGGATATTGGCCTACACATTTATGTGCATGTGTACTGTGCACTGCGGGTGACATTGGATTGTGAGTACGTCATAGTGCAGTGATGTGCACACATGGCAGAGTGACTCCACTGTACTGAAGTAGTCAATGCACGACATCTCATTTACAGGCATCTCGTGCATTGGGAGGGCAGTGTTCCATTTGTGGGTGGGTGTCTGCAGTGGCACAAGGTGTATGGGACAGTGACAGGATGGGCTCTGGCAGGGTGTGTACAGGCACACTGTGGTGACCTGTCATGTCTTCCTTTGTGATGTTTGGTATCCGCTGTCTATTTGGTAGATGGGAGGGGGGGTGATGCATGTGCGGTCCAGCGGCACACTCACATTGCTCATTGGCCTGGACATATACATAACGCTTAAACAGGGCCAGAGCATTGTCAGCTGTACTCACCCAATAGCCATGTGTTTTGTCCGTTCCATAGCGTTCCATGTACCGTGGCAACGTGGAATTCCGCAGTACCATTGAGTCACGGGTTGAGCCTGGGAAACGTGCGCAGCAGTGTGTAATCAGTAGCGTGGCATCACATACCATCTGTATATTCAGTGAGTGATACTGTTTCCTATTGCGGAACACCATCTCAATTGCACGTGGTACTGTCAGCTCAATGTGGGTGCAGTCAAGTGCAGCTATGCAATTTGGCATGCCTGCTCTGGCATGGAAGGCCAACTTTGTGGCAATGACCTCGGGGAGGGTACGGGGTAGGGCTATGTGTTCCGACACATAGCGCAAAAGGGCATCCAGTACCTGTACCAGGATTTTTCGAGAAACAGGGTTGTGAAATGCTGTGCAGCTCACCGACCGTGTGTTGATAGGTGCCAGTTCCAAGGAAATGCAGCACAGACACAACCTTCAGGAGGGGGGGGTGGCAGTGGGGGTGTCTATGTGGCTGCTGATGTCGTCCTCAATCATGGCAGTGATGTACAGGATTGTTGGGCGGTCCAGCCGGTATAGTGTGTGGATCTGTCCTGGGGTAAGGTTCCAGGGTGAGGCCCTGATGAGTGGTATTGCAGGCTGCCTGCGGGGTAGTGGTGGCTGCACAATGGGGTTTGCCATAGGTGCAGGGTTGGCTGGTTGGCACCTGCGCCTCCTCACCTCAGCCTCCTCCTCTGCACCATTACTGCCATCATGTGCAGTGCTGCCTGTTGGTTGAGTAGGCCCAGTCCAAGTGCTACTAGAGCTGCTGCCTGCATTGTTCTGTGTTGTGTTGGGCTGGGTGTTGCCCTTTTGTGGGCTCCCAGTGTGCTGCTGGGTCCAGCTGGGCTAATTTGGTGCACCTGTGCACTGATTCTGTTCAGCAGGCACTGTTTAACATCATGTTCGCGGTGGCGGCGGTACAGCCACCGTGATCACGGTTTTAACGCCATTTTTCTGGCAGTTTTTCCATGTCCGCGCTAGTTGTGAAGCTCGCAGTGTTTCGTGTTGCCGGTAACGGAGGAGTTTCCATGCAGGTGGACTTTACGGGACCCTTAGCTCCGTGGTGGCGGTTTGAGGAGGTGCTATTTCCGGGGCCGCGGGTCATGATTGGGCGGACGTGGAAACGGTGCCGGTATGGTTTTACCGCCGCCGTTAACTCTGGACCGGTGTACTTGTAATGAGGCCCTATGTCTTTGTAGACCACTCCTTGTCTTCTCTCTTGCCTAAGGTTGAGGTTTCTTTTAACCCATGGAGTGACCATGGGTCTTTGGTAGTTACTTTTCCCTCTCCCTTCTACCATGAAGTTAATGCCCTCTGGGGGCTCTTGTCGTCTTAGATCAGTGGGACAAGGGACAGGGATACGTTGGTCACCTGCTAATATTAATCTTCTTAATTGTAAATTGATTTCCTCGTTTAACTATACTTCTCTTTCGTGGAAATTGCCAGTGTTTAACACTTTAAACTTTGACAGTTTTCTTAGTGCTCTCCATGGTAGTATCTCGGGTTCTCTTAGGAAAGGTTTCCCTAAAAAACCCCACTCTCATAGGTTTGATCAGGAGTTGGCCTATGAAAAGGCGCTTACTAGGAAACTTATTAGAGAGGTCCAAGTACTCAACATTGACTGGGATTATAAAAAAGCCAAAATTAAAACAATCCGCCAAAAATATAAAAATTATTGCAAATCTAGGAAATCTAGCCTGCTACAAAATGATGCGGACTCTATGCTTAGAGTACTTGTTAAGAGAGATTTTAGGGCTTTCTGGGCCATTTTCTCTAGCCAAGATGATGTGATGGTGGCTGACCAGTTGAATGCCATTCCTGAGGATCAGTGGGTAGAGCACTATACTGAACTCTATGGCACAAGAGGAGAGGGGCTAGAACCTTGTACAACGGGGCAGAATGATTTAACTGTTCCTTGGGTGCCTCTCATTGATTATGAGATAATACTTGGTCTCATTGCCAGAGCTAAGACTTCAAGGGCCCCTGGGCCCAATGGTTTAACAAATAATACCTTCAAAGCTGAACCGGAAATTTGGGCAAAACCTTTATGTTTGTTATTCCAAGATATTGTTGTCTCTGGCAATGTTCCAACCAGTTGGCAGACGGCACATATTGTCCCCATCTTTAAGAGAGGCCAACGAACTTTGGTCAGAAATTACAGACCAATCTCTCTTATTGATGCAGACTATAAACTCTTTGCCTTTATGCTTCTCTCCCATCTGACTGTCTGGATTAAGGAAAACCATATTCTCCCGAAGCAACAAACAGGGTTCAGGGCTGGCCATTCTACCAATCTCAATGGTTTTATCCTATCTGCCCTCCAAACCTCAACCTGGGGAAAATATGGTGCTTCTCTGTATGTTGCCTCAATTGATTTGTCAAATGCTTTTGACCTGGTAATTAGGTCAAGACTCTGGGGAAAGTTGTCAAAGTGGGGGATTCCCCCTGGTCTCTTATCCCTAATAATGGCAATTTATGAGAATTCAGGGTTCGACATTAGGATAGATCTTGAAGGAACTCTTTCCAGAAGGATTAGGACTTGTATCGGGTTTAGACAGGGCTGTTCTTTAGCCCCATGCCTTTTTATCCTCTATCTTGCTGATGTTCAGGAATTTCTTGGAAATTCAGGCATGGTCAATGCTAAATTGGGGGATCTTAGGCTCTCATGGTTGGCATATGCTGACGATTTTCTTCTTTTTGACCATACTAAAGTCGGCCTTCAGAGGCTCATATGCAAATGTGAAGAATATGCCACCCTTAATGGTTTAAAAATCAACCCGTGTAAAACTCGTACTATGGTCTTCTCAAGGGGGAGAGAGGGGAACAAAAAAATCTGGAAAATTGGTGGGGAAAAATAATCAGAGCACATAAAATTGTCTACTTGGGATTCCTTATTCTGGCTCAGCCATCAGCCATTGAATTAAGGAGTTCACTCAGACATAAAATGCTTCTGCTTATTTCCCAATCGATTAAGCTTGATAATAAGTATGGTATGTTCTCATTTAAGCCTATTGTCGATTTCTTTAAGGGTAAGGTGACCCCAAAACTAATCTATGGAATGGAACTGCACTATCTAGCCCTTTTGACCTTTTGGGATACACTTGAGGGTATTTATTGGAGGAAAAGTTTGAAATTACCTAATAGTGTCCCAATAGTAGCTATAAGATACGAACTGGACTTGGTCTCTCTGCGAGTTAGAATTCTCTGGAGAGTCTTAACCCTTTTCTCTGCCTTGCTCTCTCCCAAACAGGACACCCTATATGTTGATGTGGGTAAAACTCTCTTTGTAAACGGATCTTCAGACCATAATCCATATCTTTCTAGTTTCCGTGACCTCTGTGATAGGACGCTATCGGACATCTCCACAGATACCCTGTTAACAAATCCCAATAAAGTCAAGGAATCCCTTTTTAGTGCTGATTGGAGTCACATGCTTGAAAAATTGCATATCTATCCTTCTCTTAATGATTTACAATTTGGCCATAAGAAGAGAGGTAGCCTGTCTTTTATATTGACTCAATTCACTAACCGTCATTATCGCTCACTTCTTCTTAAGCTTAGATGGAATCTCCTCCCCACCAGGGAAGTTCTTCATAGAAGGAAGGAGATTAGTGATTCAGATCTTCTATGTCGGTTTTGTCATACTCCTGCGGTAATTGAATCTACTCTACATCTTTTTCTAGATTGTACTGCTTTGAAAGGTCCAAGGGATCTTTGTCTAGGAAGATTCAATACCCTGGGTATTTTAGGGGCAGAAAATCTCATATGGTATCGGTGTCTTGCCATTTCTAATATTAAAGATGGTCCTGCTGCGGCTGGATTTATCACATTTTTAGATTTGTATGCGCCTGCCCTTTGATTTAACTGTCTGATAATCTGTTTTATGAAACTGTTGTAATCTTACTGCTATTTCTTTAAGACTGATGTTATGTAAAGGGAAACTGCAAAATGATTTGTTATGTGTTTCTCATTTTTAAAAAGAGATAATTGGGTCTTTAAGTATCTTTTCAATATATTGAAATGTTTGTTACTTAATGTATTTGTAAAGGTTTCTTTTTGTAAACCATATACAATAAAAAAAAAACATACCAATGTTTCAGCCATGTAGACTGTGGACCACAATTGGTTTGATGTTATCATTCTTATATTGCATACTAATTTCTTATATCCCTTGTAATACCATTTCTAGAGTTTATTTCAGGCAGTTAGCAAATGTCTAATCGTCTCTATCTCTTCATGGCAAAACCTGCACACTCTTTCATCTCTAGGGACAAAAATCCACGCAAACACATACTCAAAGCATGGTAGGATGTTTAATCGGAGGAGGGTTATAAATCTAGACAAATCCTTGTTGTTAATTTTCGATAAGTAACTTCGAGGGTAGGTAGGTTGTATCCCCTGTAGGCCATACGTAACATACAATGTATTTCTTGACAATATGGCCACATTTTCACTTACATCTCATTCTCTTGCTTTTGTTTTTAGTAGCTTATACATGTGTTTGATTTTGCCTACTTCCCTCGGTAGGCTCAAACCAATTTAATTTAGAAAAATGAGGACAGTATTTTTCAAATCTTTCATAAAGTTACTCACCATCTCCCTTTTAATCATACCCCTACCAATCACACTTATCAAACCCTCTTCATTGCTTTTCCATACCATGATTTTGATATACATCTTACAACAACTCATCTTCCACAATGTTTTTAATGAGGTCAATCCCAGTTCACATCTAATAGCTTCTACTGGTGTTGCTCTAGATAGCCTCATGACTGGTCTATTTTATCCAGACCAGCTATATATCTACCCACTAGCGACTCAAATGCATATAATGCACCCGGTACGATGCAGCTCTTATATATTTCTAAGAAACCTTCCACCGAATGGACCCCCTTTTTGGCCATATATGTTCTCATCACATTCCAGTTTTTGATCACCTTAGTTTCTACAGTCTTATGATAAAAGGTTTGAAGAGGGTTATTCATAATAGGCTTACCCAAGTAGGGGTACATATCCACTACCTCTAAGGTCTCTGTATCAATCTTCCACTTATAATCATACTTTTCCCTGTTCTGTATATATTTCCCCCAAACACCATCATCTTTGTTTTATTTGCATCAATGCACAGATTGTCGTCTTTTGCATATATATTCACAACATTCAGCATCCCTGTAGTCCTATCAGTGTTTTATCAAGGTTGACTGTGTCATTGGCATACGTCATCCAGCTAATGGCCACATCCCCAACTTTAGGTGGGTGATTTCTCACTGTTTTAAACCTTTCCCTTATATCAGCTACATAGTGGTTGTACAAGACAGGAGATGTGACAAAGCCCTGTTTCAGCCCCATGTTGGTCTTAATGGCCATAGATATGTTAGCTCCTTTGTCTAGGCAGATTGTAACCGTAGTTTCAAAATACATTGCTCTCAAAAAGAACAATACTACCGGACTGACATTCCAATTTGCTAATTTACTCCAGAGTTTATCTCTATCGACACAGTCAAAGGCTCTGGAGTAATCAATGAAACACATATACAATTTGGTGTCCTTTTTGTCCATAGTATCCGTGGCAACATGGTTCAACATTACCATGTTGTCCAGGGTGCTATGTATCAACAAGAAAGTGTACCTCTGTATTGTTCTCAATAGAAAGCGTGTGATTCACTAAATAGATCCGTCCATTTCGGCTATTTTTGGTCATGTTATCGGGTCTCTTCAGTTAGAGATCCTCAAATGTGGGTCTACGAGTCCCTGCCACTAATCCTAATAAAACAGGGTTTTTGAAGGTAAAGAATTCACAAAAATGAAAAAAAGAAGAATGGAAATCATGATTTAATAATAGTCATTACAATATCATAAAATCAACAATCCTGAATGTTTTACAAGTGGTTATAACATTTAATCCAAAGTAATAATGACTGCTGGGTTCCCAGGTGGACCTGGAATCTTATACCTGGGTATACAGTGGTTGATCGAGAAATTCACATTTGTTTAGTATATGAAAAAACATAAAAGAAAATAAGTGAAAAGCTCAAATTCATTATACATATTCTTTTTTCTAGAGCTAGTATTCTCCAATGTAGTATCTTTTTTCTCTTTACTTTTGGTTCAAGGAACTGATATAGACATACAGAGCCTGTGTCCTTATTTATACAACTTGTCCTGAGGTCTGGTACAAAGTAAAATGGGAAAGAGTGGTGAAGAAATGAAATGGTTGGCGTTATTCCTTTGTGTCAAAGTTTACTCAATTAAGGTCATTCCTCTACCTTAAATAGGAACTGTTTTCAGTAGACAAGTATTTTATCAGGGTCTTTTTTTCAAAGCCAAAGTGGAAATATCTGACTTCGAAAGATCTTTATACGGAAACAAGTATAGTTAAATGTCTAGAGCATGTGGACTCCAGATCTAGTTGTTCCCTGTGGGCATCATGTTTCGGTGGTATGCAGATGCTTGGTTGCCGCCTTCATCAGGGCTCTGTGTTGGGGACACTGTAGAGAGACACATATTGTGTGTAAACGGGTACTTCGTAGGGTGCCTGAAAGTCCTAAGCACCTAGAAAGAACCTAGTTCTGAAAAACTATCTGGGCGCCGGTGGTCAACTTACCTACCGGTGCTTGTTAGGGAGAATTCTCAGAAATGTGCTAATTCCCTCTACCTTAGAGACCCCCAGCAACTTTGCTGGATTTTGAGGACTTGATTTTATTTAACCTGGAGAGAGTGAGACCCCTTTTTCCCACTTTTAATGTGATTTTGAACTCTGCGTTTCTTTTGGTTGTGGAGTCTGACAAACCCCATGGGCATCATCTTTTACATTGTGTCACACAGCACCTTCTGTGCAGTGGCACAGGGAAGTCTTTCATTTTTCCCATAGGTTTAAATACCTTCTCTGGGATAGACTATTGCTTCCCAGAGCAGTAAAGTGAAATTGACGTTACTTACATTTGTAGCTTTCCAGACCCAGCACACACTATCTTACAATAGGGTGCTGTAACATTATTTATGTTACCCTTTCCTCTCTGGATGGCTGGTGGCAGTGGTTTTGTTTTAACTATTGTGGTGTGCATTTACCGCAGGCTGCGTTCGCAGCTGCATTAAAGCATCCATGGATGCCATTTTTATCAAAATGGCCCTAGTCTTCTTTTTTCGCCATTTATTTGTGGAAAGGTCCTTCTTGAGATTTGCTCTGCACGCCAAACCAGGTTTGGTCTCATTGTTCACTTTGCCTTTGACGGGATTCAGGAGTGAAACATGTCTCTGGCTCCAGGGTGTCTGGGGTAGGCAGGAAGTGAGGGAAATGCCCGAAACTCCCTGGGCTTAGCCTCCTAGGAGACCCAAATGCACTCAGTAGTGATTGGCCAGCTGACTGCCCGGCAAGGACAGCCACCCTGCTGGGTGACTGACAGCTAGGCTGGAATGACTGGGAGAGAACTGAATAAAAGGCAAGGCTTTTGGCTTAGAAGGCAGAGTCGACCACTGGACAAAGGAACCGAAGAAGCACTTGAAGAGGACGCCTGCTGCAACTCCTGGACCGTTGGTCTGCCCGGTGAAGACCTGCTGCTGTGCTGAAACTCCAAATTTGTATCAACAGAGAAGCCCCTGCAAGAACAACTTCTCCCTTTGAGGTGGTGGGACCAATCAACTTCAAAGTAAGCCACCTCGACATCCATCTCAGAGCTGGTTGAACTTGCTGCTGGAAACCGTATAGCCAGGGAGAGGAACACCAGATTGTATGTGTCATTTTTAAGCTGGCCTAGAACTCCAGGAAGGTGCTCCGACTCCCAGGAAGCAGGACTGACCGAGCCTGAACCCCCGCAATGGGCTTTTCCTTTACTTTTTCCAGTCTTGCCAGCGTGTTGGACTGGATGTCCACACTGGGCAAACGTCCTGTGAGAGTACATTTTTATGCCCCTGGGAACATTCTTCAGCACCAAAGGTTATTTAATCTACACATTGTGGCATAATTTAGCTCTAAAACATACCCAAAACACAACACTTTGAAAATAATCAGGATGCTTGCCTTACATAACAAGGAGGTTGAAGCACTTGTTCTTTGGAATTGGGGAGGACGTAATGAGTATCTCCCTCCAACCCAATGGCCATGTGGTGGGAATGGGAGGTGACCCCATTTTAACATGTGGTCTAGCATTTTTCCTGTGTCTCTCCCCATGGAGTGGAACTGGCTGCATCTTTTCAGAAAACCCCCTCCCGCTCTCTGTTGCCACACCCACCATGTTTTCTGAGGGCTGCATTCCTGAGCTCTTAATGCTCACACCAGCAACAGGAGACAGGGGCCTGAGCTCTTATCTGATTGCCAATCCCACACCCACTCTCATGGCAGGAGACATCTGTATCATAGAGATTGCTCTATCATTTCAATGCAGCTCAACACTGAGGAAAGGGATTGTCTGCTCACTGTCCAGCATGATTTCCTGTTTGTTTTTGATGGGTGTATGCAGTGTGTGAAAATATGCAAATGGCTGGACTGTGGAGATAATAATAATTATTTGTTTTTTATAGCGCTTTAATCTAAAGCGCCTAACATAGGACATATTTACATACATTACTAATATTACCCATTCGTAATTGGTAATCATTTATCGACCTCGGCCGGATGAAAGGCTCAGCTGGTTTTATCGGGATTTGATCCTGCAGCCTGCAGATCTAACACAGATCACAGAAACAAACATTTAACCCACTGAGCCATTTTACCGATGGGTCGGTTCTTGGCAGTGTAATCGTGTAGAAACCCCCCAAACCTGCAGACAATATTTTCCATTAATAAGCCCCATTCTGTTTTTAAAGATGACTACAGGACAGGTCCAGGGCCATGCTCGGAGGTGCTCTCCAAGAGATTAACTTTCAAAGGATGTTTTAGCTGTGCATCACTAGACAGTTGCCATTATTTTGAAATCCTCAAGTGCAATTAATGTTTCATTAGTGAAAAGCTTGTATGTGAAATTCCTCCCCTGTTGTGTGTGCAAACCTTTCTTGTTCATGTTATTGATTACAGTTGAGAGCCCAGGAAACTGCAAAAACACACCCTTGCAGCACTGTATATAGACAATGCACATGAAGACAGTCCAAAAAGTAAAACTCCGTTTTCCTCCTCTTATGTTTCATCTCCCTCAGTTCACTTCTCATAAGAAGAGTACCTTTTATTTACATTTTCCCTATCATGGCAAATCACCTAACGACACAAAATGACCAGTTTAGTATTGAACACATAACGTCCAACATCTGAGAACGGGTGTCTTCCATCAGTAAGAGAGATATTTTTATTTTTGCATAACAAAGCACAGTGAAGTCTGACAGTGCATACATTTCAGCCCAGAACTCAGAGCATTCAGTGAATTACACATTTTGTGACATAAATCCCATGTATTAAACGACAGAAGAAATGTCCACTGTAGTTCAGATGTTGGATCATCCTTCTAAAGAAATGCATCATTGATCTAACTCAGACTACAAATCCACAATTAAGGACAATGAAAGGCCTAGTATGTTAGAAGTCAGAACTAGGCAAGACATTTGATTTCTCAAATAAAGTAGAGCATATGCCACAAACCCCTATATAATACCCTCCTTCTAATGCATTAGTATACTCCTCTGCGTGTGTGCTTTTCACCACTGTGCTAGTAGATATCTTTAATGGTGTAGCCAATGTCAAAAAGCTCCCTCAGCTGTTTTTTTTAATCGCTGGCCTGATTGTTTCATTCATCACACAGATCCAGCAAACTAGAGAGTACAGCATGGCTAAGCATCTTCTGGTTTTTAAGGTGGAAAATAAATAATGGGGTTCTCAAAAAAGGTACTGTGGGAAGGGAGGATGAAGATCACTTGGTTCTCAAAATTCTGGCATTTAATGGTTTAATTTTGCACAAGGTGGAGTACAGCAATCAATTCCGTTTTTTTTCCTTCTATCCGTTAGACAGCAATCACAAGGTGGAGTACAGCAACCTAAACCAACCAACAATTCCCTTTTTCGATCGGAGTTAGACAAATCCACACCTTACAATCAATCAATTTACCCTTCCACTGGATCGATCCTCATATGAGGGGGACTTCAACCTCTGCCCGATCAACAAAATCGTAAAGAATTCTTGATCTCGCTGCAATTCTCTTGTTCTGACTGTAGAATAAACTGGAGCAGTCGATGAGCTTGCATCAAATTTTCAAGGTTTCCTGCATTATTTAATCTCCGAGGGCAATACCCCAGTTCACAAAATGTTCAGGAACTACAATGAGCTAAGATATCGCTTATAATGTACTTCCTCTCCTACAACTTTTTAGTCCATTGCAGAATAACTACCACTTGTCTTCGGTGAAAAGATCAAGGGCATTCAACTCTCCATTGTTACCCTAACAAGATCCACCGTATCTTTATTTCATGAATCCATGGTTGACACCCCTTTGCTGGATTTTAACCCCACGCCACAAACTAGAAATCCTGCAACTGACAAAAAAGATGAAAACAAGTTACCCTGCCAACCGAAACCATTAAAGTTAAAATATGTGAATATTCACCCTGCACCGTCATCCTTGGTCAACCTCTCGTCATCCTTGGTCAACCTCTCCCTATCTCCTTATCTACAACTTTTCTCTCCCAACTCCTCATCTTCTAAAAAGAATGTAATGATTACCCCAGAAGCCTAGTTTACATCTGTCCATCCCAACATTTCATTCATGACCAGGACTGTCAAAAAAGCTGCAACAGAATGCGCTGAATCCCACCATCTCTTTCATGATCACAGGACCGGCTTTTGACCTCTCAGAGGCACACCTATTAATGAGAGAAAGACTTCTGATGCCTCTCAACAGCAATAGCCCAGCAATCCTCATCCTCCTCTATCTGTCGGCAAACTTTGACACAATCAGTAATGCAATTCACATCAATCACCTAAAACATTCATTCAGTATTGATGATTGATGGTGTGCCCCATAGTTGGATATCTTCTTTCTTCTCTAACAGAGTTCCCAGCAAGTGTATTGGCCATTTCCCCGTTTTAGCCTCTAATCTCAACCTTGAAGTACCACATGGATCCAAACTCTCCACATGGTTCTTCAAAGTGTACCCGAAACCCCTAGGTTTCATCATTTCCAACTTCATCTCTATCTTCCCATCATATGCTGATGACATGAATATGCCTTCAAACTCGTTGTCCCTTATTTTGATGCCAACAACATCACCAGTCTACTCCAGTCTCCAGTTTAGTTTATCTCCTATTATTTTTAATCTCTACATGGAGCCACTAGGGGACTTCATTGCTAAGCATAATGTCTGCGTGCATCAATATGCTGATGCTACCCAATTCCACTTGAAATTATATTCTAACTGTGACATAATGCTACTAGGATATTGATGGCCTCTCAGTTGTTAACATTGAATACTCTTACTGAATTCATGAATCTAATATTCAGGTGCCCATCACAGTTTGCCAAGACAGTAAAATCACTAGGTTTTACTTTGGGTATTCATCTTTTGTTTATAACACATATAAATGCATTGATACACTCTGCTAATTTTCATTTACTCTCACAAAAACCTTTCATCCCAGAGTCTCATTGTCACTCTTCAAAACAATTATAAGTTATTTTGCGGATTGACACTGGGAGTTCTGTGTTAACAGGTATCCTTTAAAATACACTTCTCCCCCTGAAGTCTGTTTTTAATGTGGTTAGTGAGTGGGGCAATCACATGTCTCCCCTTTTAAAGAAATTACACTGGCTTCCCATTGATTTAAGGATCAATTTTAAATTGGTATGCATCATGTCCAAAGCACTTCATGCTCAATCCTCTGAGAACTTTGCTCACAAATTGATAATCTTGGAAGGCCTAAGAGCTCTATCGAGCCATGACTGTCTACAGCTCGAGCTTCCTAGCTTTTCGTTCACTCTGAATACGTCATTCTCAGGTGCAGCTGTGAAACTTTGGAATCCCCTTGAAAAAGATATTCGAGTGATAAAAAAACGACCTTAGTTTTAGAAAGAAAGAAAGTGAAATCATGGTTCTAGGCTCAGGCTTTGTGATTATTAGGGATGTAGATTCAAGCTAGTATTAATTTCATTTTAGGGTCTTTTAGGCTTTTTATCAGCTGTTTTGCATAGATTGTTTTAAATAGGTTCTTTAGTGATAGCCATTTTTAGGTAATGAATTGGTGGGTAGGTAAATGTACTTTTTGTATTGCTGTTTTTTGCATTGTGTTCTTGATGGTGTGTATCATGTAGTACATGTGCATTGTGAAGCGCTCTGACGCAATGGTTAATCTTGTCCGCGCTAAATTTTAAATACGCACAATTCAAGCCTGACTGATTGCTAACATTCTCTGCCTGAACGACTCAAACGTGGAAATAATCCACTTTGGCCCAGCCCGCCCTATGATCTGCCTTTCACCTTGTCCACCACCACAGGGCAAATTCCTCTCTGTAACTAGGAAAGAAACCTCAGAATAGTTTTTGACAGGCTCCTGGCCCTCACCCCCTTCCTGAAATGAAACATGGTGGGAAATCCCTGAATACAGTGGGTGCTCTCACCTGGAATGCTCTCTTTCAGGAATAATTTATAAATCTTCCCCTATATGTCACCCTTTTTCCATGATATGGTACAATGCCTTTTGACCTCTCGACCTACTACCCCAGCATCATGCATGCCTTTGCACCATCCACTGCTCACCACACCATCTTTTGCATTTTTGCACTTTTCTGAATGTTGTTCACTTTCATTTCATTAAGACTTGTAGGAAACGTCACTGTTGCTATTTCTATGCACTAGACTAATTTTAATTTCCCCATGAGCTAAACATCATCAGTTGTCCTCCCTCCTTTTCAGCTACAATGTTGAAGTTGATGCCACCAATAAATAAATAAAAAAATATATTACAAATAGGAAAGATGCAAGATGCAAAACAACATAAATGTAGTAATAGGCCCTTTGCAAGGGGTAAAAACTATTCCAAATCAGTCAATATTATGATAGGATGTGGGAAAGACATTGCTGTAAGGCAACCTGCTTCTGGGACAACACATGGCACTGACCCATCAGGCATGACATAAGGCAAAGTCTTAGGAAGAAAAAACAAGCAGCTGATCACTGGTGAATAGGTTAGAACCCAGCTTGCATGGCTTTTCCCTTTAAAGTGCTTTACTTTAATACACCGCGTATGGTTTATTTTATCTTTTAATTTGAGGTGTTTCAGGTGATAACAGTTTATATTTTTATACATTACCATAATACAGAATAAAAAGTAGAGCACTAGTGGAGGGGCACACACTTAGATCACCAGCACACTGTTAGGGATGGAATTCATTACCTACACTGCAGGACAACAATGTAGATAATAGGACATGTTCGAATTCGCCAAACCTTGTGCATGGACAGTTAGGTTTATGTCAAGCACCACATGATGGGGAGAGTAGGAATGGTGACGTTTATTTTCTTTTACACATAGGGTCAGTGGTGGAAAAAGAAATAAATGTGTTGGAGCTCACTCACCAAGATGGAGAGTATTCTATCAAGGCAAAGTGTCCATCACATGTTGACTTTGGTTCATTTAATGTTACCTTTTCTTTGCAATGCGTGGGGTTATGTGTACGTTCGCCAATAATTAAGTTTGCAAATCCTGTCATGCAAGCTACCGTTAAATATACTTTAGAAAGTAATACATTTTGCAAGTGGGAATATGCTTCTCAGTTTTTCAGAACAACTTGCTTCAAACACACACACACACATATATATATATATATATATATATATATATATATATATATATATATATATATATATATATATATTCAATAAAAAAACGTTAGTTAAATTGTAGTTAGGTTGACCAGATTTAATGCAACAAAACCATTGAAATTCATTGGATGTGGGAAGTCATGACCAGCATTCCCGTTGCAAAGCCCATGAGCACATACATATTATAAGAGAAGGGAGTCACAATGATATAGAAAATGACATTATGGGTGGACATATTATGGGGGACATCAACGGGCACACACTAACTAGTTTTATTTCAGTGAATTTGAGGAGTTGCGTTATGCCATTGTTTTTTTATGGGCAAATAGCCATGGCCTTCGGACTCGCACTTCGGCCAAAGCCCCTTTACATGTTGACCCTCAAAAAAGGAATTGTTAATAATGTTTGACTAAACCGACGGATTTGGCCAAAATTCTGAATACAATTAGAGATGTGCAGCCCCCCCACTAGACTATAAAGTTTGGAAAAGATTCATTACAAATAAAAAAGTTATTAAGAAAACAAAACAAAAAAAACAACATAGCAGCCTACTTCACATTCATTTTCCCATAGACAAAAAGGGGCAATTTGTTCCGGGCAGCACAGCTGTAACAGCTGGATGGATTTGGATCAGATCCGAAACAACGTGGGCACGAAGCGTTGATTCGAGGCATTTTTTGTGGTTTGGGGTTATACCGTGCAGTAGTTGTTTAAATATTTGATGGAGATGGGTGTGCCCCCTTATCCCCAAAAAATAGTTATGTCTCCCAAGCTGCATTTCAGTTTCATGGTTTTCAGAAATAAAAACAAAAAAATCATTTTTGTTTCCCTCGATGCGAGCGATAGCCGCAACTATAGCCAAATGTATTGGAAAATGAAACACATAAAAAAAGCCATTTGCAGTTCATAAAATATGCAAATGCCATCAGGCTATCAGGCTAGAGGTGGGAGGGACAAGAGGACACCAAGTGACATTTGAGAGTTGGAGGAGGTCTAGGGACTGAGTTTGCAACACAAAGCTTATCTGTAGCCTCAGCTATTGGAAAGAATAGCTGCAAAGAGCAGAAATATCAGAGCAAACTGCATCACAGAAACAGCGAGTGTTGTGGGGAATGGGAGAGGGCAGGGGATGTCAGGATGTCATCATGCGTGTTGAAGGAGTAGGCACACAGGAGGGGGGCAGTTGGTGAGGACCTGGGCGGGTATTGACATGTTTTGAAGTTTTGCCATTTTTCTTCTTAACTGCGGGTATAATGACTACAGATAGCCAAGGGTATATGTAGTCCTGTTCCCGCGGTTATAGGAAAAACGTTTTTTTTAAAATATATTTTTACAGCTACAGTGAATTTGGGTTGAAAAATCACTGGCTTTCAAGGTAGGCACTCAGGACTCCCATTCATGCAGTAACCAGGACCAACCCTGCTTAGCTTTAAAGCAAGGCAGGGGACAGTCCCCGCAGGGACAGCCCTCGCAGGACATGTTGCCTAATAAAGTAACACAAGTTACAAGACCACTTAGAGCAGAACAGAAGATATGAAAGGGACAGAGGTGGAGTTCTAACTGGGGTCCACGGGCCTTCAGTTTATGCTTCTAAAGCACTTGCTGGAATGCGATAGTGTATGGGTTTTTATCAATCCATTTTGGATTGCTTTCCCAATGACCCTATAATTAATCTATGAGAATACAACAGTGTACTACGCACAAATATTGTATGAAAGATAGTGAATACGATGTGTTACACAGGCCATGCCCACTAGCCATGGCTAAAAGCCATGGCTAGTGGTCTGGTAGTGTTCTAAAATGGTCAGTGGGCACAGCCGAAGGTCATGGCTAGTTGTCTGGTAGTGATTTTAAAAATACACTAATCAGTGATGTCATCAGTGAAGTTATACATGGTGGTATTTGTAATGTAACCACAATATGACCACAATGATGACATCACAGTGGACATTCCTGATGACATAACTGATGACGCACTAATTACATAATCTATGACATCACTGATGGAATCACTGATTACATTACAACACTAACCGGCCATGGGCAGTGGCAACAATGTTTGGCTGTGTTCACTGTATATTTTACCACAATAAGGGGCCACTGCAAACTGTGATGTCACCATTGTGGTCATAGTCTGCGCCAGCGATAGCATGAAGTTACAGTGGCTTTAGCAGAATTTCAGGGTTTTCGTAGCGTTGAGTTCTCACCTTAACTTCCCTGCAATTAAAGTTTTTTCTTTGATATAAATATTTATGAGTCTTGATTTCTAGCCACAACAAGAGTTGGTGTGAGATTTCATCTACTAAATGTGGTATTAGAAGTGTACCAAAAAAATAGTGGCAATTGGACCTCTTTTGAGGACAGATTAATCAGAAGCATGGTTGGTGCACATGTGTTAAGGGAT
Organism: Ambystoma mexicanum; assembly: GCF_040938575.1. Classification (NCBI taxonomy): domain Eukaryota; kingdom Metazoa; phylum Chordata; class Amphibia; order Caudata; family Ambystomatidae; genus Ambystoma; species Ambystoma mexicanum. The sequence goes on along the minus strand of NC_090935.1, from coordinate 195,694,431 downwards.
TGGATACCAGGACAGGTTATCAGCCACGTGGGTGGATAAGGCAAAAGAAGGCGGTCCCCTGTATTGTTTTTCATTTTTCTCTGTCATTCAGTCATTTTAAACACTTATATAATGCCTTTTTAAAATGCATTGACACTACTTGCTGGTCTCCTTTGGAACACACACCTAACACCTACCATTACGGATGCTTCTTCAATAGAGGATTGAAACTAGAAACACATGTGCTGTCATGAATTTAATTTAATTATTTATTCCAAAGCCTGGCTTGTCGGGCCTGATTTAGGAAAGCACATTTCAACAGGAAAGTCCCATTGAACAATGCTTTGTAGATCAGGCCCATAGTGTCCTAGGGATGAATATTCTGTAATTCCCCCAAAGACCAAAGATTCCACCCTGGGATGCACCAAGTGATGACATCCTCAAGGTAGGTAGGAGCAGCCCCATGGATGCATGTGATGATGATGATGATGATGATGCAGAGAAGCTGAATTGATTTCTCTACTGGAAGCCAAATCAGCTTCTTGGAGCGGTTGGACAGGATGATGTTTCCTATGAATAGAAATCAATCCGTTTTGAGCCGCTTGGTGTCTGCCTTAGAGGTTCATTGAAGCGAAATGTCAGTAAGATTCCCTTTACAACCGCATCCTGACCTCGAGTCTCAGCACGTGCATGCACCGATGCGACATGGCTGAGTAAATAAGGAGGGTTTGGGGTGCGAGGAGCTATTCCTTGTTAGTGTAGCAGGTGCTCCTCTCTTATCCCCTGGGTAGGAGGAAGCCAGCTAGAGTCCTTCCAGAGTGAGAGTTCATCAAGTCATCATGAATAGGTCATCAAACATGTTGCAATTTAGCTGTAACTGCTATCAGGTTGAACAATTAACAAATATTTATTAACTTCAAGAATATTTCTTGAATTATGAAAATAGATGTAAAAAGTACGTAAAGAATAATAGTAGTGATCCAATAGTCTGACTAGTACGCCTTCACTTTTGACCACAAGCTAAATAAATGGTGTGGGTAACGTTGCTGTTGCATCAGCAGAAACAGCAAGTGCAAACTTGGCTTAGCTGTGGGAAATGTAGCTGGTAGAAAACAACTTTGCACATCCTTAGTTGTGAGTAGAGATGGAGGTGCCTAGTGTGTGGTCGACCCCTGTACTACTAGAGAACCCACTTTTTTGCATGTCTAAGTAAATATTTCTTAACAGACATTTTCATTTTTAAGAACAAACGTACATAAGCACCTTCCCATGGTCACCATGAAAAGGGAAGCCCCGCCTTCCCTTTCCATGGCGGTCACGTTGGTAAAGGATTTTCTTTCCTACAACGGGACGTTAACTGGGGCTTCGCTCGTCCCGTTAACTGGGGCTATGGGCCATTACCTCACAGTGTTGCCCATGGAACGGGTACATAACGCCAGAATTATAGGCCGATTCATGGAATAATTAGCGCGGCGCAAGTGGGCAAAAACGTGCGAATCGCAGTGGAATAGCGAAAATCGCAGTGAACGTGCGAAAATCGCACGAAAAGCAGCGCACGTCGATTCATGGAAGGCCGTGCGCGAGAAAACCAGCGGATGTGCGAAAAAAAAGTGCGCGGCGCACGTTGGCGCACGTTGGCGCACAGGCCATCTAACAGCGTGCGCCAGGTCACAGCGAAAATCGCACAGGCCACAGCGAAATTCGCACATAGCGCGGCGCACGCAATAAAAGTAGGCGGAACACGGGCGTAACACTCGGAATGGGGAACAACTTGCCAAAACGTGGGCGTCACGGGGGAAGTACAGGGCACAAGTGCGCGGAACGCCCACACGCTCGCCTACAACACGTATTCATGGAATAGAATAGGGGAAAAAAGCGCACGCTCAAACCAGCGCACAGGCACAAACACGACCGCCACAAGAAAGGAGGCGGTAGCGTCTCTGCGGCTGTAAGAAATGTGCGCCAAAAGGTGCGCCAACAAATAGCACCTATATACTGCCATGATGAATGTCCCATACTGTGGCCCTCCAGGAAAAATGACGTGCAAAGGGGTACCCACAAACACGGACACCCGCTGACAAAAAATACGTGTGCATGTATACCGGGGTGCGCGGGAAGTGTCACACGCGATTTGCAGGGTACGTGCATCACGCGGGCTACGTGTATTACAGGGGTTCGCGTGAAGTTCCTCACGCGATCGGGCCTGGGTGAGCGGGCTACGTGTATTACAGGGGTTCGCGTGAAGTTCCTCACGCGATCGGGCCTGGGGGAGCGGGCTACGTGTATTACAGGGGTTCGCGTGAAGTTCCTCACGCGATCGGGCCTGGGGGAGCGGGCTACGTGTATTTCAGGGGTTCGCGTGAAGTTCCACACGCGATCGGGCCTGGGGGAGCGGGCTACGTGTATTACAGGGGTTCGCGTGAAGTTCCACACGCGATCGGGCCTGGGGGAGTGGGCTACGTGTATTACAGGGGTTCGCGTGAAGTTCCTCACGCGATCGGGCCTGGGGGAGCGTGCTACGTGTATTTCAGGGGTTCGCGTGAAGTTTCACACGCGAATAGCCTGGGCGCGTGAATTTGAGGGGTGCGCGGGAAGTTCCACACGCGATCGGGCCTGGGGGAGCGGGCTACGTGTATTTCAGGGGTTCGCGTGAAGTTCCACACGCGATCGGGCCTGGGGGAGCGGGCTACGTGTATTACAGGGGTTCGCGTGAAGTTCCACACGCGATCGGGCCTGGGGGAGTGGCCTACGTGTATTACAGGGGTTCGCGTGAAGTTCCTCACGCGATCGGGCCTGGGGGAGCGTGCTACGTGTATTTCAGGGGTTCGCGTGAAGTTTCACACGCGAATAGCCTGGGCGCGTGAATTTGAGGGGTGCGCGGGAAGTTCCACACGCGATCGGGCCTGGGGGAGCGGGCTACGTGTATTACAGGGGTTCGCGTGAAGTTCCTCACGCGATCGGGCCTGGGGGAGCGGGCTACGTGTATTTCAGGGGTTCGCGTGAAGTTTCACACGCGAATAGCCTGGGCGCGTGAATTTGAGGGGTGCGCGGGAAGTTCCTCACGCGATCGGGCCTGGGGGAGCGGGCTACGTGTATTACAGGGGTTCGCGGGAAGTTCCACACGCGAATAGCCTGGGCGCGTGTATTACAGGGGTTCGCGGGAAGTTCCACACGCGAATAGCCTGGGCGCGTGTATTTCAGGGGTTCGCGGGAAGTTCCACACGCGAATAGCCTGGGCGCGTGTATTTCAGGGGTGCGCGGGAAGTTCCACACGCGAATAGGCTGGGCGCGTGTATTTCAGGGGTGCGCGGGAAGTTCCACACGCGAATAGGCTGGGCGCGTGTATTTCAGGGTTCGCGGGAAGTTCCACACGCGAATAGCCTGGGCGCGTGTATTTCAGGGGTGCGCGGGGAGTTCCACACGCGAATAGCCTGGGCCCGTGTATTTCAGGGGTGCGCGGGAAGTTCCACACGCGAATAGCCTGGGCGCGTGTATTTCAGGGGTGCGCGGGAAGTTTTACACGCGAATAGCCTGGGCGCGTGTATTTCAGGGGTGCGCGGGAAGTTTTACACGCGAATAGCCTGGGCGCGTGTATTTCAGGGGTGCGCGGGAAGTTTTACACGCGAATAGCCTGGGCGCGTGTATTTCAGGGGTGCGCGGGAAGTTTTACACGCGAATAGCCTGGGCGCGTGTATTTCAGGGGTGCGCGGGAAGTTTTACACGCGATTTCTGCACGGTACGTGTATTTCAGGGGTGCCGGGGAGTCCCACATGTGATTTGACAGTGTGGGTCCTCCCAGGTGTACCCTGTACACCCTCCACGGCCCCTGCAGGCAGCCCACACCACAGGGGACTACCCTGCATCCCTGGTCATGTCCCGCAGGCAGCCCACCCAACATGGGCATGCCCCCCAGCAAAGGCACATGTCTCCTTGAACACCAACACATGTCCCCTTGCACCCCCACCCCCCAGCACTGTGGGGCACCTGCCAGTAGGCCCCCACCCATGTCCAACTCATGTCTCCCACCACCCCCACCCCCCAGCCACCAGGGTCACCCTCCACCAGGGCCCCACTCATGTCTCCCACCACCCCCACCCCCCAGCACTGTGGGGCACCTGCCAGCAGGCCCCCACCCATGTCCAACTCATGTCTCCCACCACCCCCACACCCCAGCACTGTGGGGCACCTGCCAGCAGGCCCCCACCCATGTCCAACTCATGTCTCCCACCACCCCCACCCCCCAGCCACCAGGGTCACCCTCCACCAGGGCCCCACTCATGTCTCCCACCACCCCCACCCCCCAGCAGTGCAGGGTCACCCTCCACCAGGGCCCCACTCATGTCTCCCACCACCCCCACCCCGCAGCACTGTGGGGCACCTGCCAGCAGGCCCCCACCCATGTCCAACTCATGTCTCCCACCACCCCCACCCCCCAGCCACCAGGGTCACCCTCCACCAGGGCCCCACTCATGTCTCCCACCACCCCCACCCCCCAGCACTGTGGGGCACCTGCCAGCAGGCCCCCACCCATGTCCAACTCATGTCTCCCACCACCCCCACCCCCCAGCACTGTGGGGCACCTGCCAGCAGTCCCCCACCCATGTCCAACTCATGTCTCCCACCACCCCCACCCCCCAGCACTGTGGGGCACCTGCCAGCAGGCCCCCACCCATGTCCAACTCATGTCTCCCACCACCCCCACACCCCAGCAGTGCAGGGTCACCCTCCACCAGGCCCCCACTCATGTCTGTCACCACCCCCACCCCCCAGCCACCAGGGTCACCCTCCACCAGGCCCCCACTCATGTCCCCTATCACCCCCACCCCCCAGCCACCAGGGTCACCCTCCACCAGGCCCCCACTCATGTCTCCCATCACCCCCACACCCCAGCAGTGCAGGGTCACCCTCCACCAGGGCCCCACTCATGTCTCCCACCACCCCCACCCCGCAGCACTGTGGGGCACCTGCCAGCAGGCCCCCACCCATGTCCAACTCATGTCTCCCACCACCCCCACCCCCCAGCCACCAGGGTCACCCTCCACCAGGGCCCCACTCATGTCTCCCACCACCCCCACCCCCCAGCACTGTGGGGCACCTGCCAGCAGGCCCCCACCCATGTCCAACTCATGTCTCCCACCACCCCCACCCCCCAGCACTGTGGGGCACCTGCCAGCAGTCCCCCACCCATGTCCAACTCATGTCTCCCACCACCCCCACCCCCCAGCACTGTGGGGCACCTGCCAGCAGGCCCCCACCCATGTCCAACTCATGTCTCCCACCACCCCCACACCCCAGCAGTGCAGGGTCACCCTCCACCAGGCCCCCACTCATGTCTGTCACCACCCCCACCCCCCAGCCACCAGGGTCACCCTCCACCAGGCCCCCACTCATGTCCCCTATCACCCCCACCCCCCAGCCACCAGGGTCACCCTCCACCAGGCCCCCACTCATGTCTCCCATCACCCCCACACCCCAGCAGTGCAGGGTCACCCTCCACCAGGCCCCCACTCATGTCTCCCACCACCCCCACCCCCCAGCAGTGCAGGGTCACCCTCCACCAGGCCCCCACTCATGTTCCCCTGCACCCCCACCCCCCTGCCACCATGTGCAGCCCCCACCAGGTCCTCACAATCCCCAATCATGTGCGTAATGGTCATCCTCCACAGCCAAAAAGACCTACCAAGTAACCCATTCACCCACATGGAAATGGAAATCACATGTTACACCCCCAATGTACATGAAGCAAATGAACCCATGTCCGTCACACACATATTTTCAAATTGAATGGGAAAACACACAACATGACATGCATGAAACCAATGAGATGAAACCACACAGTGAACAATGGAAAAAAAAATGTATTGAAAAAAATACAAATGCCAAAGAAAGAAAACTAACTGCAATGTAAATGTGAAAAAATAAGCTGCATGTCCGCATAAAAACACAAAACTAGAAAATCAAATCCAAAAAATTATGTCCAAAGTGAAATGTAAAAACTCTCCATGCAACAAAGAACTATGTAAAAAAATAACAAGGGTCCATCATCACAACTGAACTAAGGAAACCTCCTAAAAAACCTACCTAAATATCAACTATATACAAAAAGTGGAGCAGTGTCCGTCGACTCCAAATAATAATAAGAACGAAAGGAAACCTAAAACTAAAGAACTATATACAAAGGCGGCGGGCAAGTCCAGCGGCTCACTCTGTGGTGTTCCGGGCCAGGGCATCATCGAACTCCTGTTCGATGTCCCGGAGGCGGTCCAGTTCCATGGCCCCGAGGGTCCGCAGGGACGACGCCGTGTCCTCCTCCAACCCCCTGCGGATTGCCTCGAGGCACTCGGCCCGCCTCAGGGCCCTCCGCATGGAGTTCTCCGCCCTGACCATTGTGAGCCGCGCCTCTTCCGCCCGCCGCCGCTCCGCACCTATGGCGTGGCCCAACCGCTGCCACACGGAAGACACTCTCTGTCCTGGGTCCTCCTGCCCTCCGGCCGATGCCTGCCCCTCCGATGTCGAAGGCCCCGAGCCTTCATGGCTCCCACCATCTTGCTGCTGCTGCTGCTCTGCCTCTGCCCGTGCACTGCCTCCTGCTGCCTGCACATCCTCCGCCGGCTGGGGTGCACCTGTTGATGTGGCCACCCCTGCTGGACGTCCGACTCCCGACTGTGGCAGGGATGCCTCCTCCACCAGCCTGGCCGCACTGTCAGAGGCAGCTCCACAGGGCACCCAGGTGACTGATGGGTGGGAAGATGGCACAGAGGACGACTGGCGCGTAGGGGGTCCAGTTGAGGAGGGGGTCGGAGCAAGCCCCATCAGACAGCGGAATCCGGCCTGGGTGACCTGTCCCAGCAGGCTGACGTGGTCAACGAGCCATTCGAGATGACGTGCAGTCTCTCCATGAAAAGACTGCAGGTCACCTCGCATGGCCCGTTGACGCAACGCCACGCCAGCCAGGACAGGCTCAACCCGGTCCTGGATGGCCACGTCCGCAGGCAGAGGAAGGCCAGTTGACGTCAGCTCATCCCCTGCCTGAAAACGGGTCTGGACGTAGGCATCCCTGCTGGTGCAAGATGATGCAGGGACAGGATCGGGGACAGGATTGCACACAGGCACCTCCGCGGCCGCCTGTGCTGCCTCCTGTCCCTGGTCCTGCACTGCACCACTAGCACCAGTGGGATCCCCACCTCCAGACCCTGTCTCTGGTGCTTGCGCGGCCCCCTCCTCCACCAAACCCCCCACCAACCTGGATGACTCTGTGCCATCTTCCCCTGTTGGGCCCTGTGGGGTCCCAGCTGCCCCTTCTGCTGCCGAGGAGTCCAACTGCAACCTCCGCCTCTTGGACCTCCCCCCGGCAGCTGCGGCCTGGGACGCGGCACCGGACTCCTCACTCCCCGACGAGATGACAACACGGGAGGGGAGCCGGGCCTTGCGTCTCCGGCTGGCGGTCGGATCCCCGCCGCTGTGCTCCACAGCACCTTCTCCGCCCTCTTCATCAGTTGACGCTGCAGACAGGGAGAAACAAAACACAGGCATCAGGGCACTGTACAATGGACACATACACGCATGACAGTTGCACATGAGTGGCATTGGCAAACCTCAGACATGTCATCACAATCCCCAACACACATGTCATTGCAACTGGCACACATGAGCCACACCACAGCCATATCGCAACTGCCACCACCATCCCTACACATACAACAGCATCAGCAGCCAAAGGGGAGCCATACATCACATGCAACACAGGAAGTGCACCACACATGTACACACACCACCACACTTGCATGCATGTCTACACCTCTGCCAAGTGTCGCACTGTTCAGACGGGCATCCATGTCACATCTGCCAATCAGGCTTCCACATACCGCTGTCACATGCATCCATGTAGCATCACTGTTGCACCTTTGACAAATACACACACATGCACATGTACACAGTGCTCATACATGCAGCCGAAAACAACATACATGCCTGACATCACGGACATGTCTACTTACATACGCATTCATCCAAACATGTGTGCACGCACAACTGCATTTGCCATGCAAGCCCACACACACAAGCACCATCCATGTCTCACACATTACAGCCCTCGCATGTGTCAGCCCCACGGCCCTGTACACCCCCACCCATACTCCACCCCATACAAACAGATGTGCAACCGGCACAATGGGGAATGATCACCACACGCCCTGCTCACAACCAGGATGCATGTACACTCACCGCTCGACTCCAGACGGCTCTGCTTCTCTAGGACCTGGACGTGGAGCGCTGGGGATATGCGTTCCAGGACCCCCATCTGTTCTTCCGACAAGTGGCCCCGGCGCCCCTTGGCATCCGCTGCCTTCAAGAGGCGCCGGGCCTTGTTCAGGGTCCTGGACCTGAAGTCCTCCCAGCGCTTCCTGACATGTTGTAAGTCCCGGACTGCCACCCCCTCCGCGTTGATGGCAGTCACGATGTCTGTCCAGATCCGAGTCCGTCCTTCCTTGTCGGCGCGGGAACTTCCAAAGAGGGCATCATACTGCCCCAGGACTTGCTCCACCAGGACACCAACTTCGGTGGCACTGAAGCTGGTGCCCCTCTGCCTCTCTGGCCGGGGGTTGTCAGTGGTCACAGATGGTGTTAGCCCCGACATGACAACCCCAGAGGCAGGAGTGGGTGGGCAACTGGGTCCTGGGGCTGGGCTGTGGAGCGATGGAATTCCAGTCGGGAGTCTTCTGTTCCAGCAGGGGTGGTCACAGCAACAGCACCCCTGGCTGATGTGCAGGCAGCAAATGGCAGTGCACGTGGGCAGCAGGCAGTCAGGCAGCAGCAGATAGCAGGTGGGAGCGTGCTCGGGGCTCTGGGGGGCAGTAATTCGGCCTTCTGGGCAGGAGCGTGGTCTCCCGTGTGCTCACGCGTGGCCAGCTTGGTACGGAGTGAATTGGCACGTGAAAATCCTGCACGTCAGCGTGAAAACCGAGGAAAGGCCCTTAGCGCGTAAGCGCGTCAGCATGCATACGCGATTCCATTGGACCAAAGGCCCTCAGCGCGTAAGCGCGTCTGTGACGTGACCCGCACGGGTGTTTCCCACACAGCACGTGATGACAGAGCACACGTGGAAAGACTGCACGTCAGAGTCTCATTGCGTGTGATTGGTGGAAATGGCCGTACACCGGGATACAGGTGCGCTGACGTACTTGCGTGTTTAAGTGTCCGCGCACACCTCATATACACGTACATAGGCCAATCGCGTGTACACGCACTTTTGTCCAATTACACGCGATGAGACTCTGACGTGCAGTCTTTCCACGTGTGCTCTGTCATCACGTGCTGTGTGGGAAACACCCGTGCGGGTCACGTCACAGACGCGCTTACGCGCTGAGGGCCTTTGGTCCAATGGAATCGCGTATGCGTGCTGACGCGTTTACGCGCTAAGGGCCTTTCCTCGGTTTTCACGCTGACGTGCAGGATTTTCACGTGCCAATTCACTCCGTACCAAGCTGGCCACGCGTGAGCACACGGGAGACCACGCTCCTGCCCAGAAGGCCGAATTACTGCCCCCCAGAGCCCCGAGCACGCTCCCACCTGCTATCTGCTGCTGCCTGACTGCCTGCTGCCCACGTGCACTGCCATTTGCTGCCTGCACATCAGCCAGGGGTGCTGTTGCTGTGACCACCCCTGCTGGAACAGAAGACTCCCGACTGGAATTCCATCGCTCCACAGCCCAGCCCCAGGACCCAGTTGCCCACCCACTCCTGCCTCTGGGGTTGTCATGTCGGGGCTAACACCATCTGTGACCACTGACAACCCCCGGCCAGAGAGGCAGAGGGGCACCAGCTTCAGTGCCACCGAAGTTGGTGTCCTGGTGGAGCAAGTCCTGGGGCAGTATGATGCCCTCTTTGGAAGTTCCCGCGCCGACAAGGAAGGACGGACTCGGATCTGGACAGACATTGTGACTGCCATCAACGCGGAGGGGGTGGCAGTCCGGGACTTACAACATGTCAGGAAGCGCTGGGAGGACTTCAGGTCCAGGACCCTGAACAAGGCCCGGCGCCTCTTGAAGGCAGCGGATGCCAAGGGGCGCCGGGGCCACTTGTCGGAAGAACAGATGGGGGTCCTGGAACGCATATCCCCAGCGCTCCACGTCCAGGTCCTAGAGAAGCAGAGCCGTCTGGAGTCGAGCGGTGAGTGTACATGCATCCTGGTTGTGAGCAGGGCGTGTGGTGATCATTCCCCATTGTGCCGGTTGCACATCTGTTTGTATGGGGTGGAGTATGGGTGGGGGTGTACAGGGCCGTGGGGCTGACACATGCGAGGGCTGTAATGTGTGAGACATGGATGGTGCTTGTGTGTTTGGGCTTGCATGGCAAATGCAGTTGTGCGTGCACACATGTTTGGATGAATGCGTATGTAAGTAGACATGTCCGTGATGTCAGGCATGTATGTTGTTTTCGGCTGCATGTATGAGCACTGTGTACATGTGCATGTGTGTGTATTTGTCAAAGGTGCAACAGTGATGCTACATGGATGCATGTGACAGCGGTATGTGGAAGCCTGATTGGCAGATGTGACATGGATGCCCGTCTGAACAGTGCGACACTTGGCAGAGGTGTAGACATGCATGCAAGTGTGGTGGTGTGTGTACATGTGTGGTGCACTTCCTGTGTTGCATGTGATGTATGGCTCCCCTTTGGCTGCTGATGCTGTTGTATGTGTAGGGATGGTGGTGGCAGTTGCGATATGGCTGTGGTATGGCTCATGTGTGCCAGTTGCAATGACATGTGTGTTGGGGATTGTGATGACATGTCTGAGGTTTGCCAATGCCACTCATGTGCAACTGTCATGCGTGTATGTGTCCATTGTACAGTGCCCTGATGCCTGTGTTTTGTTTCTCCCTGTCTGCAGCGTCAACTGATGAAGAGGGCGGAGAAGGTGCTGTGGAGCACAGCGGCGGGGATCCGACCGCCAGCCGGAGACGCAAGGCCCGGCTCCCCTCCCGTGTTGTCATCTCGTCGGGGAGTGAGGAGTCCGGTGCCGCGTCCCAGGCCGCAGCTGCCGGGGGGAGGTCCAAGAGGCGGAGGTTGCAGTTGGACTCCTCGGCAGCAGAAGGGGCAGCTGGGACCCCACAGGGCCCAACAGGGGAAGATGGCACAGAGTCATCCAGGTTGGTGGGGGGTTTGGTGGAGGAGGGGGCCGCGCAAGCACCAGAGACGGGGTCTGGAGGTGGGGATCCCACTGGTGCTAGTGGTGCAGTCCAGGACCAGGGACAGGAGGCAGCACAGGCGGCCGCGGAGGTGCCTGTGTGCAATCCTGTCCCCGATCCTGTCCCTGCATCATCTTGCACCAGCAGGGATGCCTACGTCCAGACCCGTTTTCAGGCAGGGGATGAGCTGACGTCAACTGGCCTTCCTCTGCCTGCGGACGTGGCCATCCAGGTCCGGGTTGAGCCTGTCCTGGCTGGTGTGGCGTTGCGTCAACGGGCCATGCGAGGTGACCTGCAGTCTTTTCATGGAGAGACAGCACGTCATCTCGAATGGCTCGTTGACCACGTCAGCCTGCTGGGACAGGTCACCCAGACCGGATTCCTCCGTCTGATGGGGCTTGTTCCGACCCCCTCCTCAACTGGACCCCCTACGCGCCAGTCGTCCTCTGTGCCATCTTCCCACCCATCAGTCACCTGGGTGCCCTGTGGAGCTGCCTCTGACAGTGCGGCCAGGCTGGTGGAGGAGGCATCCCTGCCACAGTCGGGAGTCGGACGTCCAGCAGGGGTGGCCACATCAACAGGTGCACCCCAGCCGGCGGAGGATGTGCAGGCAGCAGGAGGCAGTGCACGGGCAGAGGCAGAGCAGCAGCAGCATCAAGATGGTGGGAGCCATGAAGGCTCGGGGCCTTCGACATCGGAGGGGCAGGCATCGGCCGGAGGGCAGGAGGACCCAGGACAGAGAGTGTCTTCCGTGTGGCAGCGGTTGGGCCACGCCATAGGTGCGGAGCGGCGGCGGGCGGAAGAGGCGCGGCTCACAATGGTCAGGGCGGAGAACTCCATGCGGAGGGCCCTGAGGCGGGCCGAGTGCCTCGAGGCAATCCGCAGGGGGTTGGAGGAGGACACGGCGTCGTCCCTGCGGACCCTCGGGGCCATGGAACTGGACCGCCTCCGGGACATCGAACAGGAGTTCGATGATGCCCTGGCCCGGAACACCACAGAGTGAGCCGCTGGACTTGCCCGCCGCCTTTGTATATAGTTCTTTAGTTTTAGGTTTCCTTTCGTTCTTATTATTATTTGGAGTCGACGGACACTGCTCCACTTTTTGTATATAGTTGATATTTAGGTAGGTTTTTTAGGAGGTTTCCTTAGTTCAGTTGTGATGATGGACCCTTGTTATTTTTGTACATAGTTCTTTGTTGCATGGAGAGTTTTTACATTTCACTTTGGACATAATTTTTTGGATTTGTTTTTCTAGTTTTGTGTTTTTATGCGGACATGCAGCTTATTTTTTCACATTTACATTGTAGTTAGTTTTCTTTCTTTGGCATTTGTATTTTTTTCAATACATTTTTTTTTGCATTGTTCACTGTGTGGTTTCATCTCATTGGTTTCATGCATGTCATGTTGTGTGTTTTCCCATTCAATTTGAAAATATGTGTGTGACGGACATGGGTTCATTTGCTTCATGTACATTGGGGGTGTAACATGTGATTTCCATTTCCATGTGGGTGAATGGGTTACTTGGTAGGTCTTTTTGGCTGTGGAGGATGACCATTACGCACATGATTGGGGATTGTGAGGACCTGGTGGGGGCTGCACATGGTGGCAGGGGGGTGGGGGTGCAGGGGGACATGAGTGGGGGCCTGGTGGAGGTTAAGCCTGCACTGCTGGGGGGTGGGGGTGGTGGGAGACATGAGTGGGGGCCTGGTGGAGGGTGACCCTGCACTGCTGGGGTGTGGGGGTGATGGGAGACATGAGTGGGGGCCTGGTGGAGGGTGACCCTGGTGGCTGGGGGGTGGGGGTGATAGGGGACATGAGTGGGGGCCTGGTGGAGGGTGACCCTGGTGGCTGGGGGGTGGAGGTGGTGGTAGACATGAGTGGGGGCCTGGTGGAGGGTGACCCTGCACTGCTGGGGTGTGGGGGTGGTGGGAGACATGAGTGGGGGCCTGGTGGAGGGTGCCCCTGCACTGCTGGGGGGTGGGGGTGGTGGGAGACATGAGTGGGGGCCTGGTGGAGGCTGCCCCTGCACTGCTGGAGGGTGGGGGTGGTGGGAGACATGAGTGGGGGCCTGGTGGAGGCTGCCCCTGGTGGCTGGGGGGGTGGGGGTGGTGGGAGACATGAGTTGGACATGGGTGGGGGCCTGCTGGCAGGTGCCCCACAGTGCTGCGGGGTGGGGGTGGTGGGAGACATGAGTGGGGCCCTGGTGGAGGGTGACCCTGCACTGCTGGGGGGTGGGGGTGGTGGGAGACATGAGTGGGGCCCTGGTGGAGGGTGACCCTGGTGGCTGGGGAGTGGGGGTGGTGGGAGACATGAGTTGGACATGGGTGGGGGCCTGCTGGCAGGTGCCCCACAGTGCTGCGGGGTGGGGGTGGTGGGAGACATGAGTGGGGCCCTGGTGGAGGGTGACCCTGCACTGCTGGGGGGTGGGGGTGGTGGGAGACATGAGTGGGGCCCTGGTGGAGGGTGACCCTGGTGGCTGGGGGGTGGGGGTGGTGGGAGACATGAGTGGGGGCCTGGTGGAGGCTGCCCCTGCACTGCTGGGGGGTGGGGGTGGTGGGAGACATGAGTGGGGGCCTGGTGGAGGCTGCCCCTGCACTGCTGGGGGGTGGGGGTGGTGGGAGACATGAGTGGGGGCCTGGTGGAGGGTGCCCCTGCACTGCTGGGGGGTGGGGGTGGTGGGAGACATGAGTGGGGGCCTGGTGGAGGGTGCCCCTGGTGGCGGGGGGTGGGGGTGATAGGGGACATGAGTGGGGGCCTGGTGGAGGCTGCCCCTGCACTGCTGGGGGGTGGGGGTGGTGGGAGACATGAGTGGGGGCCTGGTGGAGGCTGCCCCTGCACTGCTGGGGGGTGGGGGTGGTGGGAGACATGAGTGGGGGCCTGGTGGAGGCTGCCCCTGCACTGCTGGGGGGTGGGGGTGGTGGGAGACATGAGTGGGGGCCTGGTGGAGGCTGCCCCTGCACTGCTGGGGGGTGGGGGTGGTGGGAGACATGAGTGGGGGCCTGGTGGAGGGTGCCCCTGGTGGCGGGGGGTGGGGGTGATAGGGGACATGAGTGGGGGCCTGGTGGAGGGTGCCCCTGCACTGCTGGGGGGTGGGGGTGGTGGGAGACATGAGTGGGGGCCTGGTGGAGGCTGCCCCTGCACTGCTGGGGGGTGGGGGTGGTGGGAGACATGAGTGGGGGCCTGGTGGAGGGTGCCCCTGGTGGCTGGGGGGTGGGGGTGGTGGGAGACATGAGTGGGGGCCTGGTGGAGGGTGCCCCTGCACTGCTGGGGGGTGGGGGTGGTGGGAGACATGAGTGGGGGCCTGGTGGAGGCTGCCCCTGCACTGCTGGGGGGTGGGGGTGGTGGGAGACATGAGTGGGGGCCTGGTGGAGGCTGCCCCTGCACTGCTGGGGGGTGGGGGTGGTGGGAGACATGAGTGGGGGCCTGGTGGAGGGTGCCCCTGCACTGCTGGGGGGTGGGGGTGGTGGGAGACATGAGTGGGGGCCTGGTGGAGGCTGCCCCTGCACTGCTGGGGGGTGGGGGTGGTGGGAGACATGAGTGGGGGCCTGGTGGAGGCTGCCCCTGCACTGCTGGGGGGTGGGGGTGGTGGGAGACATGAGTGGGGGCCTGGTGGAGGCTGCCCCTGCACTGCTGGGGGGTGGGGGTGGTGAGAGACATGAGTGGGGGCCTGGTGGAGGCTGCCCCTGCACTGCTGGGGGGTGGGGGTGGTGGGAGACATGAGTGGGGGCCTGGTGGAGGGTGCCCCTGCACTGCTGGGGGGTGGGGGTGGTGGGAGACATGAGTGGGGGCCTGGTGGAGGGTGCCCCTGGTGGCGGGGGGTGGGGGTGATAGGGGACATGAGTGGGGGCCTGGTGGAGGGTGCCCCTGGTGGCGGGGGGGTGGGGGTGATAGGGGACATGAGTGGGGGCCTGGTGGAGGGTGCCCCTGCACTGCTGGGGGGTGGGGGTGGTGGGAGACATGAGTGGGGGCCTGGTGGAGGCTGCCCCTGCACTGCAGGGGGGTGGGGGTGGTGGGAGACATGAGTGGGGGCCTGGTGGAGGCTGCCCCTGCACTGCTGGGGGGTGGGGGTGGTGGGAGACATGAGTGGGGGCCTGGTGGAGGGTGACCCTGGTGGCTGGGGGGTGGGGGTGGTGGGAGACATGAGTGGGGGCCTGGTGGAGGGTGCCCCTGCACTGCTGGGGGGTGGGGGTGCAGGGGGACATGAGCAGGTGTGCAGGGTAGTCCCCTGTTTTGTGGGCTGCCTGCAGGGGCTGTGGAGGGTGTACAGGGAACACCTGTGAGGACCCACCCAGCCTAATTGCGTGTGATAATTCCCGCACACCCCTGTAATACACGTACCAAGCCAAATCGCGTGTGATAATTCCCACGCACCCCTGTAATACACGTACCTGGCCAAATCGCATGTGAAACTTCCCGCGTACCCCTGTAATACACGTACCCTGGCCAATCGCGTGTTGAACTTCCCGCGTACCCCTGTAATACACGTACCCTGGCCAATCGCGTGTTAAACTTCCCGCGTACCCCTGTAATACACGTACCCTGGCTAATCGCGTGTATAACTTCCCGCGTACCCCTGTAATACACGTACCCTGGCCAATCGCGTGTTAAACTTCCCGCGTACCCCTGTAATACATGTACCCTGGCCAATCGCGTGTTATACTTCCCGCGTACCCCTGTAATACACGTACCCTGGCTAATCGCGTGTTAAACTTCCCGCGTACCCCTGTAATACACTTACCCTGGCTAATCGCGTGTTAAACTTCCCGCGTACCCCTGTAATACACGTACCCTGGCCAATCGCGTGTTAAACTTCCCGCGTACCCCTGTAATACACATACCCTGGCTAATCGCGTGTATGACTTCACGTGTACCCCTGTAATACACTTACACTGGCTAATCGCGTGTTAAACTTCCCGCGTACCCCTGTGATACACGTACCCTGGCCAATCGCGTGTTAAACTTCCCGCGTACCCCTGTAATACACGTACCCTGGCCAATCGCGTGTTAAACTTCCCGCGTACCCCTGTAATACACGTACCCTGGCTAATCGCGTGTATGACTTCACGTCTACCCCTGTAATACACTTACCCTGGCTAATCGCGTGTTAAACTTCCCGCGTACCCCTGTAATACACGTACCCTGGCCAATCGCGTGTTAAACTTCCCGCGTACCCCTGTAATACACATACCCTGGCCAATCGCGTGTTAAACTTCCCGCGTACCCCTGTAATACACGTACCCTGGCTAATCGCGTGTATGACTTCACGTGTACCCCTGTAATACACTTACCCTGGCTAATCGCGTGTATGACTTCACGTGTACCCCTGATATGCACGTTACCCGCTTTGCGTTCCTTGTTTGGCTGCCCTGTAAACTGGTCCAGGGTTAGCGCAGCCCTTTGCGATGATTTAGCGATTTTGCTGGCTTTTCCTTGCGTGAGGGCGTTCTTGGGGGCGTTACTGGCGCTGCTGCAGGGTCGCTGCGATACTCTGCGCCACGGCTGGTTTGGGAGCATGAAATCCATGAATACGCTGTGCGCGGAAATCGGTTTTAGCGCACGTGCCTGGCGCAGTCAATCGCACGCGGACACTCTGCGCCAGCCGCTTGCGACACTTTTCTGCGAAATTCTATGAATTACCCTGTTAATGTTTTACTCTCTACATGGAGAATTTCTTAATTGTTACCTCTTCTTATTCGGCCTGTGTGAACACACTTTACGCAACTTTGTGTTAACACAATTTTGACTGTGCGACTCATGGCCATATGAATACCTTCAGGTGATTTCAAAAAATCAACCATCTACTTGAAAACCAATGCTTTCACCCACCATGAAGTTAAAAGGTAAACTTAACTTGAATTTTAAGTTGAGGCACAGGGAAGCATTGAGCACACTGTACCACTTTGGAAAGCAGATAATGTAAACTATCAGAAGAAACATATGTACAATCCGAGCCGGTTCCTGTTCTACATGCATTTTCTCCGATATGTTAGATCTGCATTAAACAATACGAGATTAAGTACTTGTCAACGGAACTAATGGCTTTTGGATTGATTTCTGTCTTCGGCAAAGCTACAGATATTTCTGACAGGTATGATTTATAGGGCATTCTTTGGGTCTGTTCACAATGGCCTGTGTTTGTTCAGCGTGATAGACAGGCATCCTAATGGTCCCACCGGGGTGCGCGGATGGCAGGAAGGACAGTGATCCGGCGGACCATCTCTCTCTGTCTGCGCTGAGCCTCTTATAAATTTGTAATCACGGATCTTAGGAAGCTAATGAGGGCAGGCTGCTTTAGAGATTGTTCTAGCGACCTTTGACTGTTAATGCCTTCTGAAAAATGTATATCTGCTGCCCGTCCGGCTTAGTGGAGGGTTCTTGTTTGAACAAGGAGGAAGGGATGCTTTGTCATTGTGATTTCATTCATATATCACCTGCGCTGTGTTAGCAGCGTGCTTCATCCATCCTGCTGTAGGTGTAACCATGTCTGCCTCCTTTAATGGAGCATGCAGCTATTGGATGCTGTGTGATTGCAGGCGATGACGCAAACACTCTGAAATATGACCGAATGCAGTAGCAAAATGATGAGCACACCAATTGATGGAGGGGTTGAGGGGGGTAATGTGACACATGGAGAAGAAGGTTCATATTGATGTAAATGGATTTCTAGCATGCACAATTGCACTTCATAAGACACCGTTTAGTTACACAAAAATCTATGCATCTCATTATGATTTGGCCTGGCAGAACCTCCAGCCCATATTCCAAAACAGTAGACTATTGGTGTCCCCCTCGAATCACATTCTTCCAAACATTATCAGTTGTCCATTAATTTATTTAGCATTTTTAAAGCGCTCACAGGCATCGAGGCGCTGTTACAGGAACAGTTTTTTATTTATTTACATATTTTTAGTTGTGTAATAGTGTTTTTTTTGTTTTTTTTTGCGTATTTATAATGCGCTTAAATACCCAGAGGTTTCTATGCGCAGACCGGGGATTGAACCTGTGTTGCTTTATGTCATTTTGCTTCCAAGGCGAACACGTTGCCACTGAGCTATCCTCCCGGGGGAACATAAAAAACGGATTTAGTTGTGGGAGAAGTAGAAAGTTGAAACACTTTGGGAAATCATTTTGTTGCTTGCAAAGAGAAAAACATATTACAATTCTTTGGGGCAGGAAAGTGCATTCACTTTCTGTGGCTGAGTCTGCCCTTGTTTGTGTGGAGCGACACACTCATAGTGACACAATTATACAATTGTGGAGCCACTCCGACAATATTTAGGGAGTATTGATCCCTCTACAAGGACAGTTTTCACACCTGCCAATGTCCTACCTTCTTGCCCAATACCCACTCATTCTCTTCCAGGAGGGTAGGATGCTTTAGCAACATGTGCCTTAGTTGAGCCTCCTCCAATTGGCAATACAGGTAGTGAGTGCCAGCATGACCAAGAAGTCGATAACTCCATTCATGCTGAAATAGAAACACACCCATAAGGATACCACCACCACCGGCAACCAACTGCAGTGTTGCTGGATTTGAACATAACCCTGCTGGATGATGGTGCCACTGGGAAGGTATGCAGTGGTGCTTGGACAGGCTGCAAGGGCAGTGGACAAAAAGTTACTTCTGGCAGTGTTGATGACCAAAAATAGGTATGTCATCCAGTCAGGATCAACTGGGGGTCATTACAACCGCGTCGGTAGCCGTGCTGGTAAGAACGGCAGGCTGCCGCTGGGGTTTTGATTTTTTTACGGTCATAGGACTCAATGGGAATGGGGAGGACGGATGCACCGGCACTGTGTGCATCAGTGCCGGTGCGTCCGTCAAAGTCAAAGTCTGCGGGCGGGTGCCGTTCCGTACACCAGCTCAAACCTTACCGGCACCGTTGTTACCAGAGCCGGCACACTCCTAATGAGGCCCACTGTCCCTTATTGCTGTCCCCAATGCTGAAGAATCCTGTGGAAGAGGCGTCCCTAAAAGCCGACATGCACACTTTAGGACTAATAAGACCATACCACCATTTCATGTGCTTCTGCATTGCCATGGTTTGCAAGGAGCAAGTGTTCTTTGGTATGCAACACTTTATTGTCTTCTTATATATACTGCATATCACAATACCCACCTCTCTCTTCATAGTATTGCCCTGTAACAATCTATATTGGCAGCAGGTTTAGATGAGGTGCCCATGTCCATTTTCAACATGTGCCCCGTCCTTTACAAGGCCGCCAGGCCATCCACATACCTAGTTTCACCCTTATTAGGGATCATCAGTATAGCATAGTCCTGACAGTTGTCCTGGCAGCCTTGCAAATGTCTGTCTTCGGTATATTAAGCTATGTATAAAGCAGCACTGCCCTCTTAGACAAAGACAATTTCACGGGGGAAAAGGGTTGCATTTGAACTATTGTATTGTTTTGAGCTATTGTATTGCGTAGATCTTTCAAAATGTACAAAACAAATAATTACACATTTCATGACACACATTTCACAAAACATTCTTAATGGATTATTTATTTCATAAAAGAAAGTTACAAACATGCTTGCAGTGCAATACTGCCCTATACCTGCTGCCCCAAAATGTTCATATCCCCTTTCAGTGTATATGTGCAGAAATAAACTGGCAACTTCATATTACGTCTTCTAAAATGATCATAAAAAACTTGACATGGTAAATATGAATAATACGTGTAAGCACCCCGAGGCACTACTTGTTTTATTTCTGAGTACTAGGAGATTATATATCAGATGTTGGCTTAGGTCTCCACAGAGATAAAATAGTATTACGATGATTAGTGTTGATGATGCCTGTGACTGAACTTTGTAATTCTTGGTTTGGTTTGATGTACCTCTGCCAGTTGAGGATGGGATAGGTGGGTGTTTCCAACTAATTTTTTCAAAGAGTATCTCAAGTCTCATTGTCAGGGCGTCCCATGCATCAATATGCTATGTTATGTTATGTTATTTGGCATGTATATAGTGCTCTATATATCATTGGTATGACCTCAAAGCGCTGGTAGGTTGAACGCCCTCGGGGACCGTAGTCCAGGTCAGTTGAGAGAGTAAGGTGTCATAGGGAGCTTGGGGGCACCGATTATGTGCACAGCGATGCAATTACCTGATGGTACCTGCAGCCTAGCATTAGGGGTGGTATTTGATATCAATTGAATGTGTGCAGTCTGGAGGATGGACACCAAGACTGGGTTCTGGCTGTGTTAGGCCTGTGTAGGACGCTTATGTGTGCAGCTAGGCCGGTTTTCGTGGGGTGTAGCTGCGTTTCATTAGAATGATGAGGTGTTCATGTAGTAATGTTCGTATGTGATCAGCTTGGCTGAAATTGATCAAGGGGTGCAGCTGCACTCTAATTGTGTGTTGGTGTAGAGTAGAGAGTAAGCATAGTGATATGGGAGGTGAGCATTTGGATTGAGTTCAGATCTAACGAGCTCGGTATTCCGGATGTCAAGCGCACGTTTGCTTATTAGTGACTTAATAAGCAAATTCAGTGGTGTCATTGCTCGGGATCTCATTGAGCATTTGTCATCGGGTTGCAAGGTCTTAGTCGCCTCAGATGGTCATAGTAATCATTATGGAAAGAGCCACGTTGTTAGAGCTTTGCTATGACTATGACTATGGCTGATGTGTGACCAGTCAGTCCAAAAGAAGTTGAACATGTTATTTTTGAAGGTCTTACTATTGAGGTACTGCGAATTTGACACATTGCTTTAAGAGTTTGTGTCATTGGATCTCCATGTTGCCTAACTTGATTGAATGCACCTATTTATATATTTATAGTATACAGTGCTAGCCCTACCCAAAGGCTCTTGAATTGCCTTACAAATTTCAAAGGGAGGAGGTGAGAAATGGATGTTACAATTTTAAAAACAGGATAGGACAATCAGAATAGATAAAGGATAGCTCAAGGAATGCCTGCCTGGATTAGATGGGGGAAAGATGTACATTTTGAGTATTTTGCAAAAGGTGATAATGGAAGAGGTGGTGCGGATTAAGCATAGGAGGACATTCCAGGGTTCAGTTGACCACTGAGTGAAGGCCTATGTTTGTGTGCAGGTTAGCTTGCAATGTGGAACGCGTGGGAGACTTTGGTTGGCCTGCTTGCTATTTGTGTGGGTGATGGTTTTAAGTTTGTTATAGAGGTATGCTGCGGTGTGCAAGTGGATGCCATTGTATAGAATACAGAGGCCTTTGAAAGAAATTCCTCGGTGTATGGTGAGCCAGTGGAGCTGGCATAGAACTGTGATTATGTGTGAGTTTTTGGGCATGTGTAGAATGAGTCTTGCTGTGCATTCTGTATGTTTTGCTTTGTGTTGCATGTGTTGTTGGGCAGTCCAGAGGCAAATGAATTTCCAAAGTCCAACTTGGTGGGGACCAGTGCTTAGACAGAATACACCTAGCTTGCTAATTACAGTGCTGTCGCTCCACACTGCAGTACTCACCTATCATGTATTCACTCCTGCTCCCCCTGCTGCTCCTCCTACTCACCTTGCCCTACGCTTGCTCCAATCATGCTACAACATCCAAATTTCCTATTCCTATTATGAAACTCACATCTCACTTGCACCTCCTGTTTCCAACAAAGTGTGATAATGATACCTCCCCTAACACCTATCCACCATGCCTCTCTCCCTCTGAGAATCAACTTCTCTACTCTTTTCGTTACCGCATCCCTCTGTAATGCTCAATCTGTATGCTACAAAACTTCCTTTATCACTGACTACTTTCACACCAGCTCTCCTCCACTGAAACCTCTTGCTATCAATGAAACTGTATTTCTCCATCTGACACTGTCACTCTGGTGGCCCTACATGACTCCACACTATCCTTCAATTATTCTCCTTGTCTGACGGGCAGAGGTGAAGACGTCGGACACCTACTTACTTCCCGCCTCAACGCCTCCCAAATCTCCAATGCCATGTTGCCTCCAACCTCTTTTGAATTCACCATCTCTACTGTTGCTCAGCCTCATTTGGTACACATCATCTCCATTTATCGCCCCTCTTGGTCCCACTGGACCAGTCTTTGATGAACTCGGGGCACTCCTTGATTCTCTTTCCACTTATCAACACCTCATTCAATTATGTGACTTTAACCTTACCTCTCTCCACTCTATCAATAACCTAACTACCCACACCTGGGTTAACTCTTTGGATCTCGTATTCTTCCCTGCCTCTCTTTCAGCCACTAATACTACTGCCACACCATCCTTATCTGACCACTCCATTGTTTCCACCACCATCTCCTTTCCACCCTCTGACCTCACCTCCTTCCTCACCTATTGCTAAAAGGAAATGTAAACCATCAGCCATTCCTAACTTTCTCTCTGACCTACAGTGCTTACTCTCCTGCTTCACACCTGATGACTCTTCCACTAACACTGCCTTCTCCAGCTTTCAAACCCTACTATATGCTCTCACTTTCGACTGCTGATTTGTACGCCCCAGTCTCAGCATCCTCAAGTATTGGTCACCCCATTCATACACTCTTTCTGCACGTACATGCTCTGGTAGCTGCACAAATGGAGGCGCACCCACTTGCATGAGGACCTGCAACTCTACCTCTTTGAGCTGAACTCTCTCAGGCTTCTCTTTTCATGGATCGATGGATTCTACCTCACCCTCATTGACTCTCACTCCAACAATCCTCACCAGCTTCAGGGCACCCTAAACTCACAAATCACTCCTCGTAAACCTTTGACTATCAAATCCACTCTCACAATTAATACTTTACTGCAAAAAATTAAAAAATTAGAGACTGTTATCGACCATCCTCACACTCGCTCCTCCTACATTCTACACTCCACCTATTCTACCATCATCCTGTGTCATCCTCTGCCTCTATCTTTCACTTTAGTCACACTAATACTGAAGAAAGTCAAATCTACTGATGAGGGCTAACACCTCTTGCTCCACAGCTAGTCAATCCTATTGCCCCTTTAGTGTCCTCTCACCTCTCTGAACTCTTCAACCTATCCTTCAACTCTGCTTGCTTTCCCTCTATCTTCAAAACGGCCATGGCCATCCCTCTCCTAAAAAAGCAAGGGGCTGACCGATACCTACCGGCTTACTATTGCCCTATGTCTCTCCTTCCACACTACTCTAAAGTGCTTGAAAGGGTTGTGTTAAACTGTCTTACCAATTTCTTTAACATTCACAACTTTCGAGACTCAGTTGAAGCAGGCTTCTGCTCCTGCCACTCCAGGGAAACTGCTCTCATGAAGGTCTCCAACTTCATCGCCTCTGTAAGCACTCCAACCTATGCTCTATCCGAATTCTCCTTGACCTCCATGCTGCCTTTGGCTCTGCCAACACTCTGATCTCCATAATACTCTCTCTTCTTGAGATTTGTGATTGAACCCTTGCCTGGATGAAACCTTCCTGTCGCCCTGCCAATTCTCTGTCTCTTGGAGCAACCACACCTCTTACTCACTCCTCTAACTGTTGGTGTTTCACAAGGCTCTGTCTTGGATCCTTTCCTCTTTACAATCTCTTTTTGGGGCACTAATTTCCTCCTTTGGTTTCTCGTACCAACTCTTTGCGGATGACCCAAACCTTCTTCTTTCCTGAACTCTCCTCTGATCTCTGTATCAAAATGTCCAACTATCTCTCAGCCAGTAAATATTGGATGGCTTTGCACTGTATACTGTTTAACTCTACCAAAACAGGGGTGCTCTTTCACCTTGCCAAATACTATCTCTCATCTCTTCCCTGACTATCGAGTTCCCACCTGACACTCTCCCATACTCGTTTCTCAGCTACAAACTTCAACATCATCTATGACCATGATTGTACCTTCTCTACTTTCATCACTTTCAAATCTACAACAGCGGATCACCTCATCCTCCTAAAACTTAAGAAAATCGGGCAACTCCTTCTGTTCCACACTTCCAAGCATCTCTTAACCACTAGTGTCTTCTCTAAAGTGGACTACTGAGCCAGCATCCTATTTGTTCTCCCCAAGTATGCTTTCTGTCCTCTCAACAAGATCATTAACTTCACTAGCAAGACTCTCTCTGGACTCCCACACTTCACACCCACTTACTCATACCGTCACCATGCTGGATGGCTGATGATGCAAAACAGGGCCAGATTTAAATTTCTTCTCCTGGTTCACAAATCTATCCACGATAAGGCACCACCGTATCTATCCTCCTCTAGCCAACTCCACAAGCCTTCTCTTTATCTTTGCACTTCCTCCTCAAATACCCTTATGGCAACTCACCATTCCTGTGCTTCCTCTCGCTTCTGCTCCTTCTCTCTTCTTACTCTACTTGAATGGAATTCCCTTCCCACTTACATCCCAAAAACAGTTCACACATACTTATTCAAAAGCAAACTGAAAATCTACCTCCTCACCTCTGAGATACCCTCAAAACTGACCTCTCATCTGCCTTCTAGCTGACATATTTACCTTGCCTCTAACCTGCCTCTGTCCCACTCTGCCACTTCATCCATCATGGTCACATCCCTAACAAACCAGCCGTACCACCTACTTACACTTAAAAATGTCTAATGTCGGTTGCCCTTAATTACATAGGTCTACTCATGTATTGTCCCCAGTGACTTTTCCATTTACTCCCTTCTACAACCTGGTCAGAATATCACTCAAACACACCCCATTGTAAGAAGGTCACTGCTTCCTATCAAATCTGATTTCTTATTGTATGTTCTTTTGTGATCAAAAGAGCAGTGCTCCTCCTTGTATGTAAAATAAATAAATAAATGAGGACAGACTTACTAAAGGGGAAGGAGGTGTAGCTGTAGTTTGCAGGCTTTGGAGACAGCAGCTATGTGGTCTGTGAAGAATAGACAGGGACCCTGACCCTTCTTGCCTGGCTATCTATCGCCCAATCTCCATCACTCCCTTTCTGGACAAACTCCTGGAAAAGCTGGCCATCTCGCAGCTTAACCTTCATTCCGATTCTGTTGGTTGTCTCCATGGCCATCAATCTGGCTTTAGAGCTGCCAGAAGCACAGAAACTGCTCTCCTGAACATCCGTGAAGATCTGCTCTCCAACCTCGATTCTAACATCCCATCTGTCCTCATGCTACTCGATCTCTCTTCCTCTTTTGACACAGTCCACCATACCATCCTGCTAAACCCTCTCTGTGATAACCTGGGTATCACTGATCAGGCTCTTGCCTGGCTGACATCTTTCCTCTCTGATCGACACCCCCAGGTCCAACTTGGGTTCTTCCTTTCATCTATCTCCCTTTCTACCTGCGGTGTTCCCCAGAGGTCTAATCTATCGCTCTGGCTTTTCAACCAATACCTTGCAACTCTTGCCCAATGCATTGCCATTTTCTGCTCCAACTTTCAGTGCTAAGTGGATGCTCATTTTCAGGCTCCCCTCAGCCACCTCCTCCCCTTCTCTCATCTCTGACTGCCTATCTGCCATTCAGGACTGATGTGCTGCCAACAATCTCTGTCTGAATGCCAGCAAGATGGAGATTCTCCTCATCAGCACACCTCCACCCTCCTTTCCCATCACTCTCTGGCAGGCCTCCCTTGGCCCTCCTCCTACTCCCACCTGTGAGGCTAAGAATCTCGGAGTCATCTTTGACTCCACGCTCTCCTTTTCCGCCCATATCTCGGATGTCTCAAAAAAGTAAAACTTCCTACTGCACCTCCTCAGAGGTATTCTGCCCTTCCTCTCTTTCCCCCAGAAGCTCATTGTCTCTCGAGCTCTGGTTCTCTCTAGGCATGATTATTGGAACAGCCTCTTTCTAAATCGACCTGCTTCTACTCTCCGCCCTTTGCAACTCATCCAGAGCAGGACTGCGAGACTTGTCGTTGGCCTCAAGCCCTGGGATCGCATCTCTCCAGCCCTGAAATCTCTCCATTGGCTCCCAGGGGCTGCAAGGATTAAATTAAAAACCCTTTGCATTCCCCACACGGCTTTCTGGGGCCTGGGTCCAAACGACCTTCAGCTGTCCTTCCCTAAATACCTACCCTCCCGAGCTCTTCGCTCCTCTACCTCTAACTCCCTCACGGTCTGTCATTTTTCTAAGAAACGAGCTGGGGGTAGATCTCTGTTTTCAGCTGGGGCCTCCCTCTGGAACAGCCTCCCTGCCACTCTGAAACTTAAGGAGAACCATCTCCGGTTCCGGAAGCACCTCAAGACCTTCCTCTTTGCTCCTGCCTTCTCTCCTCCTCTGCCCTGCTGATCTGCTCTGTCTTGGCACTGTGCACCTGGCATACCCTCTGGCCTTCGGGCCCAGGTACCTGCTCACCCTGCCACCCACCCGCACTGCCTCATGGTGATCCCTTGCACTATGTTCTGTTTCTGTAACCATATAGTCCCCCCTTTTCTGCATTTATCAGACACAACCCTTCTGTTGCCTTATATATATAGCACTTGCCATTTGCTGGCTGCACTATCACTGTTTATTGCTTTTTACTATGTTTTTATTTATCTATTTATCTGGTTTTCCTTTGCTCTGCACTTTCCCCTTCTCCCCCCCTGCCATGCACTTTCCCCTTTCCCCTTTCCCCTCTCCCATGCACTTGCACGTTCTCAATGTCACTGGGCCTAGTAAGATCAATGTTTTTGTACTCCCTTTTTTCCCTCCCTTGCCTTGTCGCACTCTGAAACGCATGTGTTCGAGCACGAGATAAATAAAATATCAATATAAATTGGTGGTGAATCTTAGGCATTTTAATGTTGTGGAAAGAAACATGTATGGGTAGTCTGTTTTGAGTTCTATGATCCAGGAGGTGAGGATGGGTTCATGTCTGGGGGGGGGCGATGATGAGGTATTCATCATTGAATTACTTCAAATTTAGAAAGCGGATGTCCAACCATGTTATGATGGTGGAGAATCAGCTTTTGAGTGTGTGGAGGAGATCTTAAAGTATATTTTTGTGTCATGTGCGTATTGGAGAACCTGGATGTTGTGGCTGCTTAGGGTTTTCCCAAGGAATTCAACATAGGTTGAACAGGAGGGGAGATAGGGAGAGCCTTATTGAATTCGTATTTGTCTGGGATGGGATATGACTGGATATAGTAAAGTAATATGTTTACATAGGATAAGAGGAGTACTGAACAGTTTGAAACTTTCAGAATTAGAGATTAATGCTGAATATTCCAATTTTATATGTTTTTCAGTTGAACATTTAATTAATTTATAATGTTCTTATTGCCTTCTTACACAGAAACGTGTTCAGGTTCTTACACTAGATCCTTAGTATAATGTTTCTTTCAAAAGTATTTTTCTTCAAGATCTTTCTGCAAGATTTCCAAAATTACACTGCAGCATCAAAGGACCCCCCATTGGAGGGCAAACAAAAAGAGCATCAGTATTCATACTTGGGAACATTGAAATACAGTTGCACATTGGTAAAGTCCAATCAAATCAGTTGTTGGAAAACAGGATTATGTAAAACACATGCACCAGAGGGAAGCGTGAAGTAGCAGAGGATATCATTCTAAGTCAAACTATGATAATAGTTAACTGGTGCGTGAAATTATAAGCAGTATTTGAAACAGGTCTTGGAGAAATACCTGTTCATCTAGTTACAATGTATGGTCGTTGCAGGGATACGTACATTTGTTGCAAGAAACTGAAAATGAAATAGAACTGCAAGGTTGATGTAGTAAACCAATGAACAGACATGCAATTTTTCAAACATAGAAGGCTAATAAATCACACAACAAGGCCTAACATCTCCAATCTAGGGGTAGAAGGAAGGAGAAAGTTGGAAGAATCCATATATTTATATGATCAACAGAGAATGGATGAGGTGATAAGATGGCTGCTACTTAGAGAAGCTTCTGGCAAGGGACTCAAGCTACATGCCGGAAATATGACCATTATATTTGCTTCAGATTTCCAGGAATATGAGCTCTGCATTATGTAGCCGAAAACATGCGAATCACTCTTTGAAGGCTATCTTGAAATCTTAATTCAACCAATCTCATATTTTCAATATAGACTGTTCATCCCCATCACTAAATAATACATGGAAGAATGCACTGCTTGCTCATAATGATGGCTGAGACTGTCCAAATCTGCCAGAGAGTTGTCTAACTCTCCAACACAGCATGCCATAAAATCACTTAAGGGAAGTTGGACAGCAAACCCACAAGGGTTTTTCCAATATCTGGGTGTCCTCATTGATGTATTTATACAAATGGTGACATAACCACAGGATATGGGGCATGCCTGTGTGCAGCACATCTCCAGCATTTATCTGACCTGAGGCCTATATCACTTCGAAGACTCTCAAGTGACCAATGCAGCGATGCACAATCTTATATGAATTGTAATCACACTTAAAAAAGAACTGTTAGGTCTTCTAAGTAATACTGTGCATTGCATTTCAGTGAAGCGCTAGTCAAGCTCTCTTTTCCACTTGGCTCTTAAGGCTCAGAGGAGGTAGAGAAATAATTGTGAAACAGCTCATCGGTAAATGGGTTATAGCAGACTTAGGAAATCCCAGTTGTTTGGAATTGAAATTGGTAAGCACCTTCTCTGGTCATCAGTTAAGCTGCAGATATTATGATCTGTACTTCTCATCCAAGAGAAAGTGATCTAACCACGTGGTAAAAGGGTTACAGTGAACCTGATATAGTAATATGGTTTTCAACCCTAGTAAATATCTCTCAAGTCGGAATAATTGTGTGACCTGCTACCCTTAGTTCATGGTTCTGTCAGAGGAGGGTGTCAATGTGCTGGAAGGTATGTATTTGCATTTGCAGGAGGCCGCGCACGTTTGTCCAACTGCATTATCTACAGTCTAGTATCGTATTTTTGTGGAAGTCCTCCTTCTCTAAATAAAGCAAATCACTGTTGAAGACAAATTATGTAAGAATTTCTCAACAGAAAACCATTTTAACATAGATTGTGCTTCCTAGATAGTCTTTGGCCAGGGGTGAAACCTGAAAAGCTATGCAAAACAGACCGGTGTTCAATAATTCAAGACCATCTGATAGTTAAGATATAGTTTGCATATATGGACTCATAGTCTTACAAAGCGTTTAATTGCTCTATTGATCAAGATGACTTATCTTGTCACAAGGGGAGCATATTCAGTACATAATGGAGCATTTGGGCGATCGTTATCTTAACTCGAGACCTTAGCCCAAAAGGAAGAGAGCCATTCTACCCCACCGGACCATGTCAGAAGAGATGATTTTCAATAGGTACAGTATAAGTCTCGATACATTCGGAACCCCCCAAAAGGGGTAATGATCAATAGTTATCTTAGTTACGACCTGAGAAATGGGAAGTGCCTTGAATTGCTGCCATCTATAGTGTCCATCAGTGACCCAGCAGAATGTAAGTGTAAACAGGATGCAGTCTGTCCACATCAACCTTTTGTAACACCATGTGCCAACATCTTTGAAGTGTACTTTATGCTGGATTGCACCACCAAGGCTTCTAGGATGGGCAGAAACGATAATACAGACAGGTGACAGGCAACCTTGCAATCTTGTAATTTTTGTATGCGTCTGCATGAGGCCGTTTCAAGTCACACTGGCAGATGAGCTTGAGTACAACAGTTATAAATTATCAATGAATGCCTCTTCAAGACAACATTATTATTATTATTATTATTATTATTATTATTATTATTATTATTGTATTGATTAAGCGCGGGCCTAGCTTCGAGAAGCAATGGAGCGGTTTACAGCGGTATACAACAATATAGATACATAACAGAGCGCTTTACATAGGTATACAACAGTACAGATGTATAATACAGTGCTTTTCAGAGGTAACAACAGTGGGGGGTAGGATACAGAGGGGCATAGAGGAGGGGTACAGCTGTACTATGTGGCGGGAAGGAGAGGGACGGGCGGCATCTAGCGAGTCGGGTGGCACGAGGGGTGAAGTGATGGCCTAGGATTTTAGGCGGACAGTGTTGGTCCCACTCTGTCAAAAGCCTGTTATGTGTCCAATGGTATTGCCAAAGTTGGATCCTCTCTGTTTTTCTAATGACGGAAATAATAAATCAGTTTTCTGACATTGTGTCTTAGGAGAGATGGATCAACAAAAAGAAGAAATCTCTGCAATCTAGTGTTAGGATTTTGTCCATAGCCCTGTTTGTGAGGGAAATAGGTGTACAATTAGGGCGTCTAGTGTCATCTCCCCGACATTTATGAATTATAAGAATCAGGGCAATATTAATTTCCGCCAGAAGGGTTTATTTTGAATCTTCCTATTTTTAGACCTTGGCAGGCAGGGAAGCAACACGAGTATCATAGATGTGGTAAACATCCAAGGGAACCCCCCATAGCCCTTTTCTGATTTTCCAGCAGCCAGTTGCATTAATGGTTATCTAATTGCTAGCCCTGCTATCAGTACTCTAATAATTTCCCTGGTGTCATTATCTAGAGATTACAAAGGACATTGGTAGCCAGAAATATCTCTTCAGCTCAGTGTGTGGGCAAAATAAAATGCAATCAAAATTACCCAGACTAAGGCAAAGCATGGACATTAAAGATGATTAGACTCACTGCAGGCCTATATAAGATTTGATAACTTGCTCCAGGACTTTTTCTGAGAAAGAAATAAGAGCATGCTTTCTAGCATGAGTCCTGAAGCTTCGAACAGGAAGGTGGGACTTGACCTACCAAATGACAAACTATGTGGATATTGCTTTATTCCCAAATGAATAAGCAGATTGTTTCCAGGGAATGCTGCTGGCTGACTGACTTCATGCTTATTATTAAGACGATCACTAGATCTTAGAATATCTTGCAAATTGGTGTCTACACAATGAGGGTAATTTAAAACATGGTACAATGGAAGGTGGAAATATTAGGTAAAAGCAATTCTGCACAGTTATGTGGGAAACCATAGATACAGATATATGGCAACATGTGTAATTAGCAGTTGTATCTCAAAAGAGGCATAAGGCATGATTACATGATGCAGGATGGAAATACCTTACATCCCTACTGTATCTATTTATTTTACTCCACTTTTACTCCATTTGGTCCAAACACAATGCAGCCAGCTATTCTCATTTATCAGTTAGTCAATCTCTAATTATCATGCCCTCCTTTGTAAGGTTCCTATCGCAAGGTTGTCCTGTATACTGTTGGTTCTTTAGTAGTGTCTGTGGTCGAAACACAATGTTCCCTAAATACATACAGAAGCTGAATTAGCCACCATCCTCTCTGAGCCCTCTGAACCTCTTACAATGTACCTACTGAATTCCAAGGGAACCCTTTTATTGGCCTCTTATTCTATATCTAATCTCACTTTTTGATCTATCCCCTTTTGACCAAACTATACTCCACAAGAACATTACTTCACCCCGAGTCTTTCCCACTCTCATATATCCTATCTCAAAATATAAATTCAAATCTGGCTCCTTAGTACCCTAATAATCTGGAGTCACGTCTCCCTTCTCTCTCTTGCTTCACCCAGGGCCTCCACCATTGAACATGACAACTCTAAAGTTAATCTAGCTCTCGCCCCCCCCCCCTTCAAGCATTACTATTTTAAAGACTGGAGGAAGGTTATCTTTACTCCTGCCCTCTATATGGCAGAGTAGAAGCACAGAGCACCCCAGCCACGGTTATCTATGTGGTAGTAATGGACAAGTAACCAAGGCTTAAATTCTCAGAAGGTGAAGGCCCTCTGCTACTCTGGTGTCAGATCTGGAGAGAGATGTACTCCCTCCACTGAGCCATCCTGAGGGTTGCTATGCAGAAAATCAGGAAGGGACAAATCAGGAAGGGGCTCACTCTCATCCTCCTCTTGCTCTGAAGCTAGCAGAAGGCATGAGACTTCCTCTCGCCTGTGGAAAGGCTTGAGCCTGTTAACGTGGAATACCTGAGGGACTAACCCAGGGAGTCCCATGTCAACCAGATAGGTCCAGTCCACTTGTTTGCCAAGGCTTGAGGCTTGATAGGCTCCATCACAAGGATCTCCTGTCCTGGAGTCCAATCAACTTGGGAGGCCTTAAGGTCATACCACTACTTAATTCTTGGCTTGCCCTAAGATTCGCTGATGCCTGGCCCATCATCTGTGTCATCCTCCTTCTGAGGCCTAACGCATAGTCCCCCACTTGCTTGGCCAGACCTGGAGGGGTGGCTTCCAAACCTTCTCTAATTAAGGCATGTGACCCCCTCACGGGATGTCCAAAGAGAAGCTCAAAGGGGCTGAAACCAACACCCTCTTGAGGCAATCTCTATAGGCGAACAGCATGCATGGTAGGAGGAGATCCCCATTTCCGCCTTAGGGGCTGTTCCAAAGCAGCCAGCATGCCCTTGAATGTTTTATTTAACCTCTCAACCAGACCATTGGTCTGGGGCTGGTAGGAGGTGGAGAACTTCCATGTTACTCTGCATTCCTTCCACTATGCTTGCATGCAATTAGACATGAAGTTGGATCCTCTGTCAGAGACCACCTCTTTAGGGAATGCAACTCGGGTGGAAATGCGCAAGAGAGCCCTTGCAACCACCTTGGCGGTAATGGTCCAAAGGGGTACAGACTCTGGGTACCTGGTGCATGATCAACCAGGACCAGGATAAACCGGTGTCCACCTGATGTTAGAGGTTCTAGGGGACTGACAATGTCAATGCCAACCCTCTGAAATCGTGTGCCAACCACTGGCAAAGGCTGCAGTGGGGCAATTACACTGCCTCCAGTCTTGCAAAAACAAGGGGTGTTTTGGGAGTTTCTCGACTACCGGCCTATATCCCGGGTTAGAGTCTCAACCAGAGTCTTTAGCTCACCATCCTTTCACAGAAGAGACATTTTCACTACATATCAGTCTTTGTCCTGCCCAAGGGCAGACCAGCACCAAAATTCCTGGCAATTCTCTTCTGAACAAGAGTACAAACAGCAACCCCAGACACATGATTCGGGCCTGGTTGGGCCTCGTCAGTGAGGTGGAGCTGTGCCTCTCTAACAACAGTGAGCAAGAGTTCCACGTCTGGATTACCCAAGTAACTTACGGTGAAAACCCAAAGCTACTTAATATGCAAAAACAAGGGGGGGTTGTGGGAGTTTCTCTACTACCGGCCTATATCCAGGGTTAGAGTCTCAAACAGAGTCTTTAGCTCACCATCCTTTCACAGAAGAGAAATGTCCACTACATATCGTTTTGTCCTGCCCAAGAGCAGTCCAGCAACGAAATGCCTGGAAATTCTCTTTTGAAAAAGAGTATCAACAGCAACCCCATCTTTTTTATTGAAAAGCTAACTGCTCTCATTGTAGCTCCAATTTTAAAAGTTCAATCTTCAGGGCCTCCGCCTGAAGAGCAGTTCAGTGTTGAGAAATAGAGGGAGCAGGAGATGTGACAATCCCAGAAACAGGTTCAATAACAACCACAGGGGCAGGGACCTCAGTGGTTCCATCCCCCCCCTTCATCAATAGCATCACAATCAGTCTGGTGGTGCACCAGGGCAGCTATCATCTCAGCCCTAGACTTATCTTCAAAGTCTAACTCCCTAGCTTCACAAGCACTCTGGAGAGCCTCTAAGCTCATCCGGGTCAATTTACCATTTGCAATACATTCCATTGCTTGTAGTGTTATTATCCTAGTACACAACTAAGCCTCAAATTAACAATGTGTGGATATTTTGTAGGTGGCAAGGTTACACACTGATTCTTAAAACCATTAGCATCCCACTGCTGCCACCAGTGTAAAGACTGGAGGGGGTTATCTGCACTCCTGCCCTATATATGGCAGAGTAGAAGCATGGAGCACCACAGCCAAGGTTGTCTATGTGGTACAAATGGACCAGCAAACAAGGCTTAACCTCTCAGGAGGTGATGCAGGCTGCTTCTGAAGTACAGTGTAGTCCCCAACCCCCCACAAAGGAATGTCCACACCCTATGTTATATGCTAACACAGTTCTTTATATAAAAATAAGGTTCAAGAAATATACGTGAATTAATAACACACTTTTACTCTGGCAATTCTAATATGGCAAATATATACAATGGCTATGTGGCACCACACTTAGCAATTGACTCCTTTAAAATACACCAACCGCTGACATTTCTAATGGCATACAAATCATATAACAATGTGTATCAGCATAGATCATAGGAAGGAAGACAAGTTGGGTTAAACAATGGCAGAATGCTGACCCCCCTCTACCTAGTGGCAGTTCTGTGTGAGGATCCCCCCACCTGGGCAACCTGTAAAGAAGAGTAGTGACAAGACCAGTCCATATATGTTTAAATAGTCTTGTTTCCTGGTCAACATATACAACTACCTCAATGTACCTGAGTTAAAAGAGCTTCTTCGACGGTTTGTCGACGTGTACCTCTTGAGTGGACTCCCTTTAAAACAGGAGCCACGGGGTGTCGGGTTTCCTTCGAAGAAATATGAACACTGTCGTTTAGACAGCCGATTCGACCTTCGCGGTGCTCGACGATGATCGATCGTGGCTGTCATGCGAAAACGAGGCATGTGGTGCACCTCAATGTAAAGAGTTTGGTGCGGCAAAGAAGACTCAGTGAAGAACATAGGCCCAGCAGCGGGCGTTGGGTGTCAGGGTTGACGATAGGGACTCAACCAGGGCTGGATTTTGGATCTTCACTCGTCAACGTCTTTGTGGACCTACCGGCAGGCTTTCCTCGGTCGTCAATGACCTCGACTTTCTCTGACGGGACAAAGTGGTTGACGTTGATGGCAGTCAGGGAGCCCTTCGTTTAAATGTTCCTCGGCAAAGGTGGAGCATTGCGGCTCTGGTCGTGGAGCAGCACAGCGTCAAGCTGTCCCTGCTTCTGGGCAGCATGACTCAACAGGCTTTCAGCGGTTACGGAAACCCTGCCAACTCCGGTCAACGACGATGGGCTTCGATGGCCTCGATGTCCTGGTGCTTTACTTCAAGATTTATTGGTGGATCCCGTCTCCGGTCCACAGCCTTTCGGGACTGACTTCCAGGGTGCCTCGATGAAGATCAGATTCTCCACAATGTTCCATCGCATCTCGGGGAAAGGTCTCCTAGCCAAGTGCTCTCTTGGATCAGTCCTTCACAGACTAGGCAGATTTTAGATTTCATCGATGGAAAGCAGCAGCAAACCTTCTTCTTCCAGCTGGGCATCAAGGATAAGCAGCTTCAAGTTTCAACTTCAGGTTCTGAACAAACTGGGAAGTAAGAGGTCCCCAGATATACACATCTGTCCCTCATTCACACTGCTGAGCCATGCTCAGTCAGCCAATCAGACAGAAGGGCATTCATGCAGGCAGGCAGACAATCAGGCTCACAGTGCATTCAGGCCTTTCACTTCCACCCAGACACCCATAACATGGAATGTCAATTGGGGCATGCACCCAGCCTTTCAGCACACCACACTGATACCAGACACCCATAACATGGAATGCACATTGGTCACACACTCCATTCACTCAGGTCCCACCCCATGGGTGTACCCAAAACATACAGTCACTGGGAAGGCTCCAGACAGTCTGGCCTGGACTTCCCCACAACAGCATAGATGGTTCTTCCACCAAACAGCCAGTCAGTGGAAGGGACAGATTCAGGCCTTCCCAGGACTTTGGGAAAATAAGGTAACAGGTAATAGAAACCAAGAGGCAACAGGGGCCCTCTTGCCTTCTATCAGGAATCCACTGATTCCTATGGCAGGGTCTGGGTTTCCCAAAATGGAAGATACTCAGAGCACCTGTCAGATTCAGCATGGAGGTGTCACCAGCCCATACCCTGATCTGTGGGCCGCACACAGGTGCCCAAAATATACACTAGGGTTACAGGATTGTACCCTCACCCATGGGTGGTGTAAGAGGATTCAATTCAACACTACAGCTAAGTCAATGCCTAGTCTGGGATACTGAATGGAAACCCTTATTGATATATCTTTATGTCCAGTTCATGCGTTCTGGATGACTACCCCTATATAACACCCCTCTCTTGGAATCCCCCTGACCCCACTGAGCCAAGAAGTAGTTCTGTTTTGCAAGTTTAAAGGTTTATTTGATAATTTAAACAATATATATATATCACACTTTATAATAAGTTAATAATTGAATATCACACTTAATCTGAGCAGTAATCAATAATGGATAGTCCGGCACTAGCCCACTTCTTTATAATCAATGATGAGTGGTTATAGGATGGATAAGATAGCAACACTGGTAAATAGGGACAGAAGAATAATGTGGTAGAGAATGCTTTATAGGGTTCAGATGGATGCAATGTTGAATGAAAATGCAGTACAGAAAATACTCAATATGATTTCACCAAAACAATGTAATCACTTTTCTCTGGCAATCCACTCCCCCCTTTATGCAATGCAAGGAAATGGAAGGAAAGCACACAGTTCTCAGAAATGCAATCAAATGTAATTCAGTTCACCCCAGCAAGCTTAGACTATAGAAGTTTGAAACACAGGCCCAAAAT
The DNA here is from genome assembly GCF_040938575.1 of Ambystoma mexicanum. Lineage (NCBI taxonomy): Eukaryota > Metazoa > Chordata > Amphibia > Caudata > Ambystomatidae > Ambystoma > Ambystoma mexicanum. The sequence goes on along the minus strand of NC_090935.1, from coordinate 195,657,924 downwards.
GCTTTTATATGTGATAGCACTATATTGGAAAATGTGCTAAAATGCTTTTATATGTGCTGGCAATGAAGTGAAAAATATGCTAAAATGCTTGTATATCCCTCTAGAGGTTCAGGGTGAGTGGTATCTAGTTAATATTAGTCCAGGCTCACTCTAGCAATGATTCAGGGATGGTTCTTAAGAGGCAAACGAATTTTTAGCAAGGAAAGCAAGGAAAGCAAGGAAACTGCTGTTTTCACACGTGGAGAAATTTGAAAATCGCGGCAAAATTCGCGAGTGCGTTTTTTGCGATTGCGGCAAAAGTGTATGGAATAGGAATGCGGTTCTAGGTTCGTCGAAAAGCCAAGATTCCCAGCTTTCAGAGGAAAGTTACTGCAAGTCTCTTAGACAAACGGTCATGGAGATATGAGCGATATGGTAAAGGTCTTTTTTCAGATTTGAAATTTTAAAGTTCAAAGTGACAAGTGACAGCTAGCAACTAGAAATGACAGGTGACAGCTTTACAAAATGACAGGTGACAACTTCTAGGAGGCAGTTCTACTTAGATTAAAATAGATTGAATTATATTATTTTAACTAAGAGATTGGTTCTGCACAGTTCTGCTAGGTACTCACAATATATTTAGAAATAGAATGGGCCTCGCCACGGATCTGGTCAGGTTTTAGACTGGACTCTGGTCTGGTCTCGGCACTTCACAGTGATCTGGGTCAGCTCTCTGGTTCTGCTAACTGTGGTCTGGGTTAGCTCTGCTCTCTCTGGGTACAGCACTGCTTCTGGATCTTTCTGCACAGCTTTCTCTGGAGATTGATGGATTTGAAGTCTGGATCTCTGGATGTGGTATGGTCCGGCAGCATGCTCCGCAGCAAATGGAATTGAATGTCCCTATCTGTCCTGACTGTCTGCTTTTATGTGTTTTGAAAATGGGTGGAGAGGCTAGCTTCCTAGGCCCTACCCCTCTCCACTTGTCATTGGCCACTTCCTCCTCTTCCCCTTGATTGGGGGAATGAAATGAAGTGTCATCATGATGAGGTCTGTTTATGGTACAGAGAACCCACCCCTGCCAAATTACACACAATCTACATTTTGACCCAAAAGACATATTTGCACAGGTACACATTTGTTTAAAATTACATGCACCCATCACATATCACAGGAGGTATACCCTGTCCAAATCTGCTCTTCCTGGGAGCTTGCATTCAGAAATGGCAACATTTGCACTTTTTAACTGGTTTCGTAATATCGGACATTACCCCAAATTTATACACATGTGCGCAAGGGGTATGGACATTACTTGATGAAGTGTCAGATTTTTAACAGTCATACATTTTAAGTAATACCCTCTTAACTGCTACTTTTGCCCCCAGAACATGCCACCGGTTCTAAAAACCTCTTAAAATGTGGGCAGAAAAATCACAAGAATTATGGTATCATTTAAATAATTATGACAAGTCCGTACTATGAGTTATTCATCTTTTTCTAAAACCATATTCTGGCTCCAAAGGGGTGTGGTTTCCCCCCAGCACAAGGTTGAATTTCTGGTTTTTCCAGTTCTGCCAAGCCAGCTTGCTCTCACAGGCAGTGCTCCTCCCCTTTCCTTCCAGGAGGAAGCCACTTTTACGGCCCCCATAATAAAACATTTGCCTGTGCCCTGGAAGGCCCATTGTTCAAGAGGAAGCCATTTATGGCCACTTCAATAAACCCTCTGCCTGGGTCCTATGTTTAGTCTCTAGCAGTCCCTTGGTAATCCAATAAGAGAAGTGTCATATCCCTTTTGGTGGGAACAGCAAACGGCAGCTAGGCCTGGGAACACAGCAGTTGTGCAAGTCTCAACTCCTGTCGGGGGTAGCTGGTGGGCAGAATTCAGTTCCTTAAGCCAGGCCCCAGCTAATGTCACTTTTAGTTACCCAGTTTTCTGCATTCAAATAAAACTAACCATTTTTACATATGCAGCTAAAATGCTGATTCTAAGTTTAAACTATGACATTTAAACAATTGCAACCTATGTGACACTCAAAAGTAGGTCACTCATTTCTTTTAAACATTTAGATTTTTAGTGTCTTTCAGTCCAAATTTACTTAAACTGCTGAAATCCACAGCTCAGCCAGTCTTGTTATAAACCTTCAAGTCACTTCAGAATGTACTTTACATTGGATCCACCTCTCAGTAAGTCTTTCTTTGGCCTGCTTTGGGTTTATTTATTCAGTTTTACACAAAAAGAGAAAAAAGTCTGGTGTTGTTTTAAAACGCCGGCTTTCTGATAGTGGTGAGTACTGGTAATGCACCCATTTTTGGGATTTAAGAAAATGAATTCCCCACAATTCTAGGTTGCTTTTGGCAATCAGCATTGCCATTCCCAATGGTTTCAGGCTACTGTGTGGGTAGTCCAATGGTGGTTTTAGGCAGTGCCCTTCTGTGCCCATAACATCGGCAAAATGGGTGGCAGCCTATTCTTCATGCACTTCCCTGGGCATTTTCTGGGAATCTCTGGCCATCAAGATGTTTTCAATGCCAGTACTGTACAGTTTTTTGAGGTAGGGCTCGGATGCATGGGTAAAACATCCCACAGTGGCGTAAGGGTATCCAAACAGTTTATGTTCACCACAACCAAAAAGCAGAAGAGCTGCACTGCCGGGAGTCGCACATGGAGTCCAGTGCAGAAAATAACACAGAACACACATGATAAGGGAGTACAGGACAAGGACATGGAGGCCCTGTCCCTCCAATGCATTTCCAGCATCACAACTATGCAAATCGAACCCTTACTTTTCCTACGACTCTCACCAATCATGAATCACCCATCAGATCTGTATTCTGAAAACAGATATGAAGCGCAACCTATGAAAGTGGCAAATGGACTTTCATTTCCTACAATGATGCCCTCCACTTCTTCAGTATGTTCCTATGCTTAACCACGTATTCCTAATCCAATAGTCCCATTGCTACTCTTTTTGTTCCATTCTATTTTATTCCCTTACTACAACCACTTTCTTCTAACTTTCACTCCCCCCATGTCTCCTGCTGAATTACAACACATTCTGAAAGCTGCAAATCCCACCTTTGTCCCTTTTGACCCCTGTGCGTCATGGACGGTCAAGGATCTTGCACCACCCATTTACTATCTCTCTTCCCTTTTTTACTACTCCCTTTTCTTAGATCTTTCCTTCCTGCTTCAAAGTAGCCACTGCCCTGACAATCCTAAAAAAACATTGGCTGATCCCATAATTGCATCAACCATCAGCCATTTTCCCTTCTTCCTCGTTATTCTAACATTCTTGATAGACTCATCTTCAACAGGATCTCCATATACCTAGATATTAATGGCATCCAAGTCCATGTCCAATCTGGCTTTCGGAGCAGCCACTGCACTGAAACAGTCCTATCTCATGTCTCCAACTTTCTGACCGTCTCTCACCTCATATCCTTATCCATTCTGATATCCCTGCCACCTAAGATATAGTGAGCCACCCCTATCTTCTCCAGACTATTGCTGCCATTGATATCGAAGGTAATGTTGGGAAGGGGGCACCGCGCCCTAACCCCTATGATGCATTTGAAGAACTACGATGGGCCAGTGGGGCGAGGGGGCAGCCGGTGACAGGACCACCTCCCAATAAAAAAGGACTCTACTCCAATATAACCAAATATAGTCTATCCACATAGTACAGCATAAGGCGCAAGCTGCATTGCTATTTTTGTGTATATATTAGGAACTGCAGGGAGAAGGGAAGGTCTGCGCAGTAAATGCAGCATTGCATACACTAGGCCCACATTGTGAGACAAGAGAAATACCCAGCCATGCCCGAGCTCCCATGAGGACAGCCCACACCCCCAAATGCCTCAAAGTCTATTCATTGTTCTTACAGTGTTGCAAAGATGTTCGAGAGGAATGTGCCCTACAAGGCCGCTATCACAGACCAGCGCCTCGTGTGTATGTTATCTCACACTGGCCAAGGCATGACCTGGCCCAACCCCAGGTGACCACGAGTTATAGCCCATATAACTGACTAAAACTTAAGACCTCTGAATTCCATAGCATCAGTTGCCCTTTGACCACCATCCCCAAAGTAACAAGTCCTGAGATGTTCAAATAGGACAGACAGGGCACATAGTTGAAGCAACATTCGAGTGATTTGTATTGCTAGGTGCTGGGAGAGATAAATTGTAGTTCAAAACAGGGATGGAGTCCTTCCTTGGGACCAGATGGCGCGGAAGGGAGTGGGTGAAATGTATGTGTGAAGGTTAGAGTGCCCCAGAACCTCCTTTATGCATGTCTTAAGGCCTGCCAAGTGCCAAATATGAGTGATAAAATAGTTGTATGGTAGGAGTATAATTAATTTGTTTTCTGACCTTCGATGTGAGAAGAAGATGATCACTGCAGCACCCACTTGATGGAAGACAGACGGAGTGGGCTGGAGCCAATGGCCAGGCATCCCTTATGGGGCAGGCAGATCCTGTATAGGCGCACACCAACCAGCCAGGATTTTACCCTATGTATTGCATCATGTATGATGATGTTTTTCTTTATACGATTCTGCTTGTACTACCTTTCGGCAGTACATTCTTAGCAGCAGAGTTCCTTGCTGTTGCTCTCTTCTGCATGTGAGATTAAGATTGCCTTGGGCCTTTCTTCCTTAGCGGGTTGTGTTCTCTCTGGTGTGAGTGTTCAGGGACTTGCCTTCAATTGGTGACCCTGACGTGATCCTAGAAGCCCCTGTATTTGTGGAGGCTTCCAGCCCACTTCTCCAGAAGGATCCGCTCCCACCTACAGTGACCGGTCCGGAAAAAACATGTGTTCTGAGTGGTTTAGCATGAGCAATTTTAAGAGAAGTCCTCTCTTCTCTTTGAAGTGAGGCGCGACTCTGAGAAGAGTGCGGGCTTGTGTTGGAACCCTGTGACGGAGGAGTTTGGGTGAGCACGTACATGTGACAACAAATGGGGGACAGATGCATGGAGAAGTGTGAAAGGTGAGAGCAAGGTCATTGATGCGACGTGGGTGAGGTTAGGGTTATGTGTTGTTAATATTTGTACTATGAAGAAAATGTTTTGGTAAGGCACTTTAAGGTGAAACATTATGAGGTAAGACAAAGATAGGGCAGGGAGCCCCTCCTTGGAAGGGGAGTGAGGGTGGTACCACAAGACAGTGGGCCTCATTACGAGGTTGGAGGTAACGGATTACTGGCACTGATAAGGGTGCCGGTGCCGGTAATCCTTTACCTCCATATTCCGAGGTCCCTTAGCGGGTCCCGCTATGGGCGCCTGGTTTTACCAGGCGCCCTTAGCAGGAGCCGCTAAGGGACCAGGGAGCTAATAACGGGCCCGCTATTAGCCTGCCCGTTATTAGCTCCATCCCCATTCCCATTGAGCCCTATGGGGGCTCGAATGGGAATGGGGAATGGTTCTCGGAATGGGGATTTACCGGGTCATCCAAGGATGGAATGACCCGGTAAGTCCCTATTTCGAGAACCCGAACCCAAATGCGGTAAGGGGATAGCCATGGTGCAAATAGCACCATGGCTACCTCCAACCTCGTAATGAGGCCCATAATATTATTTGGAGGAGGAATATAGAAATATAATAGTGGTCTTATAATAGGTCTGGAAGTAATGGTTGTTATGTTTTCTTGTTATTTTATTGCATCATATTTGTGTTTTATTTAATAAAGAACAGTCCCTAGAAGGGGCGGTAATTGGGTGCATTGCAGTGTGGTATTGGATGATTCTGTGGAGTGGTGTGTGCACGCAAGGAAGGGGGGGTGACAGAAAGGGGTATGGGTTGATTTTTCTTTTTGTTGTTATGGACAGCGGCAGCGTGCACAGCATGTTAGCAGGGCGTTGCGGTGTCCGTAAGGGATAGACATCACCAGCATGGGGGGTGTAACACCAATAGAGTTAATGTATAAGGCCCTGCTACTGTATCATGATAGGGTGGAGAAATATCATAAGCAGTGGATTGCGGAGACAGTAGGAGCAGGGATGCCCTGACCGTGGCCAGAGCAGGGCTCCCACAATAAGAGCTTTTTGGAACATATGTCCACATTTTTAATAGTTAATTATAAGGGGAAGCAGCTACAGAAGAGAAAATAAATCTTAAACCTCTGGTGCATCTTCAAAGACACATAGGACCAAGGGGACAGAGTGGGAGCACAGATATAGAAAGATGGGACGTGCCGTAGGGGAGAAGGAGAGGGTGGGGTGTCAGCAGAATGTGGGGGTTATATTCTTTCATAGCATGTCCCACAGGCGGGTACAGAAATCCAGCTTATGTACCCATCCTGGTAGGGACCCTTTCAGCACCAGTAACACCACAGGCTACCACTCCCCCACCTCCGTATACTCACACTCCTGAAGTATCGGCATCAGCGGGTTTCAGGTCAAGGGAGTTCGGGTATAGGCTGACAGGATTTCTAACAGAACTGAAAAGGTTACAGACATCCCCAAGAGCAGTAAGGAATATAGGGGCATCGAGACAAGGGTCGGGAGAATGGAAATCAGGGGAAGTGCTGCTTAGGATAGATACTGGAGGAATAAATTGTGTAGGTGTTGAAAAGGAAGGAAACCCGGAAGAGTGGATAATCCTGGGAGAGGAGAATATGGTGTTGGGAGAGAATGTGAAGGAAGAAGACAATGATACGTTTGATGAGGGGCAGAGCAACGAAGAAGGAAGTGGTGAAGAGTTGGCTGTGAGTACCCCCAAGTAGGTGGATTGTGGGCAGGAGGCAGAATGAGGAACACGGCCAGCCGGATGGCATTGGTAAAGAGAAGAGGAGTCATAAAGAAAGGTGAGGGAAGTAGGGGTAAAATGCAGATGCCCCTCATACATAAGGGGGCAGGGAGGACACAGTATGTGCCCTGACGCGAGGTGAATAAAAAAAATTCGATTAAGGCTTTACCACAGCTCACAGCAGGGGGGATATAAATGGATATATGAGTTTGAAAAACAAACAGCAGTGGTGCCTCAGGAAATAGGGGACCTCACGAGCTTGATGGTTGCTATAATTGGGGATCAGGCTGAGGATGTGTGGATTAAGGCCAGATACCCGGGAGTAACCCTGGGGGTCCATGCATATGATGGAGCATTGTTTAATGGAATTAGAGCCCAGTTATTCGACGCACTACGGAGGGCCCTCCCAGATACCCCTGATTTAAAGTCCCTGATGCAGTACACTAGAGTGATGATGAGGACTCAGCTAGATTTATTCTTAAAATGCATGAGATGTGGAGAGCTGAAACGGGAGGGTAGTGGGATCAGTCAATAGCATGTTTCTATTTTATCGTAAAGAGGGGCTTGCCAAAGGAAATGCAGAAGGCGTTGAATAAATCGTGGGTATTGAAGCAAATGGGTGGCCAGAAATAAAGAGTATAATAATGCATCATTGTAAAAGGATCAAGAAGCAGGAAAGGGAAACAGTCCAAAGGCGTCAGGGGGAGGAAGCAAGATTTTTGGAGAAAAATTTGGCAAAGATTACTGTCCAGGTGCCTGTATCACTGTGAGTACAGGTGGAAGAGACAGAGAGCACCCAACAAGTTGTGGGTGCCACTATTGTGGCGCTCTGGGCTGAAGGAGGACAAGGACAGTTAGGCAGGGGGCAACAGTATTCCGCCCCACAGTGGCAACAAGGAGGGCCACACCGAGGAAGAGGGGGATTCCGAAGAGCAAGAGGAGGAGGTCTTGGACACAGGGGGTGTGGGTTTGGATCATCCCAAAGTTGGAATTGTTAGAGGTGGAGGCATTTTGCAAGGGAATGCAGGAGCAGATCTGCAATGGGGTACACTTATGGGCTGCAGAACATGAGGCTAAGGGCCCTAAGGGCCCCAGGGACTAGGGAATTTGCAACAAGGCCAAGGTATCAGTACCAAGAGTATTCCCAGGGGGACCACCAAACATAAGACCAACAGCCTCGAGCATCTGACATGCAAGTGTGGCATCCGCCACAGCAGAAGCAGGGTGGCGCTCCACCAGTTAGCAGGACACCAAGTGGAGTTACCAATCCCTTTAGAGGAGCAGTAGTGATGGGGAGTAACCCCTTCTCGTTCCCTAGAATAAACACATATCCTGATTACAACAGCCCACAGAGAGCACTTGCGTGTCTGGTCTTGTCGACGACCATCCACCTTGAAGAGGAAACTTTGGTGGGGGCGGAGATAGGAAACAAGCAGTTCATATTCATGGTGAACTCTGGTGCAACTAAATCATGTTTCATAGAAATAAATTGTCCATCATCGGGAAAATATCTTGACGTGCAGGGATTCACTGCAGCTATTTCCAAGGTTCCATACACTGAGGAGCTTGACATAAAGGTGTGAAGGAACGTAGTATGGGCGCCCTTACTATATTCCGAATGTTCCCCAGTCAATTTCTTGGGCACGGACCTGCTCAGCAAGTTAATATGACTATATACTTTACAGATCATGGTATAGTCTGCTCCACGCTTGTGATGAGCGCTTTAAGGGCGATGTTGATAATACACATAATGACAAGGGAGCTGGTGATCTGCATGATTCCCATAGACCCAGACATGTTTATTTATGGTATTAGAGTGCTTGTGGAGGTGGTGCCCCAGGTTCCCAAACAGTATTGTCAAGTCCCCATTCATTGTATCTTTCGTCCAGCAGTGTCACCTGAGGTGGAGGTGGGAACGATATTGTCACTTGATTTGCAGTGGTTGTTGGTCTGTGACAAGAGGGTTGTCGTTTTAGGAATTGAAAGGTACAGATGTGAGTGGTGCCCAGTGCTCTGTGTAGATCCAATGGTACAGCTAAAGAAAATTACATATGACGAATTGTTTGAAAATAACGCAAAGATGGGGACATAATACTAGAGATCTGTATCCCCTGTGACATAATGATACAGTACCAAAGAGTGCAGTGCCCCCCTAATGGCAGTGGTAATTCCACCCCTATTTTTTGACAAAGACTTACAACACGTGCCTTCCTAGTTGTGGCCTACAAATCCACATGATTTAGGGTTACTGAAAGACGTGACCCCGTGTGCATAATACTGAACCCAGGTGCGGTGCGGCCCAGGGTAATACAATATTCATTATAGAGGAGGGTATTAGATAGACAATACAGGCCCTACTGGACCAGTGGATCATCGTGCCATTCACTTCTCTGTGTAACACAGCAATATACCCTGTCAAAAAAATCAACAGGGGGCAATTGAGAATGATTCAGGATTTGCGCCCCCTAAATGACGCGGTACAGAAAACATATCCAGTCGTTCCATTGCCAAAGGGACTCCATTGCACTCCTACAATTGCTGGCCTGTAAGGGGTACAAAGTTGACAAATCCAAATTGCAATATTGTCAACAGGATGTGCTCTGTCTGGGGCACGTTACATCAGCGAACGGTAAAAGAATACTACTAGATAGAGCAGCATCAGTATGCGCCAACCCCAGGACCTCCCACAGGCAGACATTTCTGGGCCTGTGTAACTACTGCAGGGCCTGGATTCTAGATTATGCGGCATACACAAGGCCACTTTTGCAGGCCCTTAGGGAAGCACAAAAAACAAAGGACAAGTTACAGTGGACGGCAGACATGATCAAACAGTTTGACGACTTAAAAGAAGTTATTAGTTCGGCACCCGTACTGGCCACCCCAGATTACATGCAGGAATTTTACTTGTTTTCACATTCAGATGGCCAGTTTATGACAGCGCATTGACTCAGAAAAGAACTATGGGCTTTAAGCCATTGGCCTATTATAGCAACACTTTAGATATAGGATTGCGAGGGCAGTTTGCGTGCCAACAAGCTTTAGCAGCTTCTGCTTGCGCAATATAGAAAAGTTCTACAATTGTAATGGGGTGTTCAGTCACGCTGTATCTGGAACATTCTTTGTTTGCCATTCTAGAAAGCTCAAAATTTACTCTGACTACACAAACGTCATTGGCATATGAGATCGTCATTTCTAAACCCAATATTCATGTGGTTAGATGCAAAACAGTGAACCCTGCCACCTTTTTAACGGACATGCCTACTACAGAGGACTTAACAACACATGACTGTGCCACATACGAAGGAAGGAGGATGACATTCCTAAAGCAAGAGACTGTGCATTGACAGAGGGTGAGATATTTTTGTTGATAGGTATTCCACAATTGATCAGGAGGTTGGGCAAAGACGTACAGGGGCTGCAGTGGCATGACTTGTGGAAGGTGAGTGCAAGATGGTGGTCATGAAGAGGATGCCCATGCATTAATCTGCACAGGTAGGGGAACTCATAGCGCTTATTGAGGCTTTGACAGTGTCTCAAGGGTGCCATGTCACAATATATTCTGACTCAGCGTACGTAACAACTGTGCATGCCGGTCTATCCTGCTGGAAGAGGAGGGGTTTCAGAGGGTGGTTGGATCCCCAGTGCAGTATGTGGCACTGCTAGAAATACTGACATTAGTATTATCCCAACAATCTGTTGTGGCGGTCGCAAAGTGCGCAGCCCACACTAACGGGACAGACGAAATATCGATGGGGAATGAAGCCGCCGATACGGCAGCCAAAAGGGCGGTGTACCTGCCAAATGAAATACCTGCTGAGTAAATTTTGACTGCCCCACCGGCAAGCGAACATCCAACACCTTATTCAGCATTGCCCATCTCCCAGATTATCAAACTACAATGAAGCTCACCTGAAAGGGAGAAAGACTTGTGGTCAGGGAGAGGTTGCAAGCAATCTCCGACAGATCTGTTATGGAGGCAAGAGAGCTTTGCGTAGACAGTAATGCCCCAGGAGCTGCTAGAAGTAGCCTTTGAACAGTTACACTACCCATCTCACAGTTCGAAACAACATATAGCAGCAGACATCCAGGAGGACTGGTTTGTACCAAACATACAGGAAAGCATTACAGAAATGGTCTTCATGACCATCAGTCTGGCTTCAGAGCCTCCAGAAGCACGGAAACTGCTCTCCTGAACATCCGTGAGGACCTGCTCTCGAATCTTGACTCTAACACTCCATGTGTTCTCATTTTGCTTGATCTCTCTTCTGCCTTTGACATCGTCAACCATACCATCCTGCTCAACCGTCTCCGTGATAACCTGGGTATCACTGGTCAGGCTCTGGCATGGCTGTCCTCTTTCCTCTCCAATCGACCCTCCCAGGTCCAACTGGGGTCTTTCCTCTCTGACATCTTTTTCTCTACTTGTGGTGTCCCCCAGGGATCTAACCTCTATCCTTGGCTGTTTAACCAGTATCTGGCACTCCTCGCCCACCGCATCGCCTCTCTCTGCCCCTACTTTCAGTGCTATGCGGATGATACCCAGCTCATTTTCAGGCTACCCTCGGCCTCCTCTTCTCCTTCCCTCATCTCTGACTGTCTTTCTGCTATCCAGGAATGGTGTGCCGCCAACGACCTCTGCCTTAATGCCAGTAAGACTGAGATTCTACTCATCGGCACACCCACTCCCTCCTTCCCTGCAGCTCTATGGACCGCCTCTCTTGGCCCTCTTCCTGCTCCTACCTGCAAGGCAAAAAACCTCGGGGTCATCTTCGCCTCCACACTCTCCTTTTCTCCTCACATATCCGACGTCTCTAAGAAGTCACACTACCAACTCCACCTCCTCCGAGTTATCCTTCCTTTCCTCTCCTTCCCCCAGAAGCTCACTGTCTCTAGAGCCCTGGTTCTCTCTAAGCTGGACTACTGTAACAGCCTCCATCTAAATCTGCCCGCCTCTACTCTCCGCCCTTTGCAACTCATCCAGAACAGGACTGCGAGACTTGTCCTTGGCCTCAAGCCCAGGGACCGTATCTCTCCAGGACTGAAATCACTACACTGGCTCCCAGTGACGGCGAGGATCAAGTTCAAAACCCTCTGTATTGTCCACAAGGCCTTCTGGGGGGAATATCTTCCTTCTCGAGCTCTTCGTCATCCACCTCCAACTCCCTCAGGGTCAGCCGCTTCTCCAAACAACGAATTGGGGGCAGATCTCTCTCCGCTGCAGGGGCCTCCCTCTGGAACAGCCTTCCTGCCTCCCTGAAACTCGAGGAGAAACATCTCCGGTTCCGGAAGCACCTCAAAACCTTCCTCTTTGCCTCCGCCTTCTCTCCCCCTCTCCCCTGCTAAACTTACTGAAACTGCACTGAATCTGCAACTGGGCCACTTACCGCTCTCGGTCCTTGGCCCAGCCACTCTCCCCTGCACTGCCTCCCTGGCAACCCCCTGCACCGCGGGACTGTGTCTGTCTCCCTACAGCCCCCCTTCCCAGCACTTTTGTGCACTTATCCCGCACCGCGGGACTGTGTCTGCATCCCTACAGCCCCCCTTCCCAGCACTTTTTTGCACTTATCTCGCACTTGCCACTAGCTGGCCCTTGTTATTTATCCTTATGCTCTTAACCCTGTACTGCACGCTCCCCTTTGCACTTTTCCCCTCCCCTCTACCCTTGCACTTGTGCGATCTGAATGACACCTGGCCTAGTAGGATCGTTGTCTGTCTCCCCTTGTTCCCCCCCGCCTCGTCGCACCTTGAAACACTTGTGTATAGGCGCGTTACAAAAGCCCTATCATATCATATATCATATCATACACTGCACCACATATCAAAGTTTCAGTACAGGGTTGATGCTATGGATGTTACAGGGCACCTTGCCCCCCCTATTGTGCCATTCTGTGAATTACACCTAGATTACACTGATATGGGTGAGCGTTGTAATGGATCTAGGTACCACATTGTAGTGGTTTGTACTTTCTCAAGGTGGGTGGAAGCAGGGATGTGTGCACATCCAGATGCCACGTGTCCTGCTACATTTGTATTACAGGAGGTCTTCCCACAATGAGGGTATGCAAGGTTTTACAGTCAGACAAATGCACACATTTTTTCAAAGCATTATTTCAGCATGTTACAGCACTACTTGGCATCAAGCACCAGACGTGTTTGGTTTACCAGACACAGGCCAATGACATTGTGGAGAGAATAAATGGGCTCCTTAAAAGCAGGTTATCCAAACTGTGCACCACGTTAAAGAAAGACTGGGTGCACTGTTTGCCCATGGCCCTCAGAAATTTAAACACACAGCCAAGCAAAGACCCCAATTTGTCACCTCACAAAGTAGTCACTGGCTGGTGTATGCATACTCTCATATCCCTTCTAAGGAGGTCTTCAGGTACACATAGGACAGCAGCGGTGCTAGGCAATGAGTTCAAAGAATATTTGACCACACTAACTAGAGCCATTAACTGTGTCTCCTGACAGAATGCACCTCCCATGATTGTGACGACGGAGACACCGGATGTCGAGACTAATACAGTGACAGATCCTGAGCATATGACCACACAACCACTGCTGCCTGGGGACCTCATATACATCTGCAATTTTGTGCACAGATGGAATAATCCTTGGTTCCAAGGGACCTACAAGGTGGTATTTTGTACTCCCTTGCTGTGAAAGTCAAGGATTTGCGCTATTGGATCCACCTCTCTGACGTTCGTAGGACACCTCCAGAGAGTACACTAATACATCAGTTATCTAAAACAACAAACTCTTAGGACTAAGACAATCTGGGTTTAGACCCGGTAATGGAACAGAGACAGCACTACTGGACTTAAAAACACAAATGGACCAATTCAAGGACAGAGGAAACCTTTGCATCTTTCTTCTACTAGATCTCTCAGCAGATTTTGATCTGGTTAATCATAAATTCCTATGTCATCACCTCGAAACTGCGGTCCACTTCTCCACTGAAGCCATCAAATGGATTGAATAATTTCTTTCCAACCAGAAGATGAAGGTCTCTTCATCCTCATGAGCAGCCCCCCCATCCCAGTAACATGCGGCGTATGGCAAGGCTCTTGTGTATCAGCGACATTGTACACTGACTTCACAAAGCTCCTGTTTGACAAACTAGACATTATGGGCATTACGTACACCAACTATGCGGAGGGTACACAAATATTAATACCCAAATCAGGCTCTTATGATACCGACACCAATAACATTACCAAAATGTACCTTGTCATCCAAGGCCTGGATATACAAAATGAATTATCCCTCAATGATGTCAAGACAGAGTAAATCCTAATAGGAAACAAATCCAAGCTGAATAATCTACCAAAACAATACAATTCTTTCAATATTGATGGCAACAGCATCAAAGTCTCCAATGAAATACAAACACTGGGGGTCTACATCGACTCTTCCCTCACCCTAACCAGACAGGTCAATGCTATTGTCTTGTCTGCAGCCTACACATCCAAATTTATTAGATCTAGTAGACCCTTCTTCTCGACAGACATTAGTATTACCTTAGCAATAGCACTGATCCTCTTGAGGATAGATTATTGGAACTCTCTATTTGCAGGTTCTAGTACTAGAAACATCAAATAACTCCAAATGGAGCAAAACAATGCCATCAGAGCTGCGCTGAATATACCTAAGAATGAACACATCTCGTCAACCAGACAACACATCCACTGGCTTCTGGTCCATGATATCAAATTTAAAATTCTCACTCTCACCAACAAATGCCCCGCTAACAATGCACCAGCTTACCTCACCAACCAAATTGGCAAAACACAATCCAACAGACCTTCTCAGCACCATACGTCAATCTCATTGCAATACCAAGATTTAAGAGACAGAACGCAGGTGGGTCCAGTTTCCCGGTAGTAACAGCCAAACTGTGGAACACCCTGCCACCACAATTGAGAGTTGACCCACCCCTGTGGTCATTCGGAAAATTTCTGAAAACTAGACTCTTCAACCTAGACTTCCAATAATGAAATACCAGGTCCAGGCAAGACAGCCCACTGCCATTCGGCTAACCTCTACAATGAAACTATGTATCAACACTCATAAGTCCTAGTACATAGTACCCTAGCATTCTCACCATGCTCAATAATTTACTCCTGCCTCAACAGAGATGTCACAACTGCTTGTATCTCTGTTCTGCCTTATTCTGTAATGTATATGCTGAAGTGTAACTGTACTCTATTGTAATCAATACCTTAAATCTCAGCTGAAGTGCAAATGTACCTTAGTGTAACTGTACTTTATTGTAACCAATCTCTTAAGTATCAGCGCCTAGATGCCTCTGGGCTTGGTGCGCTTTATAAATGTCAAATAAATAAATAAAATAAAAACAAGGGGTAGCAGTACATTTACCCCATCTACCTCACAGGCCTGTACAGGAGTAATAGGTGTGCGGTAGAACTCTCCAGTGACAGGCCGCAGCCTCGCTGCTGGCTCTGTTTCTTCATTTTTGCAGGATTGCTTTTTCTCTCTTTCTCTCTCTCGCTCCCTTTCTTTTCCTCTTTCTTTTGTGTAAAAAGTATGTGTTGTGCGTTTCTCCTTTTTGTTGTCTTGTGTGTCTGTGTTTTCATTGCAGGTCAAAAGAAGTAGGACTTGACTAATGTAAATAAGCTGTTAAGTAGGTACCTGAGGTGTAGATGCATGAATGAGAGAATATGGACCTATGTTTATTATTGTGGGATGACTATTATCGTGGGTTTCTGTGTGGTATTGATAGTACTGTTGGGATTGTATCGGGGAGTGTGTTATAGGGGTGGTCCTATAAAGGGGGGAATGGGGAGAATAGGATTGTATATCATCCAAATGGGACAGTACATATACATGTTAATAATATGAGTGGAGTTACATATATTAGCACTAATATGAACACTAACAATAATAACAGAAATGGATTTAATTAATTTAATAAGCACAATACAACAGTGGGGGAAACGGTGAAAAGATTATTTTCAGCAAATAGGATATTGTCTACCACTGCAAAACAATATACTATTATTTTCAATAGCACTAGTAAAGCTGCCATCCTTGAAAGCAGGTATAGAATAATGAAAAGAGTAGTATTACAAAAGTATATAGCAAGGAAAGGATATCACAAGTAGACAATTTCTGTGCACAAATGTGGATAGGACATATCACAAAGTTGACGTGAATTGCACCATTGGAAAAGCTGGAGCGAGTGCACAAGGAAGAAGAATATAGACTCTGTTTCCAGAGCTGGGGTACAGTCTTTGTCGGCTCGAATGAACATTGCAATAAGACTCTCATGATTGCAGGCATGAAGAAAGGAACAGCAGCAATGATGGATTACTACTGGGTCTGTGGCCGACAAGCTTACTTGCACTCGTACCATCATGGATGGGCTGTTTTTCACTGGCCACATTGCACCCAGCACTATTAGTAATCCCAAAAGGACAAATGAAGGGGGGAGCACTACCTGCAGAGGGACCAATTAGTCTCCTCAGAGTCGAAAATGAAGATATGGGTCTGTTGCCCACACAATAGTTCCACATCCTGACAGGAAAAGGACAGTTCCAACATCCAAAGAGGATGAAAAGATCAAATTACATATCTAAAGACTCTTCTGCAATTCTTTCTGAACTACCAGAAGAATACAAGCTCTTCAGCACAGCAGAATCCTTTTTTGCATCTTTACTTTTGCCGGGAGTGCAGGCCACAGCAAATGCCTAATGGTTGTAGATCGTAATATGGGAACTAGTCCAGCTCGCAAACGACACAGTTAATGGGGTTAACGTAATCAAGGTTGAGTTGTGTGCATTGAGACTTATGACAATGCAAAACCGCTATGTGTTGGACATGTTAATAGCAATGGAAGGTGGGGTTTGCAAAAAGTTTGGCGATAACTGCTGCACATTTGTGCCTCATGAGGATGCAGAGAACGCATCACTATCTCACCTCATCACAGCTGTCGATGGCCTGGGTGTACACACGAAGAAGGAGGGAGGAGTACAGGACAGTGATTGGTTTACCTTGTCATTTAGTTGGGCCCTGTTGTGGCTCGGAGCGATCATAAAGATAATACCCACATTGTGTTCATCCTGATTATTTTCTGCACCTGTCAGCTGGCCCTTTGATGTTGTGGCAACGAGGCACCTAATAGCGCAAGAATGATGGTATCAATTGGGGTTCGAAAAGCACTTCGCGAGAAAAAAGTATTGAGTACAAACTGTGTAAGTGACTTCAATCCAGCAATCCAACTAAGTCAATGCTCAGGATGGGATGCCCAATGGAAGCCCTTATTTATATATTTTTATGTCAAAGTTCTTAAATCTGGATAATGAACCCTTATATAACGCCCCTCTGTTTGAATCCCCCTGACCTCACTGAGCCAAGAAGTAGGTTTGTTTTGCAAATTAAAAGATTTATTTGAAGAATTAAATAATATATATATATCACACTTTTATGAACAAAATAATATTTGAATAGCACACTTATGAATATGGACGGTAATCAACAATGGGTAATATTACAAAATTGACACTCTCTTTAATCACTTAGGAGTATGAGTATGGAAGATACTGTAGCAGAGAATACTTTTGTGATTCAAGGAAATGCAATAATGGGAAAGAATGCAACACAGAAATAAACTTGATATGATTTCAATCAAAAGATAATATGGTCACTTTTTCCCCTGTGACTACTCACTCCCCCCACTATGCAGTATGAAGAGATGGGAAGGAGGGTACACAGGTTTCAAGAATACAATCAATAATGTAGTTCAATTCCAGTTCCCCCCAGCAAGCTTAGAGAAAACAGGTATGATTTTAAAACACAGGTCAAAATGCTTTTGAATGTAATTGCAAAGGATGGGAAAATATACTAAAATGCTTTTAATTCAGTAAGGGATATTCAGGATAAGTGAGAGTTACTTTGGATTAGTTCAGGTCAACACTAGCAATGATTCATGAGTGATTACCAGGTTGGAAACAAATCTAAGCAGTTGAAAGCAAGAAGCAGCTATTTTAACATGTGGTGAAATTGGGCTAAATTGCAATTCGCTGCACTTTTTCCGCGTGCGTAAATCGCGATTACGGAAAAGGACGTGCAATTCACAAGATAGGATGTTTTTGTAAAGGTAAATTTCAGAAATAAAGTCAAGATTTCAGAATGACAGATGGCGCTTTACAGATTTGGAATCAACAGGATGAACAAAGGATTCTATAATGCAGTTCTGGATAGGTTGAAATGAATGGAAGAGGATTACTTTAAACTAAGAGATTGGTTCTGTACAGTTCTAGAATAGATACTCACTCCTAGCTTTGGAATGGAAGGGAAATGGGCCTCGTCACTGATCTGGTCAGGTTTGGACTTTACTCGCCACCGGACGGTCTCAGGCACTGGTCCTGCTCACAGCACGCCCTCTGGTCGGGGTCTGATGGGTTCTGGATACAGCGCTGCTTTCTGGGTCTGGACCACGGTCCTAGCACAGGGTTCTTGGCTAGAATAGAACAGCTCAGCCCGGCTGTTGAATGTGAGAATCAGGTTGCTAAAGTTCTGAGGCCTGCTCAGAAGGATTCAGCTTGTGAATTAGGCCTTTGCTTCAAAGTTCTGGATTCTGGATTCTGGAGCTTGGTTCTAGAGTCTGGTCTCATGATCTATCTGGAGTCTCTGTCTGCATATTATCTGGATCTGGAGTCTTCCAGCAGAGTGCTTCGCAAGGTATCAGTTGAAGAGTGGAAAGAATGTGTCCTTGCCTGTACTAAGCAGTCTCTTTTTATGTGTTTTCAAAGTGGGTGGGAAGGCTGATTCTACATGTCCAACCCCCTAAGGATTTGATAGGTTAGAGGATTCCCTGTGACCTGACTAGAGAAAGGATTAGCGTGTCAGAATGAGTCAGAGTTGTGCAGTGTTTTACAATCTAGTGAAGAAACTCCCCTTTGCTTTTACTTAGAAAATCAATTTTTCCCAAAAACATATTTTCCAGATACACAAGTTGTTGAGAACACATATACACCTCACAGATGAATTAAGGCAGGTCTCTGTTCAAGCCCCATGTTCCTACGAGCTTGGGTTCAGAAATTACAACTTATTTTCGTTTTTGGTGAATTTCCCAATATTGGTTCTGTACCAAATTTTACACAGACATACACACCCTCTCTGAGCATATTACTGTAAGTTCTTATGTTTGTAGCATAAACACTGTATCTACAATATTAATAAATCCCAGGGTTTGGTCTCAGAACATCACCCAGCGTCCAGCTTAGTCTTGAATTGTGAGCAAATTTTTCATATCAACCGTCTCAAAGTTTGACATTTTGGTCAGCTTGGTACACTATTTTAGAACCATTTTCCTTAAACATATATTTGGTGCAATGTTAAATCCACCTCCCAGTCTTGCCCACGCCCCA
Organism: Ambystoma mexicanum; assembly: GCF_040938575.1. Lineage (NCBI taxonomy): Eukaryota > Metazoa > Chordata > Amphibia > Caudata > Ambystomatidae > Ambystoma > Ambystoma mexicanum. Next base: position 195,638,815 of record NC_090935.1, on the reverse strand, counting down.
GAAGCTTGGTGAGTCAGATGGTCACATGGCCTGCCTTCCTGCTAGAGCAGCTGTTGACCAGGCACACCCAGATCAGCATATTCTATTGAGCTGAAAGAATCCATTGTCTTGTTTCCAGGCAGCAGAGCATCAGTCCAGGGTGCCACTCCCCAGTTCCTTTTCGAACCAACTTGTCAATGTCTTGGCTTGGGGCAGGGGATGTCTCCTTTGTCTAGGGATAAGTTGTGAAGGGTCCCCAGTGTGGTAAACTTCTTAACTCTGCAACCAATGTCTACAATTTGTCTTTTCTTACAATATAACTCACATTTTTAATACATACATTAAACAATTGCTTCCTTCAATTCATTTCAGAATATAGTTTTAAATTGTCTCTACCCCTTAGGCTTCTGATAGCCAGTATTTCTTTGGCATAGTTTGGGGTTCCATGTTGAACTTTTACAAAGAAATGGTTTAAAACGCCGGCTCCTGGGAGTGGTGAGCAACAGTACTACACCCATTTTTGACAGCTGTCTTTACATCAGTATCTTTAAAAGGAGATTTAGCTTGATAGCATATGATTCTTGCTGACATTGTATTGATGTGGATTCTTGCAGTAGAATAATGTGGAACACCCAACAAGAAGGTTGGATCTTTTTGGTGATTTGTGAGCCATGATTTTAGCAATTTTTGACAATCAAGAAAATTGATTTTTGAACAGCTCTGTATTCCTTTGCACTGATTTTCCTCTGTGTGCAGCCAAAGGATGGGGTCTAGCAATGGTCTCCTGTACTAACACTGACAGAGGCAAAAGTAGATGGCAGCCTATTTTCCAGGTTTGTACCGCGGATTTTTTGATGATTTGGAGCGAGCAGTATGCTTTCCAGTGGCCATTCTGATGTTTCTGCTGCCAGCAATGCACAGTACTGTTGCGGGGCTCAGGTGAGTGGGTTAATACATCCCACAAGCCCCCTTCTTGCGATGGCCGTCAATATTTCATCGATGGAACTTCGCAAGACTGGGATGTCCGCATCATCTCTCCGGATTCCACGAATGGCACAGTTCAGCATCTTTTCCTCCATCAGGGGTCGATCGATCGGTTCTCCTCACCAGTCCTGATGGGAGTATCGAGTGATACCCCAGGCCCCTCAGATCTTTTCTCCCGGTCCCCGGGTCATCCGCCTTGGTCAGTCTCCATGGTTCCTCTCTCCTAGGATGACAAAGCAAAATGGCAACAACATATTCATAGATATTTCCCCACCATTATTAATGTAGTGGGGCAAGCATATACATTTTATAAATCAGGAGACATTTGCATTCTTATTATTGTATTTTATAGACTATATGTGGAATATTTTAGGGTTGTAATTCTATTGATCTGGAGCGGCCCCCTCTGGGGTTCCAGAGGAGTCCTCCAGTTGCTGCAGAGTGTGCCTGGGATGGCAACACTTTAGCTGATTAATATGGTCCCACTTATCTTCCCCCTCCGCCAAACTGCCTTTGGGGATGCAGATCTTGTAGGCGACTGGTGAGATCTTGTATACAATTTCAAAAGGTCCCTTCCAGGTAGGCAGAAATTTCCGCTGTTTGGCCTGGTTCCTTTGGAAATTGCATAGATAAATCTGGTCTCCTTCATTGTATTCTTTCCTAGTAGTCTTCAAGTCATAGTGGGTATTCATGCTACTGGCTGATCTTTCTAGATTTCACTGAGCATATGCAAAAGCATGTTGAAGGTGTTTTCTTAAATTTTCAATATAGTCATGAGTTGTGGAGGCATTGATCAATGTCTGCTCTTGGGTCCTGTAAAGCAGATGCTGGGGAAGCACCATCCTGCGTCCATTCATCAGCTCAAATGGTGATATTTTAGTTGCAGATGAAGGGGTAGATCTGATGGCCATTAGAACAAGAGGTAATCTGATATCCCAACTTGGCCCAGAATCTGCCACAAACTTATTTAAGATGCTCACAATGGTTTTGTTGTAATATTCTACCGCTCCACTAGAGGCTAGCCGGTAAGCAATATGTAGCTTCCTTTTAACCCCCAGTATCTCCCACATCTATGTCATTACTTCGCTGGTGAAATGGCTACCTCTGTCTGACTCAATCCTTTGGGGTAGTCCAAAACGCGAAAAGATGTGGCAGCTGCTGGTTTTGCCTTGCAATTTGGGGCCGGGAGACATTCCACCCATTTAGTAAACAAGCATGTCACAGTCAATGTATTTATTCCCCCTGGAGGAGCGAATCATGGCCCTATAAAGTCGATTTGCAAATCTGACCTTGGCAATGTCATGCCCCTCTTTGGAGAGGCGCACGGTGTGTGAGGGATGTTGGCTGAAATTGTGCACACACAAGACACCCCTTCAAGTATTGGTCGAGGTCCTGCCCCATGTATGGCCAGTATGCAACCTCTCTTAAGATTTCAAGTGTTGTATGAAACCCCCTATGACTGGCTGTGGCCGCATCATGGGCATAACTTAACATCAGGCTTCGGAATGAGGTAGGGACCACCCACTGATCATGGCCAGCTAGGGATTTCCTTACCAACAAACCGTCTTGGATTCGGAAATTTTTTGGACATTTCATCAATACCCTGAGGTCCTCTTTCCCTATGTAATCGGTATCCGTCAGGGGAAAGTTCTCAGGTTCCTCAATGTATTGGTAAAACTTGGATCCCCTTTTTGAGCCGTAATCAAATCAGCATCTGGGGTCTCCTTACTCCCTTGTGCAGTTTAAAGATCATTGTGAGCATTTGTCTGGGACCTAGTGATAGCAGTGACCTGGATTTCCCCCAACAGAGGCTCGATCTCTATTAGATCCCCTTGGATGGCCCCGGTTTTGGCCAGCTAATCAGCTAAGTCATTTCCAGTTTTGTGTGGTCCCTCTACTTTGGAATGACCCTTGATCTTTTTCCAGCTGATGGTCAACCCTTTCAAGGTGACCAGATCATCAATATATTGAATTAACTTTCCATGTTTCTAGGGCTTGTTATTAGCACATAACATGCCTCCTGTTTTCCAATTAACCAGGTGCTCCACGAACCCGTTCCGTACATAATCCGAGTCTGTATATTTTGACCAGTTCGTGGAGTTGATGTTGGACAGCAGTGAGTATGGCTTGATGCACAGCCATCAACTCTGCCACTTGACTACTTCGGGGACCAATCTTGTACCCAGCGGAGGGTTCTGGGGACTCATTCACCCATGCATTCCCTACGCCAGCCACAAGTTCTTTTTCCCCATTGTTGTCAACATGGTAAGAGCATCCATCCACATAGACAGTGGGCCTTCCCTCACACATGTCTTCTTCAAAGACTTTGTGTGGGGAATTAAGGTATGTCTCTGTGTTGTCCTTGATTTTTAGACTTTCGTCCTCGAGACAATTTTCTCTGGCACAATCATGCAAGTCAGCCAGACCTTGCGCGAGGGGCCTCTTCTTGTTTTGGCCATATCTGACCTCCACAGGAAAGCCTTGCATTGACAGAATCCAGGATGTAATTTGGGAATTACTCACATTTCCGGCCCGGCTTCTGTCACTTTGGAGATATTGCAGAGGCTGGTGTGGAGTCTCCACTATGATGTGTGCCCCCTGGATAAACGGGCGGTAATTCTTCAATGCCCACACGGTTGCCAGGAGCGCCTTCTCACAATCGTTGAATTTTTCCTCCACAGAGGAGAAAGTTTTACTCGCATAGGAAATTACTTTATTGACCTTGTCATGCTTTTGGTATAATACTGCAGTCAAGCATGTATTAGAGAACCCTGTCTCCAAGAAAAACTCCTTGTTTCTGACAGGGTAAGCTAGGCAAGGTGCTTGTGAGAGGCTTCCTTTGAGCTGTCTTACTGCCTCGGGTTGTTCTGGACCCTATTCCCACTTGACCCCCCCCTTCAAAAGATGAACCAGGGGTCTGGTGATCTCTGCATAGCCCTCAATGAAGTTTATGCTGTAATTAGTCAGTCCAAGGAGGCTCCTTAGTTCCCGCAGAGTTGTGGGGTCTTTCAGTTTCTGAAGTGCTTCCACTTTCTTTTCCTGGGGACGAAGACCCTGAGGAGTAACTCATGCCCGAAGAAATTAACACGGGTTCTACACCACTGTGCTTTCTGAAAGGAAAGTTTTTCTCCGGCAGCCCTCAACTGGGTCAGAACTCCGCTATATGTTCCTCCACAGTTGAGCTTTTGATGAGGACATCATCTACATAAGCCAGGTTACCCCTTTCACCCAGGTCAGGCATGGCATTATGCAGAAAGATGTTGAATCCATTGCCGGAGTAGAGGTATCCGAAGGGAGTCCGGTTCCATGTGTACTGCTGGCCCCCAAAGGTAAAGGCCAGCTTGTATTGGTCCTCCCTACTGACAGGCACAGTCCAGTATCCATTGGTCAGGTCTACTGCAGTGAATACCTGTGACCCCTGGATCTGGGCCAGCCCTTGGTCAATGTAGAGAAGAGGCCATCGGGAAGTATGGTCCCGTTTGTTGAGCTCCCTAAGGTCAGCGCAGAATTCTCCACTGGCCGTTTGGCTTCAATATCCCCAGCACCGGATTGTTGAAGGTGCTGTGGACTGGACAGATTATACTGCGGGACTCAAGGTTCTTAATTATTTCAGTAAGGGACTCCATTGTTGCGAGAGGCAAGCAATATTGCTTCACAAACACTGGAGTCATGCTAAGGTCCGTGGGAATTGTTGTGTGGATGTCAGTGCGACCACAGTCATATGAGTCCACCGCAAAGAGATCTTGAAAATCCAAGAAGACTTGTTTCAACTTTTGCTTCTGCTCCAGAGTCACACAGGCATCAGCTAGGTTGACTCTCTCTTCAACCATCTGTCTGAAGCCTAGAAAGACTTCTGGTTTCGCTATCTCAGCGGCCTCCTCCAGCTGGGTGGAGAAGTCCCTGGTCAGAGTGCCGATTTGGACTGGTGGCTTCAGGTGGGAAAGGCAGCCCTCATGGACCTGGAAAATCACTTCATCCCTCCTGACGTCACTAGTCACATCTTCCTTACCATCTTCCTTACCATAAGGGAAGGAAGTGTACACCAGGAAGTTCCCCCCATGCCGGGTAAAGATCCTGTCTGGTGTTGTATTGTCATCACTGTCACTGTCAAAACAGTCCTTGGGGATTGGTCCTAACAGTTCATTTCCTAAATCAATGGAAAAATGTTGGTCATCAACCGCCATTTCAATAATGGTGCCTGCGGCTAGAGTGATACTCTTTAAGTCGCTGTTATCCACCTCTTTTGGAATGGGTGTCATGTTCTATATTGACTAATGGTGTTGGGTTTACCCCCAACCCTTGCTGTTGGAGAGAAGCATTTAGATGAATATAAGCATCAGGGTTTTTCAATTTCTGTCCTCTTTTAACTTTCACTCCCAGGGAGAATTGTTGGGTCCTTTCTGGGATGGTGACTTCCTCTCCAATCTGAATTTCAACTGCATAAGGTAGCAATTGAGCTGACCTAAATGCTTTTTCTGGATCATCAAAGCCCACAGGATTATCCGCTTATCGGGACCAAGCTTTGAAGTTTATTAGGTCCAAACTAATGGCAAAGCGATGGAGAATGTCACTGCCTAAGTAAAAGGTGGCAGTTGCGTCTCGCACAACCCAACAATTATGGACTATTCTCTTGTTGCCATTGGAGATTTTGGGATAGAATAGGATACAAGGACGGGATTTAGTTTTTTATTCATATTCATTTCACGTGTGTTCTTATGAATAAGACAGGAGTTTGGGATCGATGTACTCTGACACTAGCAGGGTCGGGACGCTTTTCCCACTGCACGACTCAGAGAACACTTTTCTTTAGATATACTTACGATATGGTAATCCTAATTTTGACTTACCTATGAGCATACACCGATGACTGGCTTTTAGAACTAGGGGCTCTGTCACTATTCAGGCCCCCAACCGCTGATATCTACCAATTCTTGGTTTTTGTTTTTACATTGACCACGGTCCGAGCGTGCGCTCTCTTTCTTTTCCTTTGAATACGGGACAAGCATGTCCCGCCTACATCACCGCCCATCCCAGATTTGAACCAATCAGGGCACACCTAGCCAGCCCCACTTGATCTCGCCACCATGGCAACCTTATATTTACTTCCGTGTTTCGAGTGGATGCCGACTATTTGCAACTTTACGGCTCCTGGACTCGCATGTCATTGACTGCTCACATTCCGAGGTATGTGCATGTCTGGTGGCCTGTATAAATTCATGCTCCCAGGCCCCGTTGTGGCCCTCATGTCACAGTCTTGCAATACGTAAGGCCAGACGTTTGAAACATTTTTCTTTTTTCGGGTGCTCGTACATAGATATGCCCGTGATCAAGCATCGCATATATCAACATGTTTGCTTTCCTCGCTCTGGTTTTTTCATTTTTTTTTTTAAAACTAGTGTTCTGTGTTTGTTTTTTATTTTAGACTCTTCGCGCCCAGAGCAATATGGGATCTTCGTTTGTGGGACGGATTTCGACTTAGGAGAGTGGAGCAGCTTCCATTTCCCCTGGACCGCATCTATTGGGAATCGCGTCCACCTTGGGTGCTGAAGTTAGGAACCACTCAAAACGGGAAACGGCCATAAGCAGGCACTCCCTACACATGCAGGTACATAGCAACTTTGCTCTCACAATTTATGTGACCTGATTAGACAAGCACTATGCAGGTTACCTGTTACTTTCATTTTTTAGGCGTTCCAGTTTTACCATGGATGCCTACCGCCAAGCGACTTTCACCACCGACCGCTACATGGGTGATCGATTTCACACCTCGTTTTGAGACTTGGGCACTCTTGAGGTGAGATATTTCTTCGCATGTGGCTTTTTTTGCAGGCCCCCTGCGACTCCCCCACCCACTGGATCCCCCCTCCATTCTCCTTTCTGTTTTGGAAATAAACAATGCGTATATGGGGATGCTTGGCAGGGCACACAACCTGAAGTCCATGGTGGTTTTTTACAGACAGGGGAGACTCTAAGTTAGGATTTCCTTTCTCCTGCAGTGATTTTCCTTTTCCTGTAGATAGAAGGTCACTGATGAGGGGAATGAACATATAGCTACAAATTGTCTTAAATATAAGATGCAAATAGACATATATTTTTCAATTTATAAATCCTTAAATTCCCCCAACAGGTTAGATTTCCCACTCAACCACCCCCTCTCCCCTTTTCCCCATTTTTTATGTTATGGATCATTGTCATCCAATCTCTTTCTCTTTTTCACAATTTACATTTTCCTTCTCTCTGTGTTTCTTCGCAATCACAGGGTCCTGTTACTTACTGCCCTGACGAAGGCAGACTTTCCGATTTGAGGATTTGAACACATATGTTCACACCGCCGAAACGTATTATTATGAGAGGGAACTGAAGGTCATCTATAGACCAAACTACAAGCTTGGACCACGAACTTTAATAAGTCCAGCAACCGAAAGAACTTCTTTTGAAAGGGTTTTCCCCTTCTCCCTCTATTTTCCCCTCCTCTGCGTTGGCAAACCCGATTCCAGGTTAAGAATTTCCTTAACTCTGGAATACTAAAATCGTTATTTTCGAAATTACTGTTTGGTTTAATGGATGGATTTTCACGTAAATGCCTTCTTTGAGTGACACATATATTGGACTCACCCGTTGATCATATTTGTTTTATTTGATTGTCACACTGAATGGTTTTATTTCATATGTCATTGAAAATAAGATGTTATATATAATTTTTTAATCATACTTATGTTTGATATGGTGTCTTTCTTTCTGTGAGGGAATATAAATTGTATTTCTTTGAACATAGGTTGAACTAGGAAATTTGGTTTAAATTAATTAACCTAGTAATCAACTATTTATGCAACAGTCCCCTTCTCTTCGGATATGCCAATGGAGATTTTGAGCATACACCTGCTTGGCCGGAGATGTTTGTAATTGGGTGCTTCCAGATGCATTTCCCATTTGTCTATCAGTTTGAATCTGGGAATGGCTGGATCTTTTGGGAGTTGGCAGAACATGGCTTCGCTGATGAACCTCTTACCGTTGTTCACACACACTCGGGCGACAACAGAGTCCTTCCCATCATTTAACTGAACAGAGATGAACAACTGCTCTCCAATTGGCTGAATATCAGTCAGGCTCTGAGCTGATTTCACATCTCTCTGGACTATAGGAGTGGGAATGTCTGATGGTGGATTGGTAAAGAATTTCAGAGTGTTTTCTTCCAGTGTGGAATACCACCTTAAACTGGAAGGAAGGTTGATTTGCAGAAATAGAGAGGACCCCCCATCACCAGTCTGTTGTCCTACTGCTATTACTGTCGCGTCTGGAATTTGGTTGTTCTAGAAGTGAAATTCTATTTGGTCAGGTTTTTGTTCAACCATGTGGCATGTGCCGTTTAGACTAACATGGTTGACACTCTGTTTCATTTTTATGGGTCAGCTAGTCTGGGACCAGAGGACCTTGTTTATGCAATCTATTAGGGGTGACAACCTTCTCAGTAGGTCATTCCCTAGAAAACAAGGGGTGCCCTCTGGAGTCACTACTATGACCGGGTGTTTCACCTTATGTCACACAATTTTAATGTCCAAATCCGCAGTCCCCTCGATGGGAATCTCCTTCCAGTCAAAGTTGTCCAGGAAGAGAGGTGAGAGGAATTTGGTATTTCTCCCCCTTCCTGAATTTAGTTCATCAAAGGCCTTTCTGGACTTGGGCCTTGGGACCCAGTGTCCACCAGTGCCAAAATTGCACCCTGCCCCTGTACTTGTAAAGGGGCATAGTATCTTCCCTCCTTCTCCGCAAGGGGGCATAGATAATGCACATTTTTGGACAACTGGTGGGCTAATTATCTGGTATTGGACATGGAGAGAGAAGAGATTTGGGCAGAGTTCTGTGGGGAGTCTTGGGAATCTGAAAGAAATAGTTGGCAACTGTAGATAGGAGACGTTTTGAGTTCCCCTGGTTCCGGTACTGGGCCGCCCCCACCCCTCCTTTTTGGAGGCAGTCACCAGGATGGGTTTGAACCAGGGGATTTTCTTGCTGTTGGTTCTGGGATGGGATGATGGGCGGCGCTAGCTCAGTCCCCACATCTTCCCAGTCTGGATGTGAATCCCTTGGAACCCATTTTTCTTTGGGAGGAGTTCCCCCTTCTCTGAAGGAGAAGACTCTTTTCCCAGGATTCTCTGAGGATCCCTCTCCTTCAAATTGGAAGATCTGTATCTCCTCCACAAAATGGGTCTGTTTGGGTCCTTTGTTTCTCCTACCCCCCCGTCTGCTCCTTGGATGGTAGACTTTCAGGGGTAGGAGATTTTGTTTCCGGTTCCTGGGTTTCCAGGGGCTGTTTACAAATGGGGAAGGAAGCTTCCTCCAAGGCTTTACACCACCCTTCCCCTTGTGCCTCCTCCCTGGGAACCGGTGGGTTGTCGGGGTGCTGCCCCCGTCATTGTTCTGGAGCACCAGGTCCAGGGTTTGGGGCATTCTGTGCCGTTATGCTCATCTGAGGGTTCTGCTGAGCCCTCAGCATGAAACCCAGATCCTGTGCCATATTTTGGACCTGGCGCTCTAACTGTGAAACCCGCTCAGGCTGATACAGGGTTCTGTTTTCTCCCCTGGGCTGATCCCGGGAAGGGTAGCTATCCCTTCTCTGGTAGTACCCCGGGTTGGGAATATTTGGGTACCCCTCCACCCTTGGCCTCCCCTCTCCCGGATTAGTTGATCTGGGCTCAGGGAAGTGGGGAAAGAAGGATGGATGATTTTGGGGTTGGAAGTTGGGTGGATACCTGGGGAAAAAGTTCTGTCCAGGGTTTGGTGAATTTCTGCCCTCCTGGTGGAAGTTAGAGGGAAATTCCCTGGGTTAGGTGCTTGGTTGGATCGCTCCCTTGGGCTGGAGGGGTCCACACATAACCCAAGATGCATCGGTTTCCCTTGTAGCAGGGACTTACATAGTCAGGGGAGTGAGGGACGACATTTGTGGGACTACCTCCATGGCTCCCTGTCTGTGACTGGCCTGAGGGCCTTCTGGGCTTGGAATTATTCTGTGCAGGCAGATTTTTAGGCCCCCCCCATCTCCAAATCTAAACTAGGGGCAACCTTTACCTCTGCTACCTTGGCAGAAGCAGGGGTGCTAGTCGGTTTGGGTTTTTTCTGAGCATTATTTTTATTTTCTATGGGCTTCTGCACCTCATAGATTCGGGTGGCCTGTTCAATGACCCAGTCTAGTGACCTTTCCTCACGAAAATCTCTCACTAGCTGGGTCATGATGTATTTGGGGAAGGCATGGAAAAACGTATTTACAAATTCTTTACTGTCCGTGCGCACCCTTTTGGTAGTCTGCGCAAAGGCACGCTTCAACTCCTGCACAAATTCTTGTGGGGCCTGATCCTCCCCACATTGCAAATTGTAGGCTGCCTTGCAAGCCACTTGGGGATTTCTATGAACAGAAAAGTGCTTTAAGATGGCCGCCCTATATGTGCACCATCTTGCATGATTTTGGTCCACCAGCCCCGCAAAGAAACTGCAGTATTCTGCATTCTTCAAATGCAAAGTCTCCATCATTTGCTCAAAGAGCTCCAAGTGTTCCCAAACAGAATACTTGGAGTTCTTATGATAAGGAGTGATGACGCTCCTTATTGCTTTGATCTGTTTTAAGGGGTCCTTAAGCAAGGCCCCTTTTGCCTTATTGGCCTTCTTGTTTTGGGTAACCCTGGTCCATTCATCCTCTGACTCAGAAGCACTGCTCCCAGACGTGCCCGTCTGATCTTCCAGGTGTTCCCGGATTCTGCGAGCCTGGGAATGGCTGGCAGAATGTGGGGACCTAGTCTCTTGTGTCCTGGGACGCTCAGAGGAGTCTTCAGATTCCTCCTTGCTGCACGGATTTGATGGGTACCCCCCTCACTGACCTAACTGGGCAGAGGATTTTAGAATGCCCTTAGAGGGCCTACTCTCCCGGGGTTCCCCACTAAATTGCACTGTACTTGGGTGCCCATACCCGGATGCCCGCCCATCCATTCCTGGGAGGTACTGGCCTATGAGCCCCATACTTCTGACTGGATAGTAATCTGCCATCCCCGTGGGAGAGATGGAGGCCTCTGGTACTAGAGCTCCTGAGGTTATGTCAGGTGTTTCCCTTTCCCAGCGAACCTCATCTCTATCAGCCCCTTCTCTCTGTTGCCTGTTACGCTCACCTGGCTCCCACAGAGGCGTCGATCTGAACTGGACAGCTGCGGTCTCCACCAATGTGACGCGTAGGGCCGAGATGACGGACTGGACTGGCCCACCTAGCTTCGTTTGCTTGGCCCTTAGGAATATCCTTCTGATGGTTTGAAAAGATGAGCTCTCCATCCTGCATTGAGCGCAGGGGCGCGTTGATAACCAGTTGCTTCACTGGCTCGAAGGAATCTGTGAGTTCCAGAACAATAATGACTCCGAAAAATATGTAGTTCGTAAGAGTTCACTTGTCTGACTTTCACCCTTGTCCGATTCCTTGCAGTTTGCAGCTTAACCCCAGCGAAGAGTTCCTCATGGTAGCTGACGAAGTTCAGGTAAGGATTTGGCTTAGCCTACACAGTTCAATAAAATAAGGCCAGAATATAAGATGCCTGTTCCTTTATTCAGGTGTGGTGAGAAAATATGAAGTTCAAGGAATTATCCCTCCGGCGGTAAAATTAGGTAAGTCTATTGCGGAGAGAAGAGTTCCCCTTATTTGTCCCGTTGTCGCACCTTGTCGTCCTTTTGTTCCCCTTAGGGGCGGGGTGCGGCGAGTATGCAATGGAGACTGCGCCGACCTGTGAAGAGGAATAGTATCCCCGGCGGTAATCAGGTAAGTCTATGAGGGTAGTTACTATTGCCTCTGTTTATTTCCTTGGCTCACCTTTGCTGTTCTTGTGTTCCGCTTAGGTGCCAGAATGCGGCGGAACGTGCAGAAAGATGCAGTGGATAGTGAGGGTGCTGCAAGTGCCTGTGAGTTCAGCGCGGCGCAGCAGCAGGCGAGGCGGCGGGCGTAAATGCTTCTTTCTTCCAGTTCGAAAGTGCGGTGGATCCGGAATCCAGGTAAGGATCGAAGGTTTGCTCTTATTCCAACCTTTCTCCTTCTGTTCCTCTTTTTCTAGGAGCTGCAGACTCTAGGTGGGCATGGCAGAAGACTGGATACAGGCTTGCAGACACGATGAGTGTTACGCTGCTGGATGCAGAATAATGCAAAGCATGTGCTGCTCTTCGGGCGTGGTTTAAATAGCCTCCAAAGTAGTCCCAGGTGAGTATTATTCCCCAGCCCCACCCGAGTAAAAAAATAGTCCCTAGGTAAAATAGTCCCTTCCAAGCCTCATTTGGCTTGGAGCTCTGCAGCATGGTCTGCACCAGGTAAGCTTGCAGCATGGTCTGCATCAGGTAAGTTTACTCTATGACCCTGGCGCCTATGGCACCAGGACTGACTCTCCATATGAGCCTGGCGCCATAGGCGCCAGGACCGCACCCAAACAGCCCCTAACAGGGGCTTTTGGGCTTGCTCAAAACAACTTGATGCCTGCTTCCGGGGTTGCTGGACCTGGTCTGTTTCCCCGGGGGTAGGCATCATGACAGCACTCCTCCCCAAGCCCCCTCCTAAAGTCGTTCTTCCCCGTGGTTTTGGTTTGTCTGGGAAATTTCGGTGGAATCTTTTCACCAATCGAGGTGAATGCACGTGGTCACTGGATTCCCAAGACCTTTCCTGTGGTCTGTACCCTTTCCAGTCAATTAAATAAAAAAGTTTTGACTTCACCATCTTGGAGTCCAGGATATTCTTAACTTCAAATTCGGGTTCCCCGTCTATAAGGACGGGGTCTGGTGGCTTGGTTAGTCTTGTCCCTGGTTGCACTGGCTTCAAAAGTGACACATGAAAGGCAGGATGAATTCGCATATTAGCAGGTAAGCCCAACTTGACGGCCACCGGGTTGATAATGGCCTTAACAGAGTAAGGTCCCAAATACCTAGGGTTAAAGGTCTGCATTCCCTTGAGAGGTATGTGTTTTGTGGCCAACCATACTTGGTCCCCTATCTGGTACTGTGGAGTCTCACTTCTATGCCGATCAGCATCTTTCTTATATTTCCCCTTCGCCTGTTTCAAATGTGCAGTTGCCTGCTTAAAGGCTTGTGTAATCGTAGCGTGTAGATGGTCCACTGCGGGCATTTCTAAGTGTTGAGGTGAGTCAAGGTCTGAGGTTCGAGGGTGGTGCCCATATAGGGTATAAAAGGGACTTTGTCCAGTTCCAGAATGTACTGAATTATTGTATGCATATTCGGCGATCCAAAGGATGTCCTTCCAATTACTCTCAGTTTGATGTAACATACAATGCAGGTATTGTTCAAGAGTCTGGTTGGTCCTCTCCGTTTGACCATCGGTCTGGGGGTGGTGACTGGTCGATAATCTCACGTCGACTTGCGCCAATTGACAACATTTCTTCCAAAAATGTGAAACAAATTGACTGCCCCGGTCAGAGACCGACACGGACGGAAATCCATGTAAGCGAACAATGTTTTCGAGGAATTCTTTGGCCAGGATTAAGGCTGAAGGTAGTCCTTTTAAAAGAATAAAGTGGGCCATCTTGGAAAAAAGATCCACAATAACTAGAATGGTGTTAAACCCATTACAATGAGGTAGATCAGTAATAAAGTCTAACGATAAGGTGTGCCATGGTGTAGGCGGAATGTCTAAAGGTTGTAAGAGTCCAGCTGGTTTTTTCTTTTGACATTTGTTTTGGGCGCAAATGCCACAAGACATCACAAATGATTTAATATCCTTTCCCCAGGTGGGCCACCAGAATTGTCTTTTAATCTTAGCTTCAGTTTTTGCAATACTTGGGTGCCCCTCCATTAGGGTATCATGATAACGGGGAATTACTTGCTCTTGTAGTTCCTTGTGTGGCAGAAACAGTCGCCCTTGGTAATAAGGCAGATCATTGGTGACAGAGTAGTCCGGGCCTTTCTTTACCCAGTCCTGCAGGGCAGTAGGATCAAAGAGTTGCTGGATCTTTTCCTGAATGTCCTCTAGTGTCTGTAGAGTAGTCATGCCAAGGATCGTTTGTTTGGAAATTATCGGTCCTGGTTCTGGGTTCACTTCTGCCTCTCTCATCCCTATTCGGGATAAGGCGTCTGCTTTACCATTCTTACCACCTGGTCGATAGGTTATCACAAAATCAAACTCGGCAAAGAACAATGCCCATCAGAGTTGACGTGACGATTGGGCCTTGGCTGTTTTTAAATACTGTAAGTTCCGGTGATCGGTGATCACAGTAATGGTATGCCTGGCACCGAGAAGGTAATGCCGCCAAGCCTTGAAGGCGGATTTAATGGCTAATAACTCCTTGTCGGTAACCGCATAGTTTAACTCGGGAGCCGAGAACTTTCTGGGCCAAAATGCTACTGGGTGAAGCTGGCCAGTTTCAGGGTCCTTTTGAGACAGGACAGCTCCCATGGCTAGACTGGATGCATCAGTTTTCACTATGTATGGAAGTTCAGGGCGTGGGTGCTTTAACACAAGTGCAGACGTGAATTTCGCTTTCAGCTCTTGGAAGGCCTTTTCAGCTTCTTCATTCCATATATAGCGTTTATTTTTTCGCAAGAGTGCTGTGATGGGATGTACGACACGTGAAAAATCTGGGATGAATCTGCGGTAGAAATTGGCAAAGCCGAGCATGCTTTGTATACTCCCTTAACTGAACTTGATGATGCCCACTTAAGGATTGCGTCCACCTTTCGTGAGTCCATTCGGACTCCCTTTGGGGTCAGAATAAACCCAAGGAATTCAACTTCTGTGGTGTGAAAAACGCATTTTTCTAGTTGTGTATAGTTTGTGCTGGCGTAATTTCTCAAGGACTGCTCGGACCTGCTTCACATGGTCAGATTCTGAAGAGGAGTATACTAGAATATCATCGTTATACACGACAACACAAACGTCAATGAGTTCACGAAGGACATCGTTCATGAAGTATTGGAAGGCTGCTGGTGCATTGCACAACCCGAAAGGCATCACCTGGTACTCGAATAACCCATACTTAGTGCAGAAAGCAGTCTTCCATTCGTCGCCCTCTTTTACACGTACCAGATGGTATGCCCCCTGGAGATCTAACTTGGTGTATATACAGGCGTCCTTCACTTGGTCTAATAGTTCAGGGATCAGAGGCAATGGGTATCGGTTCTTAACAGTTATCTGGTTCAATGCGCGGTAGTCTATGCACGTTCTGAGGTCACCTTCCTTTTTGGGCACGAAGAACAAAGCTGAAGATGCAGGGGACTTGGATGGGTGAATAAAGCCATTGGCAAGGTACTGGTCTAAATATTGTCATAGGTGAAGGTTCTCAGGTTCCGTAAGGGCATAGATCCTGCTACAAGGGGGTTGTACACCGGGTATGAGATTGATTTGACAATCGTACGATCTGTGAGGAGGTAAGGTGTTTGCCTGTTCCTTTTGGAAGACATCGTGGAATTCTTGGTATTCTGGAGGTAGTTATATGACTGCTGTGGTTACTGTGGCCAGGCCTACGTTTTGATTTTTCTGTGGGTAACAGGTTTGTGCACAATCCGGGAAGGTTATTCTCTTCTCTCGCCAATCAATACAAGGATTAGGTGTTTCCAACCAGGGTATCTCCAGTATTATTTTGAACTGTGGGGCTTTGATTAGATCAAACACAATAGTCTCTCGATGCCCATCCTGACCCAATAGTGACATCTCTGCAGTGGAATGAGTAACAGGCCTAGAGGCAATTTTAGTTCCATAGACTGTGGTGATGACATCTGAGGTGGTTTTCGGCAGAGAGGTAGATTCATCCTGGAAGCCAATTCATAGTCCACATAATTTCCTATGGCCCCGCTATCTATGTATGCCCTTACTGCGTGCATATGCGATGGCTGCCCTGGATCTACGAGGACCATTGGTATGATGAAATGCGAGGTCTGAGTATCCTTCTTCAAACTCAGCAAGCGGACCTCTACGCTTGTTGGGCATGGTCGTTTCCCGAGTCTGACTCCATATGGCTTTTATCAGCAGCTCCTACCACCTTCTTGGGTGGTTTTACAGGGCAATCCCGTAGAAAATGCCCAGAAGTTCCACAATGTAGACACAAATGCATTTGTCGTCTCCTTTCTCTTTCCTTCTGGGTTAAGGGTCCTTTAACCCCTCTGATTTGCATGGGTTCTGAAGCATCTGCTCCTTTGGGCTTAGCGTGAGTTTTGACCCATACCCGATTCTCAAACTTGGCTCGATCAGTATTTCTGTTCTGAAGTGTAATCTAACTGGACCACTAAGTCTATATTTTCAGTGCAGTCTTGAGGTGGGTTCACGACTTGAGCCAAGACATCCTTGAGTTCTCCTCGAAGCCCTCGATGAAATAACGTGATTCGTTTTTCCTCAGGCCATCCAGTTTCCACTATCAACCTATTAAAGGTCGCTATGTAGGATAGAAGGTCCTGGTTACCCTGTCATAGGGACAAAAGTTCATTATCCAGGGCCTGTCCTTGGGAGTGCCGGGCAAATAGTGTTTCCATGCTAGTTTGAAAGCCCTGAAAATCCCGAAGAATTGGGTCATCCTGAGTGACAAGTGGAATTGACCAATCAGCTGCACTGCCGCTGAGATATGACAATACAAAGGCTACCTTGGCTTGGTCGTTTGGGAAGGCTCCAGGTCTGCATAAAAAGTGCAGGCGGCATTGGTTCATAAACACGGCAAACATTTTGCGATCTCCGTCAAAGCGTTCGGGTGGAGCTAATGGAATATTTCCTGGTAGGTTTATTTGCACAGGGTTACTTGATAACACAGGAGCTGGATTACCCCCGGAACCAGGTAGGGGTGCCTGTCCAGCCTGGCTTTGCAATAGCTGCCTAGCAAGGTCATCAGTTTGCTCCTTTGACAAAATCAGTTCTCTCCTAAGAGCATTAGTTTCTTGACTGGCCGAATGCACTTCAGCCCTCAGTTCCCCTAGTAATTGGGCCAATTGGTCAGTCTCTGAGGTATCCATAACACCCGGGTGGGAATTTGTGTGTAGGCTTCGTGTTCTGTTACGCTCACCTGGCTCCCACAGAGGCGTCGATCTGAACTGGACAGCTGCGGTCTCCACCAATGTGACGCTTAGGGCCGAGATGACGGACTGGACTGGCCCACCTAGCTTCGTTTGCTTGGCCCATAGGAATATTCTTCTGATGGTTTGAAAAGATGAGCTCTCCATCCTGCATTGAGCGCAGTGGCGCGTTGATAACCAGTTGCTTCACTGGCTCGAAGGAATCGGTGAGTTCCAGAACAATAATGACTCTGAAAAATATATAGTTCGTAAGAGTTAACTTGTCTGACTTTCACTCTTGTCCGATTCCTTGCAGTTTGCAGCTTAACCCCAGCAAAGAGTTCCTCATGGTAGCTGACGAAGTTCAGTTAAGGATTTGGCTTATCTTACACAGTTCAATAAAATAAGGCCAGAATGTAAGCTGCCTGTTCCCTTATTCAGGTGTGGCGAGAAAATATGAAGTTTGAGGAATTATGCCTCTGGCGGTAAAATTAGGTAAGTCTATTGCGGTGAGAAGAGTTCCCCTTATTTGTCCCGTTGTCTCACATTGTTGCCCTTTTGTTCCCCTTAGGGGCCGGGGTGCGGCGAGGATGCAATGGAAACTGCGCCGACCCGTGAAGAAGAATAGAACCCCCAGCGGTAATCAGGTAAGTCTATGGGGGTAGTTACTATTGCCTCTGTTTATTTCCTTGGCTCACCTTTGCTGTTCTTGTGTTCCCCTTAGGTGCCAGAATGCAGCGGAACGTGCAGAAAGATGTGGTGGATAGTGAGGGTGCTGCGAGGGCCGGAGAGTTCAGCGCGGCGCTGTAGCAGGCGAGGCGGTGCGCGTAAATGCTTCTTTCTTCCAGTTCGAAGGTGCAGTGGATCGGGAATCCAGGTAAGGATCGAAGGTTTGCTCTTATTCTGACCTTTCTCCTTCTGTTCCTCCTTTTGCTAGGAGCTGCAGACTCGAGGCGGGCGTGGCAGAAGACTGGATGCAGGCTTGCAGACACGATGAGCGTTACGCTGCTGGATGCAGAATAACGCGAAGCGTGTGCTGCTCTTCGGGTATGGTTTAAATAGCCTCCAAAGTAGTCCCAGGTGAGTATTCTTCTGCAGCCCCACCCGAGTAAAAAATAGTCCCTAGGTAAAATAGTCCCTTCCAAGCCTCATTTGGCTTGGAGCTCTGCAGCATGGTTTGCACCAGGTAAGCTTGCAGCATGGTCTGCATCAGGTAAGTTTACTCTATGAGCCTGGCGCCTATGGCGCCAGGACTGACTCTCCATATGAGCCTGGCGCCATAGGTGCCAGGACCGCACCCAAACAGCCCCTAACAGGGGCTTTTGGGCCTGCTCAAAACAACTTGATACCTGCTTCCGGGGTTGCTGGACCTGGTCTGGTTCCCAGGGGGTAGGCATCATGACATTGCCCTGCCAGAGCCTGTGCTTTCAGTTCCTCAATCAAGGCCTTACTAGACTCTATCAGTCTCTCCTGCATGGCTACCTGTTGCTGGAGCCTATCATTGTGCTAGCAGAGAGCCTCATTCTCTCTCTGTGCTTCCTGGTTGGTCCTAGAGTACTGGGCCAGTCTTTGCTGCAGGAGGGTTACCTCCTGAGTCCATCCCTACTGGCATGCTCCTTTCTTGCCAGAGCATCTTCCACCCTCCTCGTGTGCTCTAACAAGCTTTGATGCTCTTTTTGGAGGTCACCCAGTCCGTAGAGGGCCAGGTGATTTTCTTCCAGCTTCCCTTTTAAGTGGCAGACTTCCTGGCCTAAGGTTTCCCTTTCCTGAGCAAGAGCCTGCCTCTCTGCCACCAGGTAGTCCCTCTGCCTTTGAGGGGCACCAGCTTTCTGGCGCTCTTCATCAAACTCTGCCTGGGTATCCAGGTCTTTGAAAATCAATGTATTGCTCTCCTCTTTTTCTTTATCCAACTGGCTTTGCAGGGTGGCTACCTGCTTTGTGCATGCCCTGTTGAAATCTATCTGTTGCTCCAGATTTTTCTGGCTCTGCAGTACATAGTCCAAACCTTCTTGATACTCCTTCTGCAAGGCCAGAATTCTGGTATCCTGGTCTGCCCTTTCCTGTTGCAGGATACCCATATCCTCTTTTATTTTAATTATATACTGCCTACTATGATTTTCTGAGTCCAGATCAGATTGCGCCTTCTCTAATGCCAACAGTTGCCTACTTGCCAAATCTTGGCCTTCAGCACATCTATCCTGTATGGTTCCCATATATAAATATAAATATGCCACTATCCTGACAATCTTGCTGTGCTCATCTTTGGCCTTAGTGGCCATATATAGTTCACTCGGGCCACATGTAAGGGACCCTGATCTCTCCAGATATCTAACCCAGTTGCAGTGACCTGTTGTGTGATTGCCTGCAACTACACATTCTGGTCCTGCTCAGTCCACTCACCTTTCACAAATAGCTTATGTAAGAGGTGTTCTCTAGCTATCTTGATATCTACCAATGTCGCCATTCTGGAAATTGATTTCCTTCCTGACTTACAGAAGTTTATTATTTTATTTTGCAAAACAGACCGTTTCCTGAGAGCGTTCCTTTTCGAGGGGTGCTTCTACAGTGTAACACAGCTTGGTAGCCCAACAGGATTTATGTATCCTATTAGTTAGCACACTGTATTAAGATGCACAAGTGGGAGACCTAATCCAGAAATCCCGGACGAGCCCCCAATCTGTAAGTGACTTCAATCCAGCAATCCAACTAAATCAATGCTCAGGATGGGATGCCCAATGGAAGCCCTTATTTATATATTTGTATGTCAAAGTTCTTAAATCTGGATGATGAACCCTTATATAACGCCCCTCTCTTTGAATCCCCCTGACCTCACTGAGCCAAGAAGTAGGTTTGTTTTGGAAATTAAAAGATTTATTTGAAGAATTAAACAATATATATATATCATACTTTTATGAACAAAATAATATTTGAATTACACACTTATGAATATGGACGGTAATCAACAATGGGTAATATTACAAAATTGACACTCTCTTTAATCACTTAGGAGTATGAATATGGAAGATACTGTACAGAGAATACTTATGTAATTCAAGGAAATGCAATAATGGGAAAGAATGCAACACAGAAATAAACTTGATATGATTTCAATCAAAAGATAATATGGTCACTTTTTCCCCTGTGACTACTCACTCCCCCCACTATGCAGTATGAAGAGATGGGAAGGAGGATACACAGGTTTCAAGAATACAATCAATAATGTAGTTCAATTCCAGTTCCCCCCAGCAAGCTTAGAGAAAACAGGTATGATTTTAAAACACAGGTCAAAATGCTTTTGAATGAAATTGCAAAGGATTGGAAAATATACTAAAATGCTTTTAATTCACTAAGGGATATTCAGGATAAGTAAGAGTTATTTCGGATTAGTTCAGATCAACACTAGCAATGATTCATGAGTGATTACCAGGTTGAAAACGAATCTAAGCAGTTGAAAGCAAGAAGCAGCTATTTTAACATGTAGTGAAATTGAGCTAAATTGCAATTTGCGGCACTTTTTCCGCGTGCGTAAATCGTGATTATGGAAAAACTATAAGGAATTGGAATTTGTAGGTTTGTTGGAAAGCTGAGGATTTCTGAGGATCTTAGCTTCAAAATGAGAGTTAAATTTTGCTTCTAGGATGTGCGGTTCACAAGATACAGATGTTTTTGTGAAGGTAGATTTTCAGAAATAAAGTCAAGATTTCAGAATGACAGATGGCGCTTTACAGATTTGGAATCAACAGGATGAACACAGGATTCTATAATGCAGTTCTGGATAGGTTGAAATGAATGGAAGAGGATTACTTTAAACTAAGAGGTTGGTTCTGTACAGTTCTAGACTAGATATTCACTCCTAGTTTTGGAATGAAAGGGAAATGGGCCTCGTTACTGATCTGGTCAGGTTTGGACTTCACTCGCCACCGGACGGTGTCAGGCACTGGTTCTGCTCACAGCATGGCCTCTGGTCGGGGTCTGATGGGTTCTGGATACAGCGCTTCTTACTGGGTCTGGACCTCGGTCCTAGCACAGGCTTCTTGGCTAGAATAGAACAGCTCAGCCCGGCTGTTGAATGTGTGAATCAGGTTGCTAATGTTCTGAGGCCTGCTGAGAAGGATTCAGCTTGTGAATTAGGCCTTTGCTTCAAAGTTCTGGATTCTGGATTCTGGAGCTTGGTTCTAGAGTCTGGTCTCTGGATCTATCTGGGGTCTCTGTCTGGATATTATCTGGATCTGGAGTCTTCCAGCAGAGTGCTTTGCAAGGAATCGGTTGAAGAGTGGAAAGAATGTGTCCTTGCCTGTCCTAAGCAGTCTCTTTTTATGTGTTTTCAAAGTGGGTGGGAAGGCTGATTCTACATGCCCAACCCCCTTAGGATTTGATAGGTTAAAGGATTCCCTTGACCTGACTGGAGAATGAGTCAGTGTGATGCTGTGTTTTACAATCTAGTGAAGAAACTCCCCTTTGCTTTTACTTAGAAAATCAATATTTCTCTAAAACATATTTCCGAGATACACAAGTTGTTGAGAATACATATACACCTCACAGATGAATTAAGGCAGGTCTCTGTTCAAGCCCCATGTTCCTACGGGCTTGGGTTCAGAAATGATGACTTATTTTCATTTTTGGTGAATTTTCCAATAGTGGTTCTGCACCAAATTTTACACAGACATACACACCCTCTCTGAGCATATTACTGTAAGTTCTTATGTTTCTAGCATAAACACTGTATCTACAATATTAATAAATCTGGGGGTTTGGTCTCAAAACATCACCCGCCGTCCAGCTTAGTCTTGAATTGTGAGTGAAAGTTTTACATTTTGGTCAGCTTGGTACAACATTTTAGAACCATTTTTCTTAAACATATATTTGGTGCGATGTTATATCCACCTCTCAGTCTGGCCCGCCCCGTAGAATCTTGGTGAGTCAGATGGTCACATGGCCTACCTTCCTGCTAGAGCAGCTGTTGACCAGGCACACCCAAATCAGCATATTCTATTCAGCTGGAAGAATCCATTGTCTTGTTTACAAGCAGCAGAGCATCAGTCCAGGGTGCCACTCCCCAGTTCCTTTTCACACCAACTTGTCAATCTCTTGGCTTGGGGCAGGGGATGTCTCCTTTGTCTAGGGTAAGGTGTGAAGGGTTCCCAGTGTGGGAAACTTCTTAACTCTGCAACCAATGTCTACAATTTGTCTTTTCTTACAATATAACCCATATTTTTAATACATACATTAAACAATTGCTTCCTTCAAGTCATTTCAGAATATAGTTTTAAATTGTCTCTACCCCTTAGGCTTCTGATAGCCAGTATTTCTTTGGCATAGTTTAGGGTTCCATGTTGAACTTTTACAAAGAAATGGTTTAAAACGCTGGCTCCTGGTAGTGGTGAGCAACGGTACTACACCCATTTTTGACAGCTGTCTTTACATCAGTATCTTTAAAGCTAGATAGCATATGATTCTTGCTGACATTGTATTGATGTGGATTCTTGCAGTAGAATATTGTGGAACACCCAACAAGAAGGTTGGATCTTTTTGGTGATTTGTGAGCCATGATTTTAGCAATTTTTGACAATCAAGAAAACGGATTTTTGAACAGCTCTGTATTCCTTTGCACTGATTTTGCTCTGTGTGCAGCCAAAGGATGGGGTCTGGCAATGGTCTCCTGTATTAACACTGACAGAGGCAAAAGTAGATGGCAGCCTATTTTCCAGGTTTGTACTGCGCATTTTGGGATGATTTGGAGCGAGCAGCATGCTTTCCAGTAGCCATTCTGATGTTTCTGCTGCCAGCAATGCACACTACTGTTGCAGGGCTCAGATGAGTGGGTTAATACATCCCACAACTGATATCCCACAGGGTGGCCCTAAATATAAAATGCTCCCCATCCCGTATGGAGATAAATGTTGACCATCTATACCACATCATTCCTCCACCCCATGATCTAGAAAATCACACTGAGGTTTGGGTGGACTTGGCACCTATATGACCTTCTCAACCGAAGAGTATGCACGCAGGGGGGGACAGTTTCAGTCAGTGTGCAGGGCTTGGGTGCCAATAGGGAACTCAGCGATATGTGGAAGCCAAGAGGAGAGAACGGAGGTTCAGTGGTATAGTAGAGTTTGTTAATGTAGAAGTAATGAAAGGGGAGAATGTTGGGAAGTGGGCAGCCCCGCCCTACCCCCCTAGGTGCTTTAGAGTGAGCAGAGAAGCATTGAAAGCACTATGATGGGCCACGGGGGACGGTGAAAGGACCGCCTCACAATACAAAATAATGACTCCAATCTAACCAAATATAATAGTGCAGCATAAGGCGTGAGCAGCATTGCTATTTTTGCATAAATATTAGTAACTAAAGGTAGAAAGGAAGGCATATGCAGTAAATGCGGCATTGCACACACAAGGCCAACATTGAGAGACAAGATAAATCCCCAGCCATGCAGGAGCTCCATGAGGACAGCCCACATCCCCAACTGCCACAATGTCTATTCATTGTTCTAACAGTGTTCCAAAGATGTTCGAGATGAAGGTGCCTTAAAAGGCCATGATCACAGACCGGCACCTGGAGTGTATATTATCTCACACTGGCCAACGCATGCCCTTTGACTACTGAACCCAAAGTAACAAGTCCTGAGATGTTCAAAGTGGATGGACAGGGCACTTCGTTGAAGCAACAATCGTGTGGAACCAATGGCCTGGCATACTTTACGGGGCAGGTGGATCCTGTATAGGCGAGCACCAACCAACCACGCATGATTTTACCCTATGTATTGCTCATGTATGACAATGGGTTGCTTTATAAGATTGTGCTTGTAGCAGAGTTTGTTGCTGTTGCTCTCATCTGTGTGTGAGATTAAAAACCTGCTATCCTTACAAGATTGATTTGGGCCTTTCTTCCCTAGCAGGTTGTATTCTCACTGGTATGAGCATTCAGGCACTTCCCTTCAGTAACACTCTTGACTGGATTGCCTCATTTCTCAACGCAGACACCTCTGATCTGACCTCCTTCCTGTAAGTGTCCCCCTAGAATCTTTACATGGCTCTCTACCATTGACCCCCTACACTTACCCTCTTTCAATCTCATCTCCTTCATTGTGTTCTTCTATTACGTCTTTGCAGATGACTACCAGACCTTGCCCTCTCCTTCCCTATTCTTAATCCTGATCTCTATGTACACATTTTTAAATGAGAGGAGAATGGGCTTGCTCTCACACTGCGCACACAATTGAAATAACAAGCACAATTGCTATTTATGTTTTTCGGTTTTAATCAACACCGTTGCAGCCTGACACGTGTTTCGAGCTTCCTGCTCTTCCACTGAGGCTTGAGCTTGGCTTCTCTATAAGCTGGGTACATAGGTTGAAGGTAATTAGTTACAAAGTAGTGAAAACGGACGTGGGCTCCCAATTACTTGCAGTTGCACGGAGAACTTAGTAAGTAAATTATTGAGCTGCAGGGTGTCCGCTGCCTAGTGAGAGAATGGCTCCCGTTCTCTCACTAGGCGGCGAACATGCAGCTCAATAATTTACTTACTAAGTTCTCCATAAGGCCCTCTTTCCAACCCCCAGTCAAATGACTTTCACTGGTCAACCTTGCACAACAGGGTTACCATGACGCTCTTTCATCCCAGGCAGTGGAAGCTGAGGAGAGGTGTCAAAGGAATTCACACTTCCTTATGACAGGGCCAGTCCATTGTCCCTGGCTGCAAAAGTGCTGGCCAGTCTGACGAGGTAGCTACTTTCCACACCTTGGTCCTTTAACATTTGTAAAGGGACTTCATTTCCCAAGGGGGCTGGGTACCTTAAAAGTGCCTGCCTTGCCAAACTGGCCAATAGGAATGCCTGAGCTTCAGCCAGGCTGTTGAAGTTCTTTGTGTGAAGAAGAGTAAAATACACAGGGCCTCATTACGACCCTGGCGGAGTGGGTTTACGCCAGCGGTATTCGCGGCGGACCCGTCCGCCCTACTACGAGTTCCCGTAGCGCCATGGAGCGTTTTCCGCCTGGTTTTTCCGGGCGGAGAAATCCATGGCGCTACGGGACCTTGTTGTTAATTACGCCACCGTATTTTACGGTGGCGTAATTAACGCCTTCCCCACTCCCATTATACCCTATGGGGCAAAAATGGGAATGGGGAAGGGTAAAATGGGGAATGGGGATTTACCGCCCCGCCAAGGTCGGAATGGGGCGGTAAATCCGCCAACCCCCATGGCGCTATCAGCAGCTTTCCGCCGTGCTCCATGGTGCATTATGCGCCACGATTTCCGCCAGGGTCGTAATGAGGCCCACAGAGTAAAATACACCTATGTTTTTGTTTTCTTCCCAAAATATACAGTTTTGTTTCTGGGCATTTACAGTATTATTTCTTATTTAGCTGTCATAATGTCATTTCATTTCTCTCTAAAGCAAAGTAACACAGGTTCATTTTATTTTTGTATCCATTTAAAACTGCGGTTTTCCTCGTGTTTTGCTGTCTGAAAGCTTTCAGAGCTCCGGTCAATTTCTGCACACAGGGATATGTTCAAGAAATGGGTTCTTTGAAACTGACACCAAACAAAGGGAGAGAGAGAGCTACTTTTGAAGAGCTTTGCCTGTGTTAATTTGTTACAAAAGTAAACGCTTGCTGTACAGCCTGAAATGAATTTCTCTGCTCTTCACAGATTTTACTTGACACAACAATGCCTTTCAGGGAGGAATGGCCCTTATTTGATGGTGTTCATCCTGAATATAGATGGGCATGGCTGTGTTTTACTGGAACCAAACTTTGTAGTGTTGAAAGATGGAAATAGCACCAGTGCAAGGTAATTTTAAACACAGAACATTTTCTTTTTCAGTTTTGAGCTGGCAGCATAACAGCGCTGAGCTATTCTGTCATGCAATCCTTCTCTTTGGGTTCGCATCAGAAAACAAAATGCAGCTATTCTCGGGATGTCTATTCTCCATCTCGCCCCATATGTGCTCAGCAGACCCAGCACAGCCATTATTTTTGTAACTGCTACAAACAGAGTTTTTGTGACGCTGGGGAATATGTGCTCAGCAGACACAGCACAGCCATTATTTTTGTAACTGCTAACATGCAGTTTTGTGATGCATGGATTTCTGTTGGGCTGGTAAATGTACCCCACAAGGTATAAAACCGAAGCTCAACCAGCTCAAAAGAACAAAGATGACCTTATTCATTCCTGGTGGAGCAGAATATTATGTAAAGTTGGTGTCTAACATCTCAGAAAATACAAAACAGTTAAGGAGCCTTCTCAAAAAAGTGGCAAGAATGTATATAAACCTTTGCTCACAATGAAGAATTTATTACCATAAAGGTGAAAGCCCAATACCTAGCCCTGCGGTCATTCGACCCTCAGCTCAAAATGTACTTTACTGTAGATGCCAGTGGGTATGATTCAGATGCCACATTAACTCAGAAACAGGATGGCGACGACAACATTCAGCCCTTCATGTTTAAGACTCTACCCCCAGCCAAGAGAAACCATTCTGTCATTGAGAAGGAAATGCTGGCACGTGCCTGGGAAACATGATATTCTCACACTTACGTATCAGGTAGGAACTCCATGTGGCCGCTCACCACACAGTATTAGTTCACCTTCTCTGCCTTGGAGGCACCAACTTACACACCTAGCTCAAGAAATTTCAGGAATATGCCATTGAAATCCAACATGTGCCATCATGGAAAAACCCATGGATGCCAGACCCCACAGAACCAGCAGACACCTTCCTCAAGACGTAATGGGCCTCATTCCGAGTACGGCGCTAACCAATGGCGCTATTAACGCCTTGGTTGACGCCGTACCCGGACCGGCAGCGCCTTGGTGGATGGCGGAATTACCGCCCCATTCCAGGGTTGGCGGGGCGGTAATTCCCCAATCCCCATTTACCCTTCCCCATTCCCATTCTTGCCCCATAGGGCATAATGGGAGTGGGGAAGGCGTTAATTACGCCACCGTAAATTACGGTGGCGTAATTAACATCGAGGTCCCTTAGCGCCATGGTTTTTAACACCTGCTAAAAGCAGGTGTTAAAACCTCCATGGCGCAAAGGGAACTCGGAGTATGGCGGTAAGGGATTACCGCCACCGCTCTCGTTAGCGGTGGCCGCTATCCCTTACCGCCATACTCGGAATGAGGCCCAATGTCTTGCGCCCACACTAACTGATATGTGCAATGGAGAGTCACAAGTGTTGAGTAAACAGGAATGTAAGAATGCAGATTAGAAAGGCCAAGAATCCAGAATGTCCAAACTGTTGACTGTGACAGGATGTGTGGATAAAAGAACACTTTTTACAACAATGCGCCCATTACATCAAATTGCATAAAAACTCACAGTCATGAATGACATATTTTATTCTGGGGAGACAAAGTTTTAGCCTTGTTGATGATTAGATATATCGTAATCTATCAAGGACACCAATGGCCAGCCCTAAGTTAGCACTCTCATGAAGAAAAGGATTCGGGAATCATATTAGTGGCCTCAAATGGACACTTTGAAAGCCACATAGTCTTGCCTCAACAGTGCCTCAAAAGGGTGCAAACAAGACAAGCCCGACTACAAAATGGTGATGTTTCCCCGGGTGCTTAGAAAAGTTAGAATTTGAGAAGTTAATATTTGTATTTATTTTCACACAAGAACAGTTAAATCAAAACAGATCTGCCGTGAAATTCTGCAAACATTTATACAACAAAAAAGTTAGAATTTGATTTCATTGGGCCCTAGAAAATGCTATTTTTCGAATTTGAAATGGATAGAGTTGGCGTGTGTCACTAACATAGCGACATACACTGTCATTGAAGTAGTAAAAGGATTCGTTCGGACAGAAAGAGTGACAACAGTGTTGAATTGATCTCATGGTCGATGAAGGAGTAACTTGCCACAATGGCATATTACTGCTTAAAGCAGCATTACATCATCCACATGCCAATGGCCTTGTTGAAAGGGACCATAGATGTATCAAAGGAAATTTTCTAATTACTCTGTAATATAATCAGTTGCTATGCACTGTGATGCTCCAAGCTCTATCAATAAAAACATAATTAAGCAATAAGCCCTGAGCCGCGGGGCATTACCGGGTTAGGTAATGCCCCAGGGCCCATGGTTCCAGTTAATAGTTAATTAAGGCCCTGGAACATTATCTGACTCTGTAATGCCCCCACGGTGAGGGGCTTATTGCTATTAGTACCCTGGCCCGCAAGACTGGGGTACTAATAGCATTATTTTTTGTGTTCCGAAACGCTGCAGTGTTTTGGATCAGAAAAAAAATTTCAAACAAAAATGGCCACTGGGAAGGGAAAACAGAAGTGTTCCGAACGTGTTCGCTCCCGAAAAAGGACCAAAAAGAAGGTATGTTGTTTTGGGAGGGTGGAGGGGATTGTTTGTACGGAGGGGTGGGGGAGAGGGGCAAAACACTTACCTGAATCCCCGGCAGGGGAGGATGGCAGTCTCCAGCCTGTTGGTGGCTCGGAGCTGGGATTGACCCATTTCGAGCGTCCTCATTGGCGGAGGGGTTGCCACGCCCCCCCGCCGGTAACAACGGAGAGGAATCCCGGGCAAGGGATTTCCGATCGGGTACAATCAAATTGCATGTACCAATCTGATTGTCCCTCGCCGGGTACTATTAGGGAGAATGAAATGCAAGCAAAGGGACAGAAAGAAGTACAATGACAACCGGGGAATAATTAAGCGAAACCAAAAGACTAGCAGCACCTTGTCCAAGTACAGCTCACTAAATAAAGGGATAACAGTGGGTTGAAATCACATCATCCAGGCAGATGAAAGGAAAAGGAACATGAAGAGAGTTGCTTTGCACTCTAAAGAGACTACATAATCTCTCAGATGTGCTAAGACCAAACGTCCAAGGTGAGAATGCCAGGAAGAACTTGCACAGTTCAACCAACACCATGAACTTCCTGAAAGAACTGTCCCTGCAGGAAGGACAACCAGTAAAGAGAGGGTGAAAATAAATGACTACATGCAGGGACAGTTGGAAGAAGATCCCTGCGATAAAGACATGCAATAACAAGTGCCTGCTGATGCGGCGGCGGGCTCTGAAGACTGTGCCTCTGCAGCCTCCCCGAACACACCTAAGAGAGAAAGAAGATTGCCTGTGAAGCATCAAGATTTTGAAATGAACTATCTACAGGGAAGTGACTTTTATGTCCTAGAACAGTAAGTACCCGCTGAGTCGGTGTGTCCCGTTATGGACCTCTATCTCATGTCAGCAATAATTTGATGATAGACTCTCTACCCCTGGAGATGTACAGAGGGTCACATTTAGAAGCACTAGAGTGTTGAAGAGACATGTTTTGGTTAGAATATGATATGGGAATATAAAGTTACCCAAGTATTGGAATGTATGTTAGTATGAAAATGGTATGTGTGAGTGACGAATGAATAGAGTGTGAAGGGATGAAACTTTTTTGTCTAGCCTATTTTACTAGGTTTGCTAAATTGTGCACATGATATGTGTAATAAATATGATGTACTATTAACCCCTTAAGTGCCAAGGACGAGTATGCTCGTCCTTTTTGAAGACTTGCATAATAGCCTAGCACTTTGGTTAGGTGAGCAAGTCCCTTCTCCACAGTTGATGGATCAATAACATTACCGGCTGCAAAAACATGTCTCCCAATTGTGCCTTCCTGGAAGATGTTGCTGTTTCATGTTGTGACATGTTGTTTAGTGCATCAATACGATGTAGTTGGCAGTGCTGATTGGAACATTCCTACTACACTACATCCTGCAAATTATTTCCCAAATCTGCGCCAGGAGCAGTTAAATAAATGTGCATATCTCCACCCTGCCAGCATATTTTCCTACTTCTGCCCAACACTGTTACTTTTCCTGACAGTGGCCCCCTCACCTGCTTTATCCATTAACTGTGTTCATCCTTTTCCCGAGAGTTACCCTGGACCCTCTCCGGTAGCCCTTTAAAACCCCCCAACCATGGTTGCCCATAGCCCCTTTTTTGTCATTTCAACCGCAGGTCACCAACTGCACTCCCCTCATACACCTTGCCAGCGCTCCATACATCCTTCACACCTCAAAGGCCCTCACCGTCACCATCATCCTACCCCATTCCTCCCTGCCCCACTTCCTCTTCCATTTTACTCTGCAGGAAAACGATGTGGTGACATTTCGGTAATGAACACCACCCAGAAAGTGTTCACAGCTGAAAATTGTGAAGAGTTGCGCAGACCTGGAAATTTGTGAAGAATCTGTTAGGGAAAATGGACCATACCATTTACTCAATCCTTGGTTCTCTGCAGAGCCGACCCAGCTAATCATCCTTCCAAGTCTGGTCAAAAGAAGTACTTATATCAGATCAAGGTGCTATGTTTGGATTGGACAATATTGTTTTCTCCCTTTAAATCATATTCTATTGTCTTGCAGGATGCTTGAAAAAAAGTATAGAATGGAGAGAGTTCAGCGGATGGAGGGTGGTGTGAGAACTGGGTCACTCTAATTTTCTAATTTTTCTGAACTACTACCAGATATACCAATTTATTTAACTTTTGAGAAGCTTGCTCAGTATAATGCAAACAGACGAAAAATAAATGCAACGCATGTCGCAAGTCCCCACCTTTAACAGACACTTCCCCAGAAGCTTTGAACATTTTTATGGAAACATATAGACTATCAAACACACTAATCTGCAAAATAGCAGGTTTCCTCATAATGCAATGAAGGTGTTAATTCACTAAAATGTATCATCATTTGCCACAGCTAAAAGTTTTAACACATAAAAAAACACACACTGAATAGGATGTATTCAAAAACAATGTAATAACAAGTCCTTCCATTCCAAGATGGCCCCGGTAAAGTGAAGATGCATATCTGTTCAATCGGCTCTCTGCAACCCAGTCTAGCTGTGTGTTATGGCTTTGAAGCCTTATTATGATATTATTTAGCTACATTGTAATGCAGCACAAAACTGAAAAAAGTACCAATGTCCCACGCAGCGCGGAAACAAAGAAACTCTTAAAAGGAGCATTCACCAACTCTTCCCAAACTTACAGAGGTCTACTAGCTGCTACCAAATTAGATAAGAATGCATAGGTCTTGACAAATTATGGCAGTGAGCTAAATCTCTCTATTGACAATAAAAAATGACACTGTAAAATAATAAAAAGACTCCATCCAACTACCACTAATACTGTTGTGAAAATGGTCAAAATATGAATATTTGCAGTGCAAATTTAGCATTAACTAAAATTCAACACTGGCGACCACTTTGGAGCTCATTTTCAAATCTCGCATAACATCAATGTAAGATATTAAAGCCTTGTGTAATGCTTTTACGCCTTCCATTGATGTCACAGCACTTTTTAATTCATTTGTATGACACAGAGAAGGGGTGGAACGCAACTTGCGTTTCCGCAACTTCCCTTCCTCTCTGACATACAATTGCCCCTGCATTTGCCCCGGAATGCATTTTCATGCCAGCACAAACGCTGTGGAACCCTATTGAAACCTCCGGCTTTATGTGCCAACATAAAGCAGGCGGACCAAATAGAGATCTATTGTAAACGCTGCCTGTCATTTAAAGAAACTCATTTTGCTAAAAAACCTAATTTGGTGGCAGAGTTAAGGGTAGACATAAATGTAGGTGGCTCCCCGCTGCCACATTTTAGTAGGGAAACGCATATGCCCCGTACAAAAGCAGAGGAAGCAAGGAGCATGACACTCGCCCTGGAACACTCTGCTGCCCCACCCTTTGTTTCAGCAAGCTACAACCCCACGGGGCGCCACATCGGAAGAAACATTAAGCCTCCCCCACAATATTGGCAAATTGTGGGCCTGCCAACCGAGCAGGACCCGCAGAACATTAAACAAGCCCACATGGTAAAACCCCTGCCTACTCCAAAGGGATATTATCTGATGTTGCAGGAACAGTCCAAAACCTTGATATAGACAAGCAGAACGAGTGTGGTGCTCTGAATACCGAGCAGAGGACAGAATCTTATTGAAGGCCTGTCCAGAGGACAGAATCTTATTGAAGGCCTGTCTAAATTATCATAGTGATATTAAAGCAGCCAAAACTGCATACTACACTGACAGCATTTCACTAGATTTGAATCATCCTAAGGAGCTATTCTCAGTAGTGAGGGAACCTTCCTCACCCAGTGTAATATCTTCCACGATGCTCCCTTCTCAGACACTTTTTGACTCTCTCTCTCACTTTTTTATCGAGAAATCGACCAATATTAGGAGGAAAAATACCAGCTCCTGTTACAATCACAACTTTGTCCTCTGCCCCTATGCTGCCTCTCAACCCAACCAGGCTAGTTTTCCGGCCTTTGCTCCTGTTTCGGAGGAGCAGGTTTGTAGAATAATTTCTCAATGGAGGTCTTCCTCTCCATTGGACCCTATACTTGAAGTGTTAAAAAATATCAGTGTGGAAATGTGGGATGTTCTAACCCACTAGTCCATGCCCTGCAACATCGTTGTGTGCTGTTTTCATCAAAAAGAACAGGATGGCCGCCAAAAAGATCTATGCGCTAAAAATCACGGAGAAGTGCGCAGGGAAACCTGAAAAATAGGCCGCCAATCCATTTTGCCCATGTCAGTGGTAACACAGGAGACCACTGCCAAAACCTATCTTTGGGCTACCCACAGAGTACAATGAAACTACTTGAAAAGCAGTGCTGCATTGCAAGGGAAACTCAGAACTGCTAAAATCCGTTTTTCCTTAGCTGTTAAATTTGCAAAATAATATTCTCAAACAGCAGAGAAGATCCAACATCCTTGTTGGGTGTTAAACATCACTTTATTTAAAGAATCCACCTAAGCAACAATATCAGCAGGAGCACATTTCATCAGAAGAAAATCCACATTCAAAGGTGCTTGCATGGGAAAATATGTCAGAAATGGGCGCAATGCCGCCTCTCGCCTGTGTCAGAAGTTGGCATTTACCTATACTGTCATTTAAACTTGTACATTAAAATCAAAATATGGAAAAGAAGAGACTTCCCATCAAAGCAATATAGGTGGTACAATTCAATCTTTATGTTTTAAAAAGTCCTGGATTAAGAGATTTGTGGCTATATTTGTTAAAAATGTAAACTGTATTTTAGAAAAAGACTTTTTTAAACAATGTTTTAAAAGTGAGTTAAAGCCAGCCAAGTTGGGCTTCAAAGACATTCCACGGCTTCTCCCAAAGAAAGGAATCTTCTCCCCTGCTTTGGCCTGTTGCTCTGACAGGAAACAAAAGGCTCCCTTGACTAAAAGGAAATGCAAATTTGGCCGTCAACAGAAACCAGCTGCTGGCAGGAAGAGGCTCAGGTCGCTCTTGGCTCAGCCAAACCTTGGAGGCGGTGCTAGATTGAAATGTATATCTGGAACAGTAGAAAATATAGTTTTGAGAAAAAAGACTGATAGAAAACTGTGCCAAACAGGTAAAAATCTGAAATGTATAGGTTGTTAGAAGGAAAATGTTGCTCACAAGTAGAAACTACTCTGGAATTTGTGCGATATTCAGAGACTGAACCACTAAGAATGTTGATATTGTAGCAATTTTAATAATGCTAGGAATATGAAAATGTACAGGAGTATGCCCAGATGTTAAGCGCATGTATGTGGAAAAGATTGTACAGATCTGACACTGGGTAACCAACCAAAGCACGTAAAACTGTCATTTGTGAACCGAAACTCTTAGGAAGATGGGACTTGGACAGATACTGCCTTAGTTAATCTGTAATGTAAATATGTATTATTAGCAAGTTGGTGATATTATAAATATGATTTATATGGAAAATATATTTTCTGTGTAGAAACAAAGGGGAGGTTTTTCCCTGGACCATAAACACAGCATCATCATGACACCTCATGACACACTGGTATCCTTTTCAAATCAGAAGAGAGGGAATACTTTGACAAATCAGTTTCCTAGAGGGTGGGCTTAATATAATCAGCCTATCCACCCCCTTGTGAAATACATAAATAGGGACTGTTGAGGACCTAGACATACACATTCACCCATCAACTGATTTACTGGTGAAGCGCTCTGCAGGAGAATCCAGATCCAGACTCCAGAACTCTGAAAGCAGAAGGCCTAATTCTAAGCTGAACCCTTCTCTGCTGGCCTTTAAAATCTTGCAACCTGATTTTACCCCCAGACCTCCAAGGGGCACATCAAATTGAACAACCTGGCTGTGCTGTTTTTCTGCTTCTTGCCACAAACTCTTGCCAGAACCCAGAGATCCAAACCAGTAGAGCAGAGCTGAAACCAGATAGCTGTAAACTCCAGCACCAACGCGTCAGATCCAGTCCTAGAGGCCATGCAGAGACCAGAGTGCCTTGCTAACTGCAGAACGAAGTGCCTGAATCTTGTCTGGTGGGCAAGCCGAATTCCAGTCCAAAACCTTTGACCACATCCCGACAGGCCTATTCCAAAACCATAGTTGTGAGTATTTAGCATATAATTGTTCATAGCCAATCTCTTATCCTTAAGTAATCCCATCCAACCCATTCCAACATATCCAGGATTGCATTGTAGGATCTCTTTTGTCTGTCCTGTATCTTTCCCTCATCCACATAGTCCTGTGATGATTGTAGTGATAAATCATCTTTGCGCTAATATATATTTGCTGAAGAAAGGCAAGTGTTGCAGCAGGCAAAGATCAGACAGAGGCGCCTCTGGACTGGTGGCTGTACCATTGGTATCTCGCATCTTCATAGCTCTTTAGTGTGAAGCCAATTCTTGTTTGTAATCTTCAAAAGCGCATCTTTCATTTGAAATCTTGACTCTTTTTGAGAAAAATTGACCTTTACTAACTTCATAACTTCTGAACTGTACATGCTAGGAAAGAAATTTAAGTGACAAATAGAATCTAACATCCTCAGCTTTCCAACGAATCCAAAACCTAACGCACGCGGAAAAGTTTGCCGTGATTCTGCATTTGGCTCAGTTTCATCCCATGTAAAATAGCTATTCTTTGCATTCAACCTCTGAATTCAGTTTTCTATCTGCTAGTTATCCCACCATCATTGCTAGTGTCTACCTGGAACTATCCAAAGCAGCCACTAGTTTTGAATCCAATTTAGCAAATTAAAGTCATTTTCAGCATTTTTCCCATTCATTACAAGCCACATTCAAAAGCAATTGACCTGTTTAAAATCATTCCTATTTCTCTCTTAACTTGCTGGGGAATTGGGAATGAATCTGCATTTAAGAGTGTTTATTCCTGAAACCTGTTTTCTCTCCTTCCATCGCTATCGCTATATTGCATATTAGGGGGGATTGAGTAGTATCAGGGGGAAAGTGTGATTACATTGCATTTGATTGAACACACAAAAGTATTATTTCTGTGCTGCATTAATTTCCTATCATTGCATTTCATTGAACCCACACAAAGTTTTATTCTATGCTACATTATTCTTCTCATCCAGACTCCTATTGATTAAAGAGATTGTTGATTATTGTAACATCACCAATTGCTGATCATTGTATAAATATTAAGAGTGTGATATTTAGATATTGTTCATATTCATAAAAGTATGATATATATTTTGTTCAATTCATAAAATAAATATTTTAACTTTGCAAAACAACCTACTTCTTGGTTCAGTAAGACCGGGGGGATTCAAAGAGGGGGGCGTGATATAAGGGTACATCATTCATAAATAAAAGAACTTTAGACATAAAAATATATAATTAAGGGTTCCAGCTGGACATCTCACGCCAGGCATTGATTTAGGTGGAGTGCTGGGTTGAAACCATTTACAGATTGGGGTCTCGAATCTGGGATTTCTGAATTAGATGTACCACTTGTGACAGCTTAATAAAGTGTGCTAACTAATAGGTTACATAAATCCTGTTGGGCTACCATGCTGTGTTACACTGTGAAAAGCACCCCCCAAAAGGAAATGCTCTAAGGAAACGGTCTGTTTTGCAAAAATAAAAGAAAACTTCTGTAAGTCAGGAAGGAAATTAATATTTCCAGAATGGCGACATTGGTAGAGATCAATATGGCTAGAGAACACCTCACCTTATTTGTGAGAGGTGAATGGACAGAGCAGGATCAGAATGTGTGGTTGCAGGCAATCACAGAACAGATCACTGCAACAGGGTTAGATAAATGGCAAGATCAGGGTCTGTTACACATGGCCCTGAGTGAACTATATATGGCCCCTAAGGCAAAGGATGAGCAAAACAAGATTGCAAAAATAGCGGCATATCTATATCTATCTATTGGAGCCATACAGGATAAATATGCTGAAGGCCAAGATCTGGCAAGTAAGCAACTGCAGGCAATAGGAAATGCCCAAACGGATCTGGACTCTTCTGAGCAGAGGCTACAGAGGAGCCAGGAGTTAGAAAATGAAAGTAGACAGTATATAATCAAAATAAAAGAGGCCATGGGTATCTTGCAGCAGAAAAGGGCAGAACCGGATACCAGAATGCTGGCCTTGCAGAAGGAGTACCAAGAAGGTTTGGACTCTCTACTGCAGAGCAGAAAAAGCTGGAGCAACAGATAAACTTCAACAGGGCATGTGCAGTGCAGGTAGTCACCCTGCAAGGCCAACTAGACAGAGAGAAAGAAGAGAGCAACAAATGAATTCTGAAAGGCCTGGACACCCAGACAGAATTTGATGAAGAGTGCCAGAAAGAATGTGCGCTAAAAAGACAGGGGGATGGCCTGGCGGCACAGAGGCAGGCTCTTGCTCAGGAAAGGGACACCTTAGGGCCAGGAAGTCTGTCATTTAAAAGAGAAACTGGAAGAAAATCACCTGGCCCTTCAGGGACTGGGTGACCTCCAAAAAGAGCATGAAAGATTGCTAGAGCACACCAGGAGGGTGGAAGAAGCTCTAGCAAGGAAGGACCAGGCCAGTATGGACAGGACTCAGGAGGTAACCCTCCTGCAGCAAAGACTGTCCCAGTGCTAAAAAAAGAACCAGGAAGCACAGAGAGAAAATGAGGCTCTCTGTGAGAACAATGACAGGCGCCACAGACAGGAAGCCTTGGAAGAGAGATTGATAGAGACTAGTAAGGCTTTGATAGAGGACAGAATGCTCATGTTCTTGCATTGCAACAGAGAGCATGGGCTGATAGAGATGAGGTTCGATGGGAAAGGGAAACACCTGAGCATAACCTCAGGAACCCTCGTACCAGAGGCCTTCATCTCTCCCAATCCCTGGACTCTGCCATCCCCATGTCCACTGGCACACATGAGCCAAGGGCCACGGGATGGCAGATTTCAATCCAATCAGAAATATGGGGCTCATAGACCAGCACCTCCCATGAATGGATGGGCGGGCATCTGGATATGGCTACCCAAGTACTGTGAAATTTACTGGGGAACTCCATGAGAGTAGGCCCACTAAGGGCATCCTGAAAACCTCTGCCCAGCTAGGACAGCGGGGGGTACCCATCAAATCCTGGGAGCAAGGAGGAATCAGAAGACTCCTCTGAGCGCCCCAGGACAAAGGAAACTAGGTCCCCACATTCTGCCAGCCATCCCAGGCTCACAGAATCTGGGAAAACCTAGAAGACCAGACGGGCACCTCTTGGAGCAGTGCCTCTGAGTCAGAGGAGGAATGGACCAGGGTTACCCGAACTAAGAAGGCCAATAAGGAGCGTCATCACGCCTTATCATAAGAAGGCTAAGTATTCTGTTTGGGAGCACTTAGAGCTCTTTGAGCAGATGATGGAAACCTTCCATTTTAAGGACAGCGAGAGCTGTATTCAATATGTGAAATGGACCTTCTCACCAGAATACTCCAGCTTCTTTGCGGGGCTGGAGGACCAAAATCATTCTAGGTGGTCCACCGATAGGGCGGCCATCTTGAAACATTTTTCTGTACATAGAAATCCTCAGGAGGCTTGCAAGGCAGCCTACAACTTGCAATGTGGGGAGGATCAGGCCCCACACAAATTTGTGCATGAATTAAAGTGTGCCTTTGCGCAGACCACTAGAAGGGTGCACACGGACAGCAAAGAATTTGTCAATACTTTTTTCCACGCTCTACCCAAGTACATCATGACCCAGCTAGTGAGAGATTTTCATGAGAAAAGATCACTAGACTTGGTCAATGAACAGGCCACCCGAATTTATGAGGTGCAAAAGCCCATAGAAAACAAGAATAATCTTAAAAACCCCAAACCAACCAACACCCCTGCTGCTGCTAAGGTGGCAGAGGTAAAGGTTGCCCCCATTTTAGATTTGGAGATGGGGGGGGCCTAAAAACCCACCTGCACAGCAGAGCAATCCCAAGCCCAGAAGGCCCTCGGGCCAGTCACAGACAGGAAGCCAAGGAGGTCGTCCCACAAATGGGATCCCTCACTCCCCTGACTACATAAGGCCCCGCTACAAGGGGAACAGACCCATCCTGGGTTATGTGTGGACTCCTCCAGCCCAAGGGGCGGAAGATCCAACCAAGAACCAGCTAACGCAGGGAACTTCCCTTCTCACTTCCCCCAGGAGGGCAGAAATTCCCCAAATCCTTGACGGAACTTTTTCCCCAGGTACCCACAAAACTTTCAACCCCAGAAAAATCCATTCTTCTTTCCCCACTTTCCTGAGCCCAGACAACCCAATCCGGGAGAGGGGAGGCCAAAGGTGGAGGGGTACCCAAATTTTCACAACCCGGGGTATTTTGAGAAAAGGAATAGCTACCCTTCCCGGGATCAGCCCAGGGGAGACAACAGAACCCTGTATCAGCCTGAACGGGTGTCGCAGCTAGAGCGCCAGGTCCAAAACATGGTACAGGATCTGGGTCACATGCTAAGGGCTCAAGAGAACCCTCAAATCAGCAGGCCGGTGCAGAATGCCTCAAACTCCGGGCCTGGTGCTCCAGAGCAATGATGGGGGAAAAACCCTGACAATCCACCGGTTTCCAGGGAGGAGGCACAAGGGGAAGGGGGGTGTAAAGCCTTGCTGGAAGCTTCCTTCTCCACTTGTAAAAAGCCCCTGGAAACCCAGGAACTGGAACCAAAATTACCTGCCCCTGAAAGTCTTCAACCCAAGGAGCAGAGAGGGGGGGGTAGGAGAAACATAGAACCCAAACAGACCCATTTTGAGGAGGAGGTAGAGGAGGTACAAATCTTCCAATTTGAAGGAGAGGGATCCTCAGAGGATCCTGGGAAAAGGATCTTCTCCTTTGGAGGTGTGGGAACTCCTCCCAAAGAAAAATGGATCCCAAAGGATTCAAATCCAGACTGGGTAGATGTGGGGACTGAGCTAGCGCCGCCCATCATCCAACCCCAGAACCAACAACATGAAAATCCCCTGGTTCAAACCCATCCTGGTGACTGCCTCCAAAAAGGGGGGGCTAGCCCAGCACCGGAACCAGTGGAACCCAAAACCTCTCCCATATCTTGTTGCCACCTTCTCTTTGCAGATTCCCAAGACTCTCCACAGAATCCTGTCCAAATCACCTCCTTATCAGTGTCTAAAACTAGAAAACTAACCCACCAGTTGTCCAAAAATGTACATTATCTGCGCCGCTTTGTGTAGAAGGAGGGAAGATTCTATGCCCCGGTCCAAATACAGGGGCAGGTTTCAATTTTGGCACTGGTGGACACTGGATCCCAAGCTACCCTTCTGTCAAATAGGGCCTTTGATAAACTGAATTCAGGAAGGAGGGAGAATTACCAAATTCCTCTCACCCTTCTTCCTGGACAACTTCACAACTTTGATGGGAAGGAAATTCCCATCGAGGGGACTGCAGATTTGGATATTAAAATTGAACGACACAAGGTGAAGCACCCGGTCATAGTTGTATCTCCAGAGAGTACCCCTTGTTTACTAGGGAATGACCTCCTGCGAAGGTTGTCACCCCTAATAGATTGCGTAAACAAGGTCCTCTGGACCCAGACTAACCGACCGATACATTTAAACAGAGTGTCAACCATGTTAGTTTAAATGGCACCTGCCACATGGTTGAACAAAAATCTGACCAAGTGGAATTTCACTTCCAGAACAACCAAATCCCAGACGTGACAGTAATAGCAGTAGGACAACAAACTGGTGGTGGGGGGTCCACTCTATTTCTGAAAATCAACCTTCCTTCCAGTCTAAGGTGGCATTCCACACTGGAAGGAAACACTCTGAAATTCTTTACCAATCCACAATGGGACATTCCCACTCCTATAGTCCAGAAAGATGAGAAATCAGCTCAAAGCCTGGCTGATATTCAGCAAACTGGAGAGCAGTTGTTTATCCTTGTTCGGTTAAATGAAGGGAAGGACTCTGTTCTCGCCCGAGTGTGTGTGAACAACGGTAAGAGCTTCATCAGCGAAGCCATGTTCCGCCAACTCCCAAAAGATCCAGCCATTCCCACATTTAAACTGATAGATAAATGGGAAATGGATATGGAAACACCCAATTCCAAACATCTCCCTCCATGCAGGTGTATGCTCAAAATCTCCATAGGCAACAAGAGCATAGTCCATAATTGTTGGGTCGTGAGAGCCATCACTGCCGCCTTTTACTTAGGCAGTGACATTCTCAATCACTTTGTCATTAGTTTGGACCTAATAAACTTCAAAGCTTGGTCGGATAATCACATGGGCTTTGATGACCCAGAGAAAGCATTTAAGTCAGCTCAACTGCTGCCTTATGCAGTTAAAACTTGGAGAGGAAGTCACCATCCCAAAAAGGACCCGACAATTCTCCCTGGAAGTGAAAGTTAAAAGAGGACAGAAATTGAAAAACCCTGATGCCTATATTCATCTAAATGCTTCTCTCCAACAGCAAGGGTTGGGGGTAAACCCAACACCACTAGTCAACATAGAACATGACACCATTCCAATAGAGCTGGATAACAGAGTATCACTCCAGCCGCAAGCACCATTATTGGAATGGCGGTTGATGACCGACATTTTTCCATAGATTTAGGGAATGAACTGTTAGGACCAATCCCCAAGGACTGTTTTGACAGTGACAGTGATGACAAGACAACACCAGACAGGATCTTTACCCGGCATGGGGGGAACTTCCTGGTGTACACTTCCTGCCCTTATGGTAAGGAGGATGTGACCTTTGACTTCAGGAGGGATGAGGTGATTTTCCAGGTCCATAAGGGCTGCCTTTCCCACCTCAAGCCACCAGTCCAAATCAGCACTATGACCAGGGACTTCTACACCCAGCTGGAAGAGGCCGCTGAGATAGCAAAACCAGAAACCTTTCCAGGCTTCAGGCAGATGGTTGAAGAGAGAATCAACCTAGCTGATGCCTGTGAGACTCTGGAGCAAAGGCAAAAATTGAAACAAGTTTTCTTGGATTTTCAAGATCTCTTTGCAGTGGACTCATATGACTGTGGTCACACCGACATCCACACAACAACAATTCCCACGGACCCTGGCATGACTCCAGTGTTTGTGAAGCAATATCACTTGCCTCTCGCATCAATGGAGGCCCTTACTGAAATAATTAAGAACCTTGAGTCCCGTGGGATAATCCGTCCAGCCCACAGCACCTTCAATAATCCAGTGCTGGGGATACTGAAGCTAAACGGCCAGTGGAGACTCTGCACCGACCTTAGGGAGCTCAACAAACGGGTCCATACTTCCCAATGGCCTCTTCCCTACATTGACCAAGGGCTGGCCCAGATCCAGGGGTCACAGATATTCACTGCAATAGACCTGGCAATGGGTACTGGACTGTACCTGTTAGTAGGGAGGACCAATACAAGCTGGCCTTCACCTTTGGGGTGCAACAGTACACATAGACCCGGACTCCTTTC
The DNA here is from genome assembly GCF_040938575.1 of Ambystoma mexicanum. NCBI lineage: Eukaryota > Metazoa > Chordata > Amphibia > Caudata > Ambystomatidae > Ambystoma > Ambystoma mexicanum. Next base: position 195,597,175 of record NC_090935.1, on the reverse strand, counting down.
GGATACATCAACTCCGGCAATGAATTCAACATTTTTCTGCATAAGGCCATGCCCAACCTGGGTGAGAGGGGTAACTTTTCCTATGTAGATGATGTTCCCATAAAAAGCTCAACTGTGGAGGAACACGTAGCGGATATCCGTTATGTTCTGACCCAGTTGAGGACTGCCGGAGCAAAACTTTCCTTTCAAAAGGCACAGTGGTGTAGATCCCGTGTAAATTTCTTGGGGCATGAGATTACTCCTCAGGGTCTCTGTCCCCAGGGAAAGAAAGTGGAAGCACTCCAGAAATTGAAAGACCCCACAACTCTGCGGGAACTAAGGAGCCTCCTTGAACTGACAAATTACAGTAGAAAGTTCATTGAGGACTACGCAGAGATCACAAGACCCCTGATTCATCTTTTGAAGGGGGGGGTCAAATGGGAGTGGGGTCCAGAACAAGCCGAGGCAGTAAGACAACTCAAAAGAAGCCTCTCACAAGCGCCTTGTCTAGCTTACCTTGTCAAAAACATGGAGTTCTTCTTGGAGACATGGTTTTCTAATACATGCTTGACTGCAGTATTATATCAAAAGCATGACAAGGTCAATAAAGTAATCTCCTATGCAAGTAAAACTTTATCCTCTGTAGAGGAGAAATTCAACGATTGTGAGAAGGCACTCCTGGCAACGGTGTGGGCATTGAAGAATTACCGCACGTTTATCCAGGGGGATCACATCATAGTGGAGACTCCACACCAGCCTTTGCAATATCTCCAAAGTGACAGAATCTGGGCCGGAAATGTGAGTAATTCCCAAATTACTTCCTGGATTCTGTCAATGCAAGGCTTTCCTGTGGAGGTCAGATATGGCCAAAACAAGAAGAGTCCCCTCGTGCAAGGTCTGGCTGACTTGTGTCGGGGGGAAATTCTGCCCCAACTCCTCCCGTATATCCCAAAAGAGATAGAGTATGAGACACACACAAGAAGCAAGGTGACTCTGCTGTTTATTAAACACAAACGGCAGGGATGGGTCAAGGATCATACGCATCTGACCTGACACACACACAATCGTGGGGCTCGCAGGCCCTTTTTACTGTAGTATGACGCGATACTTGCGTCACTTTAGAAAGTTAACAAAAAAACCTATCGCCACTCTTAATTGGTTGCTCGAGTGGTAGGGTTAGTATAGCATACGTATAGAGAATAATATGAGTGGACAAGGGTTAGTCAGGTGATATATCTGGGTTGTCCCTACAATTAGATACATGAGAATTGTTACATGAAGGCTCCTAATGATTGGTTAATGTTAATGGCGTCAGTGATAAGAGCCCCATGTTCTGATTGGTGCGCCCGTGAGCTTCCCAGCCTGGGACCATCGTTGTTCCCAGCTCTCGGTGTACCTGCAATTTGCAACAATGTTTCACTATGGGTACATGCAGACAATGTGAAGACTTATTCATGAGCTGGACGGCCGACTACTCCCACTGTCGCAGATGTCCATTGATCCTTTCAAGTGTATCTGCCAGTGTCTTGTAACGAGGGATCCAGACGCCTCCTTCCTCCTGGGCTTGGCATCTTGTCAGGTTCGGCTTGGTCACGTGAGGTGGGACCGTGTTTGAGGCAGAATTCTGCACAATTAATATTGTTTTTCCACTGTGTGCCTGGTTTAATTTGCAGGTGCGACTTTAATGTTGGTGCACGGCGTGCGAGGTTGCAACATCGTGCCCTTGATGGTCTGCTTTTGGAATGTGGGTTTGCAACATTACGACCTTGGCTGTCTGCTTTTGCCAGGCTCATTCTGCAGGATCAGCAACCTGACTCTTGTTCTGTTAACGTCCACGGGAGCTCTTGCTTGCGGCCTACTTAGGCCTGGTGTATAGGTGGAACCGTTTGGTGCACAGGCGCTTTAGGTTATAGTCTCATATTGTCTTATGACCAGTATCGTGTCTTCGTTATAATTCTCATTATGGCACCTAGGTTTAGAAGAAGCGTAAGCAAGCTCTTTAGATGAGTTCAAGGTGCGTCTTGCGTTTCTGCATTTTGAGAGCCTATGTGGAAAATAATAAAGATGCACGTCCGTGAGTATGTCTGTCGCCTACGTCATAGCACTGCGTATATGCTTCGTGTAGATTGGTGCGGGAGTGTCCAGTGTGTATATTGGCACAGGTGTGCTATCCGTTGGCTAGGTCATCATGGCATCTCTAACGACGTATAGGTTTTAGTCTAGTTGGTCCATGCCGCAGGCATCGGCATGGGCAGGGCAGGCTGCTGGGCAGGCTGATGGACACATCCTTATGTTCCTGTACCAGGGTATCTGGTCGTCTGGTAGATGGGCAAACTCTTCTCGTGGCGGGTGCTTGGGCCGTGAACCTTTAGGCCAGGTGCGAGAGGGGGAAGATGGGAGCCTGTTTTTCCATTGTCCCACTTCAGTCCCCCCTCTGGTTGACTTGTCGACCACAAACATATCCTTTTCGTTATCTCCTCTTACTCTCCATATTTTAGTTATTCCTCCTAAATGTCCATAATGGTTAACATGATCTTCAAATGACCAATACATATATTCACAGGTTCCTCCAGGAGTACAGTATACCCATTTCCCTATGTAACTCCTGGGGTTTCTTGGGTTCTCGACCTTCACCGATGGTGGGTCCAGGTGGTTGGTGATGATCTGGTTGCGCAATTTCTCTCTCTCTTGTATGATTATGCCTGTGTGTTGGCCGTCATCTGCTGGCATCAGTGGGTGCATACCGACCATTTCAAGCAACTCATCAGTGGAGCGTGCCTTCCGGGCTTTCCAAAATCTTATTATGATCAGTGTAGCTCCAGCCAAAATAATACAACCAACTATAATTTTCAGTCCATCTGACAGCCAAGATGGCATCCATGACCATAATAGCGAAAACCAGCTCTCATCCTTTTTCACACCTTTACTTTCATCCACCATTTTGGAGTGCAACTGGGCCAATTGTGAAACTGCTTCTGTCAGTGTACCGTTGTCAGCATCGTTGGCAGGAATGAAAGTGCAGCATGATTGTCCTATCTTTGCGCAAACTCCTCCTTCCATGGCAGTGAGGAGGTCCAATACATATCTGCTCGCAGCTCCTCTTTTATCGCGTTGAATCCGTTTACTGTAGAATTGATGGTCATCATAAGTTCCCATCTAGTTATCTGGAGCCATTTTGCGTTTGCGTAAGCCTGTAGTCCCGGATGGATTATTGAGGAGAAGAACATTGCTGCTCTGCTGAATAGTCTGTGTTCTGGCGGGATTGAAGTGAGTGCCGTTTCCGACCTTCCCCATAGGTAATTTCCTGTCAGAGGTTCTCCCTGTCTTTTCCGTCTATTTAGGACAGTATCATTGCCGCTGGTCCTGTTCCCTGGCTCCTCCTGAGGTGGTGCAGATCTCTTATTTCTCTTGTCCCCTTCATCCATTTTTAGAAAGTTCGCCACATTCACATGCTTCTGGGGTACCACTAGTGATGGTACATTGACATGCACCATCGTGCATACACCATTCCACAGAGGGGGCAGTGTGTGATATGCCTTTTCTCCACAGGCCCAGTAATGGTCCATTATCACTGCTGTTCCTGCTCCCCCCTCAGGTAACTCCATCACGCTTCCACAATTGGTGTTGTATCCTACGTCCACCTCTCCTTTATGTTGGTAGCATACTTTAGGCGCAGTCAGCGGCAGTATTGTTATCGGGTCTTCATCCGTTTCTATCCATGTGAGCATAGGCACGTATTTGATCCAAGTCGTCCAACATCTGTGGTTGTGTGCATCGATAGTTGAAATAGTTTCTTTTGTTACCATGTTGCTGCCAACCACTCCTATCTCCCATTTGTTGTCCAAGTACACTTTCCCCGTTATCGTCTTCAGTGGCCTCTCCCAGCATCCTAGTTTACCAGGAACTTCAGTGGCGTACCAATCACATGATAAATACTGCAGTGTTACTTTCTTTGTTTCTCCTTTTGCAGGACCACTTGTTATGTATCTGAATGCTTCAGCATGTAAACTGCTCTTGTGGTAACTCAAATAAGTCTTGAGGAAGTTGTTTTCGTATGGGTATGAGTCTCGTGTTTTCCACGTCATATGCACCACTGTCCCTTGAAATCTTCCTTTCGTTTGGAACAGTGCCAAGTATATTATGCATCGTGCTGTTTTTTCGTCTATTTCTGTGGCAACAAATGTTCGAGAAGCACTCATGACGTATGGTATTAATGAGCAAACGTAGCAGCTGTCTTCTGTTGTCTGCTTACCAATGCGGGTCATGTGTTGATACCATATGTTGTTTGAGACGTGTGCCGAATCTTGTATATAATTGTCAATACCTTTATTATCTGAGTATGTGCTGCGTTGAACTCTATTTTGCTTGTGCGCAATTTTATTAATATCACCTGACGTAACACCTGTTGCAGCTGGGGATGGGGTGTGTTATGTTTGGGTACAGCAATAATATTGATAGCACAGCTGTACTGCCATACAGAGGCAGATATGAACCCGGTGATTATCAAAATCCCTATCACTTTTATTACATATGCTAATTTCACCGACATTTTGCTCTTACCTTGCTGCAGTCCGGCAGCGTATTCTTGCGACGTTATAGTTGCCCGCCTGAAAATTCTCAATATGCTGGTTATTAAATGTTAGTTGTTGTTTTTTAAGCTCTCCCTATCAAATAGTCATTCAGTGCCCAGGCGAAGAGCTGTTCCCACGCTAATCTAAGCGATCTATCTCTTAGGGCAGGCAAGTATGGGTGGAGGTGGGGCATCGAGTATTCTATGGCCAAAAGGAACGCTGTGTAGTAGACACGTACCCTTTTCCTTTTCAGGTACGTTGGCCTTTTTATTTCATATACAAATTGGTATGACAATTCTTCTGGGTAATTATCGTCTGAGGGTACCATCTACTCCTGGGCAGTGAATTTGTTGGTTATCTACTTTCTTAGCAGTACAATAATACGCGGTTCCTGCATGTGCGAGAGAAAAGAAAAGAGAGCATTCACGTGTTTACATGTGTATTTGTGTAAGACAATGTCCTTCAGTTCAGTTACTACTGTAATGGGGACAGGGGTCAGTGGATGGTGGGCAGGGGGTTTTTGGGCTCAACTGGTGGGAGTGGCTTTTACTCTTTGAGCGTGTGATCATGGGGTGGGCTGCATGGGGATCACCCTTTCTTCTTCAGTTATTGTCTCTGGGGAGTCTGGGGAGTGACAAGGTATGGGAATACTTGGGCCGCTGGCTGTGGTAGAACTTTCTCCCTCCGTTGTCGATGTTGTTGCTGTTCTCTCAATGGACCTGTCGGTGGCGCTGGGGCGGGTCTGTTGTTTGTAGATCTTTACGTCGTGTAGGTGGTTCCAGGCACGCTTGTCCTGTAGCTTTACTGCTCTTGTTGATACCTCCTCTACCAGATGGGGACCAGTAAAGCGTGGGCTGTTCCACTTCCTATTGAAGTTGCGAAGTAGTACGTGGTCACCTTTAGCAATCTTACACAGTCCTTCCTTTTCCAGTTCTTTATCCGCGTCTTCTTGCTGGCTTCTATTAGACCCGCCCCGTGTGCGCTCGAGCTGTTGAGACACAAACACTACACTAGTAATCAAAGAAGACACATATTGGTACATTTCATCACCAAGAACACTTGCAGTGCTTTTGTGGTCGGTAAATGCTCTTGACGTTGGCGTTAGGGGAAGGGTACTGTTTTACTCTGGGGAGTATTGCACCTTTTTTCAATTTTATTTTTACTCCCCCTATACTTTTTATGCAGCCCACGTCATAGGGGCCAGTAGTCCAGAATGATTTGGGTACTTTTGACATATCGTCCTTAAAGAAAGGGACCGGGGTGCATGCGGGTGTCTCAAGTGCCATTGCAATGTTCTGTGCTACTTGTTTGTAGGCCACTCTTAGCCATATTTCCACACTCATCATAAACACCATTTCACCTTCCTCCTTTTCATCTGAAAACAGCTCCTCATCTGACACCTGGGTGAGCCTACATCCTTCTGCTAATGCTATCACTGCCCTCCATGCTCTTCCTTCTCTGTCTTGGGCATGTACAGCAATATAATCAGCTGTTGCAATAATGCTCTCAATATCCATTGAAACCACCTTCCCTTCTGGTTCATTAACAGGTGTTTCTGGTCTGAACAGATAGGCTGCTGGCCTTCTCCATATTTTCCCTTCTATCCCTGGCATCCATGCAATTGCCATGTCCGTTCCATACTGGAAGAGTTCACCATCTACTGGCTCCGCCCTAATCGCTGTCTGTCCACAGTATGCTTGCATAATCTGTCGTGCTGTGAGCATGTTAATCCCCGGAGTAGAGCAAATTATGCCGTCCTCAGTAAAGGAGATCGTCATATTCAACCTGTTCATTATATCTCTCCCCAGTATATTTACTGGTGAGGCACTATAATATAAAAGTGGAGCTGACAGATCGTAATCTCCAATAGATAAGGGAATGTTATCAGTAAAGGGAACCAACCCTCTAGCCCCAGAGAATCCTTGGGTGTTCATGGTCTAGCCTGACATCTTAAATTAACCTTCCCTTATGCAAGACCGGGTCGCCCCGGTGTCAACAAGGAATGATAATTTTTTGTCACCTATCGTTACCTCTATGCGTGGTTCCTCCGCACTATTAGGTGTTACTGACAGGATGGGACACACCAAGGCCATCTGTGGGCTGTCCTATTGGGGGTACAACGACTGGCCATTTCCGGTATAAGGGTTGTGTCCCAAAACCGTCACCCTACCCAGTTGTGTTTGTGGTATTTGTGGTTGTTGTGTCATCGCTACCTGTTGTTGTGGCAGTGTTTGGGGCTGTTGTTGTGTTAATTGTTGTTGTTGTTCATTTCCTTGTTGCAACATTTGCTGTTGTGGTATGCCCTGCTGTACCTGTGCGGGCCTTGGTTGTCCCTGATCACTCCATGATGGTGTTCCTGGTCTAACTCTACACGTGCGTGACATGTGCCCCAATAGTCCACAGCTCCAACACACCGGTGGTTCACTATTCTGCCATGGAAAGCTCCCTGTGTTGTCCTGGTATACTGGTTGCCCTATGGGGTAGGAATTTCTAAATCCTCCCACCTGCGGTTGGGTGCCATATCCGTACCCTCTCCCCCTCATAATTCCTCCTCTCCCCCTGTTATAATTATAACACCCAGCTCCTTGCATTGGGTATCCTCCTCCCATGTTGGGCGTGTATGGTTGGAGTGGTGGCACCTGTTGTGTTATAGTTTGCGAAGGTGGTATTTGGGAGGAATCTTGTGCAGCCACTACTTGTGTGGGGCTTTGGGTCATTGTTGTAGGTGTAGTTATCAGTGCCCCTTCCATTGTGTATTTAGTAAGCTTTTTCTGTACTAATTTAGCCTCTTCCGTTTTCCTATCCTCTTCCTTTTGTTTCATTTTTCCTTGCCATGTCCTACAATGATGCACTATAGTCAGTTGTATTTCGGGCCATGGTTTTGCTTCCATTCCCACTACTTTCTTTAGTTGTTTCTGAACTTCTTCTGGGAGCCCTTGTACCAGTATATGGTAAAATATTGCTGGTGTTTTATCCCATTGTTCTCTAGTTTCCATGCGCCACTTCTCTTGGATTTCCTGGATATAATCAACAGGATCTTCGTTCTCATGCATCTTGCGGGATGTAATTGCTCCTATATCTGATGTGTCTGGGTACTGTACCCTCAGTGCCTGCCATAGTGCATGTCTGCAGTTTGCGAACGGTGCCCCATCGTGCGATGTATTTGTTATTGTTACCCCATGAAATCCCGCTCTCTTCCAGATGTCATCCGCTCTATCCCCTAATATTGATATTAAAAGGCCCTTTACATCTCCTACTGCCAGCTTCTGTCCTGCGGTGTGTTTTTCCATTTCATATATACATTTACCCGCACCTCCACTTAATGATGGGAGCCTACATTTTATATTTTCTTTATCGGTATGCTTCCAAGGAACATACTGTGGTCTAACCCCACCTCTCTCCAAAAGTGGCATTAAATTATGTCTCGTTTCACCCTTTGTGTTCCATAATATTGAGTCCTCACACCCTTCCTCCTCTTCCCTTTCTTCCACATTTTCACTTTCGTTTGTATTTCCCCTGCTCATACCTCTTTCTTCTCCATCTTTTCCCCTTCTTCCATCTTTCTCTGTATTTAATGTGGGCATGTGTATACCTCTTTCCTGCCTGCGACTAGGGAGGTCTCTAAACCGCCATGTATAGGGTGTCAGTTCGTCGGTGAAGGGAGCTAGTTTTATTTTGCGTAACAAACGTGAGGTGGTTGAGCATGTAGGGTGCGATAGGGGAGGGCGTGATGGGGATGGGGATGTTGCGGACTCATGTGCCTGTCTTTCCTCTATTCCTTTCTTTCCCTCCTCACTTCTCTCCATCTCATTCTTTCTCCTACTGATCCATGGTGAGTCTAGGTTGGTCCGGGTGATGTATAGTTTATCTAAGCTTTCCTTTTCACTGTTTCTCCCTTCATTTTCCGCTCCCTCTTCCTCACTACAAAAGCTAGTCACAAACGGCACCCCCCACTCGGTCTTTTTCCCCTTGATCGTTACTGTTTGTAAATCTATTAGGTCCAGTTCTCCTCTTTCTCCTTTATCAACCGCTCCCCTTTGTGCTGATGTTGTTGCTACTTCTGTGTCATCATATACATCCCCCCATGTTCCACTCTCCCTTCCCCTATCTCCTCTTTCTCCTTCATACCTTTCCTCCATCTCCTTACTATTTTCCTCCCTTTTCCTTTTCAATTCCTCCATCACTTCACTTCTCATCTGTTCTAATAGTCTTTCATCCTCTTTCTTCCTTTCCCATTTCGCCCTTTCTTTTTCTACTATACTCTCCATCACCCTCCCTTCTTCGTATTTTTTAGTTGATTCTGATAGTAACCTCCTCCTCCATATTGCCATTTCTTTTTCTTTTTCTTCTTCTTCCCTTTTCTTTTCCCGCAGTACTACTCTTGATACCCTTTCTGCTGCTGCTTTTACCCTGTCAGCTTCTCTCCTTTGCTCCTCAGTTCGTTCCCTTATTTTTTCCAATTCGTTCTTACCTTCTTTCCTTTTCCTCGCTCGCTCTCTCTCCTCCCTCTCAAGCTGCTTGATCAATTCATTCTGTTCATCCCTTAATTTTGCTAATCGTTCCTCCAAAATCTCTTCTTTTTGTCTTAACAGCTCTTCCCCCCTCAATTCACTCTCCCTGGCATTATCCTCGTCTGTTTTCTTTACTACCTCCTTCTCTTCTCCTGTTAATGAACCTCGTAATTTTAATAATATCTGTGCAGCTACCCATTCTTCATTTCCTATTTCCACAGTCTGGTCTTCTCCAGTCCTCCCCTCCCCTGCTGGCATTTTCCTATAAGCCAGATATGGTGGAGGGCTGTATGCCGGGTTCGAGTATCCCTCAGCCGCCCTTAACTGTCCTCTTTCTATTTCTCCCAATTCTCTTAAAGGGTACAACCCCCCTCCCTCTATTTTTACTCCCGTTGCTAGGGGTATATCATTGCTCGGTTCCTTTTTTATTTCATCTGCTTTATTATTTTTTTCTCCTCCCTCACCTCTGTTTCCCGTGTTCTTTGGGTCCTCATTCCCCTGTTTCCCATCCTCTCCTTCCTCCTTAATCTCTGTTTCTTCTGGTATTTCCCCCATAGTGAATATTCCATTTGGTCCTGGTCGGGACCCCTGGAACATCCTCCATAAGTTAAACACCTCCACGTGGTTTGCCAACTTCTTCCCTTTATATGTATTGTGCAGATGATTTAATAGTGAATGTTGGGCATATGGATCAAAGCTACCGTTAGGCGGCCACGGTGTTAGCATTTTGTTATCCGTCCCCTGGGTCCATTCTATGCTATACTTAATCAGTTTCTCCCTATGGGGTGGCAGTGTTGTGTATTGTAGTGGCGTGGTGAGGGTGTTCCCCCACCCTCCCGATCCTGTTCCGTATGACATAGTAGCGCTCCACTTGCTACCCTTCCCTAATCTGGTATCAGTTTATCCCACTAGTAGTTTACAATATACAGCCTTATATCGTTACCTGGCCCCGTAAGTTTGGGAACTTACGATAGTCCGCTTAAGGAAAATTATAAAAATATAGTATGTTACATTTGTAGATTTTCCTCTGCCTTTCTTCCTTTATACAACACCCTTACGGCCCCCTGCGGCCGAGGCGTACGTAGCCCCCTGCAGCTGCGTACCCCTTATTACGTTCTTATACAGTCGTCCTGTTTTCACGTGCTCCTCCCCCTTCTACACTTGCCGTGGCCGGCGTTCTCCGTGCGCAGCCACGTTTCCCGTTATCACCTTTCCTCGATCAACTTGTTTACCGTTTATCTCCGTTTCCACTCCCTTACCACAGTTCTCTTCCCCACCACTCTCAAAACGAAGATGCCTCGTACTTGCGATATCCTATGAAAACCCTACTGGTGACGTCACCGATCTCTTAGAGCTACTGGTAAGTTCTTCATATATTCTTTAAATCCAAAATACACCTCCAATCTACCCCCGTTAACCCCACAGCTGTCTTCCTGTCACTCCTGGAACAAGGTAATCAAATCAACAATATAATCGGACTGCGCACGCTGCGTCGCCTCGCGTGTGATACGCCCCTCGACAGGAGGGCTTAACCAGCCAATTATCTTCCGTATTGGGCAACTAACTAGCTACCGCCTACAGGGAAACGTCATCTACCTATCGAGTGTCTTGCTCGAACAATAGGGATCCTCATCTACTCATTGATCAAAAAATGCCAAATCGTAGGAAACCACACACACACACACCCTTACACGTAGTCGCGACCTAGGTCAATCAGTGTCTACGAGCGGCCGCACGTGATGTTTTCGTGCTCCGCCCCCTTCTCTCGCGTTACGTAGCCAACTGCTCTCGTGCTTGTTCAACTACCATTCATTCTATTTCTAACACTAAATTGTCAAACCTTCGCCGTTCACCTGTGCAACACCTCCCGCCTCCCGTATTTAATTCCTCCCCCCTCCCTCACAATTTCACATTGTTTGTTGTGCGTGGCATGCTCACCAAGTTGTCTTGATGCGGGGCCGCTCGACTGCGCGCACCCCTCCGAGCGGCTCGTCACCTCCCCTCGTCTGGACCACGTCTGGACACTCGCCAACCGCGGGCGGGATACTTCTCAACCGGCTCCCGAAGGCCAATATCCGGATTGCGCTGTCCGGTCTTCACGCAGTTCCGTGATGGTCCTGTAGTCCTCAGAAGGGGGCAACGGCAGAGGGGGCCGCGCCGCCGGGCCTCCTCGCAACCGGAGTGCCTGGAAAAAGTAAAAAATAAAAATGCCGATCTTAAACAGATCTCAGCAGTGCCTCCAACTTGTCGGGGGGAAATTCTGCCGGGGTCGGACGGGCCGTCCGCAGACCTCCGGGCAGGTAGGCCCCAACTCCTCCCGTATATCCCAAAAGAGATAGAGTATGAGACACACACAAGAAGCAAGGTGACTCTGCTGTTTATTAAACACAAACGGCAGGGATGGGTCAAGGATCATACGCGTCTGACCTGACACACACACAATCGTGGGGCTCGCAGGCCCTTTTTACTGTAGTATGACGCGCTACTTGCGTCACTTTAGAAAGTTAACAAAAAAACCTATCGCCACTCTTAATTGGTTGCTCGAGTGGTAGGGTTAGTATAGCATACGTATAGAGAATAATATGAGTGGACAAGGGTTAGTCAGGTGATATATCTGGGTTGTCCCTACAATTAGATACATGAGAATTGTTACATGAAGGCTCCTAATGATTGGTTAATGTTAATGGCGTCAGTGATAAGAGCCCCATGTTCTGATTGGTGCGCCCGTGAGCTTCCCACCCTGGGACCATCGCTGTTCCCAGCTCTCGGTGTACCTGCAATTTGCAACAATGTTTCACTATGGGTACATGCAGACAATGTGAAGACTTATTCATGAGCTGGACGGCCGACTACTCCCACTGTCGCAGATGTCCATTGATCCTTTCAAGTGTATCTGCCAGTGTCTTGTAACGAGGGATCCAGACGCCTCCTTCCTCCTGGGCTTGGCATCTTGTCAGGTTCGGCTTGGTCACGTGAGGTGGGACCGTGTTTGAGGCAGAATTCTGCACAATTAATATTGTTTTTCCACTGTGTGCCCTTGATGGTCTGCTTTTGGAATGTGGGTTTGCAACATTACGACCTTGGCTGTCTGCTTTCGCCAGGCTCATTCTGCAGGATCAGCAACCTGACTCTTGTTCTGTTAACGTCCACGGGAGCTCTTGCTTGCGGCCTACTTAGGCCTGGTGTATAGGTGGAACCGTTTGGCGCACAGGCGCTTTAGGTTATAGTCTCATATTGTCTTATGACCAGTATCGTGTCTTCGTTATGATTCTCATTATGGCACCTAGGTTTAGAAGAAGCGTAAGCAAGCTCTTTAGATGAGTTCATGGTGCGTCTTGCGTTTCTGCATTTTGAGAGCCTATGTGGAAAATAATAAAGATGCACGTCCGTGAGTATGTCTGTCGCCTACGTCATAGCACTGAGTATATGCTTCGTGTAGATTGGTGCGGGAGTGTCCAGTGTGTATATTGGCACAGGTGTGCTATCCGTTGGCTAGGTCATCATGGCATCTCTAACGACGTATAGGTTTTAGTCTAGTTGGTCCATGCCGCAGGCATCGGCATGGGCAGGGCGGGCTGCTGGGCAGGCAGATGGACACATCCTTATGTTCCTGTACCAGGGTATCTGGTCGTCTGGTAGATGGGCAAACTCTTCTCGTGGCGGGTGCTTGGGCCGTGAACCTTTAGGCCAGGTGCGAGAGGGGGAAGATGGGAGCCTGTTTTTCCATTTTCCCACTTCACTTGCATGATTGTGCCAAAGAAAACTGTCTCGGGGACGAGAGTCTAAATATCAGGGACAACATGGAGGCATACCTCAATTCCCCACACAAAGTCTTTGAAGAAGACAAGTGTGAGGGAACGCCCACTGTCTATGTGGATGGATGCTCCTACCATGTTGACAACAAAGGGGAAAAAGAATTTGTGGCCGGCGTAGGGAATGCATGGGTGAATGAGACCCCAGAACCCCCTGCTGGGTACAAGATTGGGCCCCGAAGTAGTCAAGTGGCAGAGTTCATAGCTGTGCATCAAGCCAGCCTTACTGCTGTCCAACATCAACTCCACGAACTGGTCATAATCACAAATTCGGATTATGTACGGAACGGGTTCGTGGAGAACCTGGTTAACTGGAAAACCAGAGGTTATGTACTAACAACAAACCAATGAAACATGGAAAATGAATTCAAAACATTGATGATCTGGTCACCTCGAATGGGATAACCATCTACTGGAAAAAGATCAAAGGTCATTCTAAAGTAGAGGGACCAGACAAAACTGGAAAAATGGAAACTGATCAGCTGGCCAAAACCGGAGCCATCCAAGGGGATCTACTAGAGATCGAGTCCCTGTTGGGGGAAATCCAGGTCACTGCCATCACTAGGTCCCAGACAAATGCTCACATTGAACTCTCAACTGCACAATGGAGTAAGGAGACCTCAGATGCTGATTTGATTATGGCTCAAAAAGGGGATCCAATAATTGGTAAGTTTTATCGACACATTGAGGACCCTGAGAACTATCCCCTGACGGATACCTATTACATAGGGAAAGAGGACCTCAGAGTGTTGATGAAATGTCCAAAAATGTTCTGAATCCAAGAAGGTTTGTTGGTAAGGAGATCCCTAGCTGGCCATGATCAGTGGGTGGTCCCTGCCTCATTCCGAAGCCTGAGGTTAAGTCACGCCCATGATGCGGCCACAACCGGTCATAGGGGGTTTCATACAACACTTGAAATCTTAAGAGAGGTTGCATACTGGCCACACATGGGGCAGGACCTCGACCAATACGCCTCTCTAAAAGAGAGGGATGACACTACCCTGGTCAGATTTACAAGTCAATTATATCGGGCCCGTGATTCGCTACTCTAGGGGGAACAAGTACATGTTGACCATGACATGCTTGTTTACTAAATGGGTGGAAGTCTCCCGGCTCCAAACTGCAAGGCCGAAACAGTAGCTGCCCTGATGATCAACCACATCTTTTCGCATTTTGGACTACCCCAAAGGATCGAGTCAGACCGATGTAGCCATTTCACTAGCGAAGTAATGATAAAGACGTGGGAGATACTTGGGGTCAAAAGGAAGCTACACATTGCTTACAAGAAAGCCTCTAGTGGTGCAGTAGAGAGATACAACAAAACAATTGTGAGCATATTAAAAATGTGTGTGGCAGATTCTGGGCCAAGTTGGGATATTCGATTACCTCTTGCCCTAATGGCCATCAGATCTACCCCATCATCTGCAACTAAAATGTCACCGTTTGAGCTGATGACTGGACGCAAGTTGGTGCTTCCCCAGCATCTGCTCTACAGAACCCAAGAACAGACATTGATCAATGCCTCCACAACTCATGAGTATGTTGAAAATCTAAGAAAACACCTTCAACATGCTTTTGCTTATGCTCAGTGAAATCTAGAAAGATCTGCCGACAGCATGAAGACCCACTATGACTTAAAGACTACCAGAAAAGAATACAATGTAGGAGACCGGGTCTACTTATACAATTTCCAATGGAACCAGGCCAAACAGTGCACATTTTTGCCTAGCTGGAGGGGACCTTTTGAACTTGTAGACAAAATCTCACCACTCGCCTACAAAATCCGAATCCCCAAATGCAGTTTGGCAGAGGGGGAAGATAAGTGGGTCCATATAAACCAACTGAAGTGTTGCCATCCTAGGCACACTGTGCAGCAACTGGAGGAGTCTTCTGGAACCCCAGAGGGAGTCACTCCAGCTCCCTAGAACTCCGACTATAAAATATTCTATATATAGTCGATAACTTACAATAAAAAAAAAGTGTCCTGATTTATCAAAATGTATATGTCCGCCCTACTACATTAATAGTGGTGGGGAAATGCCTACAAATATGCTTTTGTTTTGTCATCATAGTTGATTGGAAACCATGGAGACTCAAACCAAGGAGGACTACCCAGGGACCGGGAGCAAAGATCCAAGGAGCCCGGAGTATCGCTCAATACTCACATTAGGACTTGGCAAGGAGAACTGGTCGATCCATCCC
Organism: Ambystoma mexicanum; assembly: GCF_040938575.1. NCBI lineage: Eukaryota > Metazoa > Chordata > Amphibia > Caudata > Ambystomatidae > Ambystoma > Ambystoma mexicanum. Next base: position 195,582,100 of record NC_090935.1, on the reverse strand, counting down.
TGATGGAAGAAAAGATTATGAACTTTGCCATTTTGGAACCAAAAAAAAAGAGACTGACCATCCCAGTCTTGCGACTTCCCATTGATGGACGTTCATTGCCAAATCGCAAGAGGGGGGCTTGCGGGGTGTTCTAACCCACTAGTCCATGCCCTGCGACATGGTTGTGTGCTGTTTTCATCAAAAACAACAGGATGGCCTCCAAAAAGATCTTTGCGCTAAAAATCACGGAGAAGTGCGCAGGGAAACCTGAAAAATAGGCCGCCAATCCATTTTGCCTATGTCAGTGGTAACACAGGAGACCACTGCCAAAATCTTTCGGCTACCCACAGAGTAAAATGAAACTACTTGAAAAAGCAGTGCTGCATTGCAAGGGAAACCCAGAACTGCTAAAATCCATTTTTCCTTGGCTGTTAAGTTTGCAAAATACTGATTCTCAAACAGCAGAGACGATCCTACATCCTTGTGGGGTGTTAAACATCACTTTATTTAAAGAATCCACCTAAGCACAATATCAGCAGGAGCACATTTCATGAGAAGAAAATCCACATTCAAAGGTGCTTGCATGGGAAAAATATGTCATAAATGGGCGTAGTACCTCAGCTCGCCTGTGTCAGAAGTTGGCATTTACCTATACTGTCATTTAAACTTGTACATTAAAATCAAATTATGGAAAAGAAGAGACTTCCCATCAAAAGCAATATAGGTGATACAATTCAATCTTTATGTTTTTAAAAAGGCTGAAATTAAGAGATTTGTGGCTGTATTTGTTAAAAATGTAAATTGTATTTTAGAAAAAGACTATTTTAAACAGTGTTTTAAAAGTGAGTTAAAGCCAGCCACATTGGGCTTCAAAGACATTCCACAGCTTCTCCCAAACAAAGGAATCTTCCCCTGCTCTCTTCTGAGGAACTGGCAGGGAGTTGTGAAAGGAGGTGGGAGGGGACTTTGGCCTGTTCCTCTGACAGGAGAAAAAAGACTCCCTTGACTGAAAGGAAATGCAAATTTGGGCGTCAACAGAAACCAGTTGCTGGCAGGAAGAGGCTCAGGTTGCTCTTGGCTCCGCCAAACCTTGGAGGCGGGGCTAGACTGAAATGTGTATCTGGAACAGTAGAAAATATACAGGCCGTGTGAGGTGGAAGCAGTGGCAGTCGCCCTGGATACTGGGAGAAAGGAGGGGGTGGCGGAAGAGTCCCGTCAAGTGCTGGCCATCAATGAAAAGAGACAAACTACAGATCCCAGAATGCCCCACAAAATACTGCATCAGGGGGGAGGCACACCGATGGGTAAAGAAAGGGAAAAGAGGAAAGGGAGAACCGGGTTTCCTTATGTTAAAACCGCCCAAACACAAACAAAGTACAGGGTTAGCCCACAGTGGACGGAGCAGGGAGGAGGTGGGGAATCTGAATCAGGTGTGTTAAAACCGTTGCTGAGAACACATGGGGCTGATTACGGCGGAGGGGCCGGACAAGGGTTAAATGCAACTCCAAGAGACTCAGGAGGCGTCTTATTTTTCAGGAGCAGCGCATGGCGAGAGACGCCGCACCCGAGTGGAGTGAGACCAGCCAAGAATACGAGTGGGCTTACTAGTAGTAAGCGGAAAGCTCACAGATTGACACCGTACCCGGACCTTCCAGTGGAGAGAAACGGCCGCCTAAGAAGAAGGATTCGGAGTGGTGAAGTGTGTTCTATTGACATTTTGTTAATTTCGTTTTCATGGCCGGCGGACAGGTTGCAGGGTGAAAGCATGTAATCGCCTGGCTGTTATCTTGGAACTAATTAAGGCCAGCAGCGGAAGTTGCAAGTAAAGTAAGGCACAACGCCTGTGCCTATGAGGTGAAACGAACTGTCATCAGTTGGCTGAATTTATTGATCTGTGACCAGTATTTGTTGTGCAATAAACCACTGTGAAAGAAAACCTCGTTTGTCTCCAGCTGACTACTTAACAGTGGTGGCAGCAGTGGGATTGCAGAGGAACGCAAAATCACCAGCAGCATGGAAGCCGTGTTAAAAGCATTGGCTGAAGGCCAACAGCAACTACAGCAGTTGGTGCAAGTTCAAGGACATCAAGCCCAGGCGGACCGGCAGGCCCTACAACAGGCTCTACAAGTGCAAACAGCAGCTCAAGAACAGGGAAGAGAAGCATTGAGGATTCTGGGTGAATCAATGGCTAACCAACGGGCACATCCAGCCATTCCCCCTACCGTACTTCAAAAATACCAGGCAGGGGATGACCCTAGTTATTTCTTTGTAAAATTCGAAAGAATAGCCCGAGCAGCACAATGGCCACAGGACAGATGGGCTTTCTTTTTGGCGCCCCTGCTTAAACCAAACAGAAACCCGGAGAGAGCCTCAGGCAACTGTTCTACCGCGTACAGGATTTAGTGGAAAAATGGCTACAACCCAACACAGCAACGATTGGACAGATTAAGGAAAAGGTAATGTTGGAACAATTCATTGACGCCCTGCCTAGTCCCATCCAAAGGTGGGTAAGGCAACATCACCACCTTACTCTGTCGGAAGCCATAGATGTGGCCACCGCCTATCAAAAAGCCAGAACACCCCGCACATTCACAACACTACCAGCGGGCCCCCCACGAAACTCCAATTATGCGCAGCAATTACAGGGGAGCAATCCAAGAACCCAGGAATAGGCCAGACCCTAAGCCCAACAACGGAACCAGTGTCCTAAAGGGACAGGCACCCCAATGCTTCGAATGTGGGGAATGGGGCCATATAGCCCGGTTCTGTGCCAGAAAAACCAAGGCAGAACCAATGGACATTGGAACGCTACAAGCTCCAGGATATCGGAAGAAACTGCCCTATATGATAGAGGTAACGGTGGATGGACGTCACCAACAAGCCATGATGGACAGCGGTAGCAGACAGATGGCCATACAACCGCATGTGAGTGAGCAAGATCCAGGAAAGGTGAGAACCATTGACATTAAATGTGTGCATGGGGATGTAAAAAGGTATCCTACGAAAGACATTCTGTTGGGGCTACAGGGACAAGAGATACCAGTTAAAGTAGCCATTATTCCGGCCATACCAGCCCCGGTACTAATTGGGACAGATATTCCAGAATTCGATAAATGGTTAAAAGAAGCTCCATTTGCCAAAACAGAGATCGGGGTACCAACAAGAAGGGGGAAACTCACAAAAAGCCAGAGAAAAAATATGGAAGACAACAGGGGAAAAGGAATAGAAATTGCCCTCATAGACAGGCGAGTGGGAGACCATCTTCCCTCGTTCCGGACCGAAACCGGACTGGATGAAACCCTAAAAAGGGCCAGGGAACAAGCCCAAGCAATGAGAGGGACCCCAGTTACTACTCCATACTTCAAGGAAAACCAAGGGCTAATATATAGGGTGACCAGAGGTTCCGATAATCAGGAGAGGGAGCAATTGCTGGTTCCCCAGTCATACCGGAAAACTCTGATCCAACTGGCCCATGATCACACAACAGGGGGGCACTTAGCGGAAAACATGACGGTGAAAAGGGTGTTGCAGAATTTCTACTGGCCTGGAGTATATGCGGAAATAGCCAGATATTGTCAAGAGTGTGCCATATGTCAAAAACTAGTCATCATATACCAGCCAGAGCACCTCTACAAAGAATGCCCCTGATTAGGGAACCCTTCCAGAGAATAGGGATGGACATTGTAGGGCCATTGGAGCCCACCAGTAGAGGGTTCCGGTTTCTCTCAGTGATTGTGGACTATGCCACTCGCTATCCCAAAGCTTTCCCTTTAAGGGGAATCTCAGCAAGACAGGTATGCGATGTGCTTATGCCGTTCTTTGCTCGAGTGGGATTTCCCCTGGAGATAGTGACAGACCAGGGGAGCAACTTCATGTCAGTGGTTATGAAGGAGGTGTGTAAGACCTTAGGAATTCAACACTTGAAAACCTCAGTGTACCATCCCCAAATGTATGGGTTGGTGGAACGATATAACAAAACTATTAAACAGATGATAAGAAGAGCCACAAGCGCCACAGGGTTGGGATGGGATTGGGTTCTACCTTGGGTGTTGATGGTACTAAGGGATACCCCGCAATCCTCAACCGGATACTCCCCTTTTGAATTGTTATTCGGAAGACAGCCCAAGTCCATACTGGGTTTACTAAAAGACACCTGGGAACAACAGGGGGAAACCTCACTCACCGAATATGTTAATGACCTAAAAGAACATCTAGGTAAACTGAGAGACTTTGCTCAAGAAAACCTGGGGAGGGCCCAAGACAGACAAGAGAAGTATTATGATCAAGGGAGCCGACCTCGAACTTTGAAGGTAGGGGATAAGGTATTGGTTTTGCTGCCTACCCGCACAAACAAAATGTTGGCTCAGTGGAAGGGCCTGTATCAGATAACACAAACATTGGGACCTGTAAACTATGAGGTGGAACAACCCGAACAGAAAAATAAATTTCAGAATTATCACATTAACTTGCTCACGCTATGGAAAGAAGGAACACCTGACATATTATGTGCAACACTCTCAGACATGTCAGTCTCAGAGCAAATGGTCCCTAATAGCCATAGTAGTCTTCAAGTTGTGGAAATGGGGGAACAGTTGAGTGAATCCCAAAAGATCCAATTATTGGATACCTTGAAGCAGGTGGCTGGGATTTTTTCAGGAATACCAGGAAGAACACATATGGCTACCCACTCTATACCCACGGAAGAAGGGAAAATTGTAAGGCTCAGGCCTCATCGAATTCCGGAGTCAAAACGTGGGGAAATGGCCAAGGAAATAGATAACATGCTCGAATTGGGGACCATTGTGCCATCTAAAAGCGCATGGTGCTCACCAGTGGTCCTAGTACCCAAACCTGATGGTACTACTGGGTTTTGTAGGGACTTTCGGCAGTTGAATGCAATATCCCACTATGAAGCCTACCCGATGCCCAGAATTGATGAACTGATAGAAAAACTGGGTTCAGCCTCATTCCTGAGCACCCTGGATTTAACCAAAGGGTATTGGCAGATACCCCTCAACCAATCAGATCAGGAGAAAACCGCCTTTTCGACACCTCAAGGCTTATTTCAGTTCACTGTCCTACCCTTTGGTTTGCATGGAGCACCGGCCACATTCCAGGCATTAATGGATAAAATCTTGAGACCACACGAAGAATATGCTGCGGCTTACTTGGATGACATAGTGATCTTCAGACATACGTGGAATGAACACCTGGCACATTTGACCCAAGTGATACAATCATTAAAAGAGGCTGGTCTGCACATTAACCCGGAAAGGACTAAACTGGCAGCACACACAACCAAATACTTAGGGTATGCAGTGGGGGGAGGGGTGATAACCCCCCTTTTGGACAAGATTCAAGCCCTACAGAAGCTCAGGCCTCCCGAAACTAGGAATGAAATTCGAGCCTTCTTGGGGTTTGTGGGGTACTATAGGAGATTCTTGCCACACTTCTCTACCATAGCTGGACCGCTTACAGATGCGCTGAAAACCAACGGGCCCCTACAGATCATCCCGGAGGCAGTGCAAGCATTTCAGAAGCTGATCAGGATGATTTCCACAAAACCTGTTCTCCATTGTCCTGACTTTTCAAAAGAATTCTATTTGCAGGCGGATGCCTCGGGATGTGGTTTAGGAGGAGTGCTGTCCCAGGGGACTGAGCAAAACCTTTGCCCAATAGCCTTCATCAGTAGGAAGTTGCTTCCACACGAGATTCCGTACTCAACGCTGGAGAAGGAATGCCTGGCCATAAAAATGGGCTGTTGAGTCTCTTCGATATTACCTACTGGGTAGACGGTTTACCATTTTTACCAATCATGCACCACTAAAATGGTTGGCTACACAAAAAGACTCAAACCATAGAGTTCTGAGATGGTTTTTGACGCTTCAGCCTTACCAGGTGTGACTGTGCATAAACCAGGAAAATATCAGATGGTGGCTGATTACTTGTCACGTGCCATGGACCTGCCCAAACGGCATGAGTCCTTGGGGGGAGTATGTGAGGTGGAAGCAGTGGCAGCCGCCCTGGATACTGGGAGAAAGGAGGGGGTTGCGGAAGAGTCCCGTCAAGTGCTGGCCATCAATGAAAAGAGACAAACTACAGATCCCAGAATGCCCCACGAAATACTGCATCAGGGGGGAGGCACACTGATGGGTAAAGAAAGGAAAAAGAGGAAAGGGAGAACCAGGTTTCCTTATGTTAAAACCGCCCGAACACAAACAAAGTACAGGGTTAGCCCACAGTGGATAGAGCAGGGAGGAGGTGGGGAATCTGAATCAGGTGTGTTAAAACCGTTGCTGAGAACACATGGGGCTGATTACGGGGGAGGGGCCGTACAAGGGTTAAATGCAACTCCAAGAGACTCAGGAGTCGTCTTATTTTTCAGGAGCAGCACGTGGCGAGAGACGCCACACCCGAGTGGAGTGAGACCAACCAAGAATACGAGTGGGCTTACTAGTAGTAAGTGGAAAGCTCACAGATTGACACCGTACCCGGACCTTCCAGTGGAGAGAAACGGCCACCTAAGAAGAAGGATTCGGAGTGGTGAAGTGTGTTCTATTGACATTTTGTTAATTTCGTTTTCATGGCCGGCGGACAGGTTGAAGGGTGAAAGCCGGTAATCGCCTGGCTGTTATCTTGGAACTAATTAAGGCCAGCAGCGGAAGTTGCAAGTAAAGTAAGTCACAACGTCTGTGCCTATGAGGTGAAACAAACCGTCATCAGTTGGCTGAATTTATTGATCTGTGACCAGTATTTGTTGTGCAATAAACCACTGTGAAAGAAAACCTCGTTTGTCTCCAGCTGACTTCTTAACAGGCCGATTCATGGAATTAATGTGCGCTGAAATTATCGGTGCAAGCGTGCGAAAGCGTGTGAATCGCAGTGCATTTGCAAAAATCGCAGCGAAACCCGCTCACAGCGATTCATGGAAGTCAGTGCGCGTGTAAATCCCTGGATGTGCGCTAAAATTCTGCATAGCGCACGCTGGCGCACACATATCCAAACAGCGTGCGCTAAGCGCACAGCGAAAGCACACATAGCGCAGCGCACACAACAAAAGTAGGCGGAACAGGGGGCATAACACAGGGAATGGGGAACAACGCGTGAAAATGTGGGCGTCACAGGGGGAAGTACAGGAGGAAAATGCGCGGAACGCCCACACGCACGTCTACAACACGTATTCATGGAATCGAACGGGGCTAATGCGTGCGCCAAAAAAGACGCGCTAATCCAGAAACACGTATGCCAGCAGGAAGCAGGCGTAGGTGGACCCGCGCAGCATAAAAGTGCGCGCAATCAACAAACAAGCTCAGACGCCAAGATGAACATATCATTCCTAGCAGCAGTGGTCATGGGATACCGCAGGAGGAGGAGGATAGTCAGGCCCAGAATTTTTACACCCAGAACCAGCCTTTTTGCGATGCCTGATGACCAGGTGTATGGGAGGTACAGGTTTCCACCTCACATAATACTCAACCTGGTGAGTGAGTGGGAGGATGACCTCACATCACCCACCCTGTGCTCCCAAGCACTCAGCCCCCTGGAGAAGGTCCTCAATGTACTGCACTTCTTGGCCAATGGATCATTTCAGCGGACAAGTGGGGGGGTGTCACAGGCCACGCAGTCACGCTGCCTGCACCAGGTGTTGGCCATAAGTACTGCACGCCCATCAGTCCGCAGGCACATATACCTGCCCAGAACACCTGCAGAAAGGTAGGCTGCCGTCCAGGATTTCTTCGGGGTGGCACAATTCCCCAAAGTGCTAGGTGCCATTGATTGCACCCATGTGGCTCTACATCCCCCAGGGCATCTGACCACATCTATAGAAACCGCAAGCACTGGCATTCCATCAATGTGCAGGTAGTATGTGATGCCAAGGGAATCATCACCTCAGTATATGCCAACTATCCAGGGTCCACCCACGACAGTTTCATTTACAGAATGTAAACCCTAAGCCGGGACCTAGAAGCTGGGCTGCTTGGTGAGTATAAATGCCACTGCACATGCATGCATGTCAGATACTGAGTAATGTCACAACCCCACTAATGATACCCATCACCACCTCCCCAGGGGACAGTGCCTACCCTCTGAGCACCCACATGATGATGCCAATTCGGAACCCCACCACGCCAACCGAGGTAAGATACAACACAGCCCATATTGCAACCCGGGGCATAGTGGAGCGCACATTCGGAGTGCTCAAGTCACGCTTTCACTCCCTTGACCATTCTGGTGGGCAGCTGTTATACGCTCCCCCAGTAGTGTGCAGGATCATAGTGGCAGCATGTGTCCTGCACAACATTGCAACACGTTGGGGCCTGCCGGTGGACATGGTGGAGCCCCCACATCCCCAACCAAATGCACACCCGCTGCGCATGGGAGGGGAAAGGGCATGTGGTGAGGCAGCCCTTACGCAGCTGGTGGCTAATTACTTCACATAAAATCACACCACTGTGGAGTGCACACATCCCTGGCACATACCAGCTGACAATCAATGATGATGACATAAGGGACAGTCAACTGTCACAACCATACAAGCCTGAGATTGGTCACCTGGAAGTGTTACATTTTGTGCATCCCTACCTACCCAAAAACCACCAATGCTGTGTCATCAAAAGACATACATCTATGCTGCTGAATTCATTATCCCCGTGCTAAATACAACATGAGAACAGTGCCATGTCACCCAACCCCTCCCAGCTCCACCACCAAACACACCATTGCATGTCATGCAATGTGAAAGCAAACAAAGCAATGCACAAGACCTGACACAAGTGTCACAAAGTGCACTGTCCCTAATTGAAACTGCCCACACACAATATGCTCCCAGTAATGTATAACTAACAGCACACATTACCAAATACTTACCACCAACACAATGCTGCAACACACCATGGAAAAATGCAAAAACATGACCGTACTAAGTTCAAGTAGTGGTAGTCTTACAACCTGAATACGCCAGCACATCGACCCCTTCCAACTGTAGAGTGTTGCTGCCACGCAAATGTCTCAGTGTACTGCATACAACATGAACTGTATCTGCAAAGTAGACGGCCTTGTGAAGACATGAGGAAGGAACCTGCAAATTAGGAGGAAGACATAGATGCACAAGCACATATCAATACACCATGCAGTGTACAATACAACAACAATATCCACTAGGGATGTCTACACAGTATTGACTACAGACTGCCCACACAGCTCATGGGAGCCCAACGTCACTGTGTAATTCACTGTCACTTGGTCACACCCTTTGCAAGCCCATGGAAATGGGAAGCAGGAGGGGTGTGTGTCTCACGAACTCAAGCATCTAACCCAAACTCAGGACAAGCCTGCATGTGCCCAGCCGGAATACAGTGGATGCCCACGGGAGCCACACAAGGCAACACACTGCAAAAAAATAAATCAAAATCAAAAATGGCCATGTGGGGGCCAGGTGGGGTGTGGAGGCCACCCAGGAGGTTCGAGGACAGGGTGCACACCAAATACCTCCTTGGGCTCATGGCCTGCACGGCTATGCCATTGTGGGAGTACTGCTGTCGCTCTGCTCATCCTCTGCTGTTGCATCAGGAGGTGGTGGCACTATGGGAGGCAGCCCACGCAAAGCCCTGCTATGGTCCTCCATGGCAGCAAGCATGCGGGTCTGGAAGGTCTGATTCTGGAGGATTAAAGTGCGGAGATCCCCATGCAGCACATCACGGGTTACCTGCATTTCTGCACGCATGGCCTCGCGTGATCCCGGATCTCCTCACGTGTTGCATGCAGCTCAGCTGAGAGCGAGCGTGTGAGCTGTTCCAGCTGCTGTTCTGCCCTTAAATTACTGGAAGCCTCAAGTTCAACCAGAGTCTGCCTGAGGTTATGTAGTTCTACCCTCAGGGCTTCCCTGCGGCCCTGGGACTCTATTGATATGGATTTGCGCAGAGTCTCCAGTGCTGCCCATCGGTCCCTGTTGGACGCCAACATGTCTTCCCTGTGTGATTGACAAATGGAGTTTGTTTCCTGCTGTTGTATCTCCATCTGCCTTTCAGGGGGGATAATGGAAGTGGCCACCCTCTCCATTGCCTGAGCCATCATTTCTACTGATGCTGCCTGTTGGGTTGCCATACCGTACATGGAGTTTTCCCATACAGTATTGCCTGGTGGCGCACGGCCACCGCGTCGACGGGCACCACACCTGTTTGGGGCAAGGCGATCTGCACCTTGCTGTTCTGGCAGTGCCTGAGGCTGCAGGACTGCATTCCCCCTCTGATCTGCTGTCCCAGGAACATGATCAGATGCTGTTGAGTGTGACCCTGCATCCATAACTGCCAAAGGCGGACCTACCTACACTGACATCCCCATAGAGGGTTCTACCCCTGTTGCAGGTTGGCTGGACAGAACACTGGTGCCCGGTCGTGCCTGAGATTCCTCCTGGGTCTGCACCATTTCATCAACCTCAACAGCATCAAGTGCGTCATCACCTGCAAAAACATGAAAGACAACAAATGGACACAGGCATGAGCACCATAGCACACACATAGGCCGTGACAAGCCAGAGATCCAGTACATGATTTACACATGTCCCACATGACTATAACCCTGCCATGCATGCACAGTCAAAGAGTTGGAAGTGGAGTCAAAAAGGCAGACACTGGGGCGAGCAAGATGGAAAAGCAAAACATTTTCAGCATGTTGGGTAGCACTGGCATCACACATCAGGCTGTGAGTGGCATGTCCAATACACATACATGACACATGCCACCACACAGATGTCATGTAGCATAGCCACGTTAAATTACAAAACTACAGCAATATGTCAGTGAATGAGTACTGTCACATATCCATGTCACATCGGCATGATGCGAAGAATAATGCTGAATAGTGTTGCTAAATATTCCGAGAAATAAAGTTGGTACCCTTTAGTGCGATTGAGTAATTCTTCCCAAGGAGCGCACTAAAGGGTACCAACTTTATTTCTCGGAATTGTACATATATTGCTGCAGCCACAATACAGGCACCCCTGGTGCAGACCCTTGGCCATCTGAGAAAGGAACCAGAGAGGCACAAAGGCTTCGCTCTAGATAGGAACTCAAGCCGACATTGGCTGCAACATCTGTTTTTTTCAAAAGTGTTGCTAAATATGCATGTGCCACACACTGAAACACATCCAGTGTCCAATAATACAGTCATTGTGGGCTGATCAATGGTTGGTCAATTTAACATTATAGGAAACATCTGTCATGTTCCACATGCAAACAGGCCCTAATAAAAAAATGTCTGCAGCCCAATACTTCATCGGCCTGAATGGTGTAATCATTAACATAACCAGGTAAAAATAGTGGCCCAGTGTGGACTGTAAACAATGACCGAAGCATATCACATATGTTGCAATAGGGCAGAAAAATGCATACTAAAAATGGGAGAGTAGAAACAATCAGCCTGAATGAACACTTACAAAATATGAACAATGTAGTTGCAAGATGACAGTTCAAGGTAAAGTGTACTAATGTGGGCCTAATTGGTAACTGTGGGCAGAAGGGATACAGTCATACCCAAATCCAAGGCACATGAATGTATGGGAGGAAGCAAATGGGTGACCCATAACACCCTCACCTGGCACTCAATCAGTACCTGTCACCCAAACAACATACACATGGATTACACACACACGCATGGGCACTCACCGGACCATGCGTCGTAATCAGGTAGATCTCCCACACCTTGGATCTGTTCCTCTGTGACGAAGGTCCAGGCAACAGACTCATGTTCAGTGAGTTTGTTGTCCTCTTGTGGAGACCCACCGCCAGTCACCAGAGTAGCGGCATGATTTGAGGTCAGCTTGTTCTTTGCTCTGCGTTTCAGGTCATTCCACCGCTTGTAGCAATCATCAGCTGTGCGCCTCACAAATCCAAGGGCACTTATGCAGTCCGCGATGGTCTGCCAGTGTGCCCTACGTTGACCAGGTGTGGTCTTGCACCCTGCAGTCACCAACATTTTGCGGCTATGTGCCGACACATAGGTCACAAGTGCATCCAGTTCGGGGTCATTAAAGCTAGGCTTCCTTGACGTGCCGGACTGTGTAGCCGTGTCTGGAGTCTCAGCCTGTAGTGCCAGAGCACCCTTCTTCCTCTTCTTCAAAGGTGGAGCAGAGCCTGAGTGGCTTGCGCCACTCTGGTCAGTAGGGGCAGAAGCGCAGGTGGACTGGGTACTGGGAGTGTGCGAATGCACAATCTTGGTACAGGCATTGGCTGAAGTGTGATGTTGGCAGGGGCAATGTCAGTTTGATGGACAAGGACCAACACTGTCCCAGCTGGGAGACTCAGAGCTGGGGTGGATAGAGCTGCAGCTGCCCCTGCAGCCTCCCCACCCTGCCTACTTCGGGCAGCAGATGACATCACTGCCCCAGATCCACGTTGCCTGGTGACACCAACTTGCACCGGCACACGTGGCTTAGACTTGCTGACCTGGAAGTCAGCCTGGGAGTCATCCTGTGCCGGGTCAGGTGCCACAATGGGCTGGTCCAACAAGGGCTGAGCTGGGATGGTGTCAGCCACGTTTCCCTCAACCATGGGGGGGACATGGGTGTCCCTGATTGGTCCTCTACACATGGGGGTCTAGGGGCACCCTGAAAATCATGGCCACGTCCCCTACCGTGCCCACCACACCCACCTTTTGGACGTCAGCCACCTTTGCCTCCCTTACTACTTGGTCGCCTCCCAACCATGGCACTGATGTTGTTGTGCGTATGGGAGTTGCAGTAAACAATTGTCCTGGGCAATTGGGGGTGAAAGGGGTAGGGTACTAGATGGAATTCGTACCCTAGTGCTCTAGCAAGGCTTTCTGTGACCCCTGGGGGAAGATGACGGGTCACGCAACGCACAGGCACCCCCAGTTATTCACGTACCCTACTCGCACAGGGCCAATCGGTGTGTGAAACTTCCCATGAAGCCCAGTTATTCACGTGCCCCACTCGAATAGGGCCTATCGCGTGTGAAACTTCCCGCGCACCCCAGGAATACACGTACCCCACTCGCACAGGGCATTTCACGTGTAAAGCTTCCTGCGCACCCCAGGAATACACGTACCCCACTCGCACAGGGCCTATTGCGTGTGAAACTTCCCGCGCAACCCAGGAATACACATACCCTACTCACACAGGGCATTTTGTGTGTGAAACTTCCCGCGCACCCCCGAAATACACGTTCCCCTCTCCAATCGTGTGTGAAACTTCTCACGCACCCCAGGAATACACGTACCCCACTCACACAGGGCCTATCGCGTATGTAACTTCCCACGCACCCCAGGAATACATGTACCCAACTCGCACAGGGCATTTCGCGTCTGAAACTTCCCGTGCACCCTGAAATACACGTTCCCCGCTCCAATCACGTGTGATACTTCCCGCACACCCCAGGAATACACGTACCCCACTCGCACAGGGCCTATCACGTGTGAAACTTCCCGCGCACCCCAGGAATACACGTACCCCACTCGCACAGGGCATTTCACAGGTGAAACTTCCCGCGAACCCCTGTTATACATGTACCCCACTCCAATCGCGTGTGACACTCCCCTTGCAGTGGGGTACGTGTATTCGGAGGGGTGTTCAGGGAGTTTTACAGGCGTTTTTGTGGTTGGAGGCCTGTACGCCATGTACGGGATTTGTGCGCTGTGCATGGCGCACGGGGAGGGGTAGGGGCGTAACTGGCGCTGCTGCAGGGTCGTGGCACCACTCTATGCCACGGCTGGTTTTGGAAGCTAAAATCCATGAATACGCTGTGCGCGGAAATGGATTTTAGCGCACGCGGCTGGTGCAGAAATTCACACGTGCACACTGTGCGCCAGCCGCGTGCGCCATTTGTGCGCTAAATTCTATGAATTACCCCCATAGTTTTGAGAAAAAGACTCATAGAAAACTGTGCCAAACTGGTAAAAATCTGAAATGTATAGGTTGTTAGAAGGAAAATGTTGCTCACAAGTAGAAACTTCTCTGGAATTTGTGCGATATTCAGAGACTGAACAACTAAAAATGTTGATATTGTAGCAATTGTGATAATGCTAGGAATATGAAAATTTACAGGAGTATGCCCAGATGTTATGCGCATGTATGTGGAAAAAATTGTACAGATCTGACACTGGGTAACCAACCAAAAGCCCGAAAAACTGTGATTTGTGAACCGAAACTCTTAGGAAGATGGGACTTGGACAGATACATGCCTTATTTAATATTTAATGTAAATATTTATTATTAGCAAGTTGGTGGTATTATAAATATGCTTTATATGGAAAATATATTTTCTGTGAAGAAACAAAGGGGAGGTTTTTCCCTGACCATAAACACAGCATCATCATGACACCCCTTGACACACTGGTTTCCTTATCAAATCAGGAGAGAGGGAATACTTTGACCAATCAGTTTCCTAGAGGGTGGGCTTAGTATAATCAGCCTATCCACCCCCTTGGGAAATACATAAATAGGGACTGTTGAGGACCTAGACACACACATTCACCCATCAACTGATTTACTGGCGAAGCGCTCTGCAGGAGAATCCAGATCCAGACTCCAGAACTCTGAAAGGCCTAATTCTAAACTGAACCCTTCTCAGCTGGCCTTTAAAATCTTGCAACCTGATTTTACTCCCAAACTTCCAAGGGGGCACATCAAAATTGAACAGCCTGGCTGTGCTGTTTTCCTGCTTCTTGCCAAGAACTCTTGCCAGAACCCAGAGATACAAAGCAGTAGAGCAGAGCTGAAACCAGATAGCTGTAAACTCCAGCACCAATGCGTCAGATCCAGTCCTAGAGTGCCTTGCTCACTGCAGAACCAAGCACCTGAATCCTTCTGGTGGCCGAGCCGTATTCCAGTCCAAAACCTTTGACCAGATCCTGACGGGCCTATTCCAAAACCATAGTTGTAAGTATTTAGCATAGAATTTTCCATAGCCAATCTCTTATCCTTAAGTAATCCCAACCAACCCATTCCAACATATCCAGAATTGCATTGTAGGATCTCTTTTGTCTGTTCTGAATATTTCCCTCATACATATAGTCCTGTGATGATTGTAGTGATAAATCATCTTTGTGCTAATATATAGTTGCTGAAGAAAGGCAAGTGTCGGAGCGGGCAAAGATCAGACAGAGGCGCCTCTGGACTGGTGGCTGTACCGTTGGTATCTCGCATCTTCATAGCCCCTTCGTGTAAAGCCAATTCTTGCTTATAATCTTCAAAAGCGCATCTTTCATTTGAAATCTTGACTCTTTTTGAGAAAAATCGACCTTTACTAAAACCTTCATAACTTCTGGGGAATTGGGATTGAAACTGCATTTAAGAGTGTTTATTCCTGAAACCTGTTTTCTCTCCTTCCATCTGTATATTGCATATTAGGGGGGATTGAGTAGTATCAGTGGGAAAGTGTGATTACATTGCATTTGACTGAACACACACAAGTATTATTTCTGTGCTGCATTAATTTCCTATCATTGCATTTCATTGAACCCACACCAAGTTGTATTCTATGCTACATTATTCTTCTCATCCATACTCCTATTGATTAAAGAGATTGTTGATTATTGTAATTTCACCCATTGCTGATCACTGTATAAATATTAAGAGTGTGATATTTAGATATTGTTCATATTCATAAAAGTTTGATATATATATTGTTCAATTCATAAAATAAATCTTTTAACTTTGCAAAACAACCTACTTCTTGGTTCAGTGAGACCAGGGGGGGTTCAAAGAGAGGGGCGTGATATAAGGGTACATCATTTAGAAATAACAGAACTTTAGACATAAAAATATATAATTAAGGGTTCCAGCTGGGCATCTCATGCCAGGCATTGACTTAGGTGGAGTGCTGGGTTGAAACCACTTACAGAAATCTCTCCTGCGGTAACCTTAACTGTTAGCTCTTCACTCTCACAGGGCAGAATCACATCCACTTTAAAACATGCCTTAATGCAGAGGTCTTCAAACAGTGGGGCGCACCACCTCAGGGAGGCGCGTCCGCATCCCAGGGGGGGCGCCAGAACCCAGCATGAAAAGTGTCTTTTTTTTTTTTTTTTTTAGTTTGGAGGAAATGGGAAGGGGCAGCTCACATGGTCAGACTGGACCATAAAATGGTCTTAGGCACCAATGAAAAAGTGGCCAGCAGTTGCAAATAGATATTCAGTCCTTTAGTCACAGCCTGTTTGATTAGTACCCAAGGGGTTGTTTTTTGTTCAAATGTAAACAACTTGTGATATTTAAAGAATATTTATTCAGCAACAATGGTCAAAACTACTAGCTGCATAGTGAAGTAACTCCTCAAACTGGCCCACATTGGCCAAAAAAGTGGCCCATTTTGATTGGCCTACACTAGCATTTTGCATTTTTGGTACGGTCATCACCCTATTGCCCTATAGGCCAGTCCAAGCCTGCTGGCTCATCCATAATGGGTGAAGGGCGTCCACCCATTGGCCACCTCACCCATTATGGAGGAGCCAAGGAGCCAGCCCAGTGAAACACTTAGCACTCCCTCAGCTGATTTTTCCAGCTGAGGGAGTGCTCCGGGGCTGGATGAACTGTCATAGGGAAATACTGTTTGCCTTTGACAGTTCATGTCCCCAGCCGCACATGATCACTAAGCCATGCAACGCTGGGGGTGTTTTGCTTCGCCAGCCTTGCATAGCTCATTGGAAATGCTGGCTGGGGCACTGCATGTATGCATGTGCGAGGGGGTGCTCCTGCGCCTCCTCGCACATACGGGCAGAGCAACCTGGAGGGGGGCATTTTAGCAACCACGCGCAGGCCCCTGCAGAAGGTACATTTATGGCAATTTATTTTGTATTTAAATGTGTATGGATGTGTGTATGCTTGTGTTATGGGACTGTGGTGGGAGCAGGATGCGTGGCAGCACTGGGATAGTGGTGGGAGTAGTGTGGGGAGAACCCAGGGTCTGTACTGGGAGTAGTGTGAGGTGACGGCACGCAAAAGTTCATAGCGGTTTCTACATACTGTCCATCTGCCACTTTTGGGGGGGACCGGTCTGGCCAAACTTTGCTCAGGGGAGGCCCAGGCCAAAAATTTTGAAGACCACTGCCTTAATGACTCCCTTGTTAAATGAACCGACCCTAGATCCCACTTCTCCAGCAATTTTTCAGCCCATCTCTCTCCTCAGGTTCCTTATGAAAGTGCTTGAGGCGATTGTTACACCGCAACTGAGGGTTTTCCTAGAAGAGATCTTATGCTCTCTTCAATCTGGCTTTCTCCCAGCTATGGGTACCAAAGCAGTGCTGTTGTCAGATATTGATGATCTAGCCAGAATATGATATCTAAACAGTGAACGTTTCCTAATTCTTTTGGACCTCTCCACAGTGTTTGACACTATAGATCACACTTATGTCAGTGGTTTGAGTCATTTTTGTGTGACCGGTCTCAAACACTTTTGTTTCCACCGTTCCGATCAGCTCCCTCTGTTCTGTCCTGTGGTGTTCCCCAGGGATCTGCTATTTCACACCTGCTTTTTAACATATTTGTCCGCCCCCTGACCAATTTCATACAGGATCATGGCTGTCACCTCTATGCTTTTGCAGATGACACTCAGCTTATTCTAAGAGACGATCATAATCTTAAGGAAGCTGCATCACACTTTCAGGGTTGTCTTGCAGATATTGGGGCATGGATGAACCAAAACTGGCTAACATTCAAAGGGAAGAAACCAACGTTCTAGTGATTGGCCCCCCTACTTCTTGGTCCCTTTGGACTTCAGACCTTTGGCCCTAATCTCTGTGTGTGGCTTCCCCCTTCCTGTTGGTCCTGTTAAGAATCTGGGGATCAAGATAGCAGCCACCCCTTGTCTAGATCTGCAGATTAGTGCCAGATGCATTTCAGGCTTTTTTAAGGTGAGAAGAAAGGCGTGGTGGTAGCTCCTGCTTTGATGGACCTTATGGACTTCTGCAATGCCACCTTTGTTCGGCGGAGCGGGTGAGAGCAGCCGCCGGTGTTGCAGGCCAGGCAAAGCCCTTCCAGGCCCTCTGGGCCCCTTGTGAGTAAACCTTGAAGCTTTTGAAATTGGAATTCTCCCACGCTCCAAGCGCGTTGTTGGGCCTGCACCCCCCCTCCCCTTCAGCTACTTCATGGTCCTCGTCCCCTGCCCGCCTCCCTGCCTGCCCACCCCTCCCTCTGATTGGCTGTCCTTCTAGTCGCTCCTGGACTACACGACGGCTGCTCCCCCCGCTCGCTTCTTTGTTCGGCGGAGCGGGTGAGAGCAGGCGCCGGTGTTGCAGGCCAGGCAAAGCCCTTCCAGGCCCTCTGGGCCCCTTGTGAGTAAACCTTGAGGCTTTTGAAATTGGAATTCTCCCGCGCTCTGAGCGCGTTGTTGGGCCTGCTCCCCCCCTCCCCTTCAGCTACTTCCTGGTCCTCGTCCCCTGCCCGCCCACACCCCCCCTCCCCTTCCTCTCCTTCTGCCTTATACCTGTTCCCCCTTGGCAGCCCCCTGCCCGGCTGCCCCCTCGGCTAAGGGCCCTTAGGCAAAGGGCGGATCCTACGGGTGTGGCTCCCACTGTCTGCAGGTGTCCGCATGGGACGCCAGGCGCCGGTCCGCCTTTCTTTCTGGTTAGCTTCACCTGCTCGCCCAGCCCACCTACCTACCCCTTTCCTTTTTCATTCACATGGTTTCTACACTCCAGTGTGTACCGCTATTGTGGTAAACTAGGGTTTTTCTCCCCTCGCAGGACTCTCAAACTTAGGTGGCCTCTACTCTGGGTACGTAATTCGTATTTACTGTGCTACTGTTGCTCTGTAATTGTGGTAAACTAGGGTTTTTTCTCCCCTCTCAGGACTCTCAAACTTAGGTGGCCTCTACTCTGGGTACCTAATTCGTATTTACTGTACTACTGTTGCTCTGTAATTGTGGTAAACTAGGGTTTTTTTCTCCCCTCGCAGGACTCTCAAACTTAGGTGGCCTCTACTCTGGGTACCTAATTTGTATTTACTGTGCTACTGTTGCTCGGTAATTGTGGTAAACTAGGGTTTTTCCTCCCCTCGCAGGACTCTCAAACTTAGGTGGCCTCTACTCTGGGTACCTAATTCGTATTTACTGTGCTACTGTTGCTCTGTAATTGTGGTAAACTAGGGTTTTCTCCCCTCGCAGGACTCTCAAACTTAGGTGGTCTCTACTCTGGGTACCTAATTCGTATTTACTGTGCTACTGTTGCTCTGTAATTGTGGTAAACTAGGGTTTTTCCTCCCCTCGCAGGACTCTCAAACTTAGGTGGCCTCTACTCTGGGTACCTAATTAGTATTTACTGTGCTACTGTTGCTCTGTAATTGTGGTAAACTAGGGCTTGCTGCTTCAGTCCTGTCCACTTGCTCTCGTCTGTCTCCCCCCCACTCCCTCCTTATTCCATGGTGCTCTCTATCTCTCTTATCTTCTCTAACTGCTTCTCCATTGACTATCCTGCTCTCCTCACTAAATCTGGTAGGAAAAAGTTTAAAAAGGATATCCTGGTCTCCAACCCAGGCCTCCCTATCGCTGACACCTACACCAGTGCCTCTTCCAAGGAAACTCTTACTGACATCCTCTTTTTCGTGCCTTCCCCTGACCAATGGACCCTTCATATGGTCTCTGTTCTCTCTCCCTTCTCCTCTTCTCCCATTAATGGTGGCACCCGTTGGGATGTCCTTCTGGCCCCCTTCCGCTCCTCTAAGGCCATCATTAATGTCTACGCTAATGGGAACGTGTTGGTCCAAGGCCCTCAGGCCAACCTCCACCTCTTTGATAGACGCTTCCCGTGCCTCATCAACTTCCTTTCCTCTCCTGCTGTCCCCTCTTCTCTGTCCTCGGCTACCTTGCCTCCACCCTCTCACCCTGCCCTCTCTCTGGCTCCTTCTTCTACACCTCCGCAGGGCATACCTCTGATCTGTACCCCTCCCCGGAAGTCCTTCAAGGATGGCAACCCTCTCCACATTGCCACTCTCAACTCTCGCTCTGCTGTCAAACATTCCTCTGATATCTGTCGCCTTCTTGAGGGACTGGACCTTGACGTCCTCAGGTCTCACCGAGACATGGTTCACAGGCAGCTCTGTCACCAGCTTTGACACACTCCTACCTGACGGTTACAAGATCCTCTCCTTGCCCAGGCCCAACCGTGCTGGGGGTGTGTGGCCCTTATCTTCCCTGAGTGAATTCCTGCCACTGTCACTCCTACACAGACCTACTCCTCCTTTGAATGCCTCATCTGCCCGACTCTCTCTCTCTCCTAGCCATTCCCTGACCGTGGCTACTATCTATCGGCCACCTGGTCAAATTTCCTCCTTCCTCTCTGAGTGGGCGGACCTCTCCTCCTCACTCCTTTCCTCAACCACTCAGCTCCTCTTTCTTGGAGGCTTCAATATCCACCTTGATGCCTCCTGTCCTCCCTCTGGACTCTTTCGTGACCTCTGCGACTCTCTCTCACTCTCTATTCTCCCTTCTGGGCCGACCCATTCTGCAGGGCACACTCTTGATGCCCTGATCTCTTCTGACCTTCCTCTCTCTGTCCCTCTCTCCACTCCTCTCTCCTGGAGCGATCACTTTCTCCTATCCTCCCACCTCACCTTCCCTACCCCACAGGCAAATCACCCTCATCACTGCCACCCACCTTCACGGTCATCCGACCCATGAAGCGCGTGTCAGTTGAGGCTTTCGCTACCACCTTCTCGCCCCCCCATCCCTCTTCGGTCGACTCACACCCTGACACAGCCCTCTCCACTCTCCACTCTCCACTCTGCTATATCTGATACCCTTGATATCCTTGCCCCTGTCATGAGAATCCGCCTGAAGCCCAAATCCAAATGTAACTCCTGGTATGACTCAGATCTCGTCACCCTTAAACGCAAGTGCAGGGTGGCAGAGAGGAAATGGCGTGCTTCATGTTCATCCTCTGACAAACTGGCCTGCTGCCTGCTCCAAAGGCAATACCGGCTCAATGTTCTCACTAAGAAGAGAGCACTTATCCAAGCCTGCATCTCTGCGCCATCTAACAATTCGGCCGAACTCTTTAAAATCTGCAAGGAGCTGGCCAACCTTGCTGCAGTCTCCACCTCTCCTGTCCCCTCCCAGGCCCTCTGCATGGCATTGACCTCTCACTTCATTTAAAAAACTCAGGACATCCTGTCCTCACTCTCCTCCTATCACCTCCCCCCCTCTATTCCCTGCTCTCCCTCTGGCCCTTCTGCAGCCACCCCTCCTCCCTCCTTCTCTGCCTTTCCCCTTTTTTCTGCTGAGGAGGTTTCGAGACAAGTCCGATCTATGAAAGTCTCGTCAAAACAGGTCCACCCCTGTTCCTCCAAAACTATCAAGGACCACATCGACTCCCTGGCTCCTGCCCTGGCTAACTTCTGCAATCACTCCTTCGCCTCTGGAGTCTTCCCATCCCCCCTCAAGCACTCCCTTGTGCACCCCCTTCTTAAGAAACCCTCTTCCGACCCCTCCTGCCCAGCTAACTATCACCCAATCTCTATCACTCCCTTCCTGGGCAAGCTCCTTGAGAAACTGGCCATCTCCCAGCTTAATCTCCATTTGAATCTGTTGGTAGTCTTCATTGAATCTGTTGGTAGGCTTCAGAGCTGCCAGAAGCACGGAAACTGCTCTCCTGAACATCCGTGAGGACCTGCTCTCAAACCTTGACTCTAAAACCCCTAGTGTTCTCATTTTGCTCAAACTCTCTTCTGCCTTTGACACTGTCAACCACACCATCCTGCTTAACCGTCTCCGTGATAACCTGGGTATCACTGGTCAAGCTCTGGCATGGCTGACCTCCTTCCTCTCCTATCGACCCTCCCAGGTCCAACTGGGTTCCTTCCTCTCTGACATCTTTTTCTCTACCTGTGGTGTCCCCCAGGGATCTAACCTCTCCCCCTGGCTGTTCAACCAGTATCTGGCACTTCTTGCTCACTGCAACACCGCTCTCTGTCCCAACTTTCAATGCTACGCGGATGATACCCAGCTCATTTTCAGGCTACCCTCGGCCTCCTCTTCCCCTTCCCTCATCTCTGACTGTCTTTCTGCTATCCAGGAATGGTGTGCCGCCAATGATCTCTGCCTTAACGCCAGTAAGACTGAGATTCTACTTATCGGCACACCCACTCCCTCCTTCCCTGCAGCTCTCTGGCCGGCCTCCCTTGGCCCTCTTCCTGCTCCTACCTGCAAGGCAAAAAACCTTGGGGTCATCTTCGACTCCACACTATCTTTCTCTCCTCACATATCTGACGTCTCTAAGAAGGCACACTATCAGCTGCACCTCCTCAGAGGTATCCTTCCTTTCCCCTCCTTCCCCCAGAAGCTCACTGTCTCCAGAGCCCTGGTTCTCTCGAAGCTGGACTACTGTAACAGCCTCTATCTAAATCTTCCTGCCTCTACTCTCCGCCCTTTGCAACTCATCCAGAACAGGACCGCGAGACTTGTCCTTGGCCTCAAGCCCAGGGACCGTATCTCTCCAGGACTGAAATCACTACACTGGCTCCCAGTGGCTGCGAGGATTAAGTACAAAACCCTCTGCATTATCCACAAGGCCTTTTGGGGCCTTGGGCCAAAATACCTTCAACTCTCTCTTCCTAAATATCTTCCTTCTCGAGCTCTTCGCTCATCCACCTCCAACTACCTCAGGGTCAGCCGCTTCTCCAAGCAACGAGCTCGGGGTAGATCTCTCTCCGCAGCAGGGGCCTCCCTCTGGAACAGCCTTCCTGCCTCCCTGAAACTTGAGGAGAACCATCTCCGGTTCCGGAAGCACCTCAAAACCTTCCTCTTTGCCTCTGCTTTCTCTCTCTCTCTCCCCTGCTAAAATCACTGAACCTTCACTGAATCTGCAACTGGGCCACTCACCGATCTCGGTCCTTGGCCCAGCCACTCTTCCCTGCACTGCCTACCTGCACTACAGGACTGTCTCTGTATCCTACAGACCCTTTCTCCCGGCACTTACCTTGCACTTGCCACCAGCTGGCCCTATTATTTATCTTGTATTCTACTAACCATGTACTGCACTTTCCCTGCACTTGCCACCAGCTGGCCCTATTATTTATCTTGTATTCGACTAACCATGTACTGCACTTTCCCCTCTCCCCTTCCCCTTGCATTTTTCCCAGTCCCCTCTACCCTTGCACTTGCGCGATCTGAATGACACCTGGCCTAGTAGGATCGTTGTCTGTCTCCCCTTTTTCCCCTCCCCCCTGCCTCGTCGCGCCTTGAAACACTTGTGTATAAGCGCATTACAAATGCCATATCATATCATATCATATCACCTTGTTGGCCCAACCTAAATACCATCTGAAGAGACGACAGGTTGCCTAAATGCCGGCTGCACGACTGGGGGCTGGTCTTCCTAAATTTGCACATGCAGCCCCGGCTTTGAACAAGCTTCACTGGCTCCCTGCCGAGAGTAGGGTGAAGCTTAAGGCCCTTTGTATGATCCACAAAGCATTACACGACCAGGGTGCCCTGTACATGAAAAGATTGCCCCTTATGTTCCAAACAGAGCTTTATGTTTGGGTGGCCATTCTTTTCTTGTTGTGCCACGCATCAAGAGGTCCATGGCTGGGGTGTGGAGGTTTTCTGTTGTTGGCCCCCTACTCTGGAACTCTCTTCCTCTTGCCCTGAGGCTTATAGATGAGTATCTTAAATGCCACAGGCCTTTAAAAAAATTACCTTTATCCTCATTAACTGTCCAAGCACGTTATTGTTGATTTTCCCCTCCTCTTTTTTGTCCCTTTGGGTGATAGTTGCTACAGTGCCAAGATACCTTTGGGTGATAGTTGCGCAATATCAAGTTTTGCTAATATAGCATAACATAACAGAAAAGAGGAGGGCATGGAGGGGATTTTATACAAGGTAATAATGTATACAATTGATAAGGGTGTCCCGAATGGACGAAAAACTCTTGTGGCTTAGAGATGTTTTAATAAAATGCTTTACTCATACAGAGTTTTCTGGTAATAGCATATTTAGGTGCTTAATATAAAAAGGTGATCGTAATTACAAAGGACAAAAACAAAACATTTTGTGTATATGCTCTGATGGAATAGGCAAATAAATCAATGCACATGCAGGAAAAAACAACAATGTTCACAAACATGTTGTACAAAGCAGAGGAGTCCCCTTTTCTTTGTTGGGAACCAAACTTCTTGTTGCTGATTTCAACAGCTTAGACACTTTGACATTTTGACACTTTGAGGGGAATTGTCGACATGGATGTGTTTCGGCCACATTTTGCAGTCTATTTTGCTTAAAGTTAGGCAGCATTCATCAGGAAGGAGGAGGAGATTATACAAAGACAGTGAATGATGGATCCTGTGTGTATCGTGTGAAATTTGTTGAGCACAGTGCGGAACTCCACTTATGTTGGTTAAAGAGGGCACAGGGAAGGCTAGGGGTAACATTCTCAAGGCCTTATAGATAACAGACGTGATCTAGCTATGCTAGAAATTGATCAAGCAGTCAGTGTGAATTCCGTTGGTGCCTGAGTTAGTCCCTCTGCACTAACTCGGGCACCGACAGAATCCACGCAGACTGCTTGATTGAGTTCAGTGGTAATTTTTGGCAGAAATACTGTTAACGCTGTAATATGGCAAAACTACCACTGAATGGAAAAACCATCATTCCACGAATAGTAAGTCCCACTGAGGCTATCTTTAAAAATGCAATCCACTCAAAATTCACATTTTGGCAGTGCCATCCGACCATGGAAGTATCTAAAAATTCTTAGAAGGCAAAGGGAAAAGCAAGGTGCCAGAAATGTGGCTTAGTAAGCCCAGATGCACGGAGCAAGAGCTAACAATGCTTAATGAGCAGGTGGTGGCCCATTCAGAAGAGCTACACAACACAGTAAGACATCCCACCAGAGCAAAAATACCACCTGGTACGAGGTACAAGACCAGATGACAGCTGTTGGGAATGTCCCACGGAACTGTGATGACCTCTGGAAGAAGTGGAACAATCTGAAAGACAGGATCCTCAACATCATATCCAACCACTATCCGGAGGCGACACCCACTGAACGCATGACACATACCCAACATCTGCTGTTGTCCCAGTTCCACAGACAACAAGTGCAACAGATTAGTAGCAGCAAGGCCTCTATGAACAGTGTATACCACCAAATGCCGCACTCACACCATGACGGGTAGCAGGGTGGGCCTCAGGTGATAAGATTAAACATTCAAAATACAAAATGTTTCCAGCTCTACATGGGCACCCAGGACCTTGCACAACTGTGACGCCCATGAGTCCACACTCCAGCCAAGGTAGACTTTCCCAATAGTTGTTTACTTACATCAATCAGCAAGCCAGTTTTCTCTGATGTTGGCTGACATTTGAGCATGCCCCTCATGTGACAGTAGCACCCTGCCCACCCAGTTTTCACAGTACCTCAATGCTACACTGCATGAAATCACATCCCGATAACATTTCAACATGGATAATCATGCCATGTTTCATGTCTCTAACAGGCACACAAGACAGCCAGGAGGCTATGGAAGGCCCAAGCACATCTGGCAATCCTGCTCCTGGAGGTGGCAACAAGGCATTGGTACATGCAGAGCACAGTGTAGTGGTGTAGACCCGAGGAAGGCAATTGGGCACAAGGACACCGCTAGGAGCTCACAATCCAATGGCACTGCAGCAGCCACCTATGCGGCCACAAGCACAAAGCACATCTGCGGCAGTAGTGGCAACAACGTCAGCTATTAGAAAGCCTGCAAAAGCACCTACCACTCAGTCACCTCCCACCAGTGTTAGAGTCTAAATAGAGTCTGTAGTGGAAAGCACCCACCCAACCACAGACACACCCTACCTGCCACCACTGCCATTACATCTGCAGCTCCCCCACTGAGCCACATTGCCACGGACGTTTCTCTTTCTCCCCTGCGCAGCATCTCACCTCTACACAACAGTACCTCCCCCTTATCGACTCACCATGCTCTGCATTGGCACCATCCAGAGGACACTGAATCCCCTCCAGAGGATGAAGAAGTAGATGGAGCAGTGGCTTCCAGCTCTGAGGGAGGCACCAGCATGCCACTCACAGCCCAGTTCCTCAATGCCATCTGGGAGAGGCTCTTGCAGATTGAGCAGGGCCAATATTGAATGGAAGGATGCCCAGGAACAACTGGTCCACTCCCAAGCAATGCGAGGTGCAGTTCAGGGTACCTCCAGTTGAGTGGAAACTGCCCTTATCCGTCTGTGTTGGTGTGCAGCTGATGAAACATCAAGCACAACACTGATGAGGCAAAGGGCAGAGCATTTGTCTTCCATAAATGAGAACATCATACAGGGCATAACCCTCACCCTGGAGTACATTTGGGGTAGTGAACCGGGCACTTCAGTTTTAGCCACCTCAGCAGACAGATCCGTTGTGAGCACACTACAAAGGTGCTCACAGCAGTGCATCATTCATCCGACAACTCTGAGCCAAAGAGGTGGCAAGAGGAAAATGTTGTGAACTTGTCCATGAGACTGACTGCACACCACAAAGGTGTGGGGAGGGGATGCTGTTGGGGAAGAGGGCAGGGTCAGATGGGGACAAGAAATAGGCCCGGTCACCCAAAAAAAAGTGGCCCACCCATCGCCTCAGAAAAGTGGCCAACCCCTCGCCTCACGACCCTTGACCTCTGATGACATCACCGGAAGTGATGCCATTTGACCCCATCCCAAAGTGACATCAAATAGCATTGTTCCTAAGTACACTAAATTGCTGTAAATCCAAGCAGACGTCCAAGGACAAATGATAATATGTTATTGTATAGCACTTACGCTTAAGCTGTTTTTTATAGAACAAATATGCATACAATATCACCCAACCTGTGTTGGTACTCATTTATCGACCTAGGAAGGATAAAAGGCTTTTTGGCAGAAAAAAAATGTGTACCATTTAATACGTGGCTATGCACAAATGAGTGGCGTTGGTGCATAAAAAATGTGTGTAAAAGAAATAGTTTATGCGCGCTTGCCACTCCAGATGGCCGTCCCTGCTATTATCATACTGACTGTGTGGCAGCACCTCATCAGCATGTTTTTCATGGGGACATGTGACCTGATGCACATGTTGTGCAGCATGGCACAGACTACAAAGTTTTTTCCCACCTTCTCTGGGCAATACATCACGGTCCCCCAGTCCAGTGGAGACACTGTAAACGTCCCACCATTAGGCATGGTCCCGATGTGTGTCTCATTGTAGGCCACCTCCTGTGATGTGTCTGCATTGCACACAGGTATCATTAGCATTGGGAGCTGCGGGTATCCAGAGTCATCTGCAAGGGCAAAGGGCACAGGTGTCAGTAACTGGTATTTACGGATGTCTTGCATTTCTTCATGAAATGTTCAATTCTTTCTTCATGACATTAGTGAACATTGGTGAACAACATGGTTGCATATCACTAACACTACTTCATGGGTCATGCACAACATGGGTACATATGCAATATCATTATGGGATTCCCCTTTCACATATCTCTCAAACACCAGTTGTAACATGCATGCACTGTAACAGGATTGGCAATGTACATGTTAACTGTGGTAGTCCTATACTGTGTTGTAATGCATGTGCACTTAGGGGTGTAGTTTTTTAATTAAGCATTTTTATGTTGTGTGTGCGTTACTGCACTAGTGGAATCACATTCATGGTTTGTATGGTTAGTCGTATTGACTACTGCAACGCCTTGTTCCTGCCCCAGAAATTGGGTGTGATCCATCGGCTTCAACGTCTCCAGAACCATGCTACTAGGGTGGCCACTCCTTATAGGGCCCATATTAATCTGGTACTTTGTACTCTCCACTGGCTCTCAGTGGCAAAAAGTATTGAGGTGAAATCTTTGTTGTGCACAAAGGATATTATCACAAAGGGGCCAATTAATTGCAGGAAAATTCAAGACCTATGTGGCAGGGCGCTCTCTCCGGTCAGGTGATGCGCTCCTCGTGTTTCGTCTTCAGAGAATTGGGGGCGGGGGTGCCTTCTCATTCTCTGCGGCTAAACTTTGGAATGGTCTGCCTACTGCCCTCAGACGGGTTGCGAACCGTCTGAGTTTCCGTCAGCTACTTAAAACCTGGCTTTTTTAAATCCCTCTGGTGGCATTGAAACTTTGTGTTTCCTCGCGCCATGATGCCATCAGGCGACCATGCACGTTACCAATGCTTTTAACATAACATAACACAACATCACTCTCTGGCAGTGTTGCATTTTCATTGTGCCATGGTAAACAGTGATATTGCCTGTGTAGGTACGGGTTCCCTATGCACTGTGATACCTGTAATGCACGCTTGGTGGATTAGTTAATTGCTATAATAAGGATTACCCCTGCTAGCTGCGCAGGGAGTATTAATTCTATTATAGACTAAGGAGGCGACCATTATGCTTCATCTTCATTTATTCTACTCTTCAGCAGTTCAACAAAAACACATATAACAACCATGACAAGTGTTATAACAAACATTTCTCTTTTTCAAACTACAACACTCATGAGTCGCTGTAGTCCATGCCCTTTCCACCAGTCACAACCCACATCCTGTGCTTGGACTCCTCCACTGCTTTTACTCGCTCTGACAGTCTCTCATGGTATTCAACTAGTCCTTGCCAACGTTGTGAAGGTTTTCCTGAACTTTAAACTCAACTGCCGGCGCACTCTCGGTCTCCTGCTACTCCCAGCTACGATACTGCCTTCAGCTATTCTTCTGATCTTCTCCTATGCAAAAACAAAAAACAACAATAGGAGATATTAGGGTGGTGTGTACGAAGAGTACTTGTTCATATCATGACATTTTATACACAGTACAGAAACTCAGGTGGGAATTTAATGCTTGCCTCCTTAGTCTTTAATAGAATTTATACTCCCTGCGCAGCTAGCAGGGGTAATCTTTATTCTATGACAAGACTGGAGGCGAGCATTATGCTTGTTCAAAGCATCTCCATCACTGTATTAGCTAAACTCTCCGCTGGCTTAAAGTAAAATTCTTTAAACGTTCGCTGGCTTGACCAGTCTGCGGCTAACATTATTTCACTCAAAGGCACTCCCGCTCTCGCGGCTAATGAGGCCATTGCTCCTCTCACTGAGTGAGCTCCATACGTGTCCACATTCACACCTGCTGCTTGCATGACCTCCTTAACCCATCTTGCGATGGTAGCTGATGTAACTGCGGGATAGGGCTTCCTGCGCGCTATTAATAACTGAGTGGTATTTGCTGCTCTATTCTCAGCGGTTCTACTCTCATACACCTTAATGCATCGTGCTAAGCACCATTTTGAATTGTTCGGGAAATAAGGATAATGCACTGTAGATGTTCCCGACTTGGTCCTTCTGACTATAGAGAATGTAACTCCCTCCGGTCCAAAGGACCGTCTATTAATCTCTAGTCCTCTCACGTCAGAAACTCTTTTGCAAGAAATTAGGCATAGTAACATAGCTAGCTTGCCTGATAGTTGCTTGAGCGAAAGGTACCTATCCTCCGGCCAACCTGATAGTAAGTGTAATACTGTAGCTACGTCCCAGGTTGTACTATACCTGGGCTCTGGAGGGGCTTTAAATCTCACACCTCTGATGAGCCTCACTACTGCAGGGTGTTCTCCTGCTGGGATGCCATCTATTGGCATGTGACCAGCTGAAATCGCTGATCAGAATTTCCACTACAGGTGATGAAACAGGATGAACACTTCTGTTCTTACACCAGCTTGTCCATTTTGCCCAAGCTGCGTCATAGCTCCTCCTAGTGGATGTAGCCCAGGATTCAGCGATGAGCTCTGCAGCCTGCTCCGAAATTCCTGGCAGCGCCCAACGCTTCCTGATATCCTGCACGCGACTATCGGGAGTGTCCCTCTCACTCTCAGAGGATGACACGACCCAGCTGGGTCCGTGAGGAGTCCCTCTCCTTCGGGGAGAACTCTGGGGATGTCCGTCATTAACTCCATCAAAGTGGGAAACCACACTTGTGACTTCCATAATGGTGCCACCAATACCAGGTCCGCTCTCTCCCTCCGACATTTCGCCAGCACTCTGCTCAACATCACGAAGGGAGGAAAAGCATAGTGCAGGCCTCCT
The DNA here is from genome assembly GCF_040938575.1 of Ambystoma mexicanum. NCBI lineage: Eukaryota > Metazoa > Chordata > Amphibia > Caudata > Ambystomatidae > Ambystoma > Ambystoma mexicanum. Next base: position 195,552,102 of record NC_090935.1, on the reverse strand, counting down.
GTCCACTCTTGAAGGAACGCGTTGGTTCATTGAGCTCCCGGATCCTGCCTCCAGCTGTAGTAGAGGCTCCTCTGTGCATTGAGTCGGGAAGCAAAAAGGTCCAACTGCAGTGGTCCCCATCTCGCGTCCAGCTTCTGAAATACTGCTGGATCCAGCATCCAATCGCTGGAGTCCGTCAGGTACCGGGAGTTCCAATCTGCCACAATATTCAGTGTTCCCGGGAGGTATTCTGCTGTTACTGATGTCCCTGACCGAAGGCAGAAATGCCACAGGTCCTTCCCTAGCTCCGCCAGCATCTTGGACCTCGTCCCGCCTAAGTGGTTGATGTATCGCACAGCCGATATGTTGTCCATCTTCAGCAGGACACAAGATTTTACTCTTTCTTTTGTAAAGGCTTTGATCGCGAACGATCCTGCTAGAAGCACCTGACAGTTTATGTGCAGACGAAGCTCCTCTTTGCTCCACTTGCCTCCGGTCTGTAGATGTCCACATCTGGCTCCCCAGCCCTTCCGACTGGCGTCTGATTCTATAACCAGATCTGGCTTGTCCCCGAATATGGCGCGCCCATTCCAAGCATCCATAGTCTTTAACAACCACTCTAGTTCTGTAATGGAATCCTGATCTAGAGGTACTTGTTGATGGTATTTCAGACCTTGCTGCAGATGCTTTATCTTTAATCTCTGCAGTGCTCGGTAGTGCAAGGGGCCCGGAAATATGGCCTGAATAGAGGCTCCTAGCAGCCCTACTATCCTCGCTAGTGTTCTGAGAGGTACTTGCTGTTTCTCTACACATACTCTGATCTCTCTCTTGATGTCTCTCATCTTCCGAGCTCGAAGTTCCAGTGTCCCCTTCCTGGTGTCCAGTACAAACCCCAGGAAGTCTAACCTTTGCGCTGGCATGGTATCTGACTTCTCCGTATTCACAAGGAAGCCTAGAGAGGTCAGAAGGTCTTGCACCCATCTCGTTTGGTACACTAGTACCTCTCGATCCTCCGCAAGCAGTAAGAGGTCATCCAGGTAAATAATCAACCTGACGCCCTTCTCCCTGATTGCTGCTGCTCCTGGCTTCATCAGCTTCGTGAATGCCGAAGGTGCGGAAGCAAGCCCGAATGGCATTGTCTTGAATTGCCAGAATTGTCTCCCGCAGCGAAAAGCTAGGAACGGTCTGAACTCCTCGAGAACAGGAACCGTAAGGTAGGCGTCTTTCAGATCTAGCTGTGTCAGCCAGTCTCCTTCTCTCAAGGAGTCTCTGAGTTGATGGACGCCCTCCATCTTGAAGTGTCGATATATAATCCAGCTGTTCAGCTCCTTGAGGTTTATAATCAGTCGAACGTTCTCTTTCCTGTGCACCAGGAACATATTGCTCACAAACTTCGGGGTTGTCTCGCATCTCTCTATCGCCTGCTTGCTGGCTAGCTGCGCCATTTCGTTGTCCAGACATACTTGTTCCGCTTGCGCTAAATTCTGCCCATGCGGCCTGCACCGCTGCACTGGGGCTTCTATAAAATCTAGCTGTAGGCCCTTGACGGTCTGCAACACCCAGGAATCGCCTGAAAGCTCGCGCCAATTCTCTAAAAATATGCGCGTTCTCCCCCCTACACGAGGATAGTGACTCGCTCTCACCTGGTGTGAATCCTTGACCTCGTCCTGAGCCTCTGGACCGGCGGCCTCTCGGGAACCTCCCCCTGGATGGAAAGAAGGAGTCTTGATTTTTGTTCTCCCAGTATTGCGCTCTGGGGTTCTGGGGTCTTCTACCTCCTTGATTGTGACCGGCTGCACGACCCCTGGAGCGGCCGGTCCCTCAAAAAACCATACTAGGGAATATTTTGTGGATTGATGCTAGTGCCTTTTCTAGAGAAGCGTAAGTGCCGACAAAACGGCCCATCTCCTTCACAAAGGTCTCTCCGAACAGGAAACCTTGGGCTCCTTCTCCCGCTTCATACGATGATAAATCGCTAAGCTTCAAATCTATTTTGAGTAATAGGCCCTTACGTCTTTCTGACGCGATGGCACAGTTCACGTTTCTGAGAAGACAGACAGCCCTCTGAGCCCACCCTGCGAGGGCTTCTGGAGCAACCTCTTCTCCTGTGTCCCTCGCCCTTTCAGCGAGATCCATAATCTTGGAGAGAGGACCTGCCAAATCTAATACTTTTTCCTGGCAGCTCTTCCAGGATCTATCGATGCCCTTGCGGGGGTCCTAGCTCGTTTTCGACACAAAGGTCAGCATTTTCAGGTCGAGCTCGGGGGCTTCCACCACCTTACCTGGCGGGTCTGGGTGCTGGCACTCCTCCCGTAGACGCTGCCTCACTTCCTTGTCCAGCAGTTTGCATAGTCTTGCCGCCATATACTGAGTTACTCGGGGGGACGGTTGCCACTCGGTGGACCTTGGATTGCGGATGCTGTCCGGGTCGAACATATCGTCCTGCGCTTCTAGGAGGTGCTTTTCCTTCCGCGCTCTCTTACTCCCACTTGGTCTAGCCCAGTCTTCCTCCTCGGCCTCATCTTCCTCTACTGAGGCTTGCTCCTCTACCAGCTCCTCTTCCGAGCCAGGATCCTCTCCAATGTTGTCATCCCCTGGAGCGGGGATCGTGAGGTTCGGCACCGCCTGCCTTTGTAGATAAGCTTCTTTAAGCTTTGCGAAAGCGTCAGGCACCTCCGAGGCCTTCTCTATCGCTTCTTCCAATGAGCCCCGGGGGTCATCAGAGGCTTTCCTCTTGAGGGCTAGCTTACTCCCCTTATGTCCGTCTTTCAAGGGTTCTGTGGGCGTGCGCTTATCGACTTTGGTGCTGGTATTTGGCTGTGAAAGCATAGCTTCCAACATCTCCAGCCTCTCCTGTAGGGGTCTCACCCCCTCTGCCACTACATCAATAAGAGAACTACCCAGCACTTGCTTAAAGCTGGCAGCAAGGTCATGGGACTGCTCCTCCTCACTCAAATTCAGACATCTTCTACTGTGCTGTGTGCCTAAAATACCTGGATCAGGTCTCTCAGCACGCCCACTGCTCTCTTATGATGTTATTTTATTTTTTTAATTTATTTTTTAAATAATATCTCCAGTGGCAGCAACTCACTGCGTCAATCTACTGCTCCTCGGCAGTGTAGGGGTCCACAGACCCGAGTATTTTAATGTCCTTGAGTTCGAGGGGGTGCTGTACTGCAGGGGACAGTGCTTTAAGCACGATGCACGCGACCATACGATCGCTCTAATCTACTCAAAAGTCGTTTTATAATCAATATAGACACTACGCTACTTCTATGAGCGCTCGGCAGCAGTGTACATAGGAAATTGCCGGCACCTTCCAAGACGATGCTACGCGACTCTGCATTTAAGCTCCACCCACCCGCGGGTGGGGGCTATGCTGTCGGAGCGTAGAGCTCTCCGCTTCGCGCTCTAGCTCCACCCTCCCGCGGGTGGGGGCTACGAGTCCGAATGCTGCGGGTTCGGCGCGCTGCGAACCTCACGGGCGCCAGTTCCTCCTCCCCAAGGGAGGGGGCCGAGCCTCGCGAGCGCCGCTGCAACCGATGCCCGTCGCCTGCGAGGCTGGCTGAACCCCAGAGGTGTCGGGAATACGACACGGGGCCATCAGCCTCGCAGCCGAAAATACGTATTAAGGGAAAAACTTTCCACAGGATCCCGCGGCTATCCCTCGCGGTGTGAAAATATGAAAAAAAACATCTAATTTAGTGCGCAAAGGCACGTCTGTGATAATAACTCACAAAACCACATTACAAATGCTTAAGCAACCTCCCTCACGTCCACACCAAAAAGCTCTCACTCAGAACATTATTTCTCTCTTTAAACCAAAACTTTCCCTCTCACTCACTCACTTTGCCACTGATATTCGGAGAGCAAAGGAATAGTACTTATCTGCTTGAAGAGCAGTAAAAGAAGAGGAGGAGTCTAAGCACAGGATGTGGGTTGTGACTGGGAAAGGGCATGGACTACAGAGACTCATGGGTGTTGTAGTTTGAAAAAGAGAAAAGTTTGTTATAACACTTTTCATGGTTGTTATATGTGTTTTTGTTGAATTGCTGAAGAGTAGAATAAATGAAGATGAAGCATAATGCTCGCCTCCAGTCTTGTCATAGAATGGGGCTTTACTGTCATGCAACAACAGTGTCCTGCAGGGCTTAGTCCTGTGGGTTAGTGGCTGTGATGTGTGGGGTGAGAGGGCAGGTCCTGCATGCACAGGGCTTTTATGGGGCATGCATTTATTTTTCATTGTTTTGTGCATACACCCCTCAGGTAGCATTTCACTTATGATGCAAGATTGTGTTGTGCGGTGGCACTTGTACTTTCCCTGCGTCCATGTTCGTTGCCCTCTGTGTCTCTTCATGTAGGTAAATAGTATGCTGTTCCGCAGGACCATGGCATCGCAGGTGGAACCAGGAAATCGGGCGTAGCAGTGTGTGATGGTGAGATCTGCATCACAGGTCACCTGTACATTTAGTGAATAGTACTGCTTCCTGATGCGGTAGGCCTCTTCTGCTGCCTAGGGAGCAACATGGGTCGAGTTTAGGGCTGCAATTACGTTGGGCAGTTGGGCAGCCAAGTAAACTTGTGCCTTTGTGGCATTTATATGTGCCTGGGTGGTGGGCAGGGAGATGTGGTGGGCAGGATGCTGCAAAAGTGTATCCAGCACCTGCACAAGCACAATTCAAAATGTGGGCTGTGACATGCCATGCAGCAGCCCCACAGCGTGCTGGTAGGTGCCTGGGGCTAGGAAATGCAGCAATTACACAAGCTTGAGTAGCGGTGATAAGGTTGTTCGGATATTGATCCTGCTCTGGGTGGCATCCTGGATCAGGGAAAGTAGCTCAGCAATGGTCTCCCTGTTGAGCCAGTAAGTTAAAGGCCAGGGTGATGGCCTGACCCAGGGAAGGGGCACTCCGCCTCTCTGCACCACATGGTCTATGGTGCTGTTCTCGCATCTGCACCTCAATGTACAGCATAAGGTTCTGGATTTCCAGGTTGGCAACTGAAAGTGCCGGCATGGTGTTGGAAAGTGTGATTGGGGATGGTATGGGCCTTATTTATGTACCCTTTTCTGAGTTCATTGGGTGCACCTGTGGTTTCATTTCCATCACATGTGTGAAGTTACCACCAACTTTTAGGTGGAGGTAATAACTGTTTTTGGTGGAATTACTGCTGCTTTTTTCCATTTGTAATGTGGGCGGTGGGGATTAGCATTTTTGCTTTTGCCGCTAATTCTCCTGAAAGAATTAGTGCTGGCGGAGTTAGCGCCAAAAAGTGGCTGAATTTGCCTATGTCCCGATTTGGCAGAGTGAAAAAAGTTGTGGTAATTCTGTTGCCATCAGTTTTTCCCACTTACTGCCAAACTCGTAATGAGGCCAAATGGACCAAAAGCTCATCCTATTGGCTACATGTTCTCACTTCTTTTTTCACTAAAACAGCGCAGGTTTAAAGGTCTTGCATTGCCGTAAAGAAGGAAGGACAATACGCAGTAAGTCTTGCTGCTGGAACATTGCTCAGCTAGCTCAGCTCTCTGCTCCAATTCCGCCATGATTCCACCAGCCCGCCACTAGTTCTAGGTCTCTGTTCACCTATATGCTCGAGATATTCACCTACCATACAGTGCAGATGACTCACACAGTTTTACTGTACCGAGATGCAACCATACTCACACTCACACTTGCACAAGCTCCCACATCAGCATAAGCACGCTGTCCACTCTTGCACATCTCTGGTCTCTCAAACTAAAAATGGAGTTCGATTTGTTTGATACCTCCTCCTGCTAGAGGAACTGAGACACTCCTGGGGCCAGACTACAGAAACTTTGCACCGGTGCAAGTGGAAAGTTTGCAAGTTATTAGCACTAGGGCAAAGTTTGCCCTATTTTTAAAAACATGGGGACACATTAAAAAACATTGCACCACACGACAAGTATAATTTGGCATATTAAAAGCATCAGGGCTACAATTGCCCTAGTGCTAAAAAGATACATTTGTGATGCATTTTTGCATCAGGGCAATGCTTGCCATAGTGGTAATACTATTCCGTATTAGCATTAGGGCAAACATTGCCGTTGTGCATATATGGAGTGAAAATGCATCTTTTTTGCAGTAGGGCAGTTTTTGCCCTGGTGCTTATACAAGGCCAAACTGTACTTGTCATTGTGCAATCGTTTTCTAATATGTCCAAGCGTTGTTTTTTTTTTAAATAGGGAAAACTTTGCCTTAGTGCTAATACCGTGCAAACTTTGCACTTGCACCGGTGCAAATGTTCTGTAATACGGCCCTTGGAGTCTGTAAGCAGCTTGATTCAAAATTGTTTTTCCTTTATTAATATTTCCATCAGTTTGATACCTGCCACAGATAACAAGCTGATGGGCCTGGCTTTGCCGGTATCCTCTTGTGTCCCTCTATGGCAGTTTCTCATAGTCACACCCGCTATCATTTGTTATTTCCTTTTCAAGTGAAGCAAAGCAGCGAAAAAGTCACTGAGTATTTTCTCTAAAAAAAAGGAAGCACTCTTGAAATAATGCTAACACAATTATGCATATGTTTGTTTGTTTGAAAGCTTTGAGTGCGGCATCGGGTCTTCCTTCTGACATGATCCTTTCAAGAAGATTTGCTGTCTTATGTTGTTTCTCAAAAAAAAAATGTTTTTTAGGTGAAGTGTAAATTGTACATTGCTGATGTGTTTAGGTCAATGTAAAAGTCTTGCATTTAATTACTGCAAAGTGGGAAGTTGTGTGATTAATGTCAGCATTTACTAGATTAAAAATATGTGTTTACCCATTGCGATGATGTCATGCATTCAAGTGTGCACTTGTGTACCGCTGTTTCATATATTTTGACCTCACAAACCATTCATCCATTTCCAAGCTTTTAATCTGCCACAATTAATGCTCATTTATTTTTGCAGTAGAGTTGACCCACTAATCTCTTGTCACGTGACTCAGCCTCTCTCTAAAGAGCCTCTTTCGAGAAAAAGAACGATGCACTGCAGCCTCAAAGAACCAAGCAAAGTTTAAATGCAAAAAACAGCCCTGCTACAGTGCCGCCAACGCCATTTTAAATGACCCTCAGTACATGGTGGCACTTTAAAAAAAAGACAGGGTCAACACAATAAATGACGATGCCACAACACTATACTTAGCATGACATACTGCATGTTCTAAAAGGGTTGTCAATTTTCGTACTTCACAATTATTCACAGTGCATACTCACAAAGACACATCTTATACATGATACCGAAAAACACAATGGGCCTCATTACGAGAAGGCGGTCACCGTTCCGGGCTCATTTACCGGGTTCCTGAAATGGGGACTTAACGGGTTACTCCGAGATGGGAGGACCCGGTAAGTCCTCCATGCAGGAACCCTTCCCCATTCCCATTGAGCCCCTATAGGGGTATATAAGATTACATCTTGCCCGTTATTGCCTCCCTCTTCCCCTCGTGGGACCCGGAAAGCACACCTGGTTTTACCAGGCGTGCGATCCGGGTCCCGCGATGGGCAGCTTGTAATCGGCACTCCCGGATTGAAGGGGGCCGGTGCTGTACCGGCCCCCTTCAATCCGGGAGCACCAGGGTCATAATGAGGCCCAATGTTGCATATACAGTACTGTATGTGGGTCTGCACAAAATAGAATGTAAAGACCAAAGCCGTATAACTTTACATCATTGCAGAGAAGTCTATCACAGAGTCTCATGAGGGTCTAAAATCTCACTGATGCGGCTCCAGTCTTGGATGAAAATACCCGCAAGGTTATTCAAAGTAATGCGGTCAATTTCCAACCCCATGCAGCTGGCACCTCGATCTTCTTCTGACTAGCTACATGGGGATCCGACTTCCCTCTGCTGTGCACTTGCCTTCCCCTGGACATGCACAATGCTTTCTGCAACGCAACTTCCCAAGCAATAATTGAGCAAAATCTGCAACCACCCTCAGTGGAAAAATTGCAGACCATCTGCATTATCGTTCTGACCCATTAGGCGATTTCTTTGGCTTATTAGATCAGTGGGATGTCTAGATTAATTCACTCTGTCGGTATTTGAGCTAATAATGTAATTTCTTTATATTGAGCTTTGTGCTGGATTCCTCCCATTTTAAGAGCTATATTTAAGCAATATGACCCGAACGGCGGGAGGATTATCGACTCAGGTAATGCCCCAGGGCCCATAGTTATAGGCCAGAGCCAACCACAGTTCATTATCCTAGGGGTGGGTAGCAACGGGCAAGAACCAATGATCAGACCCTCAGACTGCAACATTGTTTAATCATAGCAATATTGGAATGGGACAGGCCTGATACCTGACATGGGAGAACCAGTAGACTAACATGTTTAGGGTCCACTATCATTGGAATACCCCTTGCTGCAGAGGGGTCCAGGTTGTGATGTCAATGTAACAAAATGTTCCCACAAAACTGGCCTGAGATCCAGAAAACACTGAGACGTCCACTAATTTCTTCTATCCTTGTACTGATCCCGGTTGGTTTTGGCTGTAATAAACCGCAGTGTGAACTTGCGCTCTGACTGGGCCTGTGTTCCTTTTGGGGGAAGGTGTTGGGCCTTCCATGTGTTCTGTGTCTGCAACTCCTAGTATCCCTCAAACCTACTTGGGAGTTTGTCCCCAACAAGTTGGTAGCCAGAGAATGTTTACCTGCACCAGCCCGGCACTAAGCTGACTCCTTCGCCGCTGAACCTGAGAGGCTTTGGGACCCTTGCATATTTCGAGAGAGATGGGAATATGCATGCCTGTTTAAAGGTCACCGGGAGTAGTTTGGAAACCATCCCGCCTGAGACTGGAGAGTTGTCCAATCAGACCAGGATGGGGAGGCGAACGCCTTGACAGGGAGTCGGCAACTGAGCAATGTCAGCGTAGCACTGAACGTAAGTATTGGTCCAGACTGACAGCAATTGCGGGTGTGAGGGAGGGTATTGAGTGTTGCGGAGTATTGTCTAGTATTGTCAAGCATTGCCAATGTATTGTCTAGTAGTGGCATAATATCGTCTAGTATTGTTGTAGTGAGAAGGGACTGGAGCGGAGGTAGAATTCCCTTTTCTCTGTCTAGGGCATATTCGATCTTCAAAGTTCAAGGTTCAGATTAGCGGTATGGACTAAGTAGCCAAGAGGACTCGGACAGCAAGAGTGTTGAAACAAAGTATTCCTGTGGGTTGGGCGTTTTAGCTCAAGTCATAGATGATGGTATTCCTGTGAGGGTTAGCTGGAGCTATCCTAGATTGCGCAAGGTGACTGGTTAAGTCTCCTGGAGAGAGGCGTTTCACATGTTAAGCGATGCAACGGGTGCAGTTCGATCACAAAGAATATTGGCATACTCTGCTTGGAGAGCAGGAAGACAGCTGTGGGGACTTTGTGTGGGTTTGGGAGTAATGGGCTATCTTGTGTGCGCACAAAATTCAATTTACCTATGTTGTGTTGATAGCTTGGTGACGTCACCCTTACATTTTCCATGTATGACACAGAGAATTTTGAGATGGTGAGGAGCTAGTATTGTGAACTTGGGATTGGCAAACGAGGTGAACCAGTGGCGGTGTGTGTACGGAGCACGCCTGGTAAGGTACAGAGCCAGAGAGGCTCGTACAAATTGGAACGTATTAGCATTGCATTTTGACCTTTTTTCCCCGAACAGCGGATTATCGAAAGGCTCAACTTGAGGTCAGGTAGAAGGTATTGAAATGTACCAGGGTACTAGTGGGGGAGTTACTCCCCTTCAACATTTGTGTAAAACGTTACCGCCTTACAAAGAGAAGATTTGTAAATATAGTATAGAGTGGTCCAAAGGTACAGAAGGTAAATTAACAAAGCATATGTGCAGCAATCGCTAATGACACACATACAGGGTGCCTACAAGGAGAAGAAATTGAGTAAACCCCTGGCCATATTTGAAATGTGGAGCATGTTTCAGGAGGGTGAGGGGGAAACAGCGAGGCATCAGTGGATACTAAGTCAGCATGAGGTGAAGGAAGAGGGACACACCCCTCCGTACCTCTCCCCGGCTCTGAGTGTGGTATCTGATGACACAGACTATGAACAGGGGATGTACCCAATAAGGGAATTAAGGGCCGCAGAGGGGTATTCAGATCCGACATATAAGCCACCACCATACACTAAAGAGGATATGCCGAAGTGCCCAGGACAACCAGCCAGTAGTGCAGGAGCGAACAAGGAGGGGTTACGACGTGTGAAGGAGGATTTCAAGGGCATAAGAACAAACAAGGATAGCAGCACATTTGCTCCTAAAACTTAAGGGGAAGACAACTGGGGAGGCAGAAGGGGTGACTGAGGCCATAGAAAGTTTGAAGAGGGACAGCGACACGACGGACTGGGCAGAACTGATGGACAAGGAGGATAGAAGGGTGAAGGATCGGGAAGTGAGGTTACAGCGCGAGGACAGAGAAAGAAGGAGAGAGGAGGAACTGGAGCAGGTAGACATGGCACAAAGATGGGAAGATGAGAGGGATCCCTTGGAGAGAGAACATGAGGAAAGAATAGAGAGGGAAAGGAAGGAAAGGAAGAGAGTGGAAAGGGAGATGAGAGAGAAAAAGGAGAGAGTACCGGAGAAGTCAGAGAGGAGGAGAGAGATCGCAGAGTATGAAAAATGAAAGCTAGCAAAGAGGAAACAGAGGAGGTTGCAGTTGGATAGACTGGCAAGAGAGCGAGCATGTAAGGAGGAGGATGAGCGAGCGAAGTAAAGACACAAGTAGCAGTGGACTGGGAGAGAAACAAATGTGAGGAAGAAAGACGAGTAGAACCAGACAGCACAAATTCACGATGCCCAAACGCAGTTGAAGGGAGTCGAGCAGGCTTGGGGACATGGACGGGAGGCAGTAGGTATATGATATGATATGATGTGTATATGATATGACAGATGCGACATAGAGGAGACTACGTTTTGCCGTTGATTTTTGTAGCAACATGGAAACAGGATGAGACAATGATGACAAACACACAGGACGAGAGGGGGGAACAAAGCAGGCCACAGTCTACGGGAACGGATGAGTGGGCGTCATGTGAATATAGGGCTGACAGACAAGGAGAAGGAGGAGTCAGGTCAGGAGGACAAGCACAGCAGCCAAGCGATAGATGCACCACACCACACATACATTAACATACTAAGGGATCTCACAGGACGAAGGAGGGATGAGACAGCCATAAGGTGTTCAAGAGGGAGGCTGTCTAGAGCTTATGACAAAAGCAAACAAGTGCCTAGACTGGAACCAGCAGACACATGCACTGACATTGAAGATGAGAGAGGGCCTCGACAAATTAGAATATACAGACGAACACCGAAGAAAGAGCATCATATTCACAGATGCCCCTACTAGAGAGAGGAAGGACGAGATCACAGTATGTGCCTTGGAAGCACATAGACAAGGAGAGCATGAAGTGTACGTTACCATAATTGAGCAGGGGTGCGGAGAAGTGGATTTATGAGATGGAGAAACTGACAGCTGGACACAGGTTGGCAGTGGGTGACATCACAGGACTATTGGTATTGATACTAGGGGATGCAGCTGATGATGTATGGAAGAGGGCGTGTTCCCAGTGGTAACAACACAGAACACGGCACATGATGGAGGGCCATTTGCAAATTGCAGAGCAGCATCATAGCAGGCATTACGAACACAATACCCAGACACGTCAGATATTGGTGCAATCACGTCACGCAAGATGAGGGAGGATGAAGACCCTGCTCAATATATTCAGGAGATTCAAGAGCATTGGCGCCTTCAAACTCAAGAGCCTTGGGACAAAGCTAAAGCAATATTTTATCCTAGTGCAGGGACTATCAGAGCCAGTACAGAAAAGCCTGCAGAGATTAGTGGAGATGGAGGCAAAAGCATGGGCAGAAATAAAGCTCACAAAAGTGCAGATTGTGGCAGGAGAAGGTTAAAAAGAAAGCGGAAGAAAGGAAGGCAAATGAGGACAAATGAGTGCAAAAGATGTTATCAAAGTACGCTATGGAAGGGGTGGTTATACCCAGCCCCAGCCCACAAGCACCACCACAGGACCAGCAACCACAGCAGTTTGCACCGCCCATGGGAGGAGGCTACATGGGGCGGGGTGGGTTCCAGGAGGGGTTCCGAGGAAGTGGAGGATTTAAAAGGAGGGGTGTGGCTTTGGGCCACAGACGCATCATAATCGGGGGGTTGCGGACACCAAATGCAACAGGGGACATGAGACTTCCCAGGGGGTTTCCCAGGACGAGGGAGGGAGCTACCACAGTGTTGGACCTGCAGACAGTTAGGACATATCTCACAGGCAAGTCGATTTAGAAGGGCACAGCAAAACTGAGGAGGGCAAGACCAGCAACAGTAACAAGGGGGACAAGACAATTATTATGTACCGAACCAACAACAAGGCCAAATACAGGGTGCATATCAGCAGACGCCACAAGCAGAGACACAGGTGCCAGTACAAACACAGGCACCACAGATGGCATCACCAGTGCCAATGTATTTACAGTCACCACAGATCAGGGGAAACACACAGCAGCTAGCACAACTACAAGATGATGACGCATTAGAGCCCATGGACTCAGTGGCGACGGTGCCAGTTAGATAACTAGGAGGTGTCACTATGGTAGGGAACAACCCCTTCACAGGCAACAGCCTATCTATGTACCCTCAATAGGGCAGCCCACAGACGAACTTGATATGTCTCATTCTGTCAATCACAACCAACCCTGCAGAGGAACCTCACATAGGGGTGTCGATAGGTGACAAAACCTTTTCCTTTCTTGTTGACACTGGGGTGACTAGGTCATGCATCCAGGAAGGGACATTGCATTGTCAGGCGATGTCAGGAACACTCAAGGATTCTATGGGGCTTGAGAAGTGTTTCCTTTTACTGATAACATCTCCTTCTATATAGGAGATCACGACTTATCACTACCTCTAATTTACTCTCGACAGACACCTGTAAACATTTTGGGATGCGACATCATGAGAAGACTAAACATGGCCATTTCATTCACAGACAAGGGCATAATATGCTGAACATCAGGCATATGCATGTTGAATGTAAGGCAGATCATTCAAGCATATTGCACGAGCACAGTAGAGAGGGGGGAGCCCGTGGTCCCAAAGACGTTTCAATATGGGACAGACATTGCCATTGCATGGATGTCAGGCATGCAGCGAAAGTGTGGCGAGTACCAAATGAGCATTTGGTCAGGCCAGAGACACCACTGGATGAGCCAGAAGGAATAATAGTCTCCATTGAGATCGAGGCAGTGTAGGCCAGAGATGATTGGATTGCAGTGCATGCAACAGATGACACTGGGAGGGCATGGAGAGCAATAACTGCAGTTGCAGAAGGGTGCAGGCTAACAGTGATAGATGATGAGCTATTTGGGGAAGTGATAGATGATGAGCTATTTGGGGAAGAGAGACTGGAGTTGGAGATGGTGTTTGAGATGAGCGTAACATTTTGGCTACAGATTCATTACGGAGAGGTTCCACAGAGAATGGCACTGGAGGCTCCACCCTCATTCTTTGAGGCAGACACGGCCAAGATACCAGACAGTTTGTGGACCACCAGTCCTTATGACATGGGCTGAATAAAGAGCATATTGTGAGTGAAGATTAAACTAAAACCAAGAACAATTTGCCAAGAGTAAAACAGTATCCCCTAACCAAGGAGGCAGATGAGGGCATTTATGAGACAATCAACGCCCTCATTGAAAGAGGCATTCTGGTAACATCAGAATCTCCATGCAACACGGCAGTGTACCCCGTGCGCAAGGCCAACGGGGGGTCATGGTGTTTTATTCAGGACTTGAGACCCCTTAACCACATTGTAGAAGCAGAGTATCTATCCAGCGACAAGTTGTTGTGGCATTCCAGCGAAAGTCACATGCTTCAAGGTCATTGACTTAAAGAACACATTCTTTTCAGTACCATTATACCCATACTCACAGGACTTAACCAGGTTTATATACCACAACCAGAAGTGGAAACAAACTTGTTTGCCACAGGGGTACGGCAAGTCACAATCTATCTTCAATATAGTGATCCAGGTGTATCTAGGCAACATAGAGACAGAGTGCACCATTTTACAATATGTAGATGACATTTTGATTTGCAGCGAGACAGAAGATCAGTGCAGACAGGACTCAGTGCACATGCTGAAGTGTTAGCAGACACAGGATACAAGGTGGACAAGGACAAACTCCAGTACTGTCAGAAGGATGTGTAATGCATTGGACAGATTATATCAAAAGAATGGCCGACACATTGCCCCAAAGAGTGCAGAGGCGATACACACCAGCCAAAAACAGTGCGGGTACTAAAGCAGTTCTTGGGGTTGTGCAATTACTGCAGGGCATGGATCTTCGACTACAGCACATACACAAGGCCACTATTGACTGCACTGAAAGAGGCTCAGAGGGGAACAAAAACACTGACATCGACCACAGACATGACTGACACCTTTCAGGAACTGAAACAAGAAATATGTACAGCACCAGTATTAGGGACCCGAGACTACAAAAAAAGAGTTCTTCCTGTTTTCACACACTGATGCTATAGTGATGAAAGTGGTACTGACTAAGAAGACAAACATGGGCCATAAGCCAATTGCTTATTACAGTGGACAGCTTGACCCAGTGATGAAAGGACATTATCCATGCGAACAATCATTGGCTGCAGCAGCCTTCTCAGTGGAAAAATCATCGGCAGTGACAATGGTGTGCACCACCACTCTTTACGTGGAGTACGCTCATTTTGCGATACTGCATTAGCCAAAGAGCACACTGACGACACAAAGAACACCAGGGTATGAAGTGATGCTTTCAAATGTAGGACTGAAGATAGTAAGGTGCAAGGCAGTAAACACAGCATTATTCTTGGCAGACATCCTCCACCCAGGAGACTATGAACATGACTGCACAAAGAACATAGAGATGTTCAGTGACACACATAAGGTGGAGGCGGACGCACTTGACGGGGGGACGTGCCGTACATTGATGGTTCATCAACTATTGATCAAACTGATGCGATCAGGAGGACTGGAACTGCAGTGGTGAGGCTAAAGGAAAATGGCACAAGTGCGGTAGTTGTGAGTGCATGATCACCATCCCATTACTCAGCACAAGCAGCAGAACTAGTGACCCTAATTTTAGCACCTGAACCAGCATGGAGAAGCATGTGACAATATATTCTGACATCACTTATGTCTCATCAACAGTGCATTCAGGACTGGCGCGATGGCATAGGAGGGGTTTCAGGAGGGCATATGGCTATCCATAGACTCATTGCAGTGCGATTCTGCTGTTATAGCCAAAATTGTGCAGGGAAAAGTTTGCAGCGAATTCCCATTTTGAAAAATGTTTACATATGTGAAATAGCTTTCCATTTGTTTCCAACCTGGACTTTATGATTTCAAATGTTTTCTTTGGACTAAATCATTGCTGGTGATTGTGTGCAGCTGTTCAAAGCAGCTCCCGTAGGAATTTAGAATCATTTAGGCATTTTTCCACACATTTAGAGTTCTTGCTCAGCCACTTTAAAAGTCATTCTTACAGTTGAAAAGCCCACTTTATTTTTCTCTTTCTGGGGAAGTGAGACACTGTTTGATCTGTACTATTTCTGACTACCTGCTCTCTCCTTCCATCTCTTTGCATTGCCTATTGGGGGTTGAGGGGTGTTGCCGGGGGAACCTCTAACCATAGTGCTATCTTATCTGAACCAACACAAAAGTATTATTTTCTGTGCAGCATTTGTTTTGCTCATTACTTATTTCTAGTGTATTAAAGATATTTTTCTGTGTTCTGTCACCCCATTGGTGATTGTTGTTTACCTATTATCTATATTGTGATTTTGATAAATAAATAATACCTTTTACAAACCAGCCTGATTCCTAGTCCAGCCTGATTGAAATCCTTAACAAAGGGCATTGGCATTGTGAGAACAGTGCAGGGGTGTTTGGTAAAGAAATGTATGCATATATCAACTTCCTTGGTTTCTAGTGCTTCTTTTATCTCTCGCCAGATAAAGCGGATCACGGGCGGGCCTGAAGACAGCAAAGAGATTGACTCCGATGATGCAGACTCTGATAAACTCAAACACCCAGTAAAAGTGGGAGACATAGTGCTCCTCCCTAATTTCCTAAGGCGCTGGAACGCACCCCAATTTAAAGGTCCTCATGTAGTTGAGACTGTACCAGACCGAGCAGTCAGGCTTGCAGGAAAGAATGTTTGGAGTCATATCCAGGACGTCAAGCCCTACAAAGAAGTGGCCTCACCTGGCAACAAAATTTCAGTAAACGACCGGCGTAACATTAAAGTACTGGATTAACTACAAGTTTGTGCAGACATCAATGAGTTAGGGAGACACGGCCAATCTATGGTCCGATGATCCCAAGCAGCACAAGTAGCCACTGATATAGTTGTTCAGATAGACAAGTGAAACACTGTCTGTTTGTTATTTTCCCTTCAGCAAATGCAGGTCTACGTGAATGTAGTGAGGGCTGAATATGTGTTCTCCTGATATTACCTCCCATTGATCACCCTAGAGCATTCTCTAAACAATTTGTCTATTACAGTAGAAGACCCAGTAGGTTCAGAGCCTGATTCTCTGCAGTATATTTCTTTGTATTCATAGAATATTTGGCCCAAGCATACCCACAACATGAATACAGTGCATACCCGGTTCTACCCACACTGAGAGACCCCTCAGTAAAACATGTCCGGGAGGAGGTCTTTGCTTTTATTTAATTTGCAGAGCTTGAAAATACTGACAACTACTAAAACAATAATGCTTCTCTTTCCAAATTTCAGACGGGCAACTTTATCACCTCAACTGGCTGCAAGGATCGAGCAACGTAAGTGGTCATGAAAGGAACAATAACAAATATTATTATCATGGCATGTTTATTGATTCCCAGTGAAGTAATGGGGATTGTTTTCTGGCAGCTTTATACGGCTATGAGTATTACTGCTGTACCCTCTACTAACATTACCCCAGCCCAGGCAGGAGGGATTACCATGTCAGGTAGACGAGAAGACACTGCTGTAAAGGTAAGGAGAGATAAGCGCATTGTTGACAGAGAAATGAAGGGAGTTGATATGTATCTCACCGACACAGCACGAGTATCCAATAACGTGTGGTATAAACATATAGACCAGAGTAGGTAAGGAAACCCCCGGGGAGAGCTGTTATGTCTGCTCTTTAATCCCCTAGGCCATGAGTGCTTCTCAAATGTTCATAGCAACTGAAATACCCGCAGCAAGAGCACAGTGGCTGATATATCTCGCAATGGTGCAAACACAAGGAAAAATTTCAAGGGAAAATGGCCACATCGAGATGGATGTCCAAAGGAACTTTCCCTTATGAAGATAACTACATAAAAACACCAGACATTATGAACAACAATTTGCAGCTACATGAAGGGTTGCAGTAGATCACTGACGGGCCGGAGAAGGGAGAGACAATGACTATCATACTGAAGCAGTTACCATGTACATGGATGAGAGTAAAAGAGAAAGGAGGAGAGCCTGGATGCTGGGAAAGACCACAGATACTAATCTATGGGCGAGTGTACACTAATGACCGATGGGAAGATGTAGTGGGAGGTAGCAGGGCACTGACCTTAGCACAGTCAGCAGTGAACAAGTTACAGGAAGGAAATGATAGGTAAATGAAGGAATGTGACACAAATGCACATTTACTGACATGTGTGCAGAACGAAGCTGGACCGATGCCAATAATTCCCCTGAAGACGCCATAACAACACCGATATAGAAGTTGGGAAAAACGTAGGATGAAAGACAGTCGAAAAAACTTCCAGCAATGCGAGCAGGAACAGCGGTGCTGATGGACCACTACTGGGCATGTGGATCAAAGGTTTATGAGAAGCTACCACCTGAATGGGGTATGCTCCTTGATGCACATCAACATGCCATCATTGGTGGTACCCAGAAAGGATGTGAAGTTCAATGACTTCCCAAAGATGGACAATAATAGATGGAAGAAGAGGTCGGTCACAAAAACACTATAGGCCCAGACAGAGAGTGTGGAGAAGCAGAGCAAACTGAGAAGAGTGCAGAGTGAAGAAGGTGGGATGGGAAATTACTCCTCAGAAAAATCAGAAGCAGCACTGGACGAAGTACCAGTAGAACATAGACTATTTAGCAGAACACAAATGTTCTTTCCATCAATAATACCCGGAGTACAAACATATGCAAATGCCAAATGGTTACAGATCACTCGTTGGGAGCTAATGGTAACAATTAACTCAATAGTGAATGGGTTTAACGCCATCAAAGAAGAACTCAGAGCAATAAGGTTGGTGACTCTCCAAGTATGTTCTGGATCTCCTCACAGCAATGGAAGGAGGAGTTTGCACACAGATAGGGAGTTCATGTTGCGCATGCATTCCAGCTCACAATGAAGATAACGGAACTCTCTCAGATGCAGTTGCACAATTGGCACAAATGCAGGCGAAGATGGAAGATGAAGCACGAGGTACAGGGAAAGACAGGAGCTGGCTAGCATACATATGGCCAAGGATGCCATCATGGCTGTTAGATGGACTGAAGATACTAGCAGGAGCACTTATATTGGGAACAGCATCAGCATGTCAAATTAAAATATGCATTGGAAAGTACAAGAAGGCAGCAGAAGAGGCAATTGGGATGCAGATACTGATGGATGTGAACACAGGAGGAACGAAAGATGACATTGCGATAGAACAAGACAGACTGAGGGCAAAAATTGCACAGTGTGATTTATTTCCAGCAGGGACCATAAAACTGGACAATCCCCGAGATGCAAAACTCTACGAAGGGAAGCGGGTTTGGTGCAACCCCGAAGGAGTATGCTGCTACATGCACTGGTCCTTTGATGATCACACACATTTTTACAGATACATCACAGGTAAAACTAAGGTAGGGCAGCCCAGGGCAAAGGGATGGACATATCGAGATTTGGTCGACAAGTCGACCAGAGGGGGGACTAAAGAGGGATGGAACAACCATTCCCTGCTTGCCCTGACATGACCCAGAAGAAGAACAGGAGATACTGCGATCGCCCATGCCATTTTGGACCAATTCCTAGTGCTCCTATGATAGACAAGTTTTCAAGAGGTACCCACTCAACCACCCCTACAGCCCAGGAGCAGTGCAAACACTACCAAGAGTTGATGAGGAGCCTCAAGATGCAACTAAGGAGACTTCAATTGAGAGTATTGAATAAAGTGCCAAGAAGCCAAAGCCACTGATGTCTTTAGAGACACTATGACATAGCTGCGCTAAATAGAAAACACACGTGTCATCCGCACATCGGGACACAAACACACAACTAACTACACGAAGAACAAATGCATAACAGTTCTATAAGTTAGAGGACAGACATATATACATACTGGGCCTCCTTACAAGTATGGCAGTAAAGCAACGACGGTGCCGGTATCGCTACTGGCACCGTTGCTACCGTACCGCCATACTATGAGTTCAGCTCGCGGGTGCCCTTGCAGCCACCAGGTCTGACCTGGTGGCCGTAAAGGCACCCGTGAGCAGAACATGATGGTAGCACCGGTACCGTTATTAACGATACCGGTGCTACCACCCTCCCCATTCCCATTGAGCCCTATGAAGCTCAAATGGGAATGGGGAATAATTTTATCCGGAGCCCAGAAAAGGGTAATTACCAGGGTCTGGCAAGGTCATAATGACCCAGTAATTGCCCTTTTCTGGGCACCAGAAAAAAATGAATACCAGCGGCAGCCGTGCCTGTACTACAAGCACGGCTACCGCCAGCTTCATAATGAGGCCCACTGTCTTTGCTTTTATTATTTTATCATTAGCTAATGCAGCAACTCGGAAACTGCAAGAAGCAAGAGATCCTGAACGAGCTTGCAGATGTTTATACGCCATTAATCCTATGGAGTTGCAGGAGCACATGTGGGACCTGACAGAGCTGTGTGTGACTAACATATGGAGAATATTTAATAGTACAATATGCTATGATTTAGGGAAATTACAAACATGTCATAGACCCTCAGCAGGAGCTGAGCTGCACACATTCAGGCTGGACCGAAGAGCAAACGTGTGAAACAAAACCGGCTGCCAAGGCCAGCACATAGGAGTGACACCAGCTGCAATAAATTATTGGTGGTGCTATGAGTTATTCGTAGCACCAGGAGCCCAAAACACGGTCTCTGAACACGTCACTGGGCAGGCTTGGATGATGAATCAAAACCGGCCCTGGGAAGATGAGCGATCTCATGCCACCAGACAGAATCTTGCAACAAAATCGTTACAACGAGAAGACGAGTGTTGCACGATGTGAACGGACACTCTGATAGACTATGGCGGTACACACACGTTACAATGCAGACACATAGTTATACTTATTACCTTGAAAAGGTACACCTCAAGCTGAGAATCAGTTTGGATCCTACACCTGGTGATGTCAGCTCTAGCCAACCACAGTTCGGTATCCTTGGGGTTGGTAGCAACAGGCAAGAACCAATGATCAGACCCTCACACTGCAACATTGTTCAGTAATAGCAATATCGATGGGCCAGGCCTGACACCTGACATGGGAGAACCAGTAGACTAACATGTATATGGTCCACTATAGGTGGACTACCACTCAACGCCTAATCCAGTCACACGACAGGTTTGCTGAGGAGGGGCCCAGGTTGTGATATCAATGTGATGCAATGTGCCCACATAACTGGCCTGGGAGCCAGGGAACATTGAGAAACTGGCCTGCAAGCCAGGGAACACTGAGCTATCCAGATATTTCTTCTGTCCTTGTACTAGTGCATGTTGGTTTTGGCTGTAATAAACTGCCGTTTGATCTTGCTCTCTGCCTGGGCCTGCGTTCCATTTGGGGGAAGGGGTTGGGCCTTCCATGAGTTCTGTGTCCGCAAACTCCTAGTAGCCCTTGAACCTATCTGGGAGTTTGTCCCCAACAACGCCTATAGTAACAGTGGGTGTTTCCTGGATAGTGTACACTGGTGGGTTTACTGTTGATGTACATGACGCATAGGCCCAACAAAGAAGGCTGACCTACAACTCACAGACTCTGCTTTGTTTGTGCTTGAACTTAACTTTTTGTAACATACTGGCAACAAGATTGTCTTCCAGACATGTGGTCATGTGGTGAGCAATGATGTGGTGGAAGGAGCACCCAAGGCCTCAATCCCTCAAACCCACAGTGCCCCCAGCACAACCAACACCCAGACCATTGTCAGTGCATAACCCCGTCCTCCCTTTACCAGGCAGCAGGAGTTGCAGCTGTTCTGCCATGATCACTCTTCTGGTGTCTAGGGGAACCCTTACTCCAGCCTACAACTTCTGAATAACTCCTTCCTGTAATTTAGTTTTGGCTTCACCAGGGGTGCAGGAATTTCTACCGCATTAGTAGCCCATCACACCTATGCCGTAGGCATTATGGTGCCAAAGTGATATTAATCCCTACTGCCAGCTGTTTTGTTATGGGCCATCCCTTTGTCTGTGTGGACCATGAGACTCAAGGAATAAAGTACCTCTTGCTCTGAAGTTGGCTCACTCTGAGCCGAACCATGCAATCGCTACAAGGTTTAAACTGCTAAACTGGGGTAGCCTGGTTATATGTCCCAAACAAGCCCATTACAGATCCTGTGTGGCTAGACATGTATGTTTTGGTGATGTGTAGGAATACCTAATGAAGTCACCACCAAATCCTTTATATGCCTACCTCGGGTGTGATTGTCAGGTTGTTTTAGGCCAGCTCCTAAGTAAATGCATTATTAATGAAGGCCCTGTACACTCCTCAGAATCTTACAACCCGGGCCGGGAGAATAGCTCAAGGGCAAAGTGCAACGCATGTTCAAATCCTGGTCCCGTGCTTAGAGACTGGTCTCTGATACTGAAAGCGTTATAACAAATGTATTCATTAATTACCTGAAAAGCTGGTGGACTGCAGAGAAGATGGGCTGCTGTTTCTGAGGACCTTGTTTTGCTTCTTTGCCCTGGCTTCCAGTTTCCAGTGCTGTTCAGCTGACTGCAACCCTTGTCCAAGTATCTTCATTATCGAGATGGCTTATTCACTACTGCTGCTTGTGGTTGGTGAGTCGTCATCCTGGTTGCCCTGGTTATTCCACCTTTCGGTCATCTGGGTCGTCGCTGCTCAAGTGTTCACAAACGGTTCTTCAGCCGTGTAAAGGAACCCCCTAACTTACTGGGTTCTTCCAGAATTACTGAGCTTTATTAACCATCTCTTTGTTATTTCTTATGTTGAATGTTTTGAATGCATTTGTATGAGGTTGTGTTGTCTCACTGGTCCTCATTGCATGGACGTAGAATTTGTATTTGTATTTATGTGAGGAACAGTGATTTCAATTTTGATCAAATATGACTTACAAAACACATTTACAGATGGTTGAAGCAATCCCATGAAGGGGGCTTGTATAATAGCATACAGATGAGAACAGGTAGTGAGCCAGTTTATGATGGTGTACAAATATTAGGACATACTACAGGAACAAAACACTACAAACATAAACAAATGTATTTTATGAAAACGGGGGACTTACAAAGTTCACATTAACCTAAGAGGGCAAGTGCTTCAAACTTAGGAGCAGTACTAATTAAATAGAGAAAATGGCATTATTAAGGTAATAGGCAAGAGAGTCCTATCTGAATTTCCTCTTAGTCATTGAAGAGGGGAGATGAGAAGTAGAAGTGGAAGGACCAAGATGTTAAAGTTAACAATCGAGTGTTCTGAAGGAGAGGGGTCAAATGAGAGGTCGGAGGAGGAGAGTGAATTAGAGAGAAAGACATGGTCAAGAGAGTTTCCGCCAGAGTAGTTAGCTTGGTCGTGAAGAGAGTACAGTGAGTGATCAGATTGGAGGGACTAAGGTTCAAGGCAGGTAGCTGCAGAGAGCCGTTAAGGAATGAATGTTAATGAATTATAATAAATGAAAGCTAAGACAATACTGGGTGAATGTGATGTGTGTATGGTTCTGAGTGTCAGTTGGATCAGACCTGAGTATGGAAAGGTTGGTCCATCCTAAACATTGTATATAAATAGTAAGTAGATTTATGTAACTGTTCCGTTAATAAAGAAAAGAAACAGTAATCTTTGGTATAACAGACTGCCACTTTGAGTACCTATCCCCAAGTCCTGAGATGATAAATTCATCCTCAAGGGTCTTCTGGGTCTAGAAGTAGAGGATTTTTTCAGGCCCCCTCACCGTGTTTATCATTGACTTAAATTGGCTGTAATCCTTTGCTACTTTCATCCCTCTCCAATGGCCGGGGTCTTGAATTTACAGCGAGAGCCCTTCTTGGAAGGGGTGGTCCTCTGCTGTTCCCTGGGGTTGGTTTGTTCTTTGGCGATATGTGTGGGGTAGACATGCTACTTTCCTGATTGTATGCCATAAGCAAAGCTTGCCTATGGGATATGGGTATCCTATGCACAAAGCTTTTACAAAGTATAGAACTCCCACAAATTAACTGAACATGGACCCTTACCTGGACTTTGCTTGTTTTCCTTGACCCTCTGTTGGACCCTGCAGTTCCCTGCCTAACAGTGTAACCTTAGAAGGTGCTAGTAATTAATTAGGGAATTTGGTGTAATAAATTACTGCAGTTTGGTGTAATAAATTAATGCAATGTCCTCTGTTCCCATAGAAAAAATTTGCCCTATTTGTTACACATGTTGTTACAGTTTTTCTAAGTGAACATAGGGGACAAGTGGGACCTAGCGAGGTGCTGCATAGTGTATCTAATGTTACTGGATGTCAGGGTGGACCTTGGGCCTGCTTGCTAATTTATTTAACAGTTTCTCTGTCTCTCTGTGCAATGTATTATAACACTTTTCCTTTGTAGGTGTATGAGTTTGTTAATGTTCCCAGGTTGTGGCAAAACATTTTCAACCCATACACAGGAATGGGAATAACAGGATATGTCCATCTATTTGCCTTTAGGAATCTCTTTCCCCTCACTGCTTTGCATTATAATGGCTCCCAGTTTATAGCGATTTTGTGATTGCTAAGAAACCTGCAAAATCAACCTTTTTTAAAAAAAAAAAACATAAAAGCAGAAATTAATATCAGAAATATCTGTGAAAAGGGCCTTTTTCCAGAAACTGCAGTTCTCCTGGGTGGGGGAAAAAGAGTAGGAGCAGTGAGCTAGAGAAGGAGAAGTACAGAGAGGCTTCAGATGGCAAGAGGCCAGAGAGCGAGCACTCAGCAAGAGGCCAAGGAGGGAGTGATGGGCATGAGACCAGAGAGGCAGCAGCGAGGGTGTGGCAGGCATATGGCCTGATAGGGAGATGTAGGAAAGAGGCCAGAGAAGGAGACTTGGTCAAGATGCCATAGAGGGACTGATGAGCATTTGCCAGAGGCAAGAGAGGAAGCAATGATCCGCCGGCCAGCGGCCACGTTCCAATGAAGTCAACATGAAAGGTTTCATTTATTCGCTGTTCTGGGTCAACATTACCAGTAAATCGACTTCCCAATTGACCTCCAGATAGCTCCCAGAACCTTAGCGAAGGTCATAGCACTGGTAGTGGGGGTTCTACACTGGAGGGCTGAGAATCGTACTAATACCTAGATGATTAGCTTATTGTCATCAGGAGTTAACTCCAGACTCTTGTGTGCACAGAGTATGCAGGTTGTTCTGGTCAAACAGAAGAAATCCCAACGTTCACCTCCCCAGAACATTAACTTTTTTATTAATTACATTTCTACGGAGAAGCAGCCAGTATAAAAGTTAAGAAGGCAACTTTTCTTCTCTCCTGACACATAGACATGCTACCACCAGCAATTGGATGTGTGTCCAAGCGGATATGGAAGCCCTATTATTTGTTATCCTCTAGGATCAATTTCACCGTAAGTACCTTAACCATATATTGAGGCATGGAACTCACTTCTAAAGGAGTACAAGGAGTTGATGCCATCTCAGAAGATATCTAACAGCTCAGATGGCAGTGGAGGTTGAACCCAGCATATCTTCAGGTGGGTGTTTACATGGATCTGCAATTGTCTCTGATTATAACAATGGATGCAAGTTAGAGGGGCTGGAGAGTTACACTGCTAAATCACTCAACCCGAGGAGGATGATATGTATATATATCAAATCTTCCAACTGGAGAGAGATGGTGGCTGTCTGTCTAGTAAGCCTTGATATTGTTCTCCTCTGCCACAGAACACAACAGCTATGGTCAACATAGACAATACAGTTGTGATGTATCAAAATGAATTGACAGAAGTACATGTCAAAGGCCTACACAAACTGTCAGGGGGCACCAGGATACATCACATTTTGGGTTTTGCTGAGCAGCTGTTCACCTACAAGGCTCATTGAAAATTAATGCACACTGCCAAGCCAGGTGTTTTCTTTGGCAACAGACTATTGTATCTCCAAGGAGGCATTTCTTCAGGTCTGCAACCACCTTGGGATCCCTCGGACAGACATATTTGCTTCCTGTGAGAAGTACGCGTGGATGAGGCTTGTGCTGTCTCCTCTTCGCTTTACCTGTCTTCTTCATCTTCAAACATTGTATCTGCCCTGTCTTCATCCTATTTGTCCTCTCATACCTGAAACTCTAGTCGTTCCAGGGGTGCCGCCTATATGTCCCACTCATCACCTCTTCCATTATATTTCTGCCTTCCACTGGCTTGCCTGTTCTCCATCTTTCTATTGCTCCACTATCATCCCTCCTTTTCCTATCTAGGCTGTAACTTCTTCTTCTATTAACTTCTCCTATAACTTCATTGCCTTTGTTATCCTACAATGTATGTCTGCTCATACTGTCATCAACTTCTTTGCAGAGTCTCTCTAGACTCCTTTATTTTTTTCTCTGTCACTGCTTCCTATCTCTTTCTCTGTCTGGGAGCGTATGCCCTCTAATAATATCAACTTCTTTTCTTCGCCTTTCCCTACTTCTTTCCACCTCTCATTCTCTCTCTTTCTCTCTCTTCCTCTTTTTGCTTTTCTCTTTCCCTTTCTGCATCTCTTCGTCTCTGTCTTTCTCTTTCTTCTTCTCATCTCTTCTCACTTTCTTTGTCTGCCTCTCCCTTCTTTTCTCTCTTTCGTTCTTCTTCATTCCTTCCTTCTTCCTCTTTCCTCCCTTTTCCGTCCTCTTTCTCTCACCTCCTGTTCCCTGTTATTCAAATTATCCATGCCCTTTCCATCTAATTTGAGCATTATATGTCCTCCTACTCATTCATTAGGTAAAACTGCTGTCTCATCCTTGTTACCCTGCCTCTCTCTATCTCTGGAGCTCCTCCTCGGCTTCTGTCAGTTTTGCCTTTAGATCGCAGTGCTCTGCATATTCTACATTTGTTGATACTGGTCTTTGCTTACTTATTTGTACTCCACTTATAATGTCTTCGCTAGTGTACGTGTGGGGTGCATATGTGGGTTTAGTGTACCCAGCCACTACTTTTAATGCTCATAATGGACATAATCACAGTGCTTCCGAATATGGATCAGTGCTCTGAGGAGGAGGAGGAGTTGTGGATGCTATGCCCACTTCATCATTCTGATTAAGCAACCATTCTTTCGCGAGTGGCTCCTCTATCTATTCCCCATACATTTTCCAAAGTTCCAGGTTGGCTAGTCGATTCTGAAACTGTGTTCACTTACACACTGCATTTAATACTTACACATGTGTTGTAGTACTGACTTTGAATGATTGCCTTCCTGCGGCCAGCGCATACACATTTTTCCCACTGTGTCCCGCACCCACTGCGTGAGGTATCTAAGGATTTTGTCCTCATATCGGGGTAATACTTGCATAGGTGAATAATGGGAGTGTCTCCCATGGTAATACGTCACATGTTTTCTTACTAATACTTACCAAATTTTATTTCAATCCTCACTCACTCTTTTTTACCTCCCTTACAGACCCTTTTCCAATAATACTTCTCTTGCACTAAAAACATCTGTGTCTCTCTCTGAGACCTCACCTTCTGCAACATCCAATGTTTCAGAGCAGCAACACAAATGTCACTAACGCTCCGGACAGCCCCCACTCGCTGTTCCCTCCAAACCTTCTGAGTGACACCACAACCGCCACTCATGCCCTGAGCAGCCCCACATCCCTGCTCCCACACCTGACCACACTCCTCGGTCCACACCACAACTTTACGCCCTCCACAATATATACCAATATTCACATACAGTCTAAGTTGTTTTACAACATGAGTCTGGCGCCAGTAAATACTATACAAATAAATATGCTATGGCCATCTTCCCAACTCCTGGTGAGGTATTCATCTCATATTATTTATTATTACCCAATAGCGAGGTCTACCATGTGATCTTTCCTGGCCCTTTTCAGAAGTTATCTCTCACACCTCTTATAAAAGTTGTACCCGTACTGACATATGTTATAGAGATTTGGGGACATGGTTTTATTAAAGAGTTAAGAATATTTCAGGCAAAAATGCTTAGGAAATTGTTTGGAATGCCGCAAGCTGTCTCAGTGCAATACTTCTATCTTGAGTTTGATCTTATATGTATTCAGTCTATTGTAATCGATAGATCATTTATGTGGGCTGTGGACTTGATGACTGTAAATAATAATACCATTACTGGTGATTACGCAAAAGCATTCTTAAGTTTAGATAATTTTAGTCAATATGGCGTATGGGGGAAAATATTTACCATTTTCAATAAATGGAAACGTGGATGTGAAATTAACCTACTTATTAATAATATTAATAGAATTAAACATTGGTTAAAAAATAAGATTAAATCATATGATTTTGAAAGTAATGTAGTGCATCTTAGCACAAATTCACATAGTGGTCCTTTTATTGAATATATAATGGTTAGATCCTGCACACCAAAATACATTGTGGCTTTTAACGAGGCATGGGTGGTTAGAGAATACTTGTTACTGAAATTTAACAAATGTAAAGTGTTAAATGGTCTTGGAATTGCACAAGTTTGTACCGAATTAGAAACCAATGTATGAAATCTTACTGTAATAGTTTTGACTCCGATGACTCTAAATTGTTCTGGAATATGTTTATGGGCCGAGATGATGTGAATTTTATTTTTTATATGGTCACATTTTATAGAAAATGTAGTGAAATCTTTTAAATTTATGAATCATGAAGAATATATGTTTTGACCTGTCTGGCTCAGCACCTATATGTAATTTTATCAGAAAATCTAATGTGGTTATCTACATGTCTGGATTTTATTTTTCATAATGAGTATTTTGCTAGTTTTGCTAGTTTAAATGGATGAATTGTGTTTTATGTATCCTGCTATTTGTTTTATCCTTTTTTTGTTGTATACACAAAGCTATTTTTGCTGTATGTATATTAATAAATTGAATTGAATTGCATTATCTCTTACCTCTTTCTTTCATCACAATCCCCCAAAATACAAACAATCCCATCCCCCGTTTTTCCAGGTCAATATCATACTTACAACCGTGGATCCGCTGAGGGTGTTTGGTGTCGAGTCTCCCCTAACAGCTAGTTGTCCTTTGCTCTCTGGGACGTCCCGTGGGGACCAGACAGGACTTTATCTAAGGGGACATTTGTCAACCTCTCTCTGTCATGTGTAATCCCCCTCTCCACAGGCCACCACTGTAGTCTTCGGGCCATGGCAGGCATCCCTCGACAATCCATCTACACCTGGTTACAAAGCGAACCATCACCTGCCCTACCATTGTTGAGACGGCCTTGGAAGTCCCAAATTACACAGAGGTTCTGGAGCCAAATCAAACCAAACTCAATAACAGAAATAGACAAAGTGCAAGGCAAAACCTAGTTTCATTATCATCAAAATAAAGCAGATACAGCATACAAGCATACAAGATCTTGGAGCTCTCGATTAATTCAATACAAACAATGGATTAAATACTCAAAACTCATCTTTCCAGACATCAAAACATGATCTACAGGAATTAAGGATTGGTTAAGGGGATTTACTACATATAGGGGCCTCATTACAACCCAGGCGTTAAGGGGTTAACGCTGCCGTAAAAGGTGTTGGCGCCGTTAAACCCTTAACACCTGATTATGAGGTCCCTTTGCGGGTTGCACTTTAACACCTGCTTTTAGCAGGCGTTAAAAAACCAAACCGCAAAGGGACCTAGGAGCTAATTACGGCACCGTAATTTACGGTGCCGTAAACAGCGCCTTCCCCATTCCCATTGAGCCCTATGGGGGCAAAAATGGGAATGGGGAAGGGCCCATGGTGAATGGGGAATTACTGCCCCGCCAACCTTGGAATGCGGTGGTGATTCCGCCATTCACCATGGCGGAGTTGGTAATTTACCGGCGTCAACCATGGTGCTAATAGCGCCATGGTTAACGCCAGGGTCGTAATGAGGCCCATAGACTCTTTAAGTGTAAAATATTTCATTGGGTTAGGACAATCTGATGGGTCCACCTGGGACCACCTCCAAATTGATCAAAGTAATTGGACATTATTTCTACAATATGCATTTGGTTAGCATAATACATAATGGTTGGTCTAACATTAAGGATTCTGATTGGTTGGTTACTCACTACCCAACCTTGGACAAATGCCAGGCCGTCGAGACATGAGCCATACAAGAGTAGGGGGAGAGAGGTTTGCGGACTGCTTTTCCTTTCAATCCAGAACATTGTAGAATGTAGTTAGGGGCCGGGAGGGCGATAAATGCTTAGAACAAACAGGGGAAATTGATTGATAGTATGTGAGAAGTGAAAGTCAAAGGCAAGGGCAAGTAAGTGTAGGAGGAGCTGGTGCAAGAGTAAAGGAAGAGTGAGACAGAAGACCAGCACCACCACCCTTGCCAGGGGAGCAAGAGGTGTGGCTGAAACCAGTCTGAAATGGTTAGAATGAGGCACGAGTAAAAGTGTTGGATGATGACTGTGTTACAGTTAGCCTCAGAAGTTGAAGATTGAGACGGAAAGTATAGAATTAGTTTGTTCTGAATTCCCATAGGAAATCATTGCAGGCTCTGCCCATTCCTGCAGTTAGGTGGTTAAACTAACTAACACATCTTACCTCAGAGAACCTCTGTTGGAAAGACAATACACTCTCCTGGGGAATGACCCCAATACATCATCTTAATTTCTCAATATTTTGATAATCATATTTGATCAAACTTCACAATATTAAACACCAATTCTCTACAAATGTATGTTATCTTGAAAATATGAATTCCAACATTGTTTTCACATAATATAAATCATTAACATTTTCTCTAGTTTCCCAAAAGAAATGTTTCATCAATCTAATTTTATATCTTTAACATCAAAATAAATACAACTTAAAAATCCTCTTATGTTGGTCTCAATAATTCTTTGAATTACTGTCTGTAATTATTGCATGAATCTTCTTGTCGTTGACGAAAATCAATGTTTTTCCACCGAACTTCATATTATTGTAAACACAATTAATGATTTAATCAAATCTTAAAATCCACTTAAAAAAGCAAAAATGCATTCTGTCGCTGGACGTTTCGTGTAAATGATGTACCTCTTTAAACTTGGTTTATGCTTTCAAATTTCTCTCTCGGCTCATGATGATCCCTGTGCCAGTTCCATGCACTACCAGCCTCTCCTGCCCGTACACATCCTCCAAGGATCACTTTGTGCTAGATATTTCAAGCTGTAACATCAAATGTTTAACCCCGCCAGTGTTATTTGTAAGCAATCTGTTGTGAATGAATGGCTTCATTAATTTTAGCCATCTACTGGTTAAATACAAATGTCTTAACCAAGTGTGCCTAAGCATCTGACACATAGAAGATCACCAGAACATCCAGAGGGCCCTCAAAACATACATGGCTATTCCCCTCAGCACCCTGACTCACCCTGTCCTCCCATGTGAGATAGCTATTCAACCCAGGATGACCATGACAGGGATGAATGGTCCCACACAATGACCAAAGGACGGTAAGAACTCTGGCAAACTAACCTGACTAAGAATACCCAATAGAAAACAGGAGAGACTCCACCGCGCAGAACCCAAAACATGGAAAACAGGAATAGCCGACAGGTATGTATCACACCCCATACCTATGGGAGATAACCAACAGGCAATATTTTGCACTTAGATTAATTTTCCTAGACTATCCTATATTACAGCAGATTAATTTTTGAGGTTAGTCAATGTATTACAACCAGATGAACTTTTGCTGGTAGCCAATGTACTGCAATTAGTTTAATCTGTAGGGTAACCAGTGTATTGCTCTTACACTAATTTGAGGGTAACCTCATTTGAGGGTAACCAATGTTTTGTACTTAGATTGAATTCGGAGGATAGCCAATGTAATGCAATAAGTTAATCGAAACTAGCTGAATGCACCCCCATCAACCCGCTTGCACCTACTACCATGCACCTCCATATGACACATTGCACAACACCTCTACCATAGAATGCAGCTATCCCCCATGAACAAGCAGCCTAGCTGCAAACATAACGACTCTCCTTCTCTCACATACTCTCCAGACTACCTCCCAGCACCCATACATGACATGCACCACCCTAGAACAAACTGCATAACACACCTGCCATGAGAATGCAGCTGACTCCCATGATAATGTTCGGTCTGGCTGCACACCTGTTTTTCTCCCGCTCTCGCTTTTTCTCCAGACTACCTCTCCGCACCCATCTACCACATCCACCGCTCTAAGACACACTGTACAATACCCCTGCCATATGCATGAAGCTATCTGCCACCATAAATGTTGTCCAGCTGCACACATACTGTTTCTCCTACTCTAACCCTCTCCAGACTAATTCTCAGTACACACCCACTGCATGTTCTACTCTAAAACGCGCTGCACAACACACCCACCAAGGAATGAAGCTATCCCCCATGAAAAGAAATTCGGTCTAGCTGCATACATAACTGTCTTCTGCTCTCGCATACTCTCCAAACAACCTCTCAGCACTCTTCCACTACATACACTACACCAAGGCACATTGCACAATACCTCTAGCATAGGAATGCAGCTATCCCCCACAATAGCATTCTGTTTAGCTGTCCCTCTTGCGCACATACCGCCAAACTACCTCTCAGCACCCATCCACATCCATCTTAACATGCGTGGCTAGCAGGGACTCTCTCACAACTTTCCCATACATTGACTTCTGTCCCCCAAAGGAGTTCAAGCTACAGCGAGTTGGGGCCATACCAGTGGTGAAAAGCACTATACAAATGACAACTAGGTTACATTACACTACATACTTGATTCATATCTGTTCCTTACAATAAAGTGCTGTTAAAAACAGGCATTTTTAACTTGTTTATTTCGGACATAGAGCAAGCCTTCAAGGATATTAGATGGTTTCCCCCGAAAATTGCAAACACAACCAACGGAAGACTCTTGTACGCGGATGATGTAGTCTAGGTGGATCTAACCCCCATTGGCCTCCAAAGACATCTGGCAGCACTCCAATCATACATCAAATGGACTAGTGATCAACCCTAAAAAAATCAATGAATCTTCCATTAGGAGAACAAGTGACACAGGTAGGGAAAAGAAAGTTTGACTGGACACTCCAGGGTACGAAAATCCCGGTTGTAAAATCTCTCACTTGCTTGGGAGTGTGCATAAATACCAGTACCACGGATACCCCAAGATTTGAGTCGCTAAAAGGAAAAGGTGAGAACCTAGCGGCCCAATGGAGAATTCTCTTAAAGAGATTTGGTGGTTTTTCGATGCTCCCAGTGATCACTTTTTATCGTTCAAAAGTTGCTCCTATCTTCTCTTATGAAGCAGAGTCTTCTTTCAACTTTAAGATGGAAAACTGGCCAAAGATAGAATACCTTTTTTGGGAAAAAGTTTTGAGCTTACCTAAATCGACCCCGATACAGTCTATTCGAATGGAATAAGGGCTGACGTCACTCAAGGCCCTCGTAACCTGGAAAACTCTGTCTTTTTGTCAGGAAATGTGTTGAAGACAATCCAAAGGGGGGCTTTGTGGTTTTGAAAAAGTCCCTTTTTGAAGGAAAAGAGCCAACACTAAAGGAATGGGAGTTATACTGTAAGGATACACTTACAGATCTAGGAGAATCTACACAAACCGTGGTTGAGAACCCTGACAAAACTAAAAAGAAACTGTTCATTGAGGATTGGATTACCACCCTTGAAGAAAGATCTAAATACAAAGGTTATGGTAAAATGATTGAAGAATCGCGGAAGTTGAATACTGGCCTAGATATTTACAGCTATTGCCTAATTTGTTCTTTAGAAAAATTTTTCTGCTTTTTCGACTGAACCTGCCCCCTACTAGAGAAGTGCTATGGCAGAAGAAGGGCAAAGAAAAACAGGTTACATGCAGACTGTGTCGAGTACGAGACTCGGTGGAGACTGCCATGCGCTGCTCGACTTTAGACATACAGCGAGCAGCATTAATGGATGGGGTAATTGCTAAATATGGGCGGAGAACAACAGACCAATGGTGGAAGATCGTTTTGGAGGGAGAAAAGGTTACCATAACACTTGTATTGGTTAATTGACAGCATCAAGAAGATTCCTATTGAAATGGAACAATAGACACACTAACAGGGGGGTGATGTTGGACCATTTTTTAGGAGGATTATCTCTTTACGTATATTCTTTGAGGGTTAATTATGGATCTGATCTGTTTTTTTATTTTAAATATTGCTCTTCTATGTGGACTGGAATGTGGCTAAAGGTTGTCTTTTTTCATAACCATTGAAAAGTCACTTTAATTAAAAAAATAAGAAAAACATGGCATTGCAAAGTCTACAGCTTTCTCTTATGTATAGCACTGCTCTTATATGTCTAGGTAATCACATCATTTGCCAGCTGTTGGCATCTGATGGCCAGGTTGTTCATTATGGAAGTGCCTGTCATGGCTACACAAAAGCCCAAATTATTGTCTTTACCAGTACCGTTACTTTCTTGCATTTGTTTCAAGCCTGGTGATATCGAGTATTCTGGTGTTGTACTCACATCCACAGTACACATTTCTCAGTGCAAATTTAGTATGTCTTGGAAATTGTAAATCAGATACACTCTAGCATACAAATAAGTAAGAATGTCATAAGAAAACAAGTATTACTTTGCTTTAGACTGTTCTACTCTATGTAACCTGTGTTTCACATATTTCAAATCAGGCCCTAATTGACATTTTAACTACAATGTTACCCACAACTCTTATTGTAGGCGATAGGGTTGAAAACAGGTGAGAGGAATCAAACTAGTTAACACATTCATGCCCAGCAGGGGCATTCCTGCCTCACTTCCCTCCTGCTCCTTGCAACTACTTGGTGCTAAGCATGCTGTTAATCTATGACAGCATCCGATTGCTGTCCGACCCCACAGCTGATGTGTCGTTCAGCCCCTAACTCCTGACCACCTCTAGGTACACCTGCAAACCTCACATGGGCTACAATCAGCAATCTGTGTAGCTCTTTCTGTTCTCATCGCCTGCTGCATAGTTAATGGTATATGGCTCCAGAGACCCCTCCCCCACTCTTAGGACCCAGCTTGTGAATGTTACTGCAGCGCCTCGACATTGACAACTACTGCTATGGCATCATTACACTCTCTCCATTGCATGGGTATTCGGCCGGCATCATGTCCAGCTGAAACCGGGGGTGTATCTTTTGCTCCCACCCTGCCCTCTCAACACCATCTGTTTCTGTAACCAGCGCCTAGATAACTGTGGGTTACCGATGCCTGTGGGTTTTGCTCGCTTTACAAATGCAAAATAAATAAATCATGACTGAGAGAGATGTGGGTGTTCCTTGGTGAGGGTGGCGGAGTGCTCATTTGCACTTCCTTCCTGACTGGTTTCCTTTCCCCAACTCATATACACGTAAAGGTGTTGGAGACAGGCATTGAAGGACCACACAACGCAGCAGTAAGGCTTCCCCTATGTGATGGGCTTGGCAGCATTCCTACTGACATTTCCTGTGATTCTACACCACATCTGCCATCTGGGGTTTACATTGCCTCTCACCTTGCGATACAGTGAGACCTGTTAAAGAGCAGGTTGTGTAAATAAATTCAAGGACTGGGTGATCGAAACAAGTTGGGACGGACGTTTTTGAAAGATCCAAAATGTCCTTTGGTAAAGGATTGCTCCAAAGCCATTATTGTGAGCCTTAATACAAAGTCATTTATGGGGTAATTCATAGAATCCAGCGCACAAGTGGCGCACACGGCTGGCGCACAGTGTGCGCGCGCGACAGTCTGCGCCAGCTGCGTGCGTCAAAATCCATTTCCGCGCACAGCGTATTCATGGATTTTAACATCCATAACCAGAAGTGGCACAGTGGCACAGCGACCCTGCAGCAGCACCAGTTACGCCCCCAACCCCTCCCCGTGCGCCATGTACAGCGCACAAATCCCGTACATGGCGCACAGGCCCCCAAACACGAAAACCCCTGTAAAACTCCCCGCGCACCCCTCCGAATACACGTACCCTGCTGCGCGGGGAGATTCACACGCGATTGGCCGTGTGCGAGTGGGGTACGTGTATTACTGGGGTGCGCGGGAAGAATCACACGCAATTGGGCCTGTGCGAGTGGGGTACGTATGTTTCGGGGGTGCGCAGGAAGTTTCACCCACAATTGGCCCTGTGTGAGCAGGGTACGTGTATTTCGGGGGTGAGCGGGAAGTTTCACACGCGATTGGCCCTGTGCGAGCGGGGTACATGTATTTCGGGGGTACGCGGGAAGTTTCACACGCGATTGGCCCTGTGCGAGCGGGGTAAGTGTATTTCGGGGGTGCGCGGGAAGTTTCACACGCGATTGGCCCTGTGCGAGCTGGGTACGTGTATTTCCGGGGTACGCGGGAAGTTTCCAACGTGATTGACCCTGTGCGAGCAGTGTATGTGTATTTCGGGGATGTGCGGGAAGTTTCACACGCGATTGGCCCTGTGCGAGCAGGGTACGTGTATTTTGGGGGTACGTGGGAAGTTTCACACGCGATTGGCCCTGTGCGAGCGGGGTACGTGTATTTCGGGGGTGCGCACAAAGTTTCACATGCGATTGGCCCTGTGCGAGCGGGGTACGTGTATTTCAGGGGTGCGCAGGAAGGTTCACACGGGATTTGCCCTGTGTGAGTAGGGTACGTGTATTTCAGGGGCACGTGGGAAGTTTCACACGTGATTGGCCTGTGCAAGCGGGTACGTGTATTTCAGGGGTACGTGGGAAGTTTCACATGCGATTGTCCCTGTGTGAGTGGGGTACGTGTATTACTGGGGTGTGCGGGGAGTTCGACACGCGATTGTCCCTGTGCGAGCGGGGTATGTGTATTTCGGGGGTGTGCGGGAAGTCTCACACGCGATTGGCCCTGTGCGAGCAGGGTACGTGTATTTCAGGGGTGCACGGGAAGTTTCACACGCGATTGGCCCTGTGCGAGCAGGGTATATGTATTTCGGGGGTACGCAGGAAGTTTCACATGCGATTGGCCCTGTCTGAGCGGGGTACATGTATTTCGGGGGTATGCGGGAAGTTTCACAAGTGATTGTCCCTGTGTGAGCGGGGTACGTGTATTACTGGGGTACGCGGGAATTTTCACATGTGATTGGCCCTGTGCGACAGGGGTACGTGTATTTCGGGGGTGCACGGGAATTTTCACACGTGATTGGCCCTGTGCAAGCGGGGTACGTGTATTTCGGCGGTGCGTGGGGAGTTCCACATGCGATTGGGCCTGTGCGAGCGGGGTACGTGTATTTCAGGGGTATGCGGGAAGTTTCACACACGATTTCGCTGTCAGAGCGGGGTACGTGCATCTAGTGGGGTGCACGGGGAGTCCCACACATGAATTGGCAGTGTGGGTCCTCCCAGGTGTGCCCTCTACCCCCTCCACAGCCCCTGCAGGCAACACACAACATAGGGGACTACCCTGCACCCCTGGTCATGTCCCACATGCAGCCCATCCACCATGGGCATGCCCCCCAGCCAGCCCACATGTCACATTCCACTAGTGATCACCAACTCATGTCCCCCAGCACCCCCACCCACCCAGCATTGACAGGCACCTGCCAGCAGGCCCCGACTCATGTCCCCCAGCACCACCACCCACCCAGCAGTGAGCCTCAGGCCCCGACTCATATCCCCCAGCACCTCCACATCCCCAGCAGTGAGGGGCACCTGCCAGCAGGCCCTGACTCATATCCCCCAGCACCCCCACCCCCCAGCAGTGAGGGGCACCTGCCAGCAGGTCCCGACTTATGTCCCCAGAACCCCCACCCACCCAACAGTGAGGGGCACCTGCCAGCAGGCTCTGTCTCATGTCCCCCAGCACCCCCGCGCCCCAGCAGTGAGGGGCACCTGCCAGCAGGCCCTGACTCATGTCCCCAGCACCCCCACCCCCCAAGAGTGAGGGATACCTGCCAGCAGGCCCCGACTCATGTCCCAACAAACAACATGTCCCAACAAAACAGACCCATGTCCCTAAAGCCAACCCTAATCCCCCTTGCCCCCCAATCCAAGCATGTAACCATCCACAGAACCCACTCCCAAATTACCCATACCATGATAGTCTAAATGAACCACCATGCCCATGCAGGAATGCACAACATAGCCACTCAGTGGCAACACGTGACTGAGGAAATGTTCAATGAGACATGCACAAAACCAATGACAGAACACAACACCAATTCAGAAGTTATAAAAATTGTATTAAAAACATAATGAACTGACTTTGAGGAATAGTAAAATGAAAATCAATGTACATTGACCTATTTTGAAAAAAATATATATTGTAAATCCAATGAAGTTAAAAAAAAGAAAAATCATGTACAATAAAAACATAATCCAAATAAAAAATAACTATTGATCCATGGGAATATAGAAAAAGAAAGTATGTACAAGTCTGCAACTATATACAATGTAAGTCCAGATGGCCCATGATCCACAAACAAAAGGAAACCTACAAAAAAGTCCTATGACGAAAAAACTATATACACACGAAGTGGAGCAATGTCCATTAACTTCAAATTAAAAGAAAAACAAAGGAAACCTAACACTATCTAACTATATACAATGGCGGCGGGCAAGTCCTGCGGCTCACTCTGTGATGTCCCGGGCCAGGGCATCATAGAATTCCATGTCGATGTCCCGGAGGCGGAACTCTGCCCTGTCCCTAAGGTCTCGTAGGGATGCACTCATGGCCTGTTCCAACTCCCTGCAAGTTGCCTCGAGGCACTCTACCCGCCTCAACGCCCGACGCATGGAGAACTCCGCCCTGACCATGGTGAGCTGTGCCTCTTCCGCCCGCCACCGCTCCGCATCTATAAGATGCCTAATCGCAGCCACACGGAAGACACACCCATTCCAGGGTCCTCCTGACCTCATGGCCGATGCCTGCCCATCTGATGTCGATGGCCCCGAGCCATCATTGCTCCCACCTAGAGCCTGCTGCTGTTGCTGCTGTCCATGTGCGTTGTCCGATGCCTACACATCCTCCATCTGTTGGTCTCCAGTTGTTGGGGTGTCCACCCCTGCTGGACCACCGACTCCCGACTGTGGCAGGGATGGGATCTCCACCAAGCTGGCTGTGTTGGTCAGGCCAGGTCCACAGGGGGCCCTGGTAGAATCTGGGCCGGAAGACAGCAGGGAGAATGACTGGCGCATAGTCTCCACAGAGGAGGAGAGGTCCACCAGAGTGCGTAACACATGTAGGAACCCAACGACCAGGGCCCCTCCCAACAGTGCCACGTCGCGAGGCTGCTCTTCATGATGGCGTGCATGCTCCCCCTAGGAAGCACGCACGTCATCACGAATGTCACACGTGCGCAACACGACACCAACCAGGACGGAGCCCATACGGTTGTGGGACCCCTCGTCCGCAGGTAGTGGAGAGGCAGATGACATGGCACTCCCCCCTACCTGTGGACGGGCCTGGGGCGGGGCATCCCTGCTGGTACATGGTGGTGCAGTCACAGGGTCAAGGACAACGACATGCACAGGCCCCTCCGCAGTGACCTGTGCTGCCTCCTGACCCTGGCCCTGGACTGCACTACTTGCACCAGTGGTACTACCCCCACCAGGCCCCATGTGCGGCTCAGTAAAGGGCTCCTCCTCCTCTGTGGAGACCAACCTGGATGTCTCCACACCGTCTTCTGCCATTGCAAGCCCCTGTGGGGGCTCACACGGCCCTTCCGCTACAGCCGTAGTGGCAGGTGCGGCACCAGCCCCCTCGCTCCCAGATGATGGCAATTCCTGGGAGGGTGCCTGGGCCTTGTGTCACCGCCCGGTGGAGGCATCCCCGCCGCTTGGCTCCACAGCGCCGTCTCCGCCCTCTTCTTCACTTGACGCTGCGTAGAGGGAGACATAGAACACAAGCATCAGGGTACAGTACAATATTCCCTAGACAGGAAGCAATAACACATGAGTGGCACTGTCAAATGTCACTTCCATCCTGTCATTCCACAACACAAGGGTGAATGCACGCAAAACACATGCAGAAACAGTCCCGGTGCCTGCAATCAACATCAGCATCCATGTACAAGGGCCTCTGTTAACCAAAATGTTGCCTTCAAACTCACATGCATCATGGCTCACACTGATCCCATGCACACACATCACCGGAGGGTCATGCATCATGGCTTGTACACCATAGACACAGTGGATAGACACAGTGGATACAATGGTGACAGCACTGCATGAGTGAATCTACACATCATCACGGACATGTGTCATGCATCCATGGCGTTTCAAAGTCGCACACACACTTCTCAGACACACACGCATGTGCACCTTACATGTACATGACAGCAGCACCAATCCCTCACTCCCCCTCCATGTCCAAGAACAGAGACTGGCATGCTTTCATGTGTGCATTCTGCATACAGCTCCCCATGTTGCATTGGAACACATGCACCATCCATGTGGTTCACACATTACTGGTCTCACATGCATGACCATGATGTCCCTGCACACACACATCCATACATGGCCTATGTCACACATACAGGCAAGTATCAGACTACCAGCACACTGCAACATGCCCTGACTCACACACCAATGCTTGGCCACTTACCGCTCAACTCCAGACGGGTCTGCCTCCGAAGGATCTGGGTGCGGAGCGCAGGGCCTACGTGTTCCAGGATCCTCATCTGGATGTTGCTCATGCTGCCCCGGCCCCCCTCCGCGAGGTGCCGGGCATTGTAGAGGGTCCTGGACCTCAAGTCCTCCCAACGCTTCTTGACGTGCTTGATGTTGCGGGTTGCCACCCCCTCCACATTGATGGCAACCACTGCATCCTTCCTTATTGGCACGTGATGTTCCGAAGAGGGCATCATAATGCCCCAGGACATGCTCCACCAGGACACCAACTTCCTTCTCACTGAAGCTGGTGGCCCTCTGCCTCTCTGACTGGGGGTCGCCAGTGGTCTCAGATGGTGTTTGCCCTGACATGGCGACCCCCGAGGCAGGTGTGGGTGGGCAACTGGGTCCTGGGGTGAGAAGCAGCAGTGCATGTCTCGACTTCACAAAATTGAGCAGGAATTGCACTAGGTGAGTGAGCAGAACGCCAGCCTGCAGACAGACATCACATTTTTGTGATGTGGAGCGATGGTATCCCAGTCGGGAGTCTTCTGTTCCAGCAGGGGTGGACACAGCAACTTTACCCCTGCAGATGGCTGACGTGCAGGCAGCGAATAGCAGGGCACATGGGCAGCAGTAGATGGCTGGTGGGAGCATGCTCGGGGCTCTTGGGGGCAGGAAAATGGCCTTTTGTGCAGGAGCGTGGTCTTCCGTGTGTTTTCGCGTGGCCAACTTGATACCGAGTGATTTGGCATGTGATAAAATTGCACGTCAGCGTGTAATTCGAGGAAAGGCCCTTAGCGCATAAGCGTGTCTGTGACGTAGCGCACACGGGTGTTTCCCTCGTGACGTGGGCATAGTGGTTCAGCGCGCGCATGAAAAAACTGCACATGTACGTGTGAATGCGTGTAATCCGAGTAAAGAGGCTACGCGTGACGCACGCAGCCTTTTCCCTCAGCATGGGTTAAAGGTGAGTGGGGCAAGCAGTTCGCTGTACGTGCCTTTCGTGGAGACCGACGTGTGTTGCTACTTCGTGTTGTTTTGTGCGCCATCACAACTTCACAGCGGATCAAGGACGTATCTCTTCTTTTGGCGGTGGTATTGGCTATGTGTGTTTTTCATTATCACGCTAGTCAGACGGTGAGTCGCGCACGCTATTTTTCCCACTGCGGGTGCCCCTGTGTATCGCACCCGTTTTCGAGGTCATAGTAGCCTGTGTGTCCCGCGTATGTGTTTTTCGTGTTACTGGGTACCACCACGTCCTGCGGGAGGTTGATTCCACGCACGTAGGCTGCAGGGTTGCGTGCACGGTTTAACTGCAGTTTTGGGGTGCCTGAGCATTGCGTGACCCGTCACTACATCACCGGGGTCACATACAGCCTTGCAGGTGCAGGGGGGCTGATAACATCTTTCATCCCCTCCCCCTTCACCCCAATTGCCCAGGACAATTGTGGTGTACACCTCCCATTGACACTCCTCCATCTGTGCCGGCACTACTCCATCTGTGCCTTGGTTGGGAGGCCACCAAAGGTGAGGGGTACCTCAGCTGGGCGTCCTCCTCGTGGCAGGTGTGGTCAGGGATGTGCCGGGGTGACCAGGTAGTAGGGGGACTCCAGGGTGTCCAGGGTGGCCACAGAGGGGGAAGAGGCAGGGGTGCGCTACTTGAGCACGATGTTGTGCCATGTGTCGGTGCAGTCATGCCACCACCCCCTGTGGTTCCAGGAGATGCAGCTTCTGCATCTGGCACTGGCGCCCGTGTGACCCGGCAGTCTGTTTCATCGACTGCCATGGGCCCAAGGGTAGTAGTAGCTGCAGGTGCAGCTGTGGACACCACCACCCAGGCTCAGGGTCTGCCAGCACAGGCTGCGTTGGCACTTGAAGAGCCCTTGGAAGATTTCCAACAGGCCAGGAGGGAAACCGTAGGTGCACGCAGGGCTGCCCTGACCAAGATACGTGTCCCTGGGGCAGTAATGTCATCTGCTGCCCCGAACAGCCGGGTGTTGGCAAGTGCAGGGGCAGATGCAGCCAACAACACCCCGGTTGTGAGTCTGCCAACCAGGACAGTCGCGGTCAATGACCCTGCCACAGCGGATGTTGCTGGGCAGGGTCCATTAGAGGGCACCCAGCTGCCACTGACGCAGGTCAGGCCTTTGGTCGTCCCTCCGCCTGCCACTCCCTTGGCTCAACCCACCGGTGCTACTAGCCATAGTGATCAGGGCAAAAACAAAGAGGTGATGCGGGAAGGTTTACAATGAATCTTAACCACTGGCATTGTTCTGGGAAACGCTGCAGACCATTGTTCTTCACCTGCCAAGCCATTACAGAAGGTGAAAGACCATATGCAAATCAGACTTGGTCCCAACCCAAAAGGGGCATTCCAGCCCGAACTGCTAGGTCACATCCCTTCTGCACGAGACCACAAGCATCCCCAAACATGTTTTCGGCTTTGTTGGGCCTCATCAGTGAGGAGTTGCTTGGGTCTCTAGGCCCAGGAAGCACGGGACCCACGTATGGGCATACCCGTCCCACTCGGGGTGACTTAGCAAAGACAAAGAGGTGATGGCTGGAAGGTTTAGAATTAATCTTAACCACTGGCATTGCTCTGGACAACGCTCCAGACCATCGTTCTTCGCCTGCCAAGCCATTACAGAAGGGGAAAGACCATATGCAAATCAGACTTGCCCACACCCCAAAAGGGGCAGCCCAGCCCGAACTGCTAGGTCACATCCCTTTTGCACAAGACCACAAGCATCCCCAAACATGTTTCGGCCTTGTTGGGCCTCATCAGTGAGGAGTAGCTTGTGTCTCTAGGCCCAGCAGGCATGGGACCCACGTCTGGGCATACCCGTCCCACTCGGGGTGACAAAGCAAAAACAAAGAGGTGATGGCTGGAAGGTTTAGAATTAATCTTAACCACTGGCATTGCTCTGGGCAACTCTCCAGACCATCGTTCTTCACCTGCCAAGCCATTACAGAAGGGGAAAGACCATATGCAAATCAGGCTTGGTCCCAACCCAAAAGGGGCATTCCAGCCCGAACTGCTAGGTCACATCCCATCTGCACGAGACCACAAGCATCCCCAAACATGTTTCGGCCTTGTTGGGCCTCATCAGTGAGGAGTATCTTGGGTCTCTAGGCCCAGCAGGCACGGTACCCAGGTCTGGGCATACCCGTCCCACTCGGGGTGACAAAGCAAAAACAAAGAGGTGATGGCTGGAAGGTTTAGAATGAATCTTAACCGCTGGCATTGCTATGGGCAACCCTCCAGACCATCTTTCTTCACCTGCCAAGCCATTACAGAAGGGGAAAGACCATATGCAAATCAGGCTTGGTCCCAACCCAAAAGGGGCATTCCAGCCCGAACTGCTAGGTCGCATCCCTTCTGCACGAGACCACAAGCATCCCCAAACATGTTTCGCCCTTGTTGGTCCTCATCAATGAGGAGTATCTTGGGTCTCTAGGCCCAGCAGACACGGGACCCACGTCGGGGACTGTCCGCATCACCACTATTGCACCCTACTCACATGCTGGTCACCAGGATGCCCCTCAAGTCCATGTTCCAGCTCAATGGCCCTTCTGCATGTAGCGTGGGGTGACCTTCCTCTCCGCCCAGGGACTATGTCATAGCATGACTGATGTGCATGTGTCCTCTGCCTGCATGCGGGTACTCCATGTAGGCATGCTCCCTTGCCCCTCCACCCCCCCTCTGCACCCCAATTCCACCTTAGCACTGGTGTGCTTCAATTTTGCCGTTGGGTACTTCCCTGTTCATGGGTTCTGTGTACATGCTAACTTCCAGCAGCCAATCTGCCAGACATATGCTGTGTGGTACATCCTTTGTACTTGATGCAGGGTGTCTCACTTGGACTGTGCAGAGGTCAGATGCCCCGCAGGCACATGAGTGCCCATTCATGCTCCATGCGAACTAAACTCATGCCCCTATGTGTCCTTGACTGGATGATCATTGTAGTATGAGTGCAGGGGGACCTACATTGCATGGCAATTCATCAGCCTTCCCATGTTCACTGTTGCTCAGTCCTGCGTCGCACACATGTTTAGGGTTTGACAGTCGGTGTGGGTCACAGGCCTCAGCCTGTTTAATGGCCAATGACTCTGTCCAACTGGTGTAGTATCTTCTTCACACGTGGGTGTACTCTGGAGGTTTCATCATGTGT
Organism: Ambystoma mexicanum; assembly: GCF_040938575.1. Taxonomy (NCBI): domain Eukaryota; kingdom Metazoa; phylum Chordata; class Amphibia; order Caudata; family Ambystomatidae; genus Ambystoma; species Ambystoma mexicanum. The sequence continues at coordinate 195,508,000 of NC_090935.1, read as the reverse complement.
CCTGCTTACTGTCCCATCATTTGCTGTGTTGTCACTTGACTCACATGATGCAGTTGATGCTAGTCTACACTGTCTGTCAATACACAGGTCTATGGTCAGCCTTTTCATACCATGCTAGGCATCCCTGCATTTGCACTTGGGGGGGGGGGTTGGTTTGCTTGTAGCCATGCTAGCCATTGAATTCACATTGCATGTGATGGCTGAAGTTGACCTTGCGCAAAATGACACCATTCTATATGCCTAATCACAGAAGCAGTGTCAAGTTGACCCAGCATGCATGGCAGGTTCTCTTTTGTGTCTGTGACATGTCTGCTTGATGTGTTTGGTGTCTGTGTGATGTCTGTGCGTGGGTGTGTTGTGTGCTTCTAACATGTGTAGTGACCTTTTTTCTCTCTACTTTTAAGATGATGACGCAATGGAGCCAGAGGATTGTGGTGTCATGACAGGCACAGGGTTGTTATCACTACAGCAACCCGGCACAAGTGGGAGTTGTGGGGTCGTAGGCCACGAAAACCCACATGTGCTACAGTCCATCTTGTCTCTGCTGCCAATGAGTCCAGCCCTAATGACCACTCTGACGTCCATGTCGAGTTGGATCAGCATCAGGTCCATATGTCAGGGGTGAGTGATTCTGATGTGGGCACTCCTCAGGCTGGGCATGGCAGCCTCAGACCGGGCACGCCAGGTTGAGATGGTGTCTTTACGTCGAGCAATTGCTGCTCACACAGAGGCACACATGGAGGCCCTGCCTGAGGGAGGAGTATGCTTCCCTCAGATCCACTCTGGGTGTCCTTATGATTTTCCAGAGGGAGCGGGCAGAGGAGAGGTTTGCGCAGCTTGAGCGTACCATCTCGGCTGAGCTACATGCTTGCCGGGAGGTGCAACAGTTGTCCAGCCAGGCCTTGCAGGAGGAACTCTGTGTTACACATGTTACCTTGCAAGAGGAAGCACACGTATCACGTGAGGTCCTGCATGCAGATCTACGTGTGATCGCCGCACAGAACCAGGCTCAGCCCTCCGGCAGACTTGCTGCAGAAGAGGGGCAAACTGCGGCTAGGCATGGTCAGGCTCCTCTGCCACGTCCTTTCCAGGAAGATCTAGACTCAGATGACAATCTATCTCCCACATAGGTCGGGCTGTGCAGGCGTTGAGCCCAAGGAGGGTATTCTTTTCCTCAACATCATTGCATGTGGGTGTTGAGCAGCACCCTGTACCTCCCCCCTCCTGGCCACCTACCACCTGGGTCCTATGTGGCCATTTTTGATTTTTCTTTTAGTTTAGTTAGTTAAGTTTCTATTTGATAGTTAGTTTAATTAGGTAATGTAGGTTTTTCATAGTTAGTGTAATTAGTTAATATAGTTTAAAATTGCTTGTCTATTGTGCTTTCATGTGACGGTGTGGTGCTTTGTGGCTTTTGAAAGCATCCACTATCTGTTCCAGCTGGGCCCTTGAAGCTTGTCTTGTGTATGTGTTTGCAGCTTGGCTCACATATGCCACTCCTGCTTCCCTTATCCATGGGCTCGTAAGGATGGTTCAGTGTAACAGCCTATTACACAAGGGATTTGGACTGTCATATCTGTGGCATGTCTGCTGCTGTCCAACTTGTGTTAACACCCCTAGTGGGGATGATAGGAGTGTATTGACCACTGTTCTTCTTTCGCTAGATGGGGGTTTCATGATTCATGTGTACATTCATTGCTATGCATTGTGTAGTATGTTTCTTATCTTTACTGTACAAATGTTGCAATTCATGCCGTAGATAGCGTGTTCCACACTTTGCCTGTGAAAGACGGACTGATGGTGTGATTTCTGATGTACGTCTCTGACATGGTCCAGTCATGAAATGCCTGAAGAGACACACACAGATGTATTTTAAGCATTAATCATGTGTTTCATGCCCTTTCTGCAAGGGGATGAGCCTCCAGACTACCTTTGCCAGCAGACATGGGCCATTGGACGTCTGGAAGCTGGACACGTTTGGTGGTGCCGACATGCACAGGGATTGCGCTCATACATCCAAAAACAGCTGACGTGTTTCAAGGGACTCCAGGCAAGGTGAGCAGCACAGGGGGGCCACAATACAGCAAACCTTCCACCAGGCCAGTTGCACATGCATGCTTAGTAGCAGCACTGATGGTGAGCTTGGACAAATATTGGTGTTGAAGCACACAATACAGCTGAGATGTGTTGGTGGACTAATGGCTAGTTGATGGGAAAGTTGCCTGGGGCACCTGTAGGGGCAGTGACACATACTCTCCGGTCCACCATGGTCCATTGAGGCACTTGTATTAGCCATGTAGCGTTGCGAGACATGGAATGAAGCAGCTCACAGGGACAGACAGCAAGGGACAGACTCGTGTGCAGTGCATTTCATTTCCATGTAGAGTTTGACACATGCACTACCTACTTTATTTCGGTCATGGTGGAACACGACTTGTTCTGAAGTCATACCTTGCTATATGCATCTGGCTACTTACCCAGGGAACATTGCATGTTGTGTAATTCATGACACATTGGTCTTCCATTTGTCACGCACCCACCGGTGCCTGATTTACAGCATTGACTGTGTATGAACCATCACAGGGGTAATGTTACGTATGGGTACAAAGCATCCACACCAGATTGTTTATTTGTAGAGTAGTTTGTTAGTTTGGGGCATATATGGTGGTGTGTTTGTGTGTTATGGGCACGCACAGATTAGTAACTGTGGCTCTCTTTGCAGCATTGAACTGCTCCTGTTACCGGACCTGAGAATACGCAGGCAGGAGGCCAGCACTCACCCCAGAGATAAGTTTCTCTTTGTCTTCCATTTGAGTAATTTGTTAATATGTGCATGATGATCAAGTTTGGTGTACTTGTGTATGTGTTAATGTGAGTAGTACAGTTTTGTGCATTTCCTACTTTCCCGTGTCAATCCTACTCCCCTCTCCTGCCCCGCATTCTGGTTATACAGTATAGCAATGCCTGTCCCAACTGCATATCCCCGACCCTCCCTCCCCACCAGGGTCTCAGAGGCCTGTGTGAGTTTGACCTTGCAGGCACCCAGACCACGGTGGGGGTGGTTGGTTTGTGCCACTCCTGCGCCTGTACACAGGAGCTGTGACAGTACACATCAGTTTGTGGTGCATCATTCTGTGTTATGTACCACACATGGCACACATCCTGTTGTGACATTGTTTTACGGTGCTACCTTGGTTGTTACGTCATTGTGGTAGTACTTGGGCTTTGTGACGTACTGCTACTTCAAGTCATCTACTGGAGGCTCTTCTGGTTTGTTTTGCTGCCTGCAGGCTTTTTGCTTGGCTTCTGTGTTGGCCTGCTTTGAGTTCTCTTTGATGTAATGTTTTTGAAAGTCAAGGTGGCCTCTGAGGGTGCTGGACGCTTTTGGCACACAAGGTGGGAGATGGTGACAAAGGGGAAGGGTGATCCTGTGGCCAGGTGAAAATCAATGATGAAGGCTACATAACCCAGGTGCAGTTGTTCAGTGGGTCATGGTGATTTGTGAGGGAGGAGAGGTGTTTTGTTGTTAACAGTTGCCTTGCCCTACAGTGTGATGCGCACCCTGACATTGTAATTGCGGTATCCTATGTACATGATGTATTCTGCTGATCAATGCCTGTTCATGTGTTGTGTTTACCTTTCAGGTGTGAGGGAATAGTTGTGGCTTGGCATGCTGGGGTGTACACATGGTGAATGTTCACATGTGATGTGTAGAGGAAACTGATGATCACTTGATTGCACATGCATATATTGAGTGCATGTCCCTACTGACCCACACACTCGCACTATGATCCACTACATGTACAACCACCCTTCCATGTCCACATGTACACTCTGTTTGCCTTCTGGTGCCCACTGTGTCCCTGCAGCACATGATCTATGACCAATTGTGGATCCTGTACATGCGTAATTTGGTTTTTGATGTAGTTTGTGGCTTAGATGTGATGCTCAGGGTGTGTGTCACACACAATGGCTGTTCACTATGCTGTGCACTGAGCAGTGTGTTGCAGGAGGTGGGCATGGCACACAGAAGCTGCAGTGTTGATTTTGCAATGCACAATGTGCATGTAGACAGGCATTCATTGTTATGTTACAACCACAACTGTTGGAATGGATTTGGGTATGACTTCTTTTGGGTGGGAGGTTGTTGGTCAGTCATTTCATCTGATTCCATGTCAGGCATTATTGTCTGATGCCACTTTACATTTTTCACATGTCAATGTCTACCTTATTGGTACTGTGTTGGTGTATAGCTATTGCTTGCCATGTGATGTTGTGGTTTCGGAAGGTTTGGGTGACATGCCAGTGATAGTCATGGGCTGTTTTGCAGGTCTGTGTGCTTCACACCTTGCATGTGTGCCTTTTGGTCCCACAGGATTGCTTATGTTTAAGTAGCTAGGGATGCACACAATGTGGCACTTCCATGGCAACATCCTCAGGGTAGTAAGGTTGTGACAGTTGACTGTCTCTTTGTCATCATCGATTGTCATCTGGTATGTGCCAGGCCTGTGTGCACTCCGCAAGGGTGGGAGTTTAGGCGAAAAATGTGTCCACCAGCTGGATCCGGGCTTCCTCGCACGTGCCCTGTCTCCTCCCATGGGCAGCGCCTGTGCCTGTGGTTGGGGATGTGGGGGCACCATCATCTCCACCGGTACGCCCTGCCGTGTTGCAACATTGTGCAGGACACATGCTGCCACAATGATCCTGCACACTACTGGGGGTGCATAGAGCAGCTGCCCGCCAGAGCGGTCAAGGGAGCGGAAGTGTGACTTGAGCACTGCGAATGTACGCTCCACTCTGGCCCTGGTTGCAATATGGGCTGTGTTGTATCTTACCTGGGGTGGTGTGGTGGAGTTCCGGATTAGCGTCATCATGTGGTTGCTCAGAGGGTAGGCACTGTCCCCTGGAGAGGTGATGATGATTGTAATTATTGGGGTTTGTGTATTTGTGTGTGTGTGTGACATGCATGCATGTGCACAGGCATTTGTACTCACCTAGGAGCCATGTGTCACCATGCTGCCCAGCTTCCAGGGCCCAGCTCTGGGCGGACATTCTGTATATGAAACTGTCATGGGTGGAGCCAGGGTAGTTTGCATAGACAGAGGTGATGATTCCCTTTACATCGCACACCACCTGCACGTTGATGAAATGCCAGTGCTTGAGGTTTCAGTAGATGTGCTCAGTGGCCCAAGTTGGACGTAGGGCCACATGGGTGAAATCTACGGCACCAAGCACTTGGGGGAAGTGTGCCACCCTGTAAAAGTCCTGGACAATAGCCTGCCTTTCTGCGGGTGTTCTGGGCATGCATATGTGCCTGCGGACTGAGGGGCGCTCTGTCATGATTGCCAAGACCTGGTGTAGGCAGCGTGACTACGTGGCCTGTGAGACCCCCCCACTATGGCAGTAGTCCGCTGAAATTACCCAGTGGCCAAAAAATGCAGGACATTGAGCACCTTCTCCAAGGGGCTCAATGCTTGGGAGCAGAGGGTGGGGGATGTAAGGTCATCTTCCCCCTCCCTGACCCGGTCTAGGATGATATGAGGTGGAAACCTATACCTGCCGTAGACCTGGTCGTCAGGCATCCAAAAAATGCTTGTCTGGGGTGAAACAATGCGTGCCATGGCTATTCTCCTCCTCCTGCCGTGTCCCACGATCAGTGCTGCGACAAATGGGGCATTCATCGTAGCTGTATATACGTGTTTGTTGTTTGCGCGCACTTTTATACTGTGCGCAGGGACGCTTCCGCCTGCCTTCCTGTGGCGGACGGGTTGACGCCTATGCGCGTCTTTTGCCGTGTGCAGGTTTCTCATATTCGAATCATGAATACAGGATGTTCGCGCGCGTGTGGGCGTTCCGTGTAGTTACCTGCAGTACTTCCCCAGTTACGCCTTCTTTTTCACGCGGTGTTCCCCATTCCGTGTGTTCCGCCCACTCTCCGCCCACTTTTATTAGGTGCGCCGCGCTATGTGCGCTTTCGCTGTGCGCGTAGTGCACACCATTTGATGACGTGTGAGCCCGCGTGCTCCACGCACGGATTTGGCACACAACCAGTGGAAAACACGCGCAGCGCTTTCCTTGAATCACACGTGTGCGCGTGCGCTTGCTTTCTCACGTGTGCTCCACCATGCACATGCTTGCGCTGGGATTTTCGGCGCACGTTTGTTCCATGAATCGGCCCCTATATGTACAGTGGATACTGTTGTTAGACAAACCATCTTTTATTGTAAATAATTCTTGTTATATGAACTTTGATGTTTGAATGGATGATGCCAATGTATAGTTAGACTGAGTGAACATCTAGTCTAATTCAAGGTTACAAGTTATTTAGAAAACATGAATAATTCCATTTATGGGTAACAGAAAGATAAGGAGTGGTGGGTGTAATGTGACTAGCATATTTTTTTTTTTTTTTTTTATTGGTTTGTTACATACCTTTAAAAAATAAGAAAAGAAATACATAGGAGAAGACTAGAAAAAGCCACCAAACTAGAGCGCCCACAAGAGGACAGAATCAGTCAGTGAGTCCTTCATGCGACATAGATTTGTTGGGACAATGTTTTGGGTTGATTTTACATTCATCAAAACTTCAAAGCTAGGTGTTTATAGGAAAGGGACAGTTCTTTCACTGATGCTGATTAAATTTCCGCCTCTGATAACTTCGACGATTGTATTTCCAAATTAGGTTCTGCCTTTAGTAGCTTCTCCATCATTAATTCTAAAAAGAAGGTTAGTTCAATTGTTAGGCTGCGATCTGAGTCTTGAGAGAGTCGTGTCCACCATTCTTCAGCGGAGAATGAAGGCTTTGCCATTATAAACCTTCCAAAATGCTTTGTGCGTTCCTGTATCAGGTGACTGCATTCCAGCGTCAGATGTTTCAACGTTTCAGTATCTTTCCCACACAGTCGGCACGTTGTGGAGGTTTGATCCATGCCGTTCCGTATGTATAGATTTTCTTTGGTCGGAAATTGGTTGAGACGATATTTCATGAACAGTGCTCTACGTTTTTTATCTGGAAATTTGTGTAAGTATGGCTGGGTTATGTTCAATTTTCTCTCTCCGTTTGGCATCAGCTTCATTATTCTGTGTTTTTTGCACGTATCACCCGTGTCAATCCAGTCTTGGATCCACAACAAGGATTTGACCTTATTCGGATTTTCTTGCAGTAGATTTTTGTCTGCTCCTATGTCGCTGAGGATTTTTTCACAACGTTGGAGCCACATTGTAAGCACAGAATTATCATGCTCTATAACTGAAGTTTTTAAGATGTTATATTGGATGATCGGCTTTTCAGCAGATACTTTGCGGAATTCATTTAGGGTGTTCCACGTTATCCTTCCATTAATAGATGGAAGGCTCAGCTCATATCTTATACAGACGGTTGGTACGCCAGGGGGTAGACACAAGACTTTCGACCAAAACGAGTGTTCCAAAGAGGCCCATAGCTCTGCTGGGCAGCCAAAGGCACATTCAGCTCCATGGATCAAGGCCGGTATGACTTTTGCCATATAGAATGTTAAAACAGGTGTTAATGAGTGTTTCCCGAATTTTGCGCTTATAATGCAAGCCTGCGCTGTCAGTTGTTTACATTTTGACTTGACTTTTCCTACCCATGGGGCATCGTTTATACTTGAGCTGAGCAACATACCCAAGTACAGTGATTGTTTTTTTAGCTCAATTTTACCATCATACAGTTTCCACGTGAACCTTTTTTTCCCAATGGGATCTTTGTTCTTTTGCAGATCTTGCAGGATTAAAATTTCTGATTTTTGTGTGTTCACATTTAGGCCGTTTAGCTGGATATATTGTGCTAAAATCCCGAGTTTTCGTTGCAGACCTATTGGCGTCAAGTCCAAGAGAACAAGGTCATCCGCGTACAGAAGCCAATGAAGATCTTTTCCATTAACTTTTGGAGGAAAAGTGTTTGCACCTTTGTATGCATCGCCCAAGTCTGAGATAAACAGATTGAAGATGATAGAAGCCAGAGGGCACCCTTGTTTTACTCTTCGATATGTTTTTATTGGAGCCGATAGGGTGCCACTTTTATCTAGATTTATTTTTATCTCCGTATCGGTGTGTAATGCTTTTATTGCTGAAAGTAGACTAATTGGACATTGCCAATCAAACATTTTTTTCCAAAGTAACTCTCTGTCTATACTGTCAAAGGCTTGCGATAAGTCCACAAATGCCAAATAGATTTTTTTGTTTCTTTGTATTGCATCCATCTTAAGTAGGTTTAGCAGAAAAAGGTTTAGGCCACAGCCTACACCTTTGACAAAACCCGCTTGACGGATGTCCAGATGACTTGACTCTTGGATCCACTCTTGTAGTTGTTTCTGTATTTGAGTCGCGAATATTTTTCCCACAACGTCCAGCAAGGCAATGGGTCTGTAGTTTTTAGGTTCAGCTCTATTGCCTTTTTTAAAGATTGGAATGACAATTGCGGTTTTCCAACTGGTTGGGACTTTTGCTTCATTAGCAATTGTGGCAAACAGTTTTAATAAGAAGTTTGCCCACTCTTCAGGGTTTTGTTTGAGAATAAAGTTCATCAGGCCATCTGGTCCCGGTGCCCTGGAGTTGGAGCATCTTTGGATACTCTGTAGGATGTCCTCTTTATCGAAGTACAAGTCCCATTTTGAGAGCTCAGGGAGTAACGGGTCGATGGTGGTACTTTTTTTCTCGTATACCAAGTTATAGTGGTTGATCCAATCTTTTTCATTCACCATATTCGATTGAATTGCGTCTTGCGTGCAGTTAAGGTTGTTTATTAGTTTCCAAAACTCTGAGGAATTTTTGTTGTTAAGGCTTGCAAGCATTGTTTCGCTGTCGTTTTGGTACATGACTGCTTTATGCAATATTTGCCAATTTTTGTATTTCTGTTTGCTAATTTTAACTGCCTTCTTTCGTTGTTCAACATTCAGGTTTCTATGTTGCCTCAATTCCTTTCGCAGTTGTTGTTTTCTTTCCCGAACTTGTTTATCAAAACGATGTATTGGTAGAATGGAGGGTTTTCTCAGTCCCAAGTCTACCGTCATAAATTGTTGTACAAGGCAACTATATTCAGCTCTCGATTCTGTTGCACTCAGTACATACTTGTTATAGGATTTTGTTAAAGTCTTGACTTCTTGAGGTTTTATTCTCAGCCGAGATCTGTTAGGTTCGACAGAGATCTGACTGTGCCATTGTTGGGGCTTCTTAATGTTTGACATTTTTATTGTCAATTCTAGTTGGCTGTGGTCACTGTTTAGGTTTGCTGTGATGTTGAGAGCAATGACGCGTTGTTGCAGATTGTCAGATATGAAGAAGTAATCTATGGTGGAGGACTGCTTTAGAAATCTCCACGTTTTTTTTGGCGGAATATCCCCCGTGGTGTTCCCATTTAAGATGGTGACATTTCTTTCCTCTAGATCGTCACACCATTTTTTTGCCAGCTTTTGTAGCAGGGTTTTAGGTCCAGGCGTCTTTGCCTCATTCACGCAGTCCAGATTAAGATCACCACAACAGATAATGTTTGGATTATGGTGAGCACTGTTTATTCCATCAATTAGATCACACACCATTGTTATAAATTTATGTTTTCCTGCATTCTTGTGATGCCAATAGATATTGATGATGTGAATTTGGGTTGTGTTGTTGTTCATCTCATTTTTCGCGGCAATCACAGAATACTGTATGAAGGGTTATAAGTTTATTGTTTTCTCTAATTTCCAACCAGAGTTCTTCTTTATCATTGTTAAGAGACCGGCAGATGGACGTCCCTTGGCTCTTGTAATAGCCGGGTTTATAGCTATCTCGTATACGTCGGACACAGGACAATTTGCCATCCATGTTTCTTGCAGGCAGATAACGGTTTGATCGTTGCTCCAGTTTTTTGGGTCATTAAATAGGTGAATGAAGCCTCTTGTATTCCAAGAAAGAATGTTAATGGTCGGGCCGACTGGCCCTTGTTGGCATTAGCTCGATTTACTGCCCAGGGCACCCGCTAACCAGTTCCAATTTGGTCTCTTATTTGGCTTTTCTATGTCTTGTATTGCATCGTTTTCATTTGTTGCAGTGCTTATGTTTCCATTTATTGTAATTTTTATTTGTTCGCCGGGTGTAAAGCGTGCATGATTTTTATCACTAAACTCCTTTTCAATCTGGAGTATTACTGATCGCTCTGCTGCCTGCTCGCTTGTAGACCCTATTTGGGCCACACCAGATTTCTCGGCATGTCTATCCTGACTTTTGGAGTCTTCCGGACTTCCACTTTGGGTATCGATGGAAAATACATCTTCCCGGGCCGTATTTCTTTCTTCATGAATGTCAAATCCCATGGACAGCAGAAACTGGATTGCGTTCATGAGCAGGTCACTTATTAATCTGGAGTCAATGTGAAGCCGAACTTTGTCATTTCGATAATCACTTACAAATTCGACTGTTTGAATATCATTTGACTCTATGGAGCAAAGGCCGGGCACATGATGTAATAGGCGTAATACGTTATTTCTATTTAACGTTAGGCCATCTTTTGTATCTAAAATTCGTTCCAGGATCAATACGTGCCTCCCAGGCTTTTTGTGTTTCCCATTTTGTAGACTATTTTTTTGGATGGCTTGCCTCCAGGTTCCGTCATTCTTTTTGGCGGTTGATCCTATTGTAGGATCCTTTGAGTATGTTTTAAGTAAGGGTTTACCTGGTGGAGTGTGGCATCTCGGTGTTCCAGCAGCATCCTTCACATTTAGACTGTTTGTTATAGTCCCTGTATCATTTCTGTTGTGTGATATTTCAATCAAACCGCTACCAGCTCTTAGCCGTTTTCTTTTCTCATCCATTGTCTCGAATTTGGTCTCTTGTTGTACTGGGTCTGGGGCTTTTAAGTCTTCAATGGGCAATATTAGCTGGCAGATTCTTCCACAGTTTGCCATAACTTGTGTGTGTTTTACCAGCTGCTTGTTCTCAATTTGTGGAAAACTTTGATTGGCAGAGTCCTCAGCAGTTTGCTCTTCTGTTTCCTCATAGCATGAACCATCTTCGTAGGTAGAGAGATCAAGTAGTTCGCTCTGTGCAATTTCTACGCTTTCATCTACGACAATTGTTTCATCAACAATGGTTTTTTCGTTTGTTTTAGGATTTGGCAGAGCTTTTTTGAGACTTGCACTCGGCTGTTCTGTGTTTACGAAGACATTCACTGCCTTCAGATTCCTGAGAAATTTTCTTGAGCCGAGATTATTTCGTTTTCTCTTGCATTTTTGATTTTTTGTTTTCTTTTCCAGTTCTTGACTTGAAGTGGCCAGGTTCGGTTTCTGAAATATATCGTAAGTTTTAGTCTTACTTAAATTTTGACCAGAAATATTTCCTCCACTTGAACTAGAGACCTCCACTTCATTTGTCGGACATGGGGATGGAAGGTCCGTTTCATTTGGTGTGTTGAGGATGCTTACGATCTTTTTCTTTTCACCTGTAGACTGAGGATTTTGATTAACATGTGGAACTTGCGAATTGAGGTCACTGGACTCTGTGATGCCATCGGCATTGGCAGAAGTTGTTGGGCACACTTCTGTTTGGGGGGTAGAATTCTGGACGGCTGCAGTCTTCTCTTTTTCCAATTGATTGCAAATGTTTGGTTGGCACGTTACAGGGTAAAGATTATGAGTAACATTCGCCACATTTGACGATGGGCAGGAAACCTGTATAGTTTGCATCAACGTGGGACATATAGTTCCCACGATAGACGGTTCCATGCCTTCCATTACTCCAGGACGAACTTGTGTTGTTTCTTTGTCTGGGTGTCCAGACAGATATGGTATTGCCGTACCGGTCCGGCTCACCGGTTGTTGATTCAGCCCCTCAAATCCTTTCATTTGGGTAACAACAGACCTCGATGAAGATTGCTGAGATGTCATCGTGTTTGGATCCACTTCATCCCTTCTCAGTTTTTGACTTTGTTTTAATAGCCCCAGTGCCTCTCTGGTCACCTCAGCTAAAACCCTCTTGTCTTCAGTATTATTTCTCTTTTGGTCTGCAAGGTCCTTAATGGACTGGTCTATTCTTTGGATGTTTCCCCATAGTTTGGCAGTTGTCATAGCTCCCTGGGTATCTGCGAGAGGCAGTTTCGAATTCATCAAAGCAGACAGGGTTGAGAGATCTTTTATATTCTCGTTAATTTGCTCATACATCTTAAGCATAGGGGCTATCGCTATTGTCAGCGAAGACATGACAAAAGGTCTTAATTCATTTAAAGCCTCCTTGATTAGTTTCTGAACGTTTGCATCGTTCCTACTTCGATTTGATGGAACTCTATTACTCAATCGTTTTGGTTTTGAATTATGCCTTTGTTCTTCTGGAGAGTATGAGAGAGATTCATCATTGCTAGATGAGGCTGGCCGTTTTTCTGTACTTAGGCTGAGAATAATCTTAGGTGAGGAGCATCTCTCTTGATGATTGCCGTTTAAGTTTGTCGAAGGAGTAATATCGATTTGCCTGGGTCTATTCTGTGAGCTTTCGAACGGAGGTGACAGACTTTCAGCTACCCGTCTTCTTTTTCTTGCACCACCTAGCCAGTGATTCCGCGGGGTAGATTCTTTAACTGGTATCGGTGGTGTTTGCTGTGTTCGACATGGTTCACTGTGTGTTTCTTCTAGATTGCTTTTTGATTCAATGGCTATGGCTGGTTTTGAGGTTAGAGAGCCATTCAGTTCAGTCAAATCTAGCAGCAGTTTGTTTACAATAGCCAGCAAATTTTGTTTTTTTGCAGGGGATTGCAAGCTTTTTTTCATAGTGTTGCTCTTTGAACAAACAGGATTTATATTTTCTTGTGGCGAGGCAATCCTCGCCTCGTCTTGGCAAGAGGCGTCATTGCATCTTTCCAGTTTTTCAGATGCTGGGTTCTTGACTTTACAGTTTACATCTGTTTCTTCCAACAAGTGGGAAACTTCCATGCACTCCTTATTACAATCCGTATATTTTTTTCGAGTCTCAGTGGTGCAAACTGTATCGTTATCACCTAGCTCTGGTATGAGGGCAGGGTGAGTAATTGGTTTATGAAACTTTTGAGCGCTCACGGGGACTCCTGGACAGATCAGCGCGCATTCTAACCAGTCACTTGTGCAGTCTGAAGTTAGGCGCCTGTCTCTTGGCATTATGACTACAGGCACCGGGTCTGCGTCCAGTCCAGCCACTTGCGCGGCTTTCAAGGCCAACACTCGCAACCGCGGCGGCTCAGATGTGAGATTCCCTCCTCCCGTGGCCCCCAGGGGATCAGGGTCACCCCTCTCCCTCCTCCGGGCACACTGCACGCCTTGATCTCTTGGATCGCGGCTGATTGACCCTTCCTTCGCCGCCGCCTCCTTCTCGGTGCACCAGCAGCCGACCGCGGCAGCTGCATACACTTCGGCGGCCCCCACCTCATCCGCCCCCAATGGAGCCAGCCGACTGTGAGGGAAGGCCTCATGATTTTTAAACATGAGGTGAGCCTGGGGTGGGTCATCAAATGAGTATTCCATAGATGTTGCCTCAGTTACAATGTTATTAGCTCTCGTGTTTGAATGATTTCCACGAGGCTTAAGTGTTAAGGGGTCTGGGAGAGAGATAGTACGAGGGGCCGGGGAAGAAAGGCCGCATATTTTTCTTACTTGTGCAGTCGCAGAATCCTCCTTATTTGGGCTTGTAGTTTCGGTTGTCTTCGAAGGTACTCCTCGCTCAGTTCTGCGCAGCTGTAGACGCGTTAGAGGGTGGTGGATGATTCGCGGTAGCTGCTTTTCGCGGTCCATGTTTACCACACACTAGATGGCAGAAGGTGTCTCGTAAGCCTCGTGAGCCTCCAGAGACTCACGAGACTCTGCACCGACTCCGCGCCGCTCCGCGGAAAGAGGAGGTTTTTAAGTCCACACCCCTCTGGTTGATAGTAGCAATAGAAGAAGGACAGCACTTCTCCAGCAGGAACTCCAGGTAAGCAGTGGGTCAGAGACTCACGAGACTCTGCACCGACTCCGCGCCGCTCCGCGGAAAGAGGAGGTTTTTAAGTCCACACCCCTCTGGTTGATAGTAGCAAAAGAAGAAGGACAGCACTTCTCCAGCAGGAACTCCAGGTAAGCAGTGGGTCAGAGACTCACGAGACTCTGCACCGACTCCGCGCCGCTCCGCAGAAAGAGGAGGTTTTTAAGTCCACACCCCTTTGGTTGATAGTAGCAATAGAAGAAGGACAGCACTTCTCCAGCAGGAACTCCAGGTAAGCAGTGGGTCAGAGAATATCCCAGCAGATGAGTATGTATGTGGATTTCTGGATAATGGTATTTAAACTTGACATGCTGACATATATATCAGTTTGGTGTTTTTTTAGTAAAAAAGAAATATATTTCCGTTCAAATTGTGTTATCAGTATGTTATGTTACATTTACTATCCTCCTGGAAATATATTTCATTCAGTCAGTGTACAAAAGTTTCTACTGCATCCAGTTACTGTCATATGGGTTTTTGGACATCTAATGACAAGATTCCAGTTCTTTACAGTTGGATTTAGGAACTTAATATTGGTGTTTTGGTTTTCTATTTCATTTAACCCACAGAAATGCCCGTGTGTGTTATTCAGCCTTCCACAAGTAGTTCAATATCCAAAAATCTTTAATGTGCAACTAGATCCAATATACTGCATAAACTATTTGAAACGAACATCAGGTAAAACAAGCATTAGCAATTCCAACACGCATGGGAAAGGCATTTGCCAGGCACTGCCATAGTGGTATTAATTGGCTAATGATGGTAACAGCTGTGAAATGGTGCAAGGACCTGGCCACCTAATAGCAGTGCCTGGCAAATGCCTAATATTTATGCAAAAGCCAAAACCGTTGGCTTTGCCAATGCTTGTTTTTAAGAGAACTTCATTGAAGGACACCCGTGGGGCTTATACAATAACTGGCTGAAGACCTGGTTAAGACATTTTTATTACACCAGTGGTTGGATTAGCGCTCCAATTAAGTCATTAACCCTGGCAAGCACTTTGAGCACAGGAAGTGGATGGGGGAAGTCCATGGGTGGTTAAAAAACCAGACAACACCAACAAGCTTTGTGCCCATTCTCCCATGCCAGTTCACCCTAGCTGTACTCTAATGCAACAGGTTTGGCATATAGGTGGTGCTTTAGCCCAACTAATAGCCAACACTTAAAATACATAGGTCAAGTGCCGAAATAATCTATAATTACATTAAAAATATGCCATATTATTAAGCAGAGGAACCACAACTTAATACGCTATGCTCTCAAAACTCAGGTACGTGTATTTAAATAAGCAAATTCAGATTATGTTGTTACCTTTAACATGAAAATAGCAGTTTTAGGTCGATTTTCCTCAGTTGAATAAAATCACATTGTATGAGTACCCCGCGTACATTGAGCCTGCATAACAAATGCGGCCTTTCAGCCCTTTATATGTGAAAATGAAGGCGCAGTTGTGAAGCTTCAAAACAGATGGAAAAAGGTCATGCTTTCTTTGTTGCTAAGTGCGTTACTATAGCAACTGCTGCAATATGTGTATAGTATAAGCAAGCAATGCCGCATGCGGCTGAACTCTCATTAAAGTGACAGCGTCGCTCTACTTGTTAAATTATTTCCAAGGGAATTTGGTAAACAGGTAACCATCTCCGCCTCCAAATATGTCAATGACAATGTTTCCAGAGCCTTCCAGGGAGCTGTACTTGAGAATTGGGATATAGCAGACATTTTAATGGGATTATGTTATAAACCAAGCAAGGTTCCCAGTCTTCAGCGCATCTCTTTTTCCATCTCTGGTTCAGGGCAAAACATTTTCGCTTGGACTGGCATGACACCCCAGGGTCTTAGGACTCTTCCTACTGGACTAATTCAATGCAGTGCCCCTGGGCCTCCTACAAAGCTTGACTCAGCAGTTACCAACCATGCAATACAAGAATCCTTCATTCTCCTTTTCTTGGTTTCTTTGCCTTGTCCTGTGTTTTAACATGTATCTTGTAACATTGTATTTCAATATGCACTTTGTACTATTTCATTTTGATCTTCATGTTGTATTACGTAATTTTATTTCAATTAATTTCTATGTTTTGTTAAAGGTTACTTGTTAACCAAATAAAAATAAATAAATAAAAGGGATATTCGAAGTGCTTTGCATCATTTATCAAGCCTTGGGCTATTACGCCAGTATGCATCTAACAGAAACCTGTACCCAGCTGCCAACGTATGAATTTCCCAGCGGGTGCCCAGATATAGGCGAGTGGCATCACCAGCAGTGATATCACCACATTTGCACTATGCCGCCAACTCAGGGGGCAGAAGAGTGGGAATATTGGCTAGAATGTACTGCATATACTGAAGTCAAGTAAGGAGAAGATGCACGCTATCCAGCTGCATTCCAGTAGGCCATCACTGCTCCTACTCCACCTATCTATAATCATTCAGGTTGTAGCAGCCCTCAAATAGTGCAGCGGCACAACTAGGATGGGAGAACGACATGCTTGCTAAACAGAAGGTACAGCTGCAAGGAGGAGTACCACAACCACCAGAACAACGTTCCCAATTTAGGAAAAGGTGGGAGAGAGAGACAGTGACTAGGACGAAGGAGAGGGGCAGCGCCAAAGGAACTCCTGTTCAATGAGCCATGTAAATATCAGCATTGCTCCTGTGCTTATCAGTCGTGTGAATCAATGGGGTACTTACTGTACGGTCAATCACCTAATGAAAGATGTCACTCATTGGCGGCGCACCCAAACCAGAACCGGGATGGGTCACAAACACTTCTCCGGTGTATGCACTCATTAGCCCATACAGTGGGCAGATTTCTTTTACTCCGATTTGTTGTTTCATTCAAAGTGCATGTTGGTGCCAATTGCTTGCTTTCATTCGATCTTTAAGCAATAGCTATGGGACAAACCGAAATGATATGTCCTTCATACATTCCTGGAGACATCCAAAGACAGGCTAGCTCAGGGAGCAACATGCACAATGTTACACACCGTATGTGACCAGGCGGCATGCACAGTCCTATCCATGGTTAATGGAATTGCTCAGCAGCCGGAGAAAATGCTAAGCTGTACACATCCATTTAGGCTTTCAGTAGCATAGATTACAATGGGACCTGCTCTTCTAGTGCAGCTTCAATGTTACAAGCAGTTAACACTCTCCTTCACGTCTGAAACCACACACTTAAGAACTGTTCTGAGAATGAGCTGCCTCCTTCCCCCTACCCTTCTAATCACTCCCCTGACATACAAGTACTAACGCCCATGAATTGACTAAAAACATATGCATAAGAATTGAGGTGCTAACAATGAAACGCTGAGTCACTGTTTATCATCTGTCTCCTGCCTGCCGAAGGCTCTGTAGGTCAGGCAGGTAATGTCAACATTACCCATTTCTGTGACTTCCTGAATTGTTTACAAAATGCTCGACCTTCCCATTTTGACACCCTTTTCTGGTTTTTCACTTTTAGGCTCCTAAACACCATTTACACCCACGCATACCCCCTTTCCTTTTTCCCTTTTTACCACCCTTTGGGCCTGATTCATGGAACATTTTCCAATGAGATTGCGCCATTATAAAACACTTCCCTGAATCAGGCCCTTTGTTTCACCCCATTTTTTCCTACTGTTGCTTATCTTCCTATACCAGCCAATTATATATATGGCATGGTGAATCTCAACACAATCGCAATGGTGAGTTTGGAGACTAACTGCAAGCCATTGCAACACCCTTCCCTTTACCTTGAAGTCGGCAGGTGATCGCCTGCTGAACATAAAAAAGCTGAACACTTTCTGCTCAAGAAAGCCTTTGACTCTTGAGTTGCCTCTTGACGCTTAGGAATTCTGAGATAGTGATTTTTCTCTGGTGCGCTGCAGGAATAAGCCTCATATTTTTGGGGACAGGCAGAAGTACTCATTGTTGTTTAATGTTGGGGTCTTCCCTGCTGACAGTGGTTTCTCTTTGTTTTATTTTGCTTCCCTTTTACCCCCCTCCCTTTACACTTATCATGCTCCCTATGGAATTCTCCCCCTCTATTCACACGTTATAAAGCATTGGCACCTCTGCACGGAACTGGAATGTCTCAAGTTGAGAAAAATCTAACCCTTGCGCTTGCCTACTTTCCTCTTGGGACACTATAAAGCATTCATTTGTAGGATCTTATAAAAAAAAATAATAAACACATGAATAAACAAATTAATGGTTTACATCTGGCCTACAGCGAGATGAGCACTACTTGGCAAAGGGCAGAAGTGTGTAGACAAGATGCTAAGACCCCTATCGTGGTTTTCCTCACCTCTTCCATTCTATCAGGCTCATCTGGACATTCTGGGGCCCTCCGTTGCCCTCTGGGACCCTCTGGCATTTCAGCAAAGTATTTCAAGCATCAGGCAGAGAGACAGAGTCAGGTTCACAAAAGACTTCAGGTTTTATTCACGCAAGACTGACACAAACAGCATCGTTGTCACGTACACGAACCACTGCCCCCTTCTGAAAATGGAGCTTCCTTTTATACTTTTCAGAGCAAAAGAGTCGAACCCCCTCCCTTTTTTAAACATGTCCAGGCATGTCCATGTCTATGTCATTGAACATACTCATGCACAAGGCAATTATTCCTTATCTGTTTAAACCTTCAAATTGAAATACATTCTGGCACACATCCTAGGATTTTCCCTGCCACACTACCCCAAATATGGTCATGCAGCTGCTTCCCTTGGCTAAAATTTCAGACATAGCTTAATTAACTGTCTGGTTTCAGACTGCTTCTCTGATTCCTGCAAGGCACGGCACCCTTGAAATGTTGAACTCTGGGCTGAGTTATGCTGCTACTGTCTGCAGATAGTCGCTTCATTTAATATATTCCTTTTACTCATATAAAGGCATTGTCAGTTAAAGGCATTGTCAGTTACATAACTGGTAGAGTTCTTTTCTGTCTGGGGATGGGAAAAAACTTAATCATTTTCCTACTCAATTTTTATAATATGCATTCTGTACCTTGCCTACTTACTAAACCATGATAAAAGCATTTTTGACTGTATAAACATAACACCGTTTAAAATACTAATGCCCTTTAACCCTATGAGTTCTATTTTCACACATTTACAATACTAAATCACTCCAAACGATTTTCTCTGTCTGGCCTTAAGTGGGGGGGGCTGCCCCCTACTGCATTCAGTTGCTGGTACCTCATCTTCATTTCGGCACCTCCATTACACCTCCATTACACTTCCCCATCTTGGAAGTTCTTGGTTGCTAAAACAATGACCGGTAGCATTAGGAAGTCATTTGAATGGAATGAAATGTGCCATTTTAGAGAACAGGTCTACAACCACTAGAATGGTATTATAACCTTGACAGGGGGGTAAGTTTGTTATAAAATCAAGAGAAAGAGTATGTCAGGGAGCCGGTGAAATATCCAGTGGTTGTAGGAGGCCAGCTGGTTTCTGTTTTTGTGATTTATTCAGTGCACATATCCCACAGGATAGAATGAATCGAGCAATGTCCTCACGCCAGGTTGGCCACCAATAATTCTGTTTAACCTTGGCTAGAGTCTTCGCAATTCCGGGATGGCCTTCGATCAGGGAATCGTGATAACCAGACATGACCAATTCTTGCAGATTTTAACTTGGTAGATATAGTGGTTCCCTGAAGTAGGGTAATACATCCAAAACCGTGTGATGTTCATTTTTGGAATTCCATTTCTGCAAGATCTCGGGGTTCATTAAGGTTTGAATCTTATCTTGAAGTTCACTCAGAGTCCATGTGGTGGTGAGTCCCAGTAGTTTATCACTTGGGATGATGGCAACAGGGTCCAGGGTACTGTTCGTTTTCTCTTCATCACCCATACGAGACAAGGCACCGGCCTTCCCATTCCGAACTCCCGGTCGGTATGTTATTATGTAATCTTATTCTGCAAAGAATAGAGACCACTGCAACTGTCGTGATGATTGGGCTTTTGCTGACGTTAGGTATTGAAGGTTTTGGTGTTCTGTGATTACAGTGATGGTATGTCTGGCACCTAATAGATACTGCCGCCAGGCTTTGAAGGCTGATTTTATTGCCAAAAATTCTTTGTCTGAAATTGCATAGTTAAGTTTTCGTGGTGAGAATTTACGTGACCAAAAAGCCACAGGGTGTAGATTCGGGCATCCTTGACTTGGTCCAACAGTTCTGGGATAAGGGGCAAAGGGTAGCAGTTTTTTACTCTGATTTGATTTAAGTGCACGGTAATCGATGCAAGTCCTCAAATCTCCTTACTTCTTGTCTATGAAGAATAAGGGAGAGGCTGCCGGTGACTTTGACGGGCGGATAAACCCATTAGCCAGGTATTGATCGAGATAGGACTTCAAGTGGAGATTTTCGGTTTCCGTAAGTGCATAAATTCCACCACAAGGAACCTGTGCGCCAGGTATCAGGTCGATCTGACAGTCATAGGGCCTATGTGGTGGTAATGTGTTAGCCTGTTCATTCTGAAAAACATCTTGATAATCCTGATATTCTTTTGGTAAGGTGTCCATTGGTTCCGCGATCCCCGTTGCTATTCCTTGAACATATTTCAGGTTTGGCTGTGGTATAGATTTCGTGTAGCAAGCGTGGGCGCATTCGTCGGAAAAGGTCAGTCTCTTTGCACAGCACTCTATGTGGGGATTGTGAGCTAGTAACCATGGCATCCCTAAAATCAACCGAAACTTAGGAGCTTTGATGAGGTTAAACGTGATTGCTTCTTGATGTCCATCCTGACACAGAAGGGTTAATTCTGTTGTGCATTGGGTTACTGGTCCCGAAGCAATTTCTGTACTGTCAACAGTAGTTACCTTTTCAGTTGTTGGTTTTGTGCATAAGGGAAGTCCCATTTCTGTTGCCAGATCTCGATCTATGTAATTACCAACTGCTCCGATGTCTATATATGCCTCTATGGCATGCATCCGTGATAGTTGTTGGTGATTGATCAAGGTTACTAGTAGGGCAAACTGTGAGAAAGCTAAGGGTAGAGGTGCACTCCTTAAAATTTGACTAAAGATTGAAAACAACTTAAACAGATATCCTAATAGCCTTATCAAATTTCAGGTGCTGCCTAGTGAGTCTGTGCTACCAGACCATAGAAAATGTGCAAAAGAAGATGCCCTGAAATAACAGGGTATAACTAGGGGCACACACAAAGAACTAACTAGTTCAGTATTTTAATTAAACAGAGTAGGTCATAAACAAACATTCAAAACAAATATTTTTCAATTGTTCAATAATTAATTAATAATCAAGCATATGTGTCACTTCCAGGTAAGTGTCGATCTGTTTTCAAGACTCTTTTAATTTCACCAAATAACATATGTATACAGAATTCCTCAACTTTGGGAATGCTTACATAAACATTTCATTCAATTTCTCATGAAAAGTACCAAACATAAAAGTTTGTATTCATAAATAAAAAAATAATAATAACGTCATTTTCCAACACTTCTAAACATATATGTGTGTATGTGGATCTCCAAATCAACAGACAGGTAATGTTGTTCTATACCTATCTATCTAGCTATTACGCGTTTTGGGCCAATCCGGCCCTTCTTCAGGTAAAGGAATATCCAGAGTAATTCATTCATTAGGGTCTCCCAACTACAAAACTTTGAAAAAAACTTTTGTTTGAACCAAAAACAATTTGTGTCTGTCAGTATTCATTCATAATCATAAATAAATCAAAGAGATGCTGTTCTGTTTATCAGCCTTTACTGGGAGAGAGTTTTAGGGCGCCATCTGCCACTTAGGTGTTCTTGACTGCAGTTTCCTTCTTCACAAAAGGACCCTGTGAGAAGACATCACTGTATTGCTACCATCGATAGTATCGCTTTTCAGAAATCTGTACTAAATGATATGAAGAAAATGAAATTTCAAAATCGATCTCGAGGGAATCTGACTAATAGAGAAAAACAGGTTTTGAAAAAATTGTGGAACAATCCGGAAATAATTATAAAACCCGCTGATAAGGGGGGGGGCTCTCGTGATTTGGCATACAGAGAAGTACAAATCAGAAATAGAAAGACAACTATCTGATCAAGATACCTACTTGGAAATCTACAATGACCCTACAGCACAAGTCAGAGAACTTTTATTAAAGATACACTTGATTCGGCAGAGATGGATGAACGTATTACTCACAAAACAAAAGCTTTTCTTACCAATACACACCCTATCATGCCAGTTTTGTATATTCTTCCAAAAATTCACAAGGACTTACATAATCCTCCCGGAAGACCAATCATAGCGGCCACCAACAGCCTACTTGAACCTCTAGCACAATATGTTGACAAGATTCTACAAACATTGGTGCCGACGATCACCACCTACATCAAAGATACAAACGACTTTTTGAGGAAACTCAGTGCTTCCACGTTCATTGAAGAAACCGACATCTTGTTTACTATGGATGTGGCAAGTTTATACACTAATATCACACACCGGAGTGGTCTAGAAGCAGTGGAATGGATGCTTTTGAATACCACACAAAATTTCCAATCCGACAAAGTTTTTGTTTTGAAACTTCTCAAGATTATCCTGAATAATAATTTCTTTACATTTGAAGATTGTTACTTCCTACAAACCTCTGGGACATCAATGGGGGCCTCCATGGCCCCAAGTTACGCTAACATCTATATGGCATACATGGAAGAAACACGGATTCTAAACAGTACCCTATGGAACGGAAAACTACAATTTTTTGTGAGATACAACGATGACCTCTTCGGCATATGGAGAGGTACAAACGAGGAATTGAATAGTTTCTTTGATTGGATGAATACACTATCACCTAGGATCAAATTCACGCACAAATCAAGCAAGAAGCAACTTGAATGTTTGGATGTTCTTATATATTACAAAGAGAATCGCCTAGAAACCACAGTAGACACAAAAAGTACTGACAGGAACAGTATACTACTGACATCAAGCTTTCACCCTAAGAATACCATTGAGAGTATTCCACTGAGCCAGTTCCTTAGGTATAGGCGAATAATTTCAGAAGAGGAAGAATTTGAAAGAAAATCGGTTGATCTCACCAGGAAATTTCTGGCAAGAGGATATGATTCTCAAAAACTACAATCACAGGCAGATAAGGTCAAGAGTATGACGAGAGAATCAGCATTGGAGCCAAGTACCAAGAAATCAAGTACAGAATTAGTATATGTTACCACCTACTCACAGCAGAGCAATCAAGTGAAAAAAATACTAAAGAAGAATTAGGGATTGTTAACCCTTGACCCAAATCTGGCAAAACTCCTCCCAACGACACCACTCTTTGCTTATAGCAAGAGCAGGAGTATTCGTGATTCTTTGATCAAATCAGATTTCAGTCACAAGAAAGATACATTAAAGATCCACAAGGGAACACTGCCATGCAACAATTGTAGCTGTTGCCATAATGTGATCCAAGGCAACCAAGTAAATCACCCTCATAAAGGGTTTTCAATACCACTAAAACACACGTCCACATGTGACACTATGAATGTAATTTATGGGTTAAAATGTCCATATGGTTTTTTCTATGTAGGCCTGACGGGCAGGAAGGCCAAAGTTAGATGGGGAGAACACAAGTCGAACATCAGACAATCTTCACCTAAATCCCCGGTAGCTATGCACTTTAAAGAATACAAACATACAGTTGCACAGGTCAAGTTTATAATCCTGGAGCATGTGATCTTACCCAGAAGAGGTGGGGACCAAATGAAATTGTTACAACAGAGAGAGGTTTATTGGATAGACAAGCTTGACTCAATGTGCCCCCGGGGGGTTGAATTTAGATTGGGATCTATCTTGTTACCTGTGAAAATCAAGTTGTAATTTGTTCTTTAATACCAAACAGTTTGCTCCCTTGCTTTGATGTTTTCATGCATTAATGTCAATGAGAATACATGTATAGACCAAATGGTATGTCACCTATCAATATTGGATTTGTTCTGTCTATTGAGTTATCCGAGAACCCTTATGGTAGTACTGAAGCAGAAATTGGTTACATCACTGTATATGCCAACTAAGATATGGTGCTTTTCTATGGAAATGTGATAACACTGTTGTTTCGAACAAGAGGCATGTTTAATCAAGATATTACATATTAGCAAGAGTTGTACATAAATTTGTGTTGCTGCAATTGAATCATTGCATTGAGGTCCAAAGTAAGGAATTTAGTATAAGATATGCATTTAACATGTCCCTACTTGAGCGTAACATTAGAAAAACATGTTGAGGGCTGGTTCACGCAATAGTCAGTCTGTAAACGCGTAGATTACATTATTAAACAAAGGTTCTTTGCTGATTCATAAATAACTTTTAAAGAAATAATTTAGATCCATATTATTTCTAATAGGAGCTGTTTCATCCATAAGGAGCCCATTATCACAGCTCTGGCGACACAAATTACAGTGCAACATTGAGAACCGATTCATCCATGCCAACGGGGGTTGTTTTCTCGTTTCTAAGGGGACCGTAGTCCCACAAGTATGCCTATCTATTCTTATTTTTAATAAGATATGATGATTAATTAAGTGTTGAACAATTGAAGAGTATTTGTTTTGAATGTTTGTTTATGACCTACTCTGTTTAAGTAAAATACTGAACTAGTTAGTTCTTTGTGTGTGCCCCTAGTTATACCCTGTTATTTCAGGGCATCTTCTTTTGCACAGGGCAAATTGTGAGGTCTGTGACTCATCCTTCTCGCTCGACAAGCGGACCTCTACGCTTGCCGGGCTTTGTAGTTTTCTGATTCCTTTCCATCATCTTCTTTCTCTGTAGTGCCTACCACCTTCCTTGGAGGTTTCACTGGGCATTCTTTGAGATAGTGACCCAATTTACCCCAGTATAGGCATAACTGTAGCTGTCTCCTCTTGTCTCTTTCAACTTTGGTTAAAGGGGGGTCATACTCCTCCAATCTGCATGGGTTCTGTGGTATTTTCTGATGGACTTTGAACATTATCTTTTGAACGTGCGTACATGGGACGATTATCGAGTCTACTTCAGTCTGTTCTTCGATCCTGTAATCTGTGGTCCAACTGAACTACCAGGTTGATAAACTCTGCACAGTCTTTAGGTGGGTCTACCACTTGAGCAAGGGCATCCTTCAGGTCTCCTCGTAGGCCCCAATGAAAGAACATGGTTCTTTTATCTTCTGGGCACCCCGCTTCTACAACCAGTCTATTAAAGGTGGGAATATAAGTCAGCAAATCTTGATTCCCTTGGCAGAGGGACAGGGGTTTGTTATCAAGAACTTGTCCATGCAAGTGTCGAGCAAATAACTTTTCCATCTCCTGTTAAAAACCCCTGAAGTTCTGCAGTAATGGGTCATCCCGGCTCACTAAAGGTACCGACCAGTCTGCGGCACTTCCACTCAAATATGATAACATGAAGGCCACCCTCGCCTGGTCGTTTGGGAATGGCCCAGGGCTACGAAGAAAATGAAGGCGGCACTGGTTCATAAATGTTGCGTACCTTCTGGGGTCTCCATTAAACCGTACTGGTGGTGGTGGTACTGCTCCCGGCAACGTTATCTGTACTGGATTGACTGATGATGGTGTAGCGACGAAAAAAAGTTTGTGTTCCCTGGGAAATCCAGCCAATCAATCACATGTCGTAATAAGGCTATTCAATAGGAATTGCTTGGATTTACACTGAATCAATTCAAGAGCTAATTCTTCTGGCTTCATCATTGACTGCGACCCCTCTTTTAAACATGACTTCATAAAAAAGGGATTCACGGCCTATTACCAATACCCTTTTTGCTACCCACTGCGTTCAGGCCAACCGTCCAATCCCTGATAATCTTACACTTGGATGAGAGGAACCCATTCCTTGGGGGCATCTCATCCAAATTTCTCATTGATTGAGTTATCACGGGTTACCTTAGTCATTTGACTAGGACTGGAAAAGAACTCTGTATCTGTACATCTCATCAGTATTTTTAAAACCTACCGGCTGCTCTGTAGTCCATCCACCATCCAGGGGACTGGTAGATTTTAGTTCACCTGGTCACTGTAAGGCCATTCCCCACCGCCAAAAACCTTGCTTTGCAGAGCTTTTCACTCTATGCCACCATCTTAGTCTGGGAGAAGGACAGCTTTCCTCATCTGATTGAACAATCGTGGGTCACATAACTGTAGTCACATTACTTGTTTGTTATATAATGTAATTATATTGTATGCATTGTCTGTTTCTGTTTTAAATGCAAAGTTGTCAGATGTGTTGTCAGTACCTTGAAGTTGTGCAAATGGCATTGTAGTGAATAGCAAATAATACAAACTGACGTTGTACTCATAGGTGCATAACAAGCTTTCATTTAGGTGTCCTTGTCACAGGAATCCCATTTAAGGGGAACATAGTTAAGGTCTTTTAGTTTCTGTTAAGTGTAATCACAACCCTGTTGTTCCATAACTGTATTGGGTAGGTGGTATGTTTTGTTATACCTCTTCTACCCTGTTCTTACCACCTCACGCCCGGCAGCCAAAACAGATAGCACAGGACTCTTAAAACTCCCTGTTCTCTATGCTTGCTTACAGTATTTTCTGGTGCAACATCTGTTATGATGTATACTTTAAACATCCCCTCAACAGTTTCCAACACATTTTCTATAAGCTGGAGGTGAATCCTTCAACTTTCCACCTGATTTCGACAGAATTAGCTCAGGCGGAATTACAACCGTGGTCATTCTGGAAAGATGTCCCCTTGGAGTCCTATGGAGTCCAATCACATGGGGACTAACACCACCACTTCCACTTGTAATCCAGCAGTAATAGCACCGGCCCACGTGGCGTTAACGGAAATACAGTTTGGTGGTATCTCGGCAGATTTACCGCCAAGATACCACCAAACTCGTAATGAGGCCCATATGTTTATTTTTCAATCTTCTTCAACATTTGTCTGTACTTTTACTTACGTTATAGTCACTTCGCCTGTGCAATTCTATTTCACATTCACACAACATTATTCAGGGGGATTGTAACTTTACCTGGAACATGAATAACTTTATTTTCCACTATTATTTCACATTTAGGCCAGCATCAATGCATTCAACTCCCCAGGCATTGCTTGGTTAATAATTTGGATTTGATTATTACTTACCAATATCTGCTTGTCTGTGATTCACCTTTGGTGTTAGATTGGACTGATCACTTATCATGTCATGTATTAGGCTTTTCTGGGTAGAAATAAGCTTTGAAACCACAACATTCCACATTTTGTCCAGAAGCAGAGGTATATAAGGGCAAGTGGGCAAGTGGGTGATTAGAGTTGTGTCCAGAATACACGTGACACCTGATATTCATGCTCTCAGGTATATATTGGCAAGAGGCCTTTGGAGCAGCATGGTATATATAGATATTAATGTACTAAGCATTCACTACAGGTATGTATATAATTACCCAATCACCAACACAAGGCCTCAAGTAGCTATATATTCAATTCAGGTACATATATCATTAATGAAGCACCAACTCAAGGCCTCTAATAGCTATGCATTCACTTCAGGTACATATATCATTACTCAAGCGCCAACACAAGGCCTCAAGTATATATGCATTCACTTCAGATACATATATAATTACTGAAGCACCAACACAAGGCTTCAAGTATCTATGCATTCAATATAGACACATATATCTATAGATGTATTTGTGAGAGTGCATTTGTATGTTCGGGTTTGGCTTGAGTCCCATAACAGTTGGTGGGCTAAGATTTTGGCCCAAGGTCGGCACACGAGTGTGCGGTGTACTGGCGATAGTGAAATTTGACAAACCCCCCTCATTCATCCTGCACAATGCGGGGGATTTTGGGAGATTGCCGATTTTGCTATTGTTGGCTCCAGGCCCACAACAGTTGGTGGGCTGCAATGTGAGCACGAGGTCAGCATACCAGTCTGGGGTGTGCTGGTGATGATGAAATCTGACCAACCCAACCCATTCGCCCTGCACAGGACAAGGTCCGGCCGTGTGCTATCAGTATAGGCAATTTTGGGAGGTTGAAGAGATTGCAACTTTTTCCAAAAACAAGAACTTAGGACACAAGGTCGGCATACCAGTCTGGGGTGATGTTGAAATTTAACCAACCCTACACATTCACCCTGCACAGGAGAATGCCAATTATCGATTTTTCAAAAATATGAAATTTTGACACAATAAAGGCTATAGCAGACCCCCACATGCATGTCAGCTACAGACCTAGGCAATGCAGGGCGATACTGCTAGTCTGCACTATAGTGACAACACAAGTCCTCAAAAAGCTATGCATTCAATACACACAAATACAACTTTTAAAAGTACTTAGAAAAGTCTTGCTTATTGAGAATATTAGTTAGATACATATATTAAGGTTTGATTTATGGTGAAAGGCCTAGGAAGCCGAAAGAAAAGCCAGCATTTGGCATTTAGTAATTGGAAGAGTCCAAAGGTGTATTTTGCAATTTGCTGACGCACAGTCAGGAAATACCTAGTTTGGAAAAAGTCCCTTCTCTGATCTCATGAGGCAGTTAGTGCAAGCAAATGGAACATATGATAAGAATCTAGATAGATAAGTGAGGACAAGGACCCAATTATAAAGGGAAGTTAAATAAGATAACCAACAGCAGACAGGACACTGGAATAACATCAAGTATCCGATGAGGTAAGATAAGAAATTAGGACTCAATTATGTAGAAAGGTTTTAATTAAAAAGATAACTAACAAATAAACAGGACAATGAGACCACATTAGTGTCAGGTGCCGCAATATCAGCCTTAGAGTGTGGCACTTGAGATTACCTTTAAATGGCCCCTAAAAATATGAAGTAATGTAAGACACAGCAATCAGCAATTACAATTACATTTAATGAGCCCCAAAAACAGTATATAAAGAGAGCATAATATTAGCTTGAGAGAGCAGCCTCTGAACAACCTAAGAAAAAGGAGGACGAAGTGCTGATCCACAGCTTGGAAGGCAGTCAGACCAGAGAGAAGAAGTCCAATAGATACAAAGATGGGAGAAGAATAGTTGAAACATCCAGGAAAGATGCCAGGCACCAGCTGCTAGCAAATGAAGATATGGGTATGAAAAAGCCAAACCAAAATAGAAATTAATTCTTTTAAATATTATTTTTAGAAGCATGCAAGTGCTATTTGATTTAAATTAATAATTAACATTATTCAGGGTGTGGAAGGAAAGGAATTCAGAAAAAGTATTTTGAGAGTTCTTTGTGCGATAGAAGGGAGCATTTGAGAAACGTTATATCTTGACTACACAATACACTAAATGTGAAGATAGAAGGAGCAATTTCAAGCATGTTATATTGACGTCCCACAACCTACATTGTAGGCACAGCAAGAGAGGCCTACATTTCATGTTTTTTGATTGAGACCAAAACACTAAGCATGATTCAGGCTAGATCTACCTGTTCAGTACAGAGTCAACACGTGAGAGCCCTTTTCTGTGCAGCACCTCATTTTTAAGTAGTCCATTTCCAAACAGAACGAAATATTTTAGAGGTGTACAATACAATTGCAACTATTGTACAGTATTTTATTGTGAAGAAGGAATCCACGCATATCTTATGAAAAAGATGAATCAACATAAACTGTGTTTTGTTTTATTTACTGAAGGATTAAATGTTTTTAATAAATACCTTTCATTATATACCAAATCTACCTTCTTGCAACTTATTCAAAACAAAGACCAGGGGCAGAACTCAAATGAATACATTAGTTGTTGTATCCTGGGACAGGCCATTTCCTCTCAGCATTAGACAGAGGGCTTGAATAGAAGCATGGTATACAATGTACAGGAAGTAGAGACACAACAGACTGTCAGTCATGCCACAACAGACAGAATCATGCCAGTCTTTGTATTTTTTATTGACAGCTGAATGCGCTAAATTTTACATTTGGACTGTATATGACTTTCTCCCAGTAAAAGTCAAGGATAAATCAGGTAGACAAATTGAAAAATAAAATAAAATATGAAGCACTTTTGTTTTTTTTTAAATAAATGTTGTAATCTTCACCTTGAATAAGAGTTACTCTTTTCAGGGCAGGAGGTCACAATCACCAAAAGTAGAATTTACGTAAAAATATTCCCTATGCCTGCTCCCTCCTTGTTAGATATGCATCTATGCTTTCCCGCTGCTTCTTCATATTCAGACCACTCTATTTCTACCTCCTTCAACGTAAATACCCTATCCTGTAATTAATTATCTATCACTTGCGCCCCAAGCAGCAGTTCACCTTTCTCCTTTAGGATTATGCCATATTAAATGCAGTCCCTCAGCTCCCTGATAAACTCCCAAGTAAAGGAAGAAAAAAAAACAGCCCATTGGAAGAACTGAAAGATTTTGGAAAAGATATCAAGATCCATCTTTATTTATTCAGCTTTCCCCTCTCTGGAGTTTCTATCAAGCTAAAGTCCATGCTGCTAAATCATGCTATCTACTTACTTACATGTGCTCTGCTTCTAATCAACCATATGAATGATTTAAATTCCTTCATCATGCAGAGTAGATCCTTCTCCTGTTTTTCCTGTTTTTCTTCCACTTTGTTTATGATATGATATGATATGGCATTTATAACGCACTTATACACAAGTATATAGGCGCTTTATAAATGCATTTGGGCCTCATTACGACCCTGGCGCTAAGTGAAAAACGATGGCGGTAAAAGATTACCGCCATCGTTTTCCGCTAGGTCCGATTATGACCCCTGACAGTTAACTACGATGCCATTAGCGGCATCATAGTTAACGCAGCCGCTAACTGCACCAAGGACGCGCGCACGCAGCATCCCACACCGTAATCACCGCCATGGCAGAAAGGTACGCGAATGCCGACCCAAGCGGACATGCACCTAACGCCATCACCCAGCCCGTAAAGTACCTTACCGCCATGGCGCTAGTAACGCCATCGCGAACCAACCGTAAAGGGCCTTGTGCAGTGAATCCAGCTGCCACAGGTGCACAGAATCAGCACAGGTGGAGGCAATACAGACTCAGGAAGTAGAAAAAGAGATCACCCAACCCCTTCCCAGACCAAGTCACACTCCACAATGATACCAATAGGACTAGCAATGTTGGGGCAGGAGCACCTGATAGCAATGCAAGTGCTACAACTTCAACTACAACAACAACAACAACAACAACAACAGGCTGCACAGAGGAGACACAGGAGGAGAAGGAGGGCAAGGCAGGGCCAGCAAGCCCCACCAGCACAGCCAGTGCCACCACAGAGGCAGCCCCCAATCCCACGCATCAGAGCCAGTCCATTCAACCTCACCGCTGAGCAGATCCACACCCTGTACCGACTGGACCGGGACACCATCACCACCATTGTGGACATGATACACAACGACATTGTCAGCATGATTGAAACACCCACCGCCATCCCCCCCTACTGAAGGTAGTGTCTGTGCTCCACTTCCTGGCCACAGGCACCTACCAGCACACAGTGGGGCACTTGCATGGCATATCACAACCATTATTCTCACGTGCACTGATCCAAGTGCTCGATGCCCTCCACAAGCACACAGACAACCACATCTCATTGCCACGGTCTGCCCAGGAGATTGCTAACACCAAAGTGGGTTTCCATGCACTAGCTGGCATACCTGGTTGCATTGGTGCCATCGACTGCACCCATGTGGAATTGGTGGTCCCACATGCCATGGAGGTACCGTACCGCAACCGTAAACTATTTAACCAATCAACGTGCAAATGCTCTGTGACTCCAACAGGATCTTCACACATTGTTGTGCCCGATTCCCCGGATCAACCCATGATTCAATGGTCCTGAGGAACTCCACAATACCACTCTACATGGAGCGACATGCAGGCCCAAGATCCTGGCTACTCGGTGAGTCTAATGTCATGACCATGGAAATGCGAAGTGGGTAGGTGATCGACGTACCAATGCATACTTCACCTGGCAGAAAGGGGGGGGTGATGCATACTTCACCTGGCTGTGGCTAGCAGTAGCCAGACCATACCCTGAGGCAGCACTTACGTCATCTGACAACTGTATACATGATGCCTGACCTAAGCAGCCCTAACATGGGAATGAAGGTGTGTCCCAACCATGACACAACCATCTGCAAGTGTATTGTACAAAATGTGACAACATTGACTCCAACGAATAGCAGCTACATGCACGTCACCAAACACCATCTACTGATAGGCCTGTCCCCCATAACTGCGCACAAAGGAGGCACATGACGGACAGGAACATCAATACACCACAACTCAGACAGCAAGGCCCACAAACTGTCACATTGACATCAGTATTGTTCACTGGGGTCATCTTGTGCCAGACATCAATGTTGCAATCATGTGAGTGTTGACCTCACAGGACACGTGCCAGGTCACCTGAAATACGGCCTGAACGGACACAGTGGATGTGCACTCACAAGGCACTTGTCACCCCTTCATTGTGACTTGGCATGCAAAACAGTACATGAGAGCCATGAACATTTACCGGTTGCATAGTGTGAATCCATTAGTGCGACTAAAAGTGGTGCAAAGTAACAGTCTAATGCAAGGCATGGCGTTACGTCATGTTCAGTAATCATTCTCATCCCTGACACATACATTGTTGTCCACTTACAGGTGATGCAGGCTATCCCCTGAAGAGGTGGCTCCTTACACCAGTCTGGAACCCACAGAACCAGCATGAGGAGGACTTCAACCGTGCCCATGCACATACCCGTGTGGTGATTGAGCAGGCATTCGGCCTACTGAAGGCACGTTTCCGCTGCCTCTGCAGGTCTGGCGGGGCACTCCTGTACCGCCATGAGAAGGTTGCGAAGATTGTGATGGCATGTGTCATGCTACACAATATGTGCGTCAGACGAAATGTGCCCCTGCCCCCTGATGCAGACCTGCAACCACCTGGCGATGAGGATGATGAGGGTGGGGATGGTGCAGCACCTCAAGGAGGCAGCGATGCACAGGAGGGGCGTGAAATGCGTCAGAATCTCATTGACCAATGCTTCTAGCACACACGTCGTGTGCGTGTGACATGGAGAGGGCACTCGGGCCAATGTGTGTGTCTTGAAAATGCACACTGCGGACTATTCAACAATAAAGCACACATACGCAATGAGCAATGTCCACACATATGATTTGTGCAAAACGAAAAAGTGCATTGTGATTTCAAAAAGGAATGACACACCCCATCCACCCTCCCACCTCCCCCCTGAACACCCCAATACACCCCCTCCACCCTCCCACCTCCCCTCTGAACACCCCAACACACCCCCTCCACCCTCCCACCTCCCCCCTGAACACCCCAACACACCCCTTCCACCCTCCCACCTCCCCCCTGAACACCCCAACACACCCCCTCCACCCTCCCACCACCCCCCTGAAATCCCTATGAAGGTGTGGTACTGTCTGTGCAGCAGTGTGTGAAGGAGTCCTGCTCAACTGTCCAGCCACTACTGACAGTCCCCTCCCCTGACCCCCGGGGCACCCCTGCCCGTACTGTGCAGATTCCTCCCAGATCTGCAGATGGGGCTGCTCTCTGCCGAGCTGATTGATGAGGAGGGTCCTGGCTGCACGATTGGACTCGTGTTCCTAATGGCCTGTCCTAGTTCTGTGAGGACGTGCCGCACAGCAGCAAGCTCTGTACAGATGTCCTTTGTGGAGGACTCAATGGCATCCGTGACCCGGTCCGCTCTTCTCTCCATGGTAACACTTGCACCCCCACACTCTGCTACGTGTTCACTAAGGTGGGTGGATAGCTGCTGCTGGCGGGTGACTATCTCTTGCAGGGTCTGCTGGTTGCGCTGGCTCATGCCCAGTGGCATTGCCATGTCCATTGGGCTGCTCGCCTCAGGCTGCGGGGATGGGGTGGCTGGCCAATCCTCGGCCTCCGAATGCCCCTGTGTGGCATCCGTCTGCAGGGGGCTTAGGGATGTGTGGGGGGAATGTGGGTGGGCAGTGGGGCTTCCATCATCGATGTCCTCGATGCTCCCTGCCTCACTGTCTGAGGATGCTGCTATGGCAGCAATTTCCCCCAGGGTGCTGCTCGCAGCGGAGCCTGTCCCTTCGGTGGGCACAATTGTTGACGTGTGCGGTGCTGCTGCTGCGTCTCCGATGACTGTTGTGGTGGCTGTCACTGGCCTGGCCTCTTCCCCTGGAAGGGTTTGTGGCTGCTGGTGTGTTTTTCCAGGGACGGCTGAGGTGGAGGCTTGCGGCATTGCCACTGTTGTCCTGGCCCTCTTGGTGGCTCTGGAGGCAGTGGTGTCCTCATCTTGGAGGTCTGAATCAGAGCCTGTGGTGGAGCAAAGGTGGGATACTGTTATTGATGGGTCTGCGGACATTGGCCGTGCATTGTGACGAGTGACATCTTAACAGTAGGTACATGCAGAACATTTCCGGCAGGGGCATACAGGTTTTGTGCCTTTTGTGTGGAAGTTGCTTGGTGGTATGTGGGTGCCAGCAGTTAGGGTGTGCATGTTGCAAGTGTGCAGGGTGTATTCCGGATGTGTCTGTGGGCATTCTCATGCCGATGTGTTGCATATGCACTATGGGTCAACATGGTACTTCACATGATTGAACTTTGTTGCTTTTAGCATGGCTTGATTTGGCCACCTACCTGCATCTCCAGATATCGGGACTCCTCTCTCCATCCCTCCGACTCCTTCGATGCTCTCCATCCCAATGGTGGAGGCACATATTTCTTCCCATGCCTGAAGCTTGATGGGGGATTCTGATCCACCCCCGGTTGCCGTCCCCAGGTTCCGGTTTGCTGAGAGTATGCTCCGGACCCGTAGCCTCAGATCGTCCCAGCGCTTCCTGCACTGCTGTGCAGTGCGGGGTACGGCCCCCACCGCACTGACACGCTGTGCCACCAAGGCCCATATGGCCTTCTTTTGGACTATTGCCGGCCTGGTCATGTGTGTGGAAAATACTACTGGAGCATTGTCCTGCAGTGTCTCGGCAAGCATGGTGAGCTCCTCACGTGTAAAGTGGTCCTGGCGCTGCCGGTCGCATGCCTTCTTCACAACTTTCGGCATTTTTGGGTGGGTAATAGGGTGGGTGATGGGTTTGGAAAGGTTTCAGGGTCGGATCTGGTATGGTTGGGGAGGATGGCAATGGATTGTGTTTTTAAATAT
The DNA here is from genome assembly GCF_040938575.1 of Ambystoma mexicanum. Classification (NCBI taxonomy): domain Eukaryota; kingdom Metazoa; phylum Chordata; class Amphibia; order Caudata; family Ambystomatidae; genus Ambystoma; species Ambystoma mexicanum. The sequence continues at coordinate 195,472,938 of NC_090935.1, read as the reverse complement.
GGCCGCCATGCTCCTTCCCGTTCCTTTGCGATGACGCTACTTCTGCTTCCGCTTAATTGCGGTCACCGCTAATTAAGGTCACCGCTAATTGCGGTCACTGCTATGATGGGAGGCAGTAGTGCACCATGCACAGCGTACGATGCCGGTAGGGGCCATTTTGGGGTCTTTTACTGCATCGCGTTCTTTGCATTACCGCCATGGCGTAATGCTCGTGCGCGATGGGTCGGAATGTGCCGCACTTTACGGCATCCGGCCATGGCATAAACGTTAATTACGCCATGGCGGTAATGTTCGGTACTTAGCGCCAGGGTCGTAATGAGGCCCAATGTAATACTTAATTATTTAAATTTGTATTTCATTGAACAAATTGAAAATAAAATCTATGGGATATTGCTTCCTCTTACACCATCTATTCTTCCCCGACATATCTTTTTTTGGATTGTTTTTCATTTATTTACAATGTTGTCATTTTCTTCCCTACTTCCAGGTCTGATGATTCCCTTCCATCACATCTAATTGTCTATTCCTAGTATCATTACTCACTTTTTGCTTCCACTGATTAATACTTCTCTTAGATAAGGTACATTTCCCAAATTGTCTCGGGAGGATAGCTCAAAGGCAACGCGCTCGCCTTGGCAGTAAGACGACACAGAGCAACAAAGGTTTGAATCCTGCATCCACGCTTAGAAACCCCTGGGTATTAAGCGCACTATAAATAACCAATTATAATTATATAACTAAGAATCGAACGGAAAGCCATGTTGGCCGAGGGAAGAAAGAAGAATTGAATGGTCGCCCATATTGAATGCAGCTGATAAATTGAAGTGAACCAGGAGGGAGGATAATTTAGAACAGCGATTCAGAGACAGAAAGAAGAGTGGTTTGGTGATATGCCAGAAAACTAGACTGACAAGGTGGAGGTGAATTCTGGGTGACACATATAGGAACCGGTGAGTAGACAATATGCTTGAGCCGTTTAGAGAGAAAGGAGAGGAGTGAAATAGGATGAAGATTAGAAGGGAGAGACGGAAACAGGGTAGGTTTTTTTTAAGAATAGGAAGCATAGCAAGATAAGGAAGAAAGGTAGAGAAATTAAATTAAAGAAGATGGGAGGGGATCACATGGGCCGGCAGTACAATAGGCGCTCTATAGAAAGAGAGATGTCAGGTTCAAAGAGATGACAGAATGAGGACTAAGGGACAAAGAAGAAGGACAAATAGGTAGGGATAGTGAAGAAGAAGAGGAGATGGAAGATCAGAGATAATTGTGTAAATGTATTTGGCAAAATGGGAAGCAGTGTGAGGAGAGATAGAAGTAGGGTCAGGAGGATTTGAGGAAAGTATGTGATTATGATGGGAGTGTAAAGAGTTACTACATTAAATGGCAGGCATTCATCAGGAGCTTGAATCTTCAGAGTGGGTTTTCCTGTGCTATGAACAAGTAAAGGCCTGGATGCTATTTGTTTGTATGTCAATCTAAAAGGCTTTGAGCAAGAATATCACAGTGGATGGCTAGCCACTACCAAACACAAATACATTGTAAGTGTTTTGTGTGCTGCATGAGCCTTTTCCAATCTTGAGCATCATGCAGATTACCATCAAGTGGAATTAATTGTGCAGAGTATGCACTCGACAGCATTCTTAACACCACTTTAGTCTTACCAGTTTATCCAGATTACAGTTGGGCAAGCCTCAATGGCTTCCATTTTCCAATGGCTGCTGGCTCATATGTTCAAGAAGAAAAAGGAGAATACTTCCAGGTTAACATTCAAATATTCATCAAGGATAAGCAGCGGCATGTTAAATTGTTAAAGTATGTACTCAGAATATTTTAAAAAAGATATTTCACTCTTATAACTGACAAATGGGCATTTGTTATTGCAGTGAAGTTTATTAGCTGAGGCAAGAATTTCTGCATCAGAAATCAAACCCAAGATGAATCTGGTGATTGCAATATGCTCTGTAATAACACCTGCTGGCAGGGAGGACTTGATATCCTTCCTCGGTTATGAACATTTTATTCTAAATTTGATCTCTAATTTGGGCTAGGACAAGCAGGAATTCCCTCATCCTTCTGTTCATATTAGACAAATTACAGAAATCTACTTATGAGACAGAATTCAGTTCTGGTAAATTGAACATAGAGCAAGTTTGCATGTCCAACCTACCCCTGCCAGTTGAGCAGACACTGCCTGGTGAAGCCAAAGATGTAATCGTTGTCACTGTTGGTTACTATTGTAAAACAATAGAATGTGCTATTGATGGAAGAATGTGTCCAGTTGTTGGAGGGTGCTACTCTGGTTCTTTTATTAAATGACATAAATGTTATGTGGATATATACAAATAAATAAGACTCCTAACCAAACTGTTAACTCTCTATATGCAGTTCTATGACAGTTATTAAACAGCATAAAAATTAGTAGGCAGTGTTTAACCTCATGGACATTTAAGTAGAAATGTAGCAGTACGTAGAACATTGTATAACAAGGGACCCCTCACTTACCTCTGTGTCAGAAGCTGAAGTCAGGAGCCAGAAAAGGAAACCTGGAGTATTCTTGAAGCTTGTATCCTGAATCCGGCTGGAGGGAGAAGTCTGCAGCTACAACTCTTCAACAACTGCAAAAGCTTCTTTGCTGATTCAAGGACTGAATCAGAGAGGAAAGGGAGAGGCAACACCTTCCCATAGCAACAAAGGGACATTGTGCAACTGCTGCTCTTCACCTGAAGTATCCTGGAAGCCAGTCTTGAGTGCCTGCCGTCCTGCAGAGGTACCTTTGTGGGACCTGGATAGGAGCATCCAGACATAATGATCCCAAGAAGTCCACCCACGTCATCCAGGGTCTGGAGACTGTTCATGACCGCTGGGAACCCAGATTGCTGTGTATCACAGAGAAGAGGGGGACCCTGGCATTGTGCTGCCCAACACCGGGAACTTGCAAATTTCCAACCAACCAAAGAAATCTTCAGAGGGCACTGCAACCACAACATCGGTCCACCTTTTCACATCTGAAGAAGTTCAGTGTCCCCGCATGCAGAGTAGTGCCTTCCATTGTGTCTCCCACCATTTCCAACCAAAAACCGAGTCCTGAGGGTCCAGAATTGGTGGAGGTCTGCAGAGCAGTTCAGTGCTAGGATCCTACTTGCCAGAAGCCTTCCTGTCATCCATGTTGCAGCTGCAGTCGCCACTAAAGGTCATACATGAAAACCAAAGAACTTGTCTTCACTTCCCAAGCCTTGCCGAGGCCCACAGCAAGTTTCATCATTGTGGGACATCCACAGCCGGTGTAGTAACCCAACCAAGGAGACCGCTGTCACAGATGCTAACTGCTGCCTTCAGACACTGCTTGAGTCCCTTCTCCTGCTTGATACTGACGTCTCAACAACTACTTCTTCCACTGGGGGTCCATCCTCAAGGGGCATCAATGGGTAAACCTGAGAAACTTCACCTCTTCACCCTCCAGGGCACCCAAGGTACTGTGATGAGGAAGCTCATCTTCCATCCTCAGGGTTCATCAAAGGGGCCCAGATTCATCTTGGTTCATGTTCTCCTTTGGCTTCCCAGATATTTTGCGGTGATGGGATCTATAGAAACAAAAGCAGACAATTACTGAACATATAAGGACTGAGCATTGTTTTAAAAGCAAAGTGCCACTTAACTTTTTCTTACAGGTTGCCCAGGTGACGGGGTCCTCACACAGTATTGCATTTTTATTCTCAAAGAAAGCATTCCGTCAATGTTCTAAGTATTTAAGTATTGCCTACATTTCTACTTTAATGCACATGAGGTTAAACATTGCCTACTGATTTTAATGCTTTTAAATACCATCAGCAGTTGGTGCATTATATATTGAGTTAACTATTTGATTAGATTTCTGAGTACAAAGTGAGTCTTATTTTCTGTGTACATCCACATATCTTTTATGTCATTTAATAAAAGAACCAGGGTAGCATCTGAAATACTGTGTAGACATTCCTTTGTGGGGGCTTGGGTATTCACTGTACCTAAGGCCCAACCTACTTCACCTCCCTTCAGTGGCAACCTTGGCTCCTTGTCCAATGTTACCAATTGAGAGACTTGGCTGGTCTGGCTCCGTACCTCTACCCCAACCTTATAGTAGGTTGTAGTGCCAACACACCCCTCCAGTCTTTGCAACCTTATTCAGGGACGATTTAACAGCCCACAACCAAAATATGTGTGCAATTAAATGTTTATGGTCATTGTTATGAACATTGAACTCCAGTAACTGCAGTGTCATGGTCTTGTGCACCACAAACGGACTCCCGACTACTGGGACAAGAAGCAAGCTATAATGTAAACAATAATTCATTATATTTAAATATATAAAAAGCTAAACTCCAGGTAGCTCCCCACTCTTACTACAATGGATATGCACCTGACATACTATTGAAAAAGACAAGCAGAATACACCTTAAACTATAATAACAGTGTGCCTGTGTTCTATCTTTGGAATAAACAATAAACAATTACATTACTTATACAAAGCAAACAAACACCCTTCTATCAATTGGTGGACGTTATACTGAATAATAGCATGATTAGCCTTACACACGTTATAAGCCTTTTCAATCAGATTGTATTCGAAAATGTTGAAAAAATGAAACTTTAGATTGCTTTTGCAATGCCAACCAAGTATGAGGTTTATGAAACTTAAACAGTGCAAGTATATTCGAGTTGCACATTATTGGGATCTTTTTTAAGTTATAACTATCACTGTCATTTCTAATGTAGTTGACATTACAAAGCAGTTGAAAGGAGCTGCTCTGAAATATACATTTTCAGGGGAAATGAAGGGGAGAATTTCACACATTCATATGTGTGTAGTATGGAATGTTATTCCCCTATAACCACCCACTTTTTAGTTCTTTTAGCGGATGAATCATTTAGGTTCATTTAGGACTTCTGTTGAGACTAACGGCTTTCACAGAGCGATAGACATAGAAACGTCAACTCTAAATCTGGGATTTCAAAAGTATGAATAAATCAAAGATTCAGACAGGGACTTTCCACTTTAATTATCAATGAAGTTAGTTTCTACTTGACAGAGGCTGGTCTGCCCTCTTCTAGGTTACTTTCTACGGGGATGTAACTTCTACTATTCTTTCAGAAGAGCATGTCACTTACTTCTGAGGTTTATTTAGGTGGCACATGACGGGAGGACTCTGCACATGCCAGTCATCCTAATGGCTCACTCTGGCAAATGTCACCATGGACAGAAAAAAGTTTGCCAGCTATAAAAAAAAAAACAATGCCAGTAAGTAATGTGGCTCCTGCTTCTAATCAGTGGGTTCAGTTCTGCTTGATTTTCAGCTTTGATAGGGTCTTGCCAGAATGTCATTTAGAACCCTTTCAATTTCCCACACCCTGTCTACTTTTGGAATCAGTATGTCTCCTTATGCTATCTCTGCTGTTCTTTCTCGATCTACCTATCAGTCTATCGGATTAGCCTATTTGATGCCTTATTGTCTCTCCCTATGAGCATAAGTATCTGCTGTTGGTTTCCTCCTTGGACTGGTTGCTCAGATAGGAAGACCTACTGAATAATAGACACTTAACATCGGATATGCTAGGAGCATGGGAACTATGGTAGCGAATGTACTGCGTCCCAAATGTCCGCCTACCATTCCCTGCATTAGAGATCACATGTGTCTTTCTTTTCAGTAAAAGAACATAACTAAGAGTGTATTTTGCTACATAAAATCTAAAATCACTTAAAGTGCACTTCACTTTCTGAAAAATACAAGGACCAAATTTATCAGAGTGAGATAATTTCTGACTTGCAACCTAGATTATGCTAAAATGAACAGGAATACAATTACCAAAAAGCTTCTCTAATGTCAATGTATACCAAATATTGATCTAGGACTAATTTCTTTTGAAAGTCCTCATTTTGCAGATGAGAGCCACACATCTTGATTTTCTCTGGCATAATAGGTACACAAATTAAAGTTCTACTTTCAAGATGTCTGGCAACGTTTATCTTATCAGCACATTTGAGCTTCATGGATGGAACCCATTGTTAATGACACAATATACAAGGCTCTTTCTTTTTTGGTAATAGTCGGTCCTGTGTACATAATTAGGGGCAGACGGCACGCTGCCTCTAACTTTATAATTGTGATTAAATCCTTTTGAAGGTTCAAATTGCATCCAACTTTACTTTGTTCTCAGTGTACGGGAGAAAGGATCTCGCAAATAGCATCTTGTACTTTGCAGTCTTGAAGTCAGATGATGCACACTTGGCTTCCCTCCAAAAGTGAAGTTGTAAATACTGTTACTGTGAGAGACTACTCTATAGAGGAATCCATGTGTACATCTTAATCAATTTATGTGAACATCTTTTGAGTTGAATTTTCTACATTTTCTGTACTCAGCTGCTTACACTGGTCAGTGTCATGGGAGCTTTACGACACTTCCTTTACACCTTAACAGTAGGAAACAAGCTAATCCCGAAGCACAAACATGAGTTTCTAACATTTCTCATTACCATTAATCATTTGAGAGTGTCTTAGATATTTTAGAAAAATAAATGTTCACCTGGCTAATTACAACTGTCTGTTTTGTTCCTTTAGACTATAACCTTGCTTGTGTGGTAGTCTGTTAACTCAAAAAGACACACTTTAAAATTGGCACTGTTTTCACTAGATACAACTTTTTTTCTTAAATGTAAAATGATATACATCTAATTCAATCTACAATTTAGCTGTACAGAATAACCAATCAGACTCTTTAAGTGCATTGCAAGTTTGCAAAATACAACAGTGTGATCATGTATGTGAAAATAATCCTTTTCTTTTACAGTCTATTAACATTTGGAAATACCTTTTTCTTGTGATGTCAGTCAATGTGTATTTGCTAAATTGATTTATTTAGTTAGATATATGTACTCTAAGAACAAATAAGGATTCTAAGCTATTGTTGCTGTGTATAAAATCCATCCATTTATTTGGCCAACATTCTACTTACCCACAATCAAACTGTTTAGTGGAAGTTTTTAACAGATTCTTAAAAACGGTACTCTACTAGCCAATGTGAGTAATTATGATACAGGCTCAAAGTATAGGAAGAGTTAGTGGTATATGGGGCCCCTTTTCTAAAGCCATCACATTTTGACAGGTGGGTACGGCCCCTTTTGTGTCTTTGTGTGTTTTCATATGATTTGATATGAATTGAATCTAAATAAAAATGATTTTAATATAAAGTTTATATTAAAATGATTTTAATATGGCAGAGCGTGTGTGCACTGTTACTTGCTCAAGGGCACAGTGAGTTGTGAGGAGTTAGCTGGCGAGTGTTAGGTGGTGGTGATGCATTAATAATGCAGGAGTGGGTTGGGGCCTTCATGATATGACATCATCATTTTAGATAGTTGGTATACAATGTTGTTGTATATTTGATAAACCTTTGAATAATGTTATATAAACTTTGAATCATTTTATATAAAGCTGGCAGGGATTTTGATAAGAACTTGAATAATGATTTTTAAACTTTGAATAATTTTATATAAAGCTGGTGGGCATTTTGATAAGCACTTTAATGTTCATCAATTTATATATATTTATTAGAGCTGTAATATAAAGCAAGGCAGATCGGGTGACGTCATGACTTTATAAGAGTTGTATAACAGATTTAATATAGATTTAATATAAAAAGGGGTTTGGGGCTTTTCTAGGCATGCTCTTATCACTGTATAACATGAAGGATAGGTTTGTGAGGCTTGTGGCTATTTTAACACCAATAAAAGTTAAATAAAAATGATTTTATAATGGCGTGGACACACCCGGGCATGTCGTCCAGGCATGGAGGGGCATGTCCGGGCATGTTTTGTTTGTGAAGCGAACATTAAACCTTTGAAAATAAACACAGGAAAAAATGCTGAGGCAGTGGCTTTTGCCTGGATTGCAAAACAAAGTGTTCACAGGAACACAGCTGCAGGTCCATAGGCAAACATAAAACAATTAGAAAATATACAGTGTTCACAGCAGCGTACAAAAACAATTAATGGCTTTGTTTCAGAGGTGTATTCATGTTTTACAGAGTGCCAAATTCTGCATAGCCTAGACAGCCAAAAGTGTCTTTTTTTAAATGCAATGGGTTAACACTGCTGTTTTAACACACACACACAGCAGCTGGGCTTTATCTATGAAGATGGCGGCGCAGGCCAACAAATTCATAGATGATGACACAGGCGACCTATGACTCAGCTGTTGGATCTACCCAGGTATTAGAAAATATATGAATCCGACATCAGAATGATGCAACCTTACAATGAAGCCAGGAGACGTGTGTAATCTCCAGATGTCATGTGCTGGATGATTCTAAACTTCATTTGAATGAGCCCATTAATTGTAAAGTCACTGTAGCCAGAGGCACATGTAATCTCCAGATGCCATGTGCTTGGTGTGTCTAAACTGCATTGACTGGGGGGTTTTCAGAGGCTGGTAGCAGACTGCACGTGGAATATGGAGGATATTGGATGTTCTGATAAGAGGATTGGGGGATGAAATGGGGGAGCACCAACTGGATGTCTTCAAAACCCAGGCTTTGGAAGCCTGCCAGAACAGTGCTGTGAATTTTGCGACATTTTCTTGACCTGTGTAGCCCAGTTGGAACTGAAGACCACTGCCATCTGCAAGTCCTGTGACAGAAGAGGCCTACATTTTGAAAGAACAATAAGGAAAGATGTGTTTTATTTACATATTTTAGGCAGCCTTGTACATCTGTGTGAAATCATTACTAAAACATGGTAGCCTGTGTTTAAAATTATGGACACATTTATACACTCTTTAACTCTAAAGAAGACTATATCTAGTGCTAGAAAGTGTTTCAAGGTTTTAACATGTTCTTTCTGGAAATGGCAAAAGGTGTACAAATGATTCCAAGTGTTTTTAACCCAGCTATTTAATTGAATGTGCAATACAAAATATATTTGTTTTTGGGAGGACTGCCAAAATGAATTTGGGTTTTCTTTGTCAAACACACATGTTGATGTACTGCATGTTAATATTTTGAAAAGATGTTGTTGTGAAAAACAGCCTTTTTTTAAAGTTTGTTCTAGAATCTGGCAATGTGTATTTTTTAGTATGGGCCTGTGTGAAAGGCGCAAAGTGACACACTGTTGCAACCCTATAACTGCCACATGTTCAGGCTGGTGTAAATATTTGTATTCTATATTATGAGGAATATTCACATTCTGGCTTTGGAATGTTCCTGGCTAAATAAGGCACATTTAAGTGTTGTATAGTGCTGGCAGCCTACAGCAACGGTGCTAAGGCTTATTTGTAGATTTAAAAAATGTCTATGTCTTATACTGCATACCAGTAAATAACCAGGTCATGTTTAAAGGGGCTCCACACACCACAATGTCACAACTTTCTAAGTACATTTTAAAACCCCCAAATAATTTAAACATGTTTAAAATGCTAAGCCAGATTATTGCCTGTGAAAGCCAGATTTGTACACAAGCTACACGAGGCACTGTAAAGTGGCCGACAACAAATGGGTTAATGTTAAACACCACAGCCCATGGGGGTAATGTATTTTTATTGAACGAGGCAAAAAGAGAATTTAAAACAAAATGTGTTTATTCTTTGAGGGCAGGTAGGATTAACTGCTAGCCTACATTTTTATATATGGAAGTTAATGGGCACTTTAACAGTGGCAGACAAGGGTTAAGTTACAGGCAAAACTGTCTCAGGTAAAATAGGGTCATTTTGTAATCTGAATTTTATGTTTTTTAGGGCTGCTAGTGTTTAGGTTTCATCAGGTTTTTTAGAGAGCTTGTTTATGAAATTTTCGTCAGTGGGGACATTTTTTGTGTGAATGAAAACTAGGGCTCAGTCATAATTAATCTGGTTTTCGGAAATTAAACTATTTTAAATGTTGAGCTTCCTACTATGCACACTATACACATAAGCAACATGAAGCATTGTGAACTGGCACACAGTACATGTCTGAATTGGCCTCTTTGTGAAGAAAATCTAATTTTTTTATGACACACCACTAAAAAACTAAAATGCTGATTTAAACAGTATTGCAAATGAACACATTTTAAGCATTGATATACCCAATAGGCATGGCATTTATATAGACACAGGGAAGATTGCTTAAAGCAGCCACAGTTTTATTCTATAACACATTTGTTATTTTAAAACAAATATTTGTTTTGGTTGGGGATGCAATTAGGCATGTAAACATATCAACATTTTAGATAACCACCCTCGGAAGCTCTAGGCAGCGGAGCCATTCTATGTATAAAATGCAAACACCTATATTTAAGTATTTAGAAAGTGTACAACACTCTTGGTACTAGGAAATAAGTTGTGTACACAAGCTTTAGGCTCTTTGTGAGGTGTGGTTTTCTAATTGGGGACCCATGACAAAGCAAATAGGCATAGTGAGCCTTGTTTAAAGTAACCACAGTGAAAAAATGTAAACGCTGTTCCAGCTGTCCGTGTCGGTCCAAGTGTCCCTGTGTGCGTTGTTTTCTTAACTGTGCATGATGAATTTAAAATATAGGTGCAACTTTTATAAAATAATGAGGCTTCTGCCAGTGTGTCACAGATTACATAGGCGGTTGACATTTTTAAGGTCAGCAAGATTCAGGATGTTATATTTTGCCTCAGGGTGTAAATACTAATGTTAAAATACGCTGAATATTACATTCGCTGATTGTATATTGTTGGAGATTGCATTTTATAAATGGGTACAATCCGTTTTATTGATTCTGGCGGCCTGTGAGGCCTTATTGTCCATGGCGGTCATGTGCCCGTTGTTTTGTTTGAAATACATTATATTAATGTATACACTGGGATGTTTGGAAAACATGTGAAGGCTGAATTAGAGTGTTAGCATTTTTAAACATGTAAGAGTTGAACTTTAGGTTTATTCATTGGGTGCAATGAATTGATAATATGTATGCAACTTTGATAAAATAATGTGGTTTCTGCCAATGTGTCACAGATCACATTGACAGTTGAAATGTTTAAGTGTGCAGATATTCAGGATGTTATATTTGGGTTGGGCGTGTAAACATTAATATTATAATTTACTTATTCTATATTTTGTTGGTTTGTAAAAATGGCTCTCAACAATTGGCTTTTGCAACAGGCCACTTCTGGAAAAACAGCCTATGGTGGTGGGCGACCCAGGAATGGAGTCACCCTTTTTGTTACAGTAACAAGAGCCAATGGATGTGGGGGTCCACCGCTACAAAGGTCTTCATCACCGGACCGGTTTATGCAAGTGGTCGCGGATTTAAATATTCCGACTTCACTCATGTGTCATTTCGCCCAACAATGTCTTCTAGAGCGACTAGACTCTATGTCACTCCTGGTCTGGAGTCTTTGTAATGCCCGCTGGAATGTCCGGGAGCCCAATAAGTGATAGAAAAAGTGACAGGCTGATTTGTGTGTCTCAGCAAATTCTGAATGTTTTGAGAGCACAGGGAAGGGTTTGCCTGTCTCTACTGGATCTCTTGCAGATGCTGGGATGGGGCCTGTTCTGCATGGATCAACAGCAGTTATACATCAAAGGAGCTGCTGCTACCAAGATATCAAGCGCTGAGTTTTGACAACTGGTGTCACAGAATGTGAAGGCCCGAGGATGGGGCATTTTGGTTGTTGATCATGAGGGCCCAAGGAATGTCTGGGGGCTCTATGATCAATTTTGTTCTTTTGTTGATTCATCAATGGGATATCTTTATTGTTGCTCATCAGCAAGGGGCCAAGGAATGTCTGGGGGATACGGACCCCTGGAGTTGTTCTTTTCTGTTTTTGATTCATCCAGAGGGGCCTGAGGAATGTCTGGGAGCCCCCAACACATGGAGGTTTACTCAGTTTTCAAGCGGTATATCATGATTTTCATGTACAGCTTCTTGGTAGGTAAAGAATGACAATTCATTTGTAAGTATTCACGTAGCGCTTAAATGTCAGATATAGATGTGGAAATATAGCAATGTTTGTTTTATTAACTCCTAGAAAGCTGAAAGGCTAACCACCGCTGTGATTTAACCTCGACTGAGAGGCGGAAACATAAATATCTGTGCACATTTTGTTAATGCGCAAGTATTTGTCATAATGGATACAAGGCTACAACATCCCTTTGCTTGCATGCTGGCTGTCCCTTCTAGATGCAGCAAGACTTATTTTTGTCAAAAAACATTTATTAAACATCAACAGTGCAATTTTACATGCCCCGATAATATTATTTCGTTTTACAGTTATTGGCAACCTCTTTACACCACCTTAAAACAACAGTTTAAACACCTTCGGTTTGTAGACGTACGCCTGAGAGTCTCAATGACAATCGTTTATTACCGCCGAGCATGGTGAATGTGATCATCATGGACGTTTTGATGAGTGAGAGGGGTCAGAAAGCCAAACTAGAAAAAGCCTTTACTCAATGTTCCCATCAATGCAATCTGAGAATTTGTTATATCATGCAAAACCTGTTCAATAAGGCCAAGAGCAACAGATCTATAATGCTAAACGTTAGTTATACAGTGTTATTTAAAAAAAAAACAAGAAAAACAACAATTCGCCGGGATAGCCCGCCAGATGTATCTGATCAAAACGCATTTTTTCATGGTGGATTTTGAAGACGTGACCAGTAGCCCTATGGATATCTCCTGGTTGATTTAGAAACAACCACTCTTGAGTATTATAGATTGCGCACCAATATATTTTTGCTAGAGCTACCCGTTGTTTATATCCTGAAAAAAGACATCTAAAAACAGCATTGAGAGCAATATCACATCAGTAGCCAGTCGAGCTTTCAGCATGCCGACAGCCATACGAAGAAACATTGCGCTGTTGAAAATGCTCGTATAAGCCACCACTCAACAACACAAGGCCATTCTAGCCATGGCCTCTGACAATTTGATGGCTGCTAATGAGGAGATTGCTCAGAACACTTTACAGGGACATGTCCTCCGAACACAGTGTGTGCTGAAAAAGACACAAGAAACTGAGCAATAAGCAAATATAAGTGGTCTCGCAGGCTGGCGGGTTCATAAGATCGCTCATAGGCATAGCCCTACCGCTAATCACCAACTTGCTCGGGGGCCAATAACAGAACACACGCTCAAAATGTATTTGGTGGACAAGCGTCAGTTTGAAAACCTGATGACTCTCACACTCGGACTGGATATACGAAAGGTTGCGACCGTGTGTCTCGACTCGGAAATGAAGGATGTTTTAAACAGATCTGATTTAACGGCACATGATAAAGCGGCCTTATGTTCGAATATTCTGCATAAATACCTAAATCACGTCCGACACAGTGATGCAGAGAAAAACAAACTCATTTTATACATGCTGACTGAAGAATCTAGCAGTGTGAAGGCTCCACCAGAGGCAGATCTGGTTGTGGCTGATGTGATAAACACTCATAACCAGCGTTGTAAACCTAACTCGGAACTATTGCTACATAAAATGGAACTTGCAAAGGATTCGGCCGGCTGGACCGTTAAGGGCATGTTTATTTACAGAGGCGGGGTTGTCAGGGGTTCGAACCTGCACGATCTAGTACAGGTCGCTGCAACCCGACACCACACCACTACAATTAATTCCCCCATCGGTTGGAATTAGTTTATGCAAGAAGTCGCGGGTTTAAGTATTCCGTCTTCAGTCATGTGTAATTTCACCCAACAATGTCTTCTGGAGCGACTACAAATGAGGGTTAATGCCACGCCTGGCCAACAATACCGCCCTTTTGTCATCCCTATACACAGTCCTGCTCCCCGACCCCTGAAAAGGAGTGGAATACCAGCTGGTTTAGGGAATCTTCACTTAGCCCTGTCATACATTACTCTGAAATGTCTAGGCCACACCCAAGACACAACATGCCTATTTGGCTAGCTGTATAATGTTGAATGTATACGTTTCTTCTTTGCTATATTGTGATATAACAAATGTTCTTTCTGTATAGAATATGTATTTTTTTATTAATAAAGGTTTTCAATTCATAAAACCGACTGGTTGTTTATTATGTGATATTATTTAGTATGTATAACAACACACAATGCATGTTGATTTTTAAAGCTATTTTATTGCTACATATATCACTGTATAGACGATCCACATTTACATTTTTTGACACACTTTATTTCAGCACATATGTTTCCGCTCTTCAGGAGGTTGAAATGCCCTACTGATGCGTTATCGGGTCTCAGATAAAAGGCCAGCAAGGTATAGCAGAGAGCATACTCATTGCGTGTGAATGTGACCAGTACATCACGCATGTGTTTTCCAGTGACAGCCCCATCCCCACGTATTCTCTGATTAAGTTCGGCAGTCCAAAATTGGGAGTATATGCTTTGGCAGGAATCAGAACACTGTCCTTATGCAGCGCTGCATAGTTCGTGTTACAGTGCTTGAAGTCAAAGGGGTTTTATCATTTGCACCGGTAAGCGCCGTTGTTTCAACAATTCCCATGATGATTATTTTTGGGAGCTGACCCAGAAACAGGTTGTCTTGACTGGTGCCGCAGCTACCGGTAGGAATTATGAAGACTTTAAGAGCAACTCTCTCTACAGGATATTTCACGTTAGATATTGGCAGCTCCTCTGCATGCGCCAGTCTAACGGTTGGTGAGACGTGTACACGTTTAACAAATAAACTGGATGATATGATGACTAGTTTGTATTGTTCGGTGTCCCCGCTCATGAGGCAAAAAGCATCTGTGTTTCTGGATAGTTTCACTTTAAGATCAATGCTGTTGATCAATAGTTTATCCAGAAAGGAAAGGTCAGCATGTAGTCAGCCTAGTAAATCAAATACTTTACTGGTCCTGGCGTAAAGGACTCTCTTCGCGAATCCCTTGTGATCACCGCCCAGAGCGTTGTTGACGAAATATCCTGTGTTAGCACAATAAAAGAGACCCACAGAGAGTAACTTATCCAGGACATCATGGCCATAATTTAACACACTCTCTATATAGGCTCTACAGGCGTACATAGTATCGCTCTCTGTTATCATTAGATCACCCAGCATCACATCCACCTGATTAAACATGTTGGCTATCAGGTAAGCGATTGTGCCCCCTCATTCTGTAGCTGCAATGTCGGTTCCATCCGCATTTGTTATTTTATAGGTTAGATGTAACAGTGTGTCGTTCAAATCCAGATACATGTTGGTCAAGCCTGATACAAACAATTCTATGGGGGCTAGCAGTGATAGAGCCACCAGATGAGAGACCTCAATAAAGAAACTGTTATCGATGCTGGTCTGTGTTGGTGGTACGGCAAATAGATCAAGCTCCAATTTTATACCTTCCCCCGAGGTTCTGTGTAAGAATGCCATTGTTCTTTCAAAAATATCTCCGCCCTTGTGACTTTTAGAAATAACAAGTTTCTTCTTCCTACTCGACTGTGCGCATCAGGGTTTTGATCTGCTTTGCCTGGTGGGTTTCTGGAGGCCACGCAGCAGGGACGCTAACCTCTTCCTTTTAACAGTCATACGTGGTTTATAAATGAGGCCCGATCCGTCTTGACTCTGCTTTTTCTGTCAGGTGAGCCGCTAAGCAACCACTGCTGTTACGCTTCCCACAACGTCCTTTGCAATATTGCTGGTTGCTATTTTCACATGCAGTTTAGCTATTTCAGAACCTCAAGCTAGAAAGGGCATCGCGCCTCTGAAAAAACGTATAAAGTTTCTGCTGAGTCCCGCACTAAGCATGATGGCAGTTCCGATAAAAGATGGATGATTGTCGTAACCGGCCTGTTATATTCCATATAGGCGCCATATAGGTCTTTACCACAGTAATTATAACACTGTTTTATCAATTTTCAGCCGAAGTGGCCTGAAACGCAACCGCAACCAGATTTTTCTGTATTTAAATGATACAGACTGCCCTTGGCTGTCTCTTATCTGTATGTTGACGATGTCAAAATTGTTTTTCTATACAGAAACCTAATTGGGTTTGCTGTATTGAATGTTCACAATATAATTGTTGTTCCCTTTAATCTCTACGCATCTAAGTAGCGGTCGTAGTTACCCCCCACCCGTTGATACTCTATAACATAGCTATAGAGCCATAAGATATAAAAAACCCTGTTTATGTCGGCACAGGTATGATATGATATATGAAATGATATGATACGATATATGATATGATATGGCATTTATAACGCGCCTATACACAAGTGTTTCAAGGCGTGACGAGGAAAGGGAGGGGGAACAGAGGTGAGACAGAGACACCGATCTTACTAGGCCAAGTGATATTTAGATCGCGCAAGTGCAGGGGAGGGGGGAACCGAAAAAGTGCAGGGGAAAGGAGGAGGGGCAGTGCAGTACATAGGTTAACAGTAAAATAATAAGACAATAAATAAAAATTGCGGCCAGCTAGTGGCAAGTGCTAAGGCAAATGCAGACATCAGGTGTCAAGTGCTGGTAGGGGGCTCGAGGGATACAGAATCTCAGAAGGCAAGGGTTGCCAGGGGGGACAGAGCAGTTGTGCCACTGGCAGGTAAGAGCCATGGGCCCGAGATCCTAGGGTAGCCAGGTAACCAGTGCAGTTTCAGCCAGGAGATCTGCAGAGTAGAGGAAGAGAGAAAGCAGAAGCAAAGAGGAAGGTCTTGAGGTGCTTCCGGAACCAGAGATGGTTCTCCTCAAGTTTCAGAGAGGCAGGGAGGCTGTTCCAGATGGTAGCCCCGGCAGAAGAAAGAGATCTGCCTCTAACTCGTTGCATGGAGAAGCGACTGACCCTGAGGGAGTTGGAGGCGGATGTGCGGAGGGCTCGAGAAGGAAGAGATTTAGGAAGAGAAAGTTGAAGGCTCTAAGGCCACAGGGCCCAGAATCCCTTGTGGGCAATGCAGAGGGTTTTGAACTTAATCCTTGCTGCCAAATGGAGCAAGTGCAGAGATTTCAGTCCTGGAGAGATACGATCCCTGGGCTTGAGGCCAATACCAAGGCTCACAGTCCTGTTTTGGATGAGTTGCAGAGGGCGGAGAGTGGAGGCAGGCAGATTTAGAAAGAGGATTTTGCAGAGGGTGCACAAGGGAGTGCTTTGCAGTAGTCCAGCCTAGAGAGAACCAGTGGTCTGGAGACAGTGGGCTTATGGGGGAAGGAGAGGAAAGGAAGAATACTTCTGAGGAGTTGCAGCTAGTAGTGTGACTTCTTAGAGACTTTGAGATGTGAGGAGAGAAAAAGATGACCCTGAGGTTTTTAGCCTCACAGGTGGGAGGAGAATCTCAGTCTTACTAGCAATAAGGCAGAGATCATTGGCGTCACACCACTCCTGGATAGCAGAAAGACAGTCAGAGATGAGAGAAGGAGAAGAGGTGGTGGAAGGGAGCCTGAAAATGAGTTGAGTATCATCCGCATAGCACTGAAAGTTGGGGCAGAGAGCGGCAATGCGGTGGGCACGAAGTGCCAGGTATTGGTTGAACAGCCAGGGAGAGAGGTTAGACCCCTGGGGAACACCAGAGGTAGAGATCATGATAGAGGAGAGGAAGGACCCAAGTTGTACCTAGGAGGGTCAATCAGAGATGAAAGAAGTCAGCCAAGCAAGGGCCTGATCAGTGATACTCAAGTTATCACTGAGATGGTTAAACAGGATGGCATAGTTGACCGTGTCAAAGGCAGAAGAGAGATCAAGTAAGATGAGGACACAGGGGGTGTTGGAATCAAGGTTGGAGAGCAGGTCTTCACAGATGTTCGGGAGAGCAGTTTCTGTGCTTCTGGCATCTCTATAGCCAGACTGATGGTCATGAGAGACAACCAACAGATTCAGTGTGAATATTAAGCTGGGAGATTGCCAGCTTTTCCAGGAGTTTGCCCAGGAAAGGAGTGATGGAGATCGGGCGATAGTTAGCCGGGCGGGAAGGATCAGCAGAGGGTTTCTTAAGAAGTGGGTGCACAAGGGAGTGCTTCAGGGGGGAAGGTAAGACTCGGGAGGCGAAGGAGGGGTTGCAGAATTCAGCCAGTACAGGAGCCAGGGTGTCAATGTGATCCTTGATGGTTTCGGAGGAACAGGTATGAACCTGTTTTGAAGAGACTTTCATAGATCAGACTTGTCTAGAAACCTCGTTTGGGGAGAACAGGGGAAAGGCAGAGAAGGAGCGGGGAGAGGTGGCCGAAGAAGGGCCATAGAAAGAGCAGGGAGTAGAGGGAGGAGGGAGAGAGGAAGAGATGGACAGGAGAGGACAGGATGTCATGAGTTTTAGGGATGAAATGAGAAGCCAGGGCCGTGGAGATAGCTTGGGAGGGAACAGGAGATGTAGAGACTGCAGCAGGATTGGCCAGCCCCTTGCAGATTTTAAACAGTTCGGCCGAGTTGTTAGATGCCATAGGGATGCAGTTTTGGATGTTGGCTCTCTTCTTTACTTCCATTGTTTTTTACTTCCAATGTGTTGCCTAGTCCCCAATATGACAGTTCCCAATATATTGCGCAGTTTCCCCGCTGTTGAAAACAGATGGGTCTGGCACCGGTAGAAAATATTTACGCTGCTGTCGGTCTAGTTGCACCGTTGTGTCCTCACATTTGGGTATGTTTGACACGGCCTTGTTGATGACTCTCACAAGTTCCTGTATGTTTGGATAATGCCCCTCGGAGGGTTTGTTCATTTTATAATAAAGGTGGCTTCCCCTGGGGCTTAAGTGTCCAACGATCAGACGTACTGAACCTCAGTGAGCGCCACCATCCATTGCCCCTCAAGATTTACAGGTTTGGTTTGGTTTGTTCCCTGGAAATGTCTCAGATAAAGCGTTGCTGGGAAGCATAATATAAAAAGATACAGACTCCATTTCGACCACCTTTACACATCAGTGGTCTCTAGGGATCCGGCAGACATCCATCCATTGAATCTGTCAGGCCAGCCCAGCCATTTAACTAGATATTGTTTTCTAGGTCCACAGCCTATACTTTTTATGACTTTTTCGATTCTATAAACTCGCTGTTGGTCTTTACTGACTTTCTGGATCTCTTCTGTATAAAAATCACCTTGATCACCCTTGCCCGAATAATCAATTAGTGTGTATATATAAACACTCTCCCTTTGAGTCACTCCTTCTACGATAAAGATCTTGTCGCTGCAGTTCTGCTCATGCCCCTTTGTGAAGATGTCCTGGTGTTTTGAAATCAGCACATGATTCCCCCTTTTTAAGGGGTATGAAGTCTTCTGCTGTACAGTTTTTTCCAGACCTCCAGGGAATTCTGTGACATTACGTCAGCTGGGAAGGTTTTAATAGATCTATAATGTGTATTTGAAATGGCAGCCTGGAGCCGGTAAGTGAGTTTAAGGCTTTAATGAGCGGGGCCAACCGGAGCGCAGCGAAACACCACTGCACAGCTCATCCTCAAGCAACCGTCACCGCTGTCTCACACGCCAGCGTGGAACACATGAAGCAAGGCTCGTGAGACAGCAGCTCAAGGTTACCAAAGCAACACATTAAAATCATTACATATCTCCCCCCTTAAAGCTAAAAAGAAAACAAAACAAAACCCGGAGAAAATATAACCGACATATGATGAAACAACCCAGCAGAACAATAAAACAATTGCAAACATTGCAGAAAATAAATGCAACCAAAGAAAACTCAGTGCACATAATCACGCAACCACCCCAGTTTACGTCCAACCCTCCTATGAGTACCTCCACCATCCATACCAGAAGACACACCTAATCCATGCTCTTGCTCAGACTCCCGCTCAAACTTCTCAACCTCAACTTGCACATCATCCAAACCCACAACACTATCACTCCTCTACATACCAAATCCTCAGCCTTGGCCAATCTGCCTTTAGACCACACCTTCGCCACCCTCCAGAATGATCACTCCTTCCCTCACAACAGCAATCTTTTTCGGACCAATAAACTTGCTCTCAACACATGTGTGAGTAAATCTCAGATTTCTAATTAACACAGACTCTCCAACTTTCCAATCTCAAACTTTGACACACTCCCTCCTGTCAAACTGCTCTTTATTTGCCCTTTAACCCTGCCCGATGAATTTCATGATTGCCCTCCTGTCCACCACAACTGACCCAGTCAGTCCTAGCCAACCTGA